>NC_044281.2:23992333-25192333 GCF_004027225.2 Strigops habroptila | reverse complement strand
TAACTGGGACAGGAGATGTGATTGTGGGGAAGTACTTCAGGAGAGAGATAAATCCTATGGAAACAAGAGGCTGTATAGGAAGCACTGCCCAAACATCAGATGAGCAATGGGATTTTATGCAATATCTACCACAATATTAATATGAAGAGGAGAGATTAAAAGAATCATCATTAATTTGCAATCCAAATAATTTTAAGAAACTGAGATCAGGGTAATTTAGATGCGAGTCATTTTGCTGATTGCTGTAGATTTTGCTGCTTTATTTGCCTGTTTGTTATTTATTTTCCCTCCTGTTGCCTCTCTATGAAAAGCACAATACCAACAAAGGGAAAAGGCCAAGGAAGAGCAATTTCCCTCTCTGCTCCTGCTTTAGATGGCTAACAACCTCAGAGTAGGTAGGTCCCACCCTACCTTCTCTCTAGAGCCAGCAAAAATGCCTGCAGAGCATTTTGGGAGCTGTTGCTCAGCTCCCTGCTCTAACTTGTCCTCTGGAGGCACACTCTCCAGTGGCTACACAGGGAGTCTGGAGAGCATGGCCTTCTAATCACTTACGTTTGGTACTTAACATCAAATAAGAGCAACCAGCAAATATATACGGGAAGAGGGAATACAACTATTCCCAAGGACCTCAAAAGTAGGTACGTACAAAATAGAGCAATTTTCAAGTACAGTGAAGTGTTACATCTAGCATGAGTAAGAAAAATAATATGTAGAATGAGAAGTGATTTTCAAACTGAATCTACTTCTTGAGATATTCTATTATATGCTGCTCTTATTCCACAGTAATGCTTATTTTAGGGCAATATTTTACACCAATGTTAACATCTCCATGGCACCATAGACAGGGAGGTCTTCCAAGCACATAATTTCTCTTACACTCAGTTTAGGAGCTCTTCCATTTTTCTATGCATTTATGCTGCACCACTGGCTTGAGATACTTGATCCAGGATAATGATAATGCTTTGCTTTTCTTCATTCCAGCCTTTACTCAATCTCCTTTATAAACATCACTAGGGAGTAACAGGGCCTTGGGAGGCAGAAAGCCCAGCCAAAGCTTGCCTCTGAGTACCTGGCAAGGCTAGGACTAGAAGACAGACATACTCGATCCTCTCATTTGAGAAGCAGCTCAGGTCAACATGGCTCTAACTTTGGAGATGATCTGCCTGCTAAGCTAAAGCACATTTATGATTTGCAGGTTTCTAGTCTGACTTGGCTTCATTTTTTAACTTTTCATTTTCTTTTTAGGGAACCAAATTGTTCACTGGGTTTGGCAGCTGACGGCTATTAACTGTCACACTCCAATAACCAAGGGATAGTTAGAACAGCATTAAATATTTGCACTGTGCAGCAAGGCTATACTTCATCTCAGTACACATGAATCCCATGCTCTTTTCGCACTGGAAGAAAAACTACCTTATTGCTATTCAAATCTATCTGTCTGTCTCTTTTCCCATACTGTCATTACGAATGCAAGGCCTGTCAGTGCCAGTGACACAAAAACCCCTCTCGCTTTATGCCAACACCAGTGACACCTGAAAAAAACTCTCAAGACACAAAAGAATTACTGCTTTTAAAAATTTTATGTGGCTTTCATTTTCTAATAAGGTCGCTTATTCCATGTCTTTATGAAAGTGTTTCTTCTGCCCTGGAAGGGTGCATGTTTTCTCTCACAGGAAGTTTTTGGATAATTCTATACAAAAAGTGGGGTTTGGTAACTGAGGTTTGTTCATTTTGTATGTCCCTGGTTAAATTGTGAAGCTTTGTTTCGAGCAGTTTTTCCTCCTCATCATCTTAACTGCCATTTTGAGTCTAATCTTTTAGGAAATATCCTACATAGGCACTCCTTGTAGTCCATTTTTAAAAAGCAAAATTTATTTTGGCCTCTGCAGGAAGCATTTAAAGCACATAATGAATAATGTTTGACACAGGAGTCAGTTAGCAGTCATTTTAGATTAATAACACTGCTCAGAAAAAAACCTTCCAGGGGATTAGACCAAGGGAAAAGATGCTTAGGCAATAACCTCTGAGCCAGTTGGTTGCTGAACTATTCACAATAGACATAACTATCTCCGAAGGTCTTAAGTGTGAGAATTATCTCTGGGAAGAGAACAATGAGTTAGCGAGATATAAAACAATAGGCTCATGTTCTAATACGAGCAGTTAGCAGTGCACATGTTCTCTTCTTATTTAATCTGCAAGACTTTCAGACAGTAGCAGTTGGTGCCCAAATTAAGACTTCCTCTCTCCCTTTGATCTTATGTAAAAACTAATGAATTGTGTAATCTCCAACACCTCTGACATCCCGCTGGTTAAAGGAAAACTATCCCTACCTTTCCCATGCCTATCTCAATTCACTAAATGGGAGCTATATTTAACAGCAGGCCAATCACATGATCGCTGAAAAGGAACAGCACAAGGATCTGTAATCCTAATGCTCTGGAGCTGTGATTGCTATAAATCCTTCGCAGAATGATTTCCTTTAAATCCCAAACATGTCATCACACTTTTAATTAACATTTCTTTATGAAAACTGTGGATAAGACCCTTTAAATTAAAGATTGTTCCTAGACTTGTCATCTTTAAACAGTGTGCATTTCTATTATCATTTTCATGTAGCATATTTTACTTCACTTTATAAGTAAAGCTTTTTTTCTTTCCTTTCTCATCCTTTTGCCTTCCCTGCTTTAACCCTCAAACAAAGTGGTCACAGCCTGCACTATTTTTAAAGGGTAAACAAACAAAAAAAGGGTAAATTAGTTACTGTACAAAAGGGAAAATTAAAATAATCAAAAGACCAGCCATGAGTTCAGGCAGACATGAGATGTGGCTGATGCTGGCCTACTGGAATTCTTACCACCTTCATCTCTTGAGTTTACCATCTAATTGAGCTTACCATCTTTAAAGAGAAAGAAATTGCAAGAGGAAAGCGATGTGCCCAAAGTAACAAAGTGGATCACCTGCAGAAACTGAAACACAACCTTTATTTCCTGATTCCCAGCTCTTGATTCTTCTCAGCTATTTAGCATGTGGCTTTCTGAATCCCAGGCCTACTTCCTTGGCTATTGGTCTCAGCAGCACTGCTACCCACTTATGTGGTGCTAAAACAAGCCTAAAATGCATGATGCTGGGCACAGGAGGTACAGTCTTTTGTCCAGAAAAAGGGAAGAGTTTTATCTGAGCAAGGGTGATGAGCTTTGGCCAGTGGCTAGTGGGAAGTGGATTTACAGTATTTGTTTTCCTGAAAGTAACCCAGGTAAGAACTCTGGGTTTGAATGATGGCTCAAGCTCAGTGACAGACTCACTTCAGTTATCCCATCTGGGATTTGAGACAGTGGCACATGTCACTGGCAGACAACTCTTTCAGTGACGTTTTTCAGGAAGCCCAGTTTTCTAACATGCCTCTGCGTGGAATAAGCTGGTAGAGGACCAAAGAGAAAGGAAGAATATTTGTGAGAGAGAATATTAAGGATGGCACCATTATCCATTATATAGATTAAAACTCCCCTTCATCAGTGAGAAACAGGGAAGAAATACAGATCCTGAAAAGAATCCAGAATGAAATCATCAGGCAATTTGACAGCACAAATTGAAATTATTTAGCATGATTTGGCAATACATTTCTAACTATGTATCATCCAGGAATAATCATTGACAGATATTGGAGAAATAATGAATGGCTAAATAAAGCGAGCCAGGCTCTGATGCCTTTCCATGAATTGGGTAGTATTTTATTCCTCAGCTGCTCCCACTGGCTTCAAATTGTGCTTTGTAGCTGACACTCAGAGCCAAGTGTCAGGAGCCCAAGCCCACCAAGCATGTCAATGGAAAAGCTCAGAACAGAACCCCTGACTTGACTCTCTTGCATACTGAATTGCAAACAAGAACTAGCCTAGAGAAAGAAAGGATGAACAATCCCCCTGCTATAACTACCTTCCTTTACATATCCTCCCTTCCTGTACAATAGTCATGCTGTCTTGTAGTTTGATTGGTATGGTAAAGAATGTTTATATATTTATATTCTGTTTTAAATGGGCCATAATTATCTGGCCAGAACATTGATAAAGTTTTTTCAAAAGGAATGGAAAGTGTCAAGGATGCAGAGCAAAGGGAACAGCAAATTTAACCACTAGACCATTGGGTTTTTCCTTACAGCCAAATTCATGCAATAAGCATGGTGTGGCATATGTGACCATACATAAAAGCAGGGACTGCAACACATCCTTCCTCAGCCCATCATCTTTTTTTTGATTAAAATATATCACATGGATACATCAGGTTAAAGAATTAAAAATTAACCATGTGATGTAAAAAATAACATTCTTCTGATCAACCCATGAAGCCTGAAGACCATGCACACTGTAGCCTCTTTCAGTTCATTTTCACTCCAACATACTCATTCCTCTTCCTCTCTCCTATGCTAGAACATGAGAAATGCAAAGTCCAAAGTTCTTTCGAGTAGCACTGTGAAGAAACCAGACAAGTCTTACTTGCACAAAGCTGTTCACAAGTAGGTCCATAGGTACACAAGGCCTGTACCTGCAACCTGTTTCAAGTAGCAGCCTTGAGCTTGAGTCCTTGAAGAACAGTCTGCACTTACGATGCTCTTGCAACAATGGAGTTCCATGGCCCCATGGGGATTTTCAGAAATGGTTGAAGCTCCTTAATGTGCTTGCAGGGATCCCACCTGGTGATCTCTACAATGAAAGAGCCTGTTGTCCAATATATCAGACCGGATACTGGACCAAAAAAGGGAATCAGGATCATAGCCTTGATTTCTTCCCATGCTCTTTGCAATACACAAACTGTAATAACAATATCCAATCTCTGCGTATCTCTTGTACCATGCTATGCACTAAAATGCAAAGCCTGCACTGAGTTTTTTGGTGAACCCTACCCATTAATCTTTCATCTCTCCTGTGGTACAAACACCAAACTGATGTTCCTTCCCTTTCTTACTGCTGAGATCACCCTTGAACACCCACCTGGATAGAGAAAGTCCTGTATGAAATGTTGAGATCTACCATGTGGATTAAGCACCCATTTCCTTTTCCCATTTCAGTATGATAGGTGGAGGAAAACCAGACACATACCAATACAAAACCAAGAGTTACTGTATGACAATTTTTTATTTATCAGTATCAAATTACATAGCAAAGTAATGAATGCAGTGTCAGATCATCTCTTTGAATACTGTAAATACAAACAAAATCCACCATATTGCTTAATTATCCAAAGTAAATTAAAAGTTTAAAAATGTGCGTTTCAGAGATTCCATTTGGCATATCCTGTCAATATATCCTGCATAAATATTTCTGTACCTCATTTTCACTATGTGTACCTTAATACAGCCTCTAGAAAGCTCACATGGAGGAGATAGGATCTATATGTGTGTTTATGTTCATCACCAACTCATACATCTGCCCTGAAATCACTGAAAGTACCTATCTGTTAGCTCACCTGACAGATGAATGTGACTGTACCTGGGGTGGCCAGACCCTGCTCTCACGTGCCAGACCCAAAGCTACTGGCAGCAGTGCAAGACAACTGAATGCATGACATCAGCTCTGGATCAGGTCCTTAAATTACCGACAAAATAGCTATTCACTTTCATGGATGCTGGGCTGGACCTGATGACCAGATCTTGTACATTTGAATATGTAAGGAAATTCTTGAGACATTTACACTGCTCTTTACACTAGTCTGACTCCACTATATAGAAATAACAATTCTTTGTTTATAACGTTAATGACAAACAAAGTCAGGTCTGTTGATATCATGTAAGCTGAGTAGGATTTGGCCACAGCTGGATACAAACTAAGTAATTCAACCACAGTATTTTAATGGTGTTAATCAGCAGTGTCATTTACGAGGGACTTCCTTATAAACTGTGTAGATAGAACACTTCTTCCTGACGGATGAGAGAATAAGCTTCACTTAGCACTGTTTCCAAAAGTTAAGACTACTGAGACACTGTAGTGGTATGAAAAGGAAAACACCGTAGAAATATATATTTTGGTTAGAATACAATGAACAGAAGTACAGAAGCGTTGATGCAGGTAATTGGAAAGGTGAGGAAAGGGAAGGAGGAAAAATTTAGGCAGCAATCCCATGGCAACGTGGGAGTTACTCTTGATCCCTCCAATTCACCGGTATCAGTGGAAGTCAGGCTTCTCTGGGAAGGTGCAACCTGAACGCTTGATAATTACGCTGGCTGCATAATGTCCAGCCCGGATGCACTCAGTCACTGGCCGGTCATAGACGAGCTGTGAGAGAAAGCCTATGGAACAAAACAAGACAGGAAGAGAAGGAAGAAAATGGTCAGATTAGGGTTTTTTTGAGTGTATCAGTTTGTCACAGGGCAAAGCACTGCAATACTGGCCTAACTGTATGTACACTGGCTAGTTTAAGTGTGTGCCTGCTTGAGTGACCTGCTGAATTGGAGTGCTGCTGCTGTTATTTCTACCTGAAGTTTCCATTTGGTAGCTTCCAGTAAAGTAAAGATCATCAAGACTGATCTTTATTAGTGCCCTCAAAATGATTTTACCAGAGTTCTTGCTCTCTTCCAGAGAGAACTCCTGATTCCTCAAATATTTTAAAAACAAAGAAGCAATTTTTCCTGCTGAAGAGAACTCATTCTGTTCATACTGGCTACAGCTACAGCCCCACACAACTGTCACTCTGCAAGCTTTTCTCAAAGAAAGAGAAAGGCACATAACAAATGAACATCATCTATATTCACAGTTACAGGTGTTTGTAATGATAAAAAGGTGAGAAATTTTTACCTGAGGATCAAAGTGAGATGACGTCTGCTGCCCTTGATTATGGGAAAGTTAACCTAAGACTTCAGAAAGAGTCGGTACCTCTTAGCATGGTCACAAACCATAGGGAGAACCAAGCATGGCTCAAATCAGGGCACTTGGTTACCTGCTTGAGCTAACAAAGCCCTAGAATGAAAGGCTTAGAAAACCAGAAATGACTGGGAGCCGAGTGTTCTGAAAACCAGAGCACCTCTTTAAAGAAATATAAGCAGAGTCCTAAAAAGGTCCTTGGAAAAGTTAAGTACAAGTGTCACTAGAGATGTTATGGATTGAGTTGATATCATGTTGAAATTTCGGAAACATTTTGTCTTGGCTGAAACTATTGAGATTGAAAGCACAACAGAACTTATGGAAGAGGTGAAATACATATTTTAAATTTGGAAGAGGTTTTCCAGATGTGAAGAGTAAACAGTATCTTACAATTTAAAGCTCTACTCTGTCATTCTAGAGGTAATATTTTATTCACTTTATCCCGTTTTAATATGTTTCAGGTGTATCTCTCTTCCTCATCCAATCACAGAAGGAAAGTGAGACTTGCCCAGGAAATTCTGAATTCTAGCAAGCTGGAACATGTTCTTTTTTTAAAGCTTTCATCCACCATTTCAAGTTCCTGCGTCATGGTCTGACAGGCCTTGGGCCTTGACAGTACAAACCTAATATTGAAACCATGTCTCTCATAAGTACTATGTATGTAGCTAATAGGTACCAATTTCTGACATATTACAAATTTTGATTCAAAGATAATACATTTTGCTACCTTGCTTTCAAATACACTTTCTCTGCTCAGCTTGGTTACTACTAGAACAAAGACTCTACGTTGTACTGTGATGTTCTCATTTAACCTGTACTCCTTTTCTAAATATTTCCTTTTGTGGCACATTAGAGCATATTTTTAGGAGATGATAAAAATATTTTATCCTATGCAATTGAAGATTAAAAATCATGTCAAACATGAAAAATAAAGTTAGATTAACAAAGGATAATGCTGGTGAGAAAAGAACCCATTTTCATGAATTGCCAAGATCTATCTTGGCTTCTCGGTCATGACTGATAGTGAAAAGAAGCTTAGTTGACGTATAGTTTTCTCTAAACTGCACTGAATGGGAGAAGAGTTTGAAACTACGAAATCTATAAATCAAACACTTTTCATTGGAATAGGGAGGCCATAGAAAGCAGGCATTTTAGTTGACAAGTAGGAGAAAACTCGTGTGTTTCTGACATCAGTACTTTTCTAGAGAACTACATATTAGCTGAAATTTCACAGATATTGACTGACACTAGCTGGGAAAAAATGACTGCTTCACCACCAAAAGTTAAGTCCATAAGCACAACTGAGGAAGGCAGGACTTTTCAGTATACAAAGATGAGAATCTGAAACAAGAAGAAATTGTGCTGTGAGTGCTACCACTGATGGCAGTCAGGGATGACAGACAACACAACTGTGGCAGGATGGTCCAGCTGTAATAGCTGGGTAACAGTTGAGAAATTCAAACAGCATGCCTGGCAGAAATCAGACCATTTCTGAATAACGAGATGAAAATGGTCTGCTCTCCATTTAATTAACATGCATTCTTAGGAGAAACTTTCTTGGATGTGTGGAGAATGTCAATCATCAAATTTAAACTGCCTGGGAGGCAGGAGCTTGCCAGTGTGCTTCTGGGCAGCTAAAACTTGAGAGCAAGTTGTAACCGTATGTAAAATGAGGCTGTTAAGACAGTCCATTTCTGACTCAGTAAGTATCAAAGATGCAGTGGGCAGGCCTCCAAAGGCAAACACGAGGCTAGGTTTTGTACAGAGCATGAATTCAGAGAGGGGTTTACACAAGAAAGACCAACTGTCCTCTGTGTTTATGATCAAGTCATCAAACATATATGAAGATGAGAAAATCCAAGGAGCAAAGAACCATAAGACATGAATTATTTTTCAATACCAACAAGACTGAGACTGTCATCACCTCCCAGGCTCACTGAGGTTTCAAGCTAGTATGTATCTCTTGTCTTCAGTGAAGCTACTTCTTATTTATTCTTATCTAAGTGAAAGCAGAATCAGGTGAAAAACACATCCTGTTCTAATTGGGAATAGAAATGAGAGATGTCTGTGATTTCAGAGTGGTGGAGAAATGACATTAAGTACAGCTGTCATATATGAGACATGTAGAAACTGCAGTGGGGAGTTTGCCCTCAAACCATTCTTGTCTGTTGACTTTCTCTTAAAAGGCATGTGTTTCATAGATGAAATAGAAATAGCAGTTTCTGACACAATATCGCATTGAATGACAATACAAACACACATATCACAAACACAGAACTGCATTACACACTAAAACTAGGCAGTTGGCAAAGCAGACCCCGAGGGAACACCAGAAAGCACTGTTGTTTGAGCAGGGAAGCAAAGAGCTCTATCAGGTTGGCTGCCTTAGCTGCAGAATGTTCTTTTTAGTTGATGCTGTAAAAAGCAACATGGTCAGAATATAATTCAGAGTTTGCCTCCTCCAGTGTATAAGGTACTGTGATGCAAACCCCATGAGTCATACTCTAAAGGCATGGATTCAGATCCTTGAGTTCCAGATGAAGAAGCTAGTGCCCCATCTGTTTTTCACCATCCTTCCTTGCTGCTTGTATAACCTGATACTCTGTCAAAATGAGCCATATTAATTTAAACAGTAAGCTGTTGAATAGTAGATCTTTGCTAACCCAGCTGATTTAAACTGAAGTGGGTTAGTGAGTACTCAAACAGCTCTACCAGCGAGCAGGGTGGTGGAGGGAAGATGACAAGCATTTGAAGGCTGTAATCTCTTTAAGGTGCCATGACTGGAATTGCAAAAAGATAAGTCCACATGGCTTCGGTCTTACTTCACACTCCTCCTACAATTTCACAGACAGAAAGGATGGGATTGAACTCTGATCCTGTATCACGGGCCTGGAATCACAGAACTAGATCATCCCAGCGCATACTAAAGTAGCTCAGCAACTATTTTAACTTCTGCCACAGCCTGAACTAGTTCCTGGCTATCATTGGAATGCAGTGCAGAAAGAAGTAGTATATTTTGGCTACACAACACAACCTCACTTCAATTATTTTATCAAAACAACTTCAGGCGATATTGTCTACCATCCTCTAATTGCAGCTATTCTGCACTTCGTGTATTTCTACACTCCTGAAGCTGTGAACAGTGTTAACGTGCACTGTGTACTGTTTGTTCTCTTTACACTAGAACGCAAAGACAAGAACCAAACTCAAGGCTTTCCCACTTGTCTGCCTCCTGCCCTGACATCCAAAGTGATTATTGTTTATGGAGTAAGAGAAACAGCAGTTGCAGGATGTCTAGCATCCTGTAATGGTAGATGGCTGTAATTAGCCATCTCGGTAAGCTTTCAGAGTAGGCTGAGATGCCTTTTGTGCCCCGCAGGCATGGATAGCCAAGTAACCACCTTGTACCTAGTCATGGTAAGAACTTATTTGGAACTGCGTCACATTCATCCCACTTATCTTCCTAGAAAGCAAAGGCAGCTTTGCTTCAAAAGCTGCTTTAAACCTTAGAGTGGTACAAAATGTATTTGCATTCCCTGATGACAGAAGTGATTATAACACACCAATAGCTATTTTCGGCCCATAATTATTTCTTTTCTGCTCAGTAGAAAAAAGCATCTCTGAAACCACTTTGCTCTGAAAAGTGTGCCTGAAATAATTGAGAGTTAATCTTTATTATCTCCAGCTTCCTTACTACATGTGCTCAACGACAATGTTTATAATTGTTAGGTCTGCAAACAGAATAAGAGACTGGGAAGTCAAGTTGCTTTCTTCTTTTTTGTGCCCACCACCAAATGAAAAGTTCTGTGAGCTAAGTGCCAGAAGTGGTGCTTGAGCCTCAAAACTGAGGCCCGAATGAAGGCCCTCACTGAAACCAGCACAAATCTCTTTGGGGATGTCAATGTAAGTCTGAAAAGACACAGCAAGTCAGTCCACTGACTGACACAAAAGGTGTTTTTGTTACTTCTAAGAGCTCAGTAGCACTTAAAAATCATTAAAGGAGAAGCAAGTTAATTTTCTTGTGGCCCGCAAAATAGACATTTCAGAGGCAATTTCAGTGAAATCAGTGATTTCTTGGAAAGTTTTGTTTTCCGAATACCAGTGGTAATCCTGAATGATCACCGAGTGCTGGTGCAGCTAGGATAGGAATGTGGGAGTCCAACAGCGGAGATTTTAAAACAGTTCTGGTTTGCTTCAGTAATGATTTAACAACACTTAAAAACAGCTCATATTGAAGCCAAATGTTTCATTTCAAATTGTACACTTGACAATTAATTTTAATGACTGTTAATTACTAATGCTGGCTGGAAATCCGTTTATAGCCTCCGACACCCAGCGCCCCCACTACTCGTCTTTCTGCAGTTTCTCTCACACTTCCAACCTTTTATAAAATGCCCACAGTGAAATGAATGTATTCTTTGAAACGCAAGAGAGAAAAGCAGGAAAAAAAGCAATTATCAAATGCATTAATTATAAACAATTACAAGGTGACCGTGAGTCAGAGCCCCTCAAAACCTTTTTGCTATGTGATGTTTCCAGACAATCCTCCTCTTCCAGCTAAACCCCGAAGCACCTAATATAAGCCATTCACCAGCAAAATGGTCCCAGCCACAGAAAGGATCATGAACAGCTGAGCTGTCGCCTCCTTTTTTTTTTGTATTTAAAGTTTCTACAGCTTAATTTGTGAACTGCCTTTTTTAAAATGGTGTTATTCCACCATGGGGGACAGTTGCAAGCACCTTTTCGCACTCTTGTTTGTATGCAGCATTTATCACAGTTGCTCGAACGCTCATCTATTTTTATGTGATCCCACTAGCTTTCCAGGCCAGCAGTGTGGGAAGATGCAGTTTTCAAGAAACATTACCCTAGCAATTTAAAGCCTTGTAGCTGATATGACTGAGGCTTTTTTGGATGTCTTTAAGCACTGTTGGAGTGGGTTAATGTGGTAGCACGAGTCTGGTCAGTTGTAATCAGGTGGTTAGCAATGCTGGTGCCAAGAGCCAACCAGACAGAATAGACTTTGTAAAAGATGTTGGCATCAGATGATTCTGCAATATAGTCACTGAACGGCCGTACGTCAACATACTGAGGTTTCTCCTTTTTTAATTTTGTGGCAGATGGTGGATATTACAGCCAAGAACTGTGGTAAGCCGGAGGCCCTGCCCATTGCTATCAAACCGAATATTGGCTATTCTAAATGGAAACGTTTTTGATTAAGGGTGGGATTTGGCTCCTGTTTTCATGTATTTTGGCACCGTGGTATGACACATTAGGCTTACAGTATATAAGACAAATTAAATGTAAGCATCTTCAAACACAATGTACTACTTTCAACCTTCACACACCGTAGCACTTCCTCTCTCAAAATATAGTGTAAGAATTATTCCATGCATATACTCAGATGTTAACTACAAATGTATATGTGTACAAATAAGTGTCTTTCCCTCTCTTTTAAAATGAAATGGCTCTGTGCTTCTACAGAACTGTAGCACCAGGCTAATTACAAATGAGCGAAAAAGGTTACCAACCCTTTCAGAAAAACAGTCATTTAAGATGTATATCTAACAAGTGGCAACCTTGAAATCTCACTCTCACTGAAAAGAGCATTAGAAAACCCTTCCTGACTATACCACTGGAGGAAAGTTTTAATAAAAACTAATTAAACTACAAAAATCTCAAGTGGTTAACTGATTTTAGGGGCTAAATTTCTGGCAATTCTAATTATCCTCTTGTGGCTTCACTTAGTGTTTCGCAACCATGACAGATGACAATGAAAAACTGCAGTTAAATTCATCCTCCCTGACACCATGCTAAGCACTAGCTTCTCCCTCTCCAAGTAAAATCAATACCATGTTTGAGTAAACACGTTTACAGCTTTATTAGGATGTCTCGCTTGTTCTGTAACAGCTACTTGAAGCTGTGGTAACAAATCGACTCAACTCAGTTAAACCTAGAGAGCTGAGTAAGAGGCTCATCGATAAGGTTGTTATAAAAATAAACTGCAGGAGATCAGAAAGCTGGAACAAACAGCCTGGTAAATGTCAATATTTTTACTTCCAAAGAATGACAAAACCATGAGATCACAAATAAAATGTTTTGTAAGTCTATATTTATTTATAAAATGGTCACATGCTAAAGGCATTTCACTGTCTATGTACAATCCTCTTACACAAGCTTCTTATTTTCTAATCACCAGCATGAATACTAAACCAAGCATGTTTTCAAGAAAAGCAGTTAGCATTGGTATTGCTGTCCCTATTCCTCTTGGGTTTTTTGTATTTAAGGACACATTTTGAATGCACTGAATTTTTGTAAGGATCACTCAGATGGGTGTACGTCTTCTGTAGTCTGAGGTTATACAGTCATTTATGGACACAGGCAAATAATACAGCGTTGCACTTAGTAGACAACTGTGATTAAGTGAATGTTTTCACTTTAGCAGCCTTTTCCTGGAATGGAGAGGAGGTGTTGAATACACAAAGCAAGCAAGAGTTCAGACTCTAATGCTCTAAACTGTTACATATGGAAAATGTTAATTAAAGATTCCTGCAAAAATGTGACAATAAAAAAAATAAATAAAACTCCACTACATCCCTTTTATTCCATTAGGAATCAGTTTCTCAAGTCTGAATAATTTTATTGCATTGCATATATGATTACCATGTTTGGACCTATTGGGCCAGCTCATTGCAGCTCGTAGAATAAGGTGCCATCATACTTCCCAGGACCTGTATAGATGCTTGGGCCCATCAGAGACTCTTCCTAAGGAAAATTAGCAGCCTTGTTTCTTTGATGTCATTGTGCAAGTAGGAATGTAGTTGTAACTCTATAGTGGTTTGGTCCTGAAGGCGGTGCAATGGATGAGGAAAACTTAGATCCTGATTTGAAGCCTACTGAGACTGATGGCAGTTTTCCTATCACTGGCCAATGCCTAAACTAAGTACTGTCCACTCTGAGGTGGAACAGCTTAAGGATAGGCTTAAGTGTTTTATACAGTGACATCCACCAGATTAATCATCCTCTATTTATAACCTGTTGCATATCACCTCTGTAAAAACTCCCCAATGCATCTGATTGTCCAAGAAAAGAATAATTTCAGTCTACAAATGTACTCCAAGAAAGAAGCCTGGAAGAAACTGATAATGAAGTTATAACTTCTGATGGTTTGCTCCTATTTTTCATTTTTAAGTCCACATGGTGACCTTTGGGAAATTACCTTTTGGATCAGAATCTGGTGGCTTTGGGCTTGTCTCCAACAGCCAGGATCAGGGAAAAACATTTGATTAAGAAAAAAATCCCCACCCTCCAAGCTTACAAGGACTATTGAAGGCACTGTATACGCCAAACCAAATACAGATATTTTCATTGGAAGCATCTTCTTTAACTATCTGAAAAACTACCTTCCAGGCTGATATTTCTCTTTGTTTTTCCTAAAAACATTTCCCAGAAAGTTTCCTAGAAGTGTTCTTCAAAAGCTAGAATTCTATTTAGCCATTTTAAGACAGCAGAATGACATTAGCTTTCTTTTATTAGTACTCGAGAAAGCTTTCTGAGCCTCAAAACAGATCTGTTTTATTGACATTAAATGGTGCAGATTACCTACTGCTTGGAATAAGAGGAGGAGAGTTTCACTAATTTAATGTAGAAATAATGAAGATTTAAACTTCAATTGGAATACATGTACTATCCTCTATTCAGTTCTTAACATATATTTAAGTACAAAAAAGGCAACGTGTATGTAACTTCATAGTTGAGATTCACATGCACAAAAGCTAGGAGATTTGAAGTTGTGTCTGCAGAACGACCATCTCGCAGTAAGGTTTTATTTGCAGGTATACTTCCACAAGGTGAAACCAGCAGCATGTAAAGAGAATCAAAAAGAACACCCAAGGCAGTGGGAATACAGTAACTAGACAGCCTATAAATTTAGTGACTTTTGTGGGCTGAAATAGCCTACCCTAGCATTATATACATAATGCTCCTATTTTAATAGAGAGTCATTTAATACATTTTGCCTCTTTAAATATCTGTTACTATTCTGGATTGATACTAACCATTTACTGATCACCAATAACAGCAATATCCCTTTAAGTAGAGTCAGGGATGAGTGTTAAACCAACCTACAAGCACTGCTACTACCACTGCTTTCAACTGGGACCATGTTTTTTCTTTTATTTCTTTTTTATTGCAACCTTGCCATCTTCCTACTTCAAACATGAGCCCATTTCAGTGTGAGGGAAGCGAACAAATTATGGGAGACATTACCACCCTATTATCAACAGAGGCAGCTGCAAGTGAGCGACGAGCCTGTTAGCCAACATCACAGCCTGAGAAGTACCTTCATGGTCACTCTGTCAATCTCCATACCACCACACCAAGTCATATTAGATATAAAATAGATAACATATTTCAGTGTATTTTTATACTTCATTGTGTGTTGTTGTATCTCCTGCGAGTATAGCATCAGCTTCATCTGACACATCGTTTCTTAGGGGACTATATCCTGCCCTGATTCCCAGGGGAATGTTCTTGATGATCCAATCTGACTAGTGCCTCTGTCTCTACTCAGAATACATTAAAATAACACGAAAATATTACCAACAGTCTGCGAGCAAGGTAATAATAACTCATTAAAGTAATTTCTAACCTTCCACATGAACATTTTCTTTATCATTACATGATTTTCTAACACATGACACATTAACATAAAATGAAATGTTATGAGAATAGGGATAGTAGGCATGACAAAGTATTTTAAATGGTGATGATTTGCTTTGAGGTGTTAAGTCAATTTGTAATTGTCCCATAGCTATTACAGCAAAAACTGGAACTTCATAATTGGTTTTGAAAATCTATTTTTAACACAGAAGGTTTGTTTTTTAAAATGTACGCAACCTATTTGATGTTCATTTCTCATAAAGCCTGTCCAGAATGTCACTGGATTTATGGTAAGGTAAATTAGGCCTTTCAAAACTCAATTTTGCAACATATTAATCCTCTTGCTGTGTACTGGGGCTCCCTTAACGCTGACAGTGTCACTGCCAGGAAAAGAGACACACTGGCTAGAAGGAGCCAGTCCTGCTTCAATCTACTTAGAAACTTTTGAGGGTTTTTAATTCCATGCTCTGATCCTTTTATGATCTCACTTCTACATGTTATTTAAAAAATGACAGCAAGTACACTAATGTTTTGCCTTGCATTAATTCAACTACGTGTTTTTCTGGGTTGCCTTTAAACTGTATTGATGAAAATGTGAATCCCCATAGTTAAGTTACTATATTTTGATAAAAAATGCATATTTAATAAAATTCAGATGAACAGTTAGAAACCAAGAGAAAAGTAGCAATCAAAACAAAACAATTAAACCAGATTGGATTGCAATAAAATTATACTTGGACAACACCTGCTATCAGTTTTAAGTATAATGCCAGCAAAGAAGAATATATTATTTCTAAAGAAATAATTTTGAATGGAAACTGGCAAAAAGTGAAGTAGGGAATTAAAAAGAAAACAGGAATATTCCATGTTTTTCTCCAGTGGTATCTATTTTTATGGTTCTGTTTAAGTAGCTGCAATTCAAACTGTGGCAATATTCTAAATTGTGCCAGTACTAATGTTGAAATTACTAGTGACTGGCTACACTATTGATTCAGGATAATGGTGTGCCTCTAGCTGAGACTGAGAAAAATCAACTAGGAACATATAATCTGGTAATTTTCTAGTTTGTAGAAGGTCAGTTACAGAGATAACGTGGCCACCTAATAGCCTAGGTTTAGATGTGATATTTATCTGAGAGAGTTACGAATGCCATCAGAACACACAGGCGGTAAGTCATGAACATGTTGACAAGTTATCCCCTAGCAAGCAAAGATTGATGTCCTATCTGCAGCTCAGCTATTATATTCATGGATGCTGTTCATAAAACAGGAGTATTAAAGACGGGCAAAATGGGCTGTCAGTCTAATGCTGATGACATTAACAAGGTATTTTTATTTCAAAGCTTCATATCTCATCAGCCATGATCTCAGTAACAACAGGATTGCTCAGAGGCAATTAGCCACCCATGTTGTATAAATGAACACTGAGAGAGTGCTGATTTCTGTTATAACATTTATCTTTACTTCAAAGAAAAGACAAACAATTCAAAGTAGTATCCTCTTGTCTCTTTGCTCGTGAATATAAATTTTTTAACAAAAATCAGCCACAAAAAGTAACATGGACATACATATTTAACTGCTATCACCAAACAAATACCCCTCACTCCCAACTGGCAAAAGAATTGCATCTCAGAGCTCTGGTGTTACCAGAAGGCAGCATTTCACAGCAGTGATATTTTATCCACTGTATTTTTCTCTATCAAATGTGATTAAACAATGATGACAACTTCTCAAGGTATCTTAAACAAGTATAAAAACCTTCTACAAAGTAAAGACCACTGTAAGTGGATTAAGTAGCTTCTCATATCAGGTTCCTGCTGTTCAGTAAAGAACTGTTCGTAGCTCCTTGAACTCCTATTCCAACAAAACCAGAATGTTATAGGGTGATGAGTACTAGAGGAAGGGGAGTTTTTATAAGAGATTCATACAGAGATGAAAATAAAATATGAGGAGTATTTCATTTCTCTGCAATGTTTTTAGTGAAAACAGATTCTTCTTTGGGCTACAGAACTGATGGATAGGGGAAAAGCAGTTGATGTAATCCACTTGGACTTGTGCAAAGCGTTCGACACTGTCCCGCACGACATCCTTGTCTCTAAACTGGAAAGACATCAATTTGATGGATGGACCATTTGGTGGATAAAGAATTGGCTGGATGGCTGCACACAGCTGTGGAAAACGGCTCAATGTCCAGTTGGAGACCAGTAACGAGTGGTGTCCCTCAGGGATTGGTGTTGGACCGATCATGTTCAACATCTTTGTCTGTGACATGGACAGTGGGATTGAGTGCGCCCTCAGCAAGTTTGCCGATGACACCAAGCTATGTGGTTTGGTTGATATGCTGGAGGGAAGGGATGCCATCCAGAGGGACCTTGACACGCTTGAGAGGTGGGCCAATGCCAACCTTATGAAGTTTAACCAAGCCAAGTGTAAGGTCCTACATGTGGGTCGGGGCAATCCCAGGCACAGCTACAGGTTGGGCAGAGAAGAGATTCAGAGGAGCCCTGCGGAGAAGAACTTGGGGGTGTTGGTTGATGAGAAGCTCAACATGAGCCAGCCTCAGTGTGCGCTCGCAGCCCAGAAAGCCAACCACATCCTGGGCTGCCTCAAAAGAAGCGTGACCAGCAGGTCGAAGGAGGTGATCCTGCCCCTCTACTCTGCTCTCGTGAGACCTCACTTGGAGTATTGTATACAGTTCTGGTGTCCTCAACATTAGAAGGACATGGAACTGTTGGAACAAGTCCAGAGGAGGCCACAAGAATAAGGCGTCTAGAGCACCTCCTGTATGACGACAGGCTGAGAAAGTTGGGGCTGTTCAGCCTGGAGAAGAGAAGGCTGCGTGGAGACTTCATAGCAGCCTTCCAGTATGTGAAGGGCGCCTACAAGGATGCAGGACAGGGACTTTTCATCAGGGTCTGTAGTGATAGGACAAGGGGTAATGGGTTCAAACTTAAACAGGGGAATTTCAGGTCAGATATAAGGAAGAAGTTCTTTACTGTGAGGGTGGTGAGGTACTGGAACACGTTGCCCAAAGAAATGGTGAATGCTCCATGGCAGTGTTCAACGCCAGGTTGGACACAGCTTTGAGCAACACGATCTAGTGCAAGGTGTCCCTGCCCATAGCAGGGGGGTTGGAACTAGAAGATCTTAAGGTCCTTTCCAACCCTAAGCATTCTATGATTCTATGACTCCACAATCTTGAAGAGTCCTATAAATGCATTAAGGAATTTTCTTCTTTATATAGCCACAAGCTTACTCATAATTTAGTAATCTGACAAACTGTTCAAATCACCTGTCTCTGCTGAAGGCATTATCAGATCTTTCTGACATGTTTCGCACTCCTGCTATAGCCATATAGCAACTATTCATAAGAACTTATTTAATTTCTCACACGTGCACATGCCTCCACCCACACATGAAATACATAAGGGACTTATTAGACAAAGTCATGAATACAGTCCATCTTTGCCCTTATCAGATTTATTCTGAGAAGATGGAATTCCCATTGTATAAGCTTCATTTTTTAATTCATCGGCTTCTACTCTTTAGCCATCAACACCGCCCTCTGGACTGAGGCTGGATTTTCAGAGGAGCAGGAAATGGCACCTGGGAACCTAATTCCTACAGGAATATAACTCATAGGACCATAGCAAAATTTAGGTTGGAAGAGACCTCTGGACGTCACTTGCTCCAGCCCCTGGCTTAAAACAGGGCCATCTCATATCATGTTAAATCCCACCTAGATGGTTTTTTTATTTTAAAGATTCTTGGATTCCTATATAAATGATGGATTTATGCAGAACAACAACATAAGAATTATTATACTGGATTCTATTCTGTTTCAATTTTTATCAATAGTATATTTGTTTAAATCTACTGGCTTCAGTCAAGGTATTCCAAAGTTATACTCGTATGTTTGGAAAACAGAACCAGACCTATTTAAAAAAGAAAAATAATTCTGAATCATATTTTTCATATCAGAAGAGTAGTGATAAGCAATCATTCTATGGACTATGGGTTCTTTGCAAACCTATATTTATATTTCTTGTGCTGTGTTTTTAGAAACATACATGTATGTATATGTACAATATATTCAAAGAATGTTGCACTTCAAGGATAATAGTTTAACATTTCAATAATGTAGAAGTATACCAAATATTACTTAGCTCTGAAATCAAAGCTAGATGTCATTCTATAGAAAATCGTTTGTATTTACATGTAAATACATGAAAACAGGCTACAATTCAAACAATGTGGTGACCTTTGGGCAAACTCTTAGGTGTCCAAGGTCTTTATCTAATTTGTAGAGGCATTTAGATTAAGATGGAAAAATAATGTTTAGAACTAAGCTCTATACTAAAGATGATGGAATGGCTTTATTGAGCCAGTTTGGCAACAGAAACAAAAGGAGAGAAGTATCTCCACTAAAGTATCTCCCTGTGGTCTCTAAAGAAAAGATAGGGATGCTGTGAGGCACACTCCTGCAAGGACACATACAAAAGAGGACAACTGATCTTTTGTTGCTGTCCCAGACTTCTATCAGAGTAGTTCTGTGATAGCTGAGACAGTAGTTGGCCATCTCATAAGATTCACACTGGGTTTCACAAGAAAGAGAGAGAGAACTGCTTATTCTGTAAATATGTGCACCAAAAAATTCTGAATGTAGCTTTCACACTATAGCTAGCAACTTTCTGAGATTCCTTGGTACATGAAAGCTGCAATGTGATTTTTAAATTGACAGGTTGTTTGAGCCATTGACCTCAGCTTTGACACTAACAGAGGCAAAGTGCTATCAGCTCACATTTAGCACTGTACAACACTTAATGAAGAGCTCCTTCTATCTCAGGATTTCTTTTCCTTGAGAACAGTATAATGTCTTTATAGCATGGTGGTAAGTAACATACACTTGCTGTGATCATTCTGTCACTGCTTCATCAGCCTACTAAAAATGATTTAAAATGATTTAAAATGATTTGTGGTTACATTTCATACTCTAGTACTTTTCATGCAGAATATGACTAAATCATAGTAGATTACCAAGTCAATATATTTATATTGACAGAACCTGAAGAAATATTGATTTTACACCTTCTCCTATTTATTTATTTATTTATTATGAAAATTCTACCCAGTTCCACTGAGTAGACAGATTCAAGGGGAGAGATTTTGCAGGGAACAATGGCAGTAGATATCAGAAAAGATGCTTACTGTTTTCATTAGTTATGGTGTCAAGGACAAAGGGGAGCCCAAACAGAAGGCAGACCTACTCTGGCTAAATAGAGCAGGATGGCATAAAGGAAAGCATAAGACGGTAAAACTGTCCATATTTCAATCTATTTATTGCCATTAAACATGCTTTGATTATCGTTATTGCAAAGGTTCCAACTGAGGCTGACTAGAAATAAATAAGTTAATTTAACGAGTAATAGAATGTTTCCCAAACTCTACAAACAAAGGCTGCAATTCCATTTAGAGGACTCTTGTGACATAAGCCATGTCAGCAAAGCTCAAGTGATTTGTCAATGTCATCAGAACCCAGATGTGGAATTGCAACTTTATATTTATGGGTATTTCAGGGATTTATAACCAAAAACCTGTGGTACCCCTGAAATCCACAAGATGCTCTGAGATGTTACAAAGTAAATCATTATTGCATTAAACTTCTAAAAGGTAGCAGTGTTGCTGGAAAGCAATAAAAGTAGAACTCTGTGAGTATTGTTTAGAAAAATGTTTTTAGCATAAAGATACCTGCAGGAATGTTAAAACCCAGTTTCTCATTCATGCTGGTTGCACCACCCTGAGTGGCAGATGACTTGATGCCTGCAGTAAGAGGCAAGAAGTTCAGAGATACTCCTGGTGCCAACTTAATAAAAACATATTTCAACTGAAGAACGCAGTTTATTTCTTGTCGCTAGCTGTTGGAGTGAGCTAGTTCTCCTTGGAGGCCAGTGGCTTCATGTTCAGAAATGCTGAACTCATGAATCAGCTTACAGAATTACAGGTGCCCAGAAACTTTATCTTGAACCTTAGAGTCATGGAAAAGTTTAAAGACCTTCCAGAGCTAGATAGGTTCTAGAAACCCCCCTGCCAAAACGCCAAACAAACAACAAACCAAACAGAGTTCTTATTTTCCACTTTCACATGGAGAAACATGAGGAGTGATTTGCCAAGTTGGCATAATTATTGAGAAGGCATTTCCTTACAATCTGTGAGTTATACCTCTGGAAGAGAGTGCCTCCATTAAAGACCATTCAAAATACGATAGAATCTAACAAACCTGACCTCCTAATGTAAAATAAAACCTGCTTGATGAGGTTAGTTCTCATTATATCCCACATTTCCCTCTCAGCCAAGCTGTTTGCTCCAGCAAAACCACTGTTTAGTCATGTTAATATACCAGTCCCAGGGAAGTATGGGAAGCTTTGCCATGGGAGTCTTGTTCTCCCCTGTTTGAATAAAGGAACTACGTTTCCAGGAGACTATATTACAACACTGAGTGCATTTTTTAGTTAAGGGATGAATTTTGAAACATTTTACTACAAGGACACTAAAATCAAAACATTACATGTACTGTTGCCTAGGTAGTAACAACTTGATAAAAACCTCAATCAAAGAAAGAAGCTAGAAAAACACTGAAGAGAATATAAAAATTCCCATTATAAAAATTCTGTCAGGACAATAACACTGCATCTGGCTCAACGCTAGAATCAACAGAAGATACATATGTTGAGTAGTATTACCAACATTACTGCATAGGGCTTTCTGGCAAGGAGACAATAAAGAACTTTTCCTGTGGCAAATACGTACTTTGAAAACACATGAAAAGTGTGATATAGATAAAATACAGACATTTCCCCCAAATGAAACACAGACCAAATCAAAGCCTCTCCAGTCCAGTATCCTATTTCCTATATATGGGAAGGAAAATGAAATGACTCCATGAAGAAAGAGACCACAGTATTTAAGGACTAGAATCAGCTGTGTATCTAGACTGTTATGACTCCCAGATCTCCCATCTGGACTACACTCAGGAAAATCTGTTCTCTGAGGAGAATAAATGACCAATTTATTACTTATGGGGTGACAGAGCAAAACTAAGATATCTCAGAAGCTAACAGAAGAACTATGGATATTCTGAGGTTCATGTTGCTTTGAGTCACAGCAGAAAGAAATAGCATGCAACAAGAACCTAAGCTCACATACCGATACACAGGTTAAGTGCCTAACTGCGCTGAGATTTCAACTGCTGAGACAACTTGCACTATAGAGGAAAAAAAGCTGTGGTCCTTTCTTTCCCTGGTATCGAGGGAGAACTGTACAATGCCATGCTATCACTGGACTGCACCTGAGCTCCATACCAAAAGCATCTGACACCTCAGTGGAACTGAGGAAAATAATACATCTTTATAAACAGCAATACAGGAACTGTATTAAGATTACCCCAAATACACTGAAGCTTGCTGTATCCAGTCACATTATCTCAACAGACTTAGAATGACAAAAGGGAGTTGATCTTTTGGAGACCTGTTTTCTTTCCTTCTTTATTTTCTTCCCAATGGGATTTAGCATTTTCCATATAATTTTTCCCCTTGGAGTAAGGAATCTCACATCTGATCCAAGACCAGCCTGACAGGATGTTCCTGAACTCCTTATACTGCTGGTGAATGTTAGCAGTTTGGAATAGAGTCTGATGTGGCTTATATCAGCCTTTCCATTCAGGATGTTCTGTATAATTACTAAAGTCAACATTTTATCCCTTCTACAGAAAAACAGCAGTTATGACTGTACCAGGGAAAAGGATATAATTTAAAGACGAAGGGTTAGGAAAGACCAGGCAGTGCTTAAAGCCCAATTATTTAGTTGCAATAGTCTTCCTTCAGCTATACTAGGAAAGAACAAAAGTAGGATTATTAAAAAAAAAAAGTCCTTATTTCAAAATGCCTAAAATCTGAAGAAATGAGAATAATTACAGCCTGAGATAAACACAGCAGACACATGAAAAGCTGCTTCCTGCTAAGGCAAAGCTTGGTTGGTGTCTACCATATTGCCCACCTGTGCCCTTCCCACTATTATTTTATCTTCAGGATCTGAAAACAAAGCAGGCAAGAATAGAAGCTTAGTGGCACAGCTGATACACAGAGCAGAGGTATACACAGGTATACACAGGTATGCACAAGGACTTGAAGAACATTACAGTCACTGTTACTGGTTCAAATTTAGTCTTGTTTGTCATTTACGAACAACAGAGTGACAAGCGTGCTCTAAAAGGTGTGTGAATAATATGATCTAATATGTTTCCCTCTATTTCTGTTCTTTTTGATTCACAAAGCACCAAAGCAACGAGTAATAACCTTCCTATTTTCAGTCAGATTTAAAAACATACTGAAAACTTCTTGGTTTAAGTGATATATTAACGATGGAAGACTAAGCTTATGTTGAATATTTTCTTGAAGCAGGACACAATTCTGAAGCTTAAATTTGGTAACACTCTGCTTGTTATCCCCCTCACAGCTACAAGACTGAGCCCAGCAATTCTATTTATAAAGTCTCTTTGGTAATGTCTCCAGTAAATTAGTGACTAATGGAGCTCCTTACAGCTACTACGTACTGGATATTAGAGCGTTCAGGATGCAATAGTGCAACACAGAACTACATGTATGAAGGTTACAATGAGTGACAGAACTTTTGGATTAGATTCGTTTTGGCTTATATTGAATAATTTTTTAAAACAGGCATAGACATAACATCCTCTTTTTTCCTTAGAGCTTGTGCCAAAAAAAATAGTAAGTTTGCAAATGGATATTAAGCAATGCCAGATATTTTCTGGGTTTGTTTTAACAAATTAACCCTTTGTGTTCTTTTCTGATGTCCAAATAATTGTATTGGAAGCAGATGTTCTAACAGAATTGACATGATCAGAAGACATTATGCTCACTTATTAACATACTGTTTAATATTCACTACAACCTGTTTTAAAGAACAACAATGTGTTAACATTTAAGCCAGGAGGGATTTCTGTACACTATATAGTACTTGATGCAGCTTGTTTATGCAACAGTCTGACAGATACAATTAATCTCATGAAAACTACCAGAGTACAGCATAATGGCATATTATTTTTGAAGTAATAGAACACACTTTCCCTTTGAAAATCAGAACTTAATTAAATCATATAACTTCAGGATGCAGAGAAAAGCTCTAAAAGAATGATGCTCATTCTGACGGACAGTTAAATGAAAAAATGGTAGACTTTATACAGAGAGAATAATATGATGCTCTCCAAACAAGAGAAAGAAGTAAGAAATACCTCCAACAAACGCATCTCCAGCTCCATTGGTATCCACAATTTCACTCTGATCACTCACCAACACAGGGAAAGTAGTCACTTCATTTTCTGCAGTGGAAGAGAATAAAACATGAGTTACTTGGAAATATGACTTTGAAAAGGAAAACAAACAGCGAAAATCAAAGCAATTCAAAACCGGAGGTCTGACCTTTAACATGACAATTTGGATAAAAATAGATTTGGTTTATAATTCTGTCTGTATTTACTGCATAGGGATAAGGGAACATACTTGATCAAGCTATTTGTTGTGGACATTTTCATTAATTGCTTCCAGCCTCATTTCTTTTATCTCCTATTATTAAGGGCAAGAGGAAAAAAATGAGAAGGAAAAACGCAAAACATATGGACAAGACTAAGAAAAACCCATCCTGCTGAAAAAGCTTCTTATTAGTTGCAGAGAGGTGATGTAGTCTCCAGAATGGCCAGTCCAAGCCTCCAAAAGTTCAACAGAAATTGCTGCATTGTAGAAACGAAAATGCACGTGAACTAACTAAAATAAAGCTGTGAAATAAAAAGCAAGAACTAGTGTAAATCAAAGTGCTCTCAAATGACATCTTTAAAAAACCCCCACATATGTAAGAAGCTTTGCAGCTTGCCATCTGACTAGATTTGGTTTCAAGATTTCAATGACTTCATCCTCTTCCTTAGCATTTCTTTTTAAATATTTCCTTCTCTGCAGCTCCCTGCCCTCTACTGGCACTCGTTAAACCTATTGCAATAGGTGGATACTCGGCATCTTCACCTCCAGTTCACTGCCACGCCACAGTTCAACATAATTACACCACTTAGGTATGATAACTTTAGAGTTCTAGGGTTATAAATTTAATATATGCCACTAATTAATCAGCTATGGCTTTCCAGGTGGTAATGTCATAATGACGTGATAAAAATATAATTACCACCTTGTCACAATACCTTGTTAAAGTGTAAATTACCCCTGTAACAGAGCCAATGGAAGTTCTGCCTCTGGTAGTCAGTATGCATTAAACTGTCTCAGAGCAAACAGATTGTCCTTTGGCAGACAGCAGGAATTAAAAAAAGGGGAGGGGGAAGAAAAGCCTGTCAACCAGTGAAAATGAAAACCATCAGAGCTGTTTTCTTTTAATTTTGGTAAAAATAGAAATAAAATGGGAAATAGATTCTCCAGTAGCTGAAAGCTGGAGACGAGTAGTTTCTTCACTGTCCAGCAACAGAGCAGATCATAAAAATCACTCTTATACTGACGTACACAGTAGCAAACAAGGAAACCTAGTTTGGGAGGCATATAAAGAATTCACAGTCTCAAATCAGGCAAGTCTGTGTATGCTGCAGTGGTACCAGAAGGATCCTGGTTTCTGTGAAATGCAGTGTATCAGCTCTACTGCTCTTCACCATCTGCTACTAAGTGAACCAGGCAGATATAATGATGCTGCCTCCAGAGGGAACTGTTGGCTGGCCCACCAGGAGGGGAGGGGAACATTAGCAACAACCATCCATGAGAGGCAAAGGAAAAAGCGTAATGAAAAACATAAGATGAATATTCCAATTAAAGTACAGGCTTCAGTCAGTTCTCAGTGCATCCTACTCTCTATACTGTTAAGAAAGCTATTTAGAAACGTGCTTCAATGCTGTGTTGAGCTCTTATGATAGTCTTCAAGAGCAATGTTTTTTAGTAATTTTAACAGGATTAATTTGAATTGGAAATCAAGAAAGAGAGGTCTTACTTTAAACTCTGCCAGATGAGCAGAGTGTATTCATCCATTTCATAAGAAGGTATATACGATTTGTTCTAGATAATACTAAAACAATGAACAAAATGATAACTCTGTTGAAGACATATTGTAATAAACTAACCTGCTTCCTTCCCAAGTGTGCATGGGCACACACAGATGTTCTACGTTAAATACACAGCAGACACTAGCATATGCATACAAATGTGTGTGTTTGGGCACAGAGAGTGAATAAAGCACAGACATTATATTTCGAATGCTGCAAATGGGGATTGGCATCAAGTAAGACTCTATTTAAGCAAACTAACAGAAATGAGTTCTCACCATCATTTTTCTCCCTTCTTTTCTTCCTCTGTCTTGATTCCTTCCCTCGGCTCCCTCTAGTACTTGCAGGTAAGTACTACACTATGAGCTCTTATTCTGTTGTTTCTGCAGGAGATGTAATAAGTCTAAAACCCCAAACACATCAAGGAATTCAGCTCCCCCTCCTCCCCAATCACAGTTTTGCATCTCTACCTGGGTCATATATTCTGTTTCTGTAACTTCACATATTTTCAAGAGGAGCAATAATCTCATATTTTGAAGTACTGAAGTTTCAGAAGAAGCCAGCATGGCTTTGGAACGCATACTACATTATAAAGATATTACCATCTGCACACGTCCAATAGGCAAATGATCTTTCTATGACCTTAGAAGAACTTCTACTAGCACAGTAGAGTCTAGTAAACTATTGTTAATAATAACACATATTAAAAGATACAACAACATAATAGAGGTGGTTGGTTTTTTTTTTCCCTCCACAATAAATGAAGTCAGTTAGAATTAAAGCTGCCACTAGATTACCTTGCTATGTCTGTGTAATAGCATAAAAATAGTTAACACACCTTACCGATCTGTGTTTTCTAACAACTAGGCATAGCAGGGTGAATTAAGATGAAGCAGAAGTCTCCATTCTGAATATCCTTGCTTTCGTGACTTTAATGTTGCTTTAACTTCATTTTTGTGTATGATCTATTATATTATAAAACTCCCAAATCCATCATAGTGAACACAGAGACACCTTGGCTAAGTGCACTGGTCATCAGTGGCCTTGCTTTTCAAAGTCAGTTCTAATTTCGTTTATCATTCTGAGAGCTTATGAAATAAAGAATAATTACGTAAGTGTTTTGAAGTCCAAGTGCTGCTCCTCTGGGCATAAAATCCAGTGTTCTATTTTTAAGCAACAAATACCTTCTATGATAAACACCCTGGGATACAAGACATTCCACTTTGATATAATTTCCTGGAAGCCCAGAATTGTGAGTGCAAGTTGCAACAAGGTGTCTATAATTAGGGAAGTTTTAGTAACAAGCATTAATGAAATCTAAAATTTTGGGACTCTGATTCAACTCTCAATGATTTTACATTAGAGAAGAACTCAACTCTTTTAGAATTACAAAGAAATAATCAAAACCAAACATTAATGGGATGATGTCACAGGCTGAAGACAATATTCACAAATAAATCAGAAGGAATCAGCTTACTGGTAAATTTAGTCACTGTTAACCTGTTGCATTATGCACGTAGAAATGTGAAATCTATATTTTCCTCAAGCAAAAATATGCACTAGTATATCTAGCTTAAGATATTTTTGTGGGTAAAACAGTCTGGAGAGATAATTGGACAGCAATATTAACTGAGAAAACAGTGCTCTTTCCATTCTAATACATTTTATCTCCCAAATGAACACACGCCTGTTTCATGATGTTAACTGAAACAATCGAACTCTGATGATAGCTGCATATACTACAGGTCTGTCTTTAAACCAAATTAGAATCACAGACTACAAGTCTACTCTTAGTACAGTAATAAACACCAGCAAGCAATCATTACATCCAATTAGGCTGAGTACTTTCCTTAACTGGGTCATTTACCAGTCTCTCTTGCTCTTGAAAGTAGATTAAATGTGTAAACTTACATTTAATTACCTGTAACAGAATTCTTATGGGCAACATGTTGGACGGTCCTTAGTTTTGTATTAAAATAAAATAAAAGGAAGAAGGGAGCCCTAAAATATATACAAAAACGTGTAGCTATTTCCTCAGATAATCTTTTGATCTGTGGGCTGGTAGTGATAGGACAGATGCTTAAAAGATGGAGACACGTTCATGTTTCTTTTGTGAGCTTTAACTTGTGAGCTTTGTGAAACAGAGTTCTGTCCCATCTCCTCCCCACCTCCATCCTCTCTAATCTTCTTCAGATCAGGGGCCAAAAACAGATAAAAAGAAAGGGGAGGGTGGGGGGGAAAGACAGGAAGAACTTAACAGAACATAGAAACCTGAACTCAAAACCTATAAATTTCTCTGGGCAGCTGTAAGGTAAGAAGTAATAAGAAAAGTATTTGAAAGAAGCCCATGTCAGTCAGGATGATTCTGAGCTCTTCTCTCCAGAAAGCAAAACCCAGAAGCCTATAGGCTCTAAGTCTCTGTACCTCTTCATCACATTAATACATCTTTAAAAATCATTGGTATAACAACACTTTTCCTGGTTTTTTTTTCTAGGTAAAAAATGCCATTTTGCTGTACTTCACACAAAGATACCACACTTGATAATGTATATCAAATACATACTGTAACTCTCCCACCATATCAGCACAGCACTGTCTAAAGTTGCAAGGCAATGGGGAGCAGGGCAGTGCACGCTGAACTCCTTGTTAGAAATCCTTAAGACTTCCAGTGATCATATATTTCAAACCTGGCAGTGCTGATTCAACCTGTCATTTCTAAGCAAACAGAATGAGATTCTGCATTTTCAGGCTGTGACTCTCAGATAGCTGTACTGGATGAACACTCCAGCCCCCCGGCACTTTCTGTGTGCATGTTAAGTTTGCCTTGTTTTGCATGCCAACATCTCCTCTCTCCTCCATCCAGTTCTGTGCATTTTTTGGCCTGGTGCTGTAGCTGTGGAGGGCTTGTCAGAAAAATAAGGAATTTCTTTGTGGAAGTCAATGGAGCTAAATAGCATAACAAGTGAGATGCAAGTCAGCCACATGCTTCTGAATCTTTCTAACCAAATATTTTAATAATACACAACAAATGATGCAGTATTCTAATGAATTCAACATGTAGCCAAGAAAACCTTATAATTAGTGATATAGAAGTTAAGCCCTTATTGCTACAATAAACAATGCTACCCTAAACAAGTTACAGAGTAGTTGCCATTTAGAAGGCATTTATAAGTCTATGGTATGATACAATTAATACAAATACTAATTTATTTCCATAATAAAAGACCCAAGTAGTGCAATCAGGCTAAAATAGCAAAAGTAAGTCCATATAGCTGTGTTGGCCAGGTTGCTAACTACTGTCCCTCAGAGGCAGATAGTTCAATTTCAGTAGAAACTGAGAAGGAATACGATGCCAAAGACTTCGAATCTTCTGTGGCTCTACTCATGGTCCTATAGGTATCTGTATGGGAAATGACAGTGTGCAGACCCCGTTTTCCTTCTCTCCTAGGAGGTAAAGCTAATCCAAAGATGTTCAGTGAGACTTGCCTTCCATTTATAGCTCCCTTCAGACATACACATTGTCCCATTATCTAGTCAAGAGTATTTTTATTCAGAAGTCATATTCATAGCGTTTCACTAAAGTGTGATTCATGGGATTAGAGTTAAATAGGGGAAAAAAGGTTCCTCCAAAGGAACTTGTACACTCATACACATCAACTATTAGCAATGATGTAAAATTAAATCCTATTTTTGCACCCAGTGTATATTCTCTGAACCTATGTCTGGTTCTGTCTGCATGGCTGTTAATTCAACACAACTCCTTTGAAATAACTCTTGATTTATACCAGCATGAGATTAGACTCAGAGCTCTGTATTAAGTTACAAGTGTAAAAAATCTAACAGCATCAACTAATGACTCATGAATAGCTTCTATAGGCCCAAATGTGTTTTGTTTACTTTATAAAAGGTGTGGGAACCACTTCAACATCAGCATTTTCTATATCATTACTGCCAGTTCCATGAGTTCAAGTTCTACTTTATTTCTCATATTAAATAATTATTTGTTTGCACAAGTAAACAAACCACTATGGCCATATGTAAAAGACGGGGATGCAAGAGGTCAACAGAAAACATTAGTTTTGCTTTGGTTTGGTGCTAATATAACATTTAAAAAACTACAAATATATATATGTGTACATATATAGCAAAACTGCCCTAAAGAACAAGCTGCTGAATTTTTCTGGCATGTGTCACAATGTTTAAGGCTTAGAATGGCAATGAACTCTGTTGAAAAAGCCTTTCTGAGCACACGAGAGTATTGCCATTTGCCCGCTAGGCACAGTTTTCAGAGGGAGCTGAAACTACGCCCACTGAACTGCCAGAAAATGCACTCCTCTAGCTCGGCATGGCTACTGGAGACATAAGGTAGTGTTCAGAGCTAAATCCTTTTCCTGTGATCACTGTCCGGACCAGGAAAGAGGTTGAAGACTCAGAAAAGGAAAAGGGTGTGAAGGCACAGGCACCAAAATTAAGGAAAGCTTATGCAGATGTTTCATTGATACAACACAATGACTGTCTTGGAATTACTATGAAGAGCTCAGATCAAAATCAGAAGACAGAAAAGATGGGTTACAATAAACAAAACCCATGAACTGTACAATCCTAGTCTCTATCAAAAGCATGCTCTACTGCAGTGAGCCTGGCCACACCAGTGAAAGCACAGGGTGATACAAAACCAGATCTGGACTTGGATGTTAATAAATATTATCATCTCTTCCTGCACTGTAAATCCTACGTGTCCTGGTTTGGCCACTGTGTCTTATTTGGTCCTTCTGTATAACACCCCCCACCGACAAAAAACCTATTATTTTTGGAGCTGTATATGGGAATAGGAAATGCAAAGAAATCTGTTCCTATCCATAAATAGGTAGGTCAAGAACTGAAAACACACAAGTGATGACAGGTGGAATGTCAGTGTCTGATGTAAAGAACGTATCACATATGAACGTTCAAGTGACACAGACACATATGTTCTAGTTCATGCATGCTCTTCAACCTTTTGAACATGGGTATGGGGACTGTGCAAAAATGAAGCATCTTTCAGCTCAGAAAGCAAACCCTGCACACTAGTAGGAATGCATGTATGTCTGTACTTCATTTCGTGGAATTCTACAGATATATTTTAAACCACTGCATAGCTGGACCATCAGAACACTGTCCTATGGGAGAATTTTCTGACAACTATCAACCTATAATTAGGTCAAAGCAATCCCTATCCAGAAGCTTGAGAGCATTGGCTAAAAAAAAAAAAAGAGAAAAACACATTATAATTTTTGAGCAGGACAGAAAACTCTATTAAGGCCTCAGATTTTTTATACGTTAAGCATATTGCCCTAGTGGGGCAAACAAACCTGTCAAAACTTGCCAGCTTTCTTACCTATACCTCAGTTTCAGAGTGGTGAACACAGAAATCACATCATTTAAATAAATGCCATGTTACATGACAGCTTTTTTTATGCTACATGATAATCTGAGAAGCATGGGTTGTCAGTGGAGGCAGAAATGGGCCCAAGGCACTTCTATTTTACTTGAGCATCAGTAAGACTGAAAAGAGAAGGAGTGAGCATTAGGTCACTACAGAGCAGTTCCGAAGGAGCTTTTTCTTCTGGGAGAATTTATATTTAGTTTCATAAATAAAATCAGTCCATTGGAATGAAAGAGACAGCCTTCCCCAGAAACATTACTAAAAATAAGTTAATGTGCATATATATATATATTTCTCCTTAAAAAAGATAGTTAATTGGATACTAGCTGGACATTGCTGAGGTAGTTATGCCATAGGAATTCTACAGCATTGCCTTTAAATATTCAAACTACACATAGAAATTTTAATTTTTCATCCTTAACTCTGAACTCAGCTGTAGAACTTTTACAATTATCTTTTTCTTCACATGCTGTATTTGTAAATTCTGTATTACCTTTAATTAAGATCTCCCCAGACTACTTATTTATTTTTGAAGAATGAAACATGCTTGCTAAATGAATTTTCTCAGGGTTTTGCAGGTTCTAAATCTATTAGAAGATGTCACTGCAGTGGAGGCTGAAATTTGTTCTAGTCTCAATGGGAAAATATTCTGCTCTTAAAATGTCAGTTAAAAACAGAGCAACTCCACTGTTTTTACTGGAATTCTTTAAGCGTTATGCCAATCTAGAAAGAGAATTTGGCCCAAAATGAAGGAGTTTATTTTTCCCCTGCCTTAGTTGCAAGTAATTTCATAGATAACTAAATACCCCAAACCATGATCTCTGTAGGATCACTTAATCAGTTTAAAAGTATTATCTAACCATTGCTGTAAGCAGGATGGTCAGTCTACCACCTTTCAAAATAGTACCACATACATTTTAACATAAATTATGCAACCCTGAATTTATACAATTATTGACTACAATAATGAATTAAATTCATGTGGCATTTGGATACGGTTATTATAACAGCAGTTTTGACAAACAGTTTCCAGCAAGAGTTCTTGAATAGTATGTTTGTGTAACAAGCACTTTAAAGCATGGCAGTAGCATATAGGCACTCATAAAGGTAACACAACAGGCTTTACAGTGCATACACTGTCATTTAAAGTGAACCCCAATGCTCTAAAACCAGGCTGCTTGACAAACCCGAAATAACTAACCTAGCAGACAAATTAAAGATCTCCAGCCTCTATCTCTGCAGAACCATGCCAAACTCCTACCATTGCCCGTCACTCTGTTACTTTTCTTCAAAGTTTTATTTCTGCAGTATTAAATTGCTGAATCATTCAGTTTTAAGTTATTTCAACCCAAGAACCAAACACATTGATCTTCTTCATAAAGCAGTAAAACATTCAAAAATTAATTAAACTTTAGTTGGCATGCAGAGCCAAGTTCAACTTGTGATCTTTTAAACCTAATTTGTATTCTCATATTGTCAAGATAATCAGCAAGATATGTGTCAGAAGAAAAATGTAAAAAAAGGTTTCCTGCTCTGAAGAGTTTCCAATCTGAAAAGCGAGGTTGGTAAGCAAGTAAATAGATATGTGTAAACAAATTGTGGGCAGCCTGCTGATATAAGTAAGTTATGAAAAGTTACAAAGAAAGGCAAGAAGCAGAAGGTGCTTTAAAAACCAGACAGATACGCAGGCAAAAACACTGGATAGCCTACAGAGAATTGTAACTTAAAAATGTGAAAAAAATTGGAAAATGCTTGTTACTTGTTCCTTTTAGAAGCATTTCAGTGTAAAATGTATACTTAATGGTTATTCAGGCATAGTGTCTACTTTTTGCCATCTTTTCCTTGAGGAACTTTCCTTTTTTTAATGGAAACAAAATTAACTTCTGTAGCTCTCAGCTTGCCAAATTCATATTTGTACCAACCTTTGCTGCTTACTGTCTTTCCCCCTCAGCCTTCCTGTTTGCCTGTTGATTCCTACTGATTAGAGAAATGACTGAGGTGTCTACTGGAGACCCTGAGGCTGATTGTAGCCAACAATCCTAGTGCAGTTTGGATTTTTATGCCAACAAAAATGTAGAAGGCTTCATTCTTTTTCCATATCAATACAAATCTGATCTGATAGCTGCTACTCAGTGGCAGCAGAGGTAGGAGCAGAGGGTGCCAGGAAGGAACAAAGCTGCTTGGGAGCAGACTAACGTTCAGAGCAGGTTTTTCAGCTGAATGCACTTGTCAAACTTGACCTTTGAGCCTGTACTGTTTTACTCATCCAGTCTCTTATTTCCTTTTTCTGATTTTATTCTTAAATACCTGTACCTTTTGCACATTCAGGCTGAAATCAGAAGAGTGGTGCTTTCCTCCTGCAGCTCTAACCTTTTATGAGCAGGCCTCCAGTTCCCCGTTCACCAAATGCAGGGAATCCACCAGCACCCCAGTCTCCAAGGAAAGGAGGGCTGGCACTCCCCACCAGCTCATCTGGTTCCAGCGAAGGGTGTGCTCCAACCCTAGCCTATCCCTAGCAGTTTGGCTTGGCCTTGAAGAACCAAACCTTGTTTATCATCAGTTTCTAACATATTTTAATTTCTGTATTCATTTCCCTAAGCCATTTAAGATCACAGCTTCACATGCTCTCATCTTCTAGACCAGTGCAGCGATTACTCCAGAAACCAACACATGATACATATCCAGTATGAATATCTAATATGCTTTGCTTTGTCTCTCCAAATGTGTTTTGGTTGAGCATACAAAGACCACTTTATGGTTTCTGTGTTCTACTTTTCACAACAAAACAACTGTGCCTTGATTTTGGAAACATTTAAGCTGTCTAGCTAGGCAGGAAATCCCAAAACAATCTTTATTTTTTTAATATTTCATTTTAGCCAAATATAAAAAATGCAGCGCAAAAAGCAGATACTTATATTCCACGATGCACCAAAGATTAAAAGAAAATTGCATGTTTAGCACTCTAACTATAGTGTTTAACTGCTCACAAATAGATTTTCAAATTTTTGTAGCGATTTACAATGTGCAATAGGTACTGTAATCTAATCCACCATAATTGCATGATTTTTGACCAACTTGCTGTTGATAAATAATGCAAGTATTAGGTTATTAAATTTTTTACAATTAAGTGACTGAGAAAGCTGTTTATTGCCTTCCGTTATACCCTCTGTTAATAAGATCGTTGTTGCAGATGTTCATGTACGCTGCATTGATGTTTAATGGTGCATGATGCTCTAGGTGGTTCCCATAACCTTGCTTTGTCTACTATGAGCTGACTCAATTGATATGATAATAGAGAAAAGAGGTCTGAAACAAGCTGGGCTGTACTCGCACAATTTGCATAACCTTTAAATTTGCCATCATTTGATAGCCAACTGCTCCTACAAATTCTTATTCAGTTGTCATCAACAACAATATACTGTACAAACAGCATTCTGCAATTGGGACAGGTGGGGCGGAAAGAGAGGGCATGCATAGTTTATTACACTTGTACATGCTACCAGGAAATGTACTTATTATCAAATTTATAAAGCCAATAATTTGGAATAGAGTTCTGCAGTTTCATTTGTGATCAATTGCTGTTAGCCACAATGCATGGCCTGGCATCTTTTCAGGTTCACAGTACAATATCACAGTGTCAGATTACAAGGGGCATAAATATTTGGTTCCATAGGCTCCTCTCTGATTTAGTTTTGACTGCTAATCACTGGGGCAGGCAGAGGAATCAGGATGGATTAGGAGGGCGGTGGGGGGCACAGGGTAGCAGACCACAGAAAATAAAATCAATGTAAGCAGCCTCCCAAACTTTAAATCTGGTTTCAGATGACACTGTGTATTCTTTTTAAAGAAACATTAGTATTATATAATTCAGTAGGTATAGCCAAAACATAGCAATATAAAAATAGTTCATGTTTACTGTATTCATTAAATCTGCTGTCTGTATATACTCTAAGTCAGGTCTGCTTACTTTACTGACTTTGTTATTCATAACAAAGCAAACAGCTATGGTCAAAGTAAGCTGGAGCCTACTTTCATTCAAATGGGATCAACTACATAAACGTTATTTTTGTGGTATCCAGAGGTTTATATTAAACTCCCACTTCATATTCCATATTATGCTCAGGTGTGTCAAGGTTAGGTCACTGGTATACAAGTAATGTGCATAGCCTATTTTTCATATATGGCATTTAAACAATTTCCATTTTGCTTTATCTGTGAAATTTACGGTGGAAATCACTGAGCCAAACTGATCATAAATCTTGCAATTTCTACTTTTAGACAATTAACCATTTTCGAGAATTCCAATTAACAACCCCACCCCCCCAGCGTTAACTCAAGATTTTTTTTGTCATCTTACCCAAGATGAATCCTAAATCCCCAAAGTCAAGTGAAGCAGGACCCATTCAAACTTTCCCTTTGCCCTCTTTTTCCACTAGCCAGGACCTCTGCTTTATCCCTCCTAGAGCTAAGGATTTGTCTTCCATTCAGCCACCTATTTCGTACAACTTCTATTGCCTGCAACTGGATGCTGCAACAAAGAAACTTCTAATCAAAGGGTCAGTTCCTGCAGTTAATTTTCACCCAAGGTCACCATACATACCCACATTTTACTCTCCTGCCATTCTGTGCAATTATTTTACAGTGACTATTTGAGCAGGTGAAGATTAGACGCTTGAAAACGTTAAGTTCCATCATTTATGGCAAAGCATGACATGGATAGCTACAATTTAAACTTTTCTACAACGTTCATTCAACTGTAATCACAAGATGGGAAATAAAATCTCTAAATTAAAGATGATAGGCTACCAGAGTCTGTAGGGCACCTTCTGAGTAGGGATTCTGCTGTTCAAACTCCTCTGTGATGATTTGTTATGAAGTGAACTGCTGCCTAATAAAAAAAGGCTAACACTGTCAAAATAATGGAAAAAAAGATCTTCTACAGGAGGTATTCTGCCTAGGTGCCAGTGGTCAAAGGGTCCTGTTCTTTAATACACCTCATTTGTAACAGACAACAAAGAAGACACCTTAGGGTAAAATGTGTCATCAAATCTTTCAGCATATCTAAAGTTCACTTTTTGTATAACCTCTAGGTAGGCTACAAAAATTGAATTGGAGATTGCAGACAAGGTACAACACACACAAAGACACATGGATCAGTATAAACCATTAATATTCATGAATGTTTTAAGTTCTCTATGGCCATAATCGATATCCAATGAAGTTAATGAGATCTTTCCATTGATTTCAAAAGACACTAGGTTGAGCCTCAGAGACAATATTACATTCTCTGCAAGTACTCCAGCTGGTAACACATACTTTGATAAGTTGCTACTTATCCAGAATTTCAGCAGTGAACAAAAGATGCCTTATCTTATTTCAAACTGGTTTTGCAAAATGAGCAACATACCATTACAAACCTCAGTATGGAGCATTTAATATCTTTAATTGAAGAGTAGTCAAGGCCATAGCAGTTACTTGTGATGTTAGTGCCAATATGAGATCCATAAATAAGACAATCCTTATGTATTTAAGAAGAAAATGGGGGGGGGGGGGGGGGGGGAGGAAGCCTCAATGTGCTATCCTCCCAAAAGGTTAAGATTTTGTTTTGTTTTAACTTCGAGTCTCTAGAAAGCAGTGCTTCAAACTCTTATGTCTTCTAACACATCTATGCCCATTCAATAGATTTAATCACTGATAAGTAGAGTTTTAAGTTCAAACTGGCCTTGACCTTGGGCAGTATGACATTATCTGAAAACCATTAATGGTCTGAAACTAAAGGAAAAGCTCATTAATAAAAGCAAAACAGTACAAAGGTACAAAGGCAAAAAAAAAAAAAAAAGGGAAAAGAAAAAAAAGGAAGTTTTATTAAAAGTATTGATCATGACCTAGGGCACTACAGACATTGATCTTCCCACATCTCCACAGGAAAAAAAAAGTTAAGCCAACAAATTATTGATCTATTACGGAACCTGCTGAACGAACCATATATTTAATTTCTTACAATGAAAACAATAATCATACCAAATTAGGGTAAAGAGAAAATACATTTCTTAAAAATTATTGGTAAAAAAAATTACTATCTGAGTAATTTCATAAAATAGCCACCCTGTTAGTGTGATTTGAACCTAAGTGTCGGGAGGTGAGAAGCCTATGCACTGTAAACCTTTAAAGCATGGGTTTCAGATTTCAACTCATTAAAGCACATGCTTTTAAGGAGAAATGGGTAGTGTCCACTACAGAATATTGCAGCAACACAGAATGGATGTATAGGAGAGGACAATGCTGAACTTTAAACTTAAAACATAAATTTAATCAAAAATCTATAGGATAATTATTTTATATGAAACAGAATACTGGAGTTTTGGATTTTCTACAGTTTGTTTGAAAGGTCAGAAAGACATATTTAGACTGACATAACACTGTAGCTGCAAAAACAGTTGCTGAAAAACTAAAAGTCACCAGAATTTCATGTTTGGTGTGCATGGGGAGGGTAGGTATCATTTTAATAATCTTGACAAAGTTGCATTGATTACATGCACATGTGAAAAGCATAAATTAAATTTGGGTGCTGTCATTAGTTCCAGTGCTTCCTAATTACTGAATGACTGATTCTTTCTAATAGAGTTCTAAGAAAAAATCGGTGGTTTTCAGTATATGATATGTCAAAGAGATCAGTTCCCTTGTGATAGTATATTCATGACTCTGTGCCATTGTTCTTTGCTCTTTGCTTTGACGACATAATTCTACAATGCTGCCAGCTGATCCTGGAGCAACTTTCACTCCAACTTTGAAACTACAGTCTTTGTTGCTAAATGGATTGTGTTTTACATCTCAGAGTAAGGCTCCACAGCAACTTCAGCTGCTATAGTTTGCAGATACTATAACCTCATCCTTGTCTCCTTCTACTGCAAATGCTGCATTCTCTCCTCCCATACGGGCACTAGTACTCATCTTAACCCTGTAATGAGCTGGTTCCAAGAGCTCAGTACCGTACCAGGATGGGTAGGTTTCTGTCAGTCTGTGCAGAGCGCTGAGCTGGTTCCCCATGCGGGTGGAGTATGCTGTCAGTGTGGGGGAAACATGTGTCCTAGGGGAGCAGCGATTCCTGATTTTTCTATCAGTTTAGAACTGCTAGGGACCCAACTCTCCGTCTCACATGCTCTGAGGACTAGGTAGCCATAGGATGAATAAGGTGAATCCTCATTCCTTCTATGACTACCAAGAACAGTAGGGGCCTGCACTGGTAACCAGGAGGCTTAATTACCACAATCCTGTCTTCTCAGGATTTCTGGTAGGGAGTTTTATTGCTTTGGGGTTTGAGCAAAGAGAATAACAGTGTGCCGATGTAATTTTTATTGTATGAACCACCTCACAACTTACTCAGGTCACCAGTAAAATGGTGCCAGTTTTAAAGCATTACAGCCATCTATACAGGAGGCAAAAGAAATTTATGATAAATTAATTCTATGTGGACACTCTAACTGAGGAATAATATCAAAAGGAAGGCCTCATTTCTCGAAAAAACCAAAACAAACAAAAAAAGTAAGTTGCAGTATACTAAGGTACTTTATTTCCTGAACAAGAGTGTCCGTATTGGATTTAATGGCACCTGAATCAGTATCTTACTGTAAATTCATTCAACTTTGCTCTTCAGAGTCAAGCAAGACAGACCTCAAGTCATTTAAGAGGTGGCCTTATTGAAATCCCCCTGCCTACGTCCACTCTTGATATTAACTGTGCATACCTGTTAATGGGTAGCACCTCCAAGCTATGCATATGCTTTCTGAGGGGAGCTATTCAGTGCAGCGTGTGCCGTGCCACCTTCTAGTGATACATTTAGATTCATTTGGGATAGTAAAAATGAAAGTTGAGTGTGAAGAACTGCAAAAGTGTTCACACTTTGGGCTATAAAGTTCTTTGTCAATAAATGTAAAAAAGGTGCACATACAAATGGAAAAAATTCTAGCTTTAAATACACAATGATGGGCTCTAAACCATGCATTACCACACTATAAAGAAAATTTGAAGCTTCAACAGATAACTCTATGAAAATGACAGCTCAATCATCAGTGGCAGCCAGAAAAGCAAATACAATGTTAGCAATTATTAAAAGAGGAATACAGAACAAAGGAAACAACAGAATTAAACCACTTTGTAAACTTCTCAGGCACTTGCACAAAGAGTATAGCAGACCTGAAAAAGGTGCAGTGAAGGGTGGCCCAGGATGTCAGAATTATGGATCAAACAAAGAGCAAGTAAACAGAATAGTAAAAGAGTCTGGAAAAAACACTAGTGAAGGGAAGGTAAGCAAGAGTTCTGCAAAATCAAAAGTAACAAAACATTGTATATGGAATGATGACGGACTGGCTGTGCAATACAAGCAGCTGGAGATAGCCAATAACATGCTTGAGTGGCTGAATCCAAACAAATAAGGGGAGGGTGTTTCTTTACATAACACAGAGTCTGTGATGCTCATTATCACAAGACATTATGTATGGTAAACTCCTGTTTTGGAGTATTAAGCATGAAGACAACTTCCCTAGTTCAGAAATTGCCAAAATACAGGTTGCTGGAAGCTAGGAGAGTGTAACATGGAAATACCTATCTATACTATAGATTTATCTATCTATACTATAGATTTGTTTTGGCTTTATCCTCTTTTACAAGCACCCACTACTGTTGCAGATACCAGTTTAGGCAGACCTTTGGTCTGCCTCCATCCTGCTCCCACGCTCTCACCCTATATTGCCTCTCCAACATCATGTAATTTCTATTACCTAAGCAGTGAATTTGTATATTAACAGCTATGCCTCCAAGAATCTTTTTTAGAATTATGGTACAAAACCTGACTTCCTAAATCTACGTACTTGTATCTGAGAAACAAATATAACAATTCTTCTGTGTAAGAGGAAATACTGCCTAGTATTTCTAGGGATTATACATGAAAAGGGCATTTTCCAGCTTCACTCTCAATTCCTGGGCTAAACTGGTGCGTTAACACATTAGACTAGAAAAAACATCTTTTTCTTAAATCAATACGAAATTACTGAAACACACACACATTACATATATACATATACCTATTTACATATATGTATGTGCATTCTTTGAGATGCAACAGCTGATGGCACTTTTAGCCCAGTCAAGATACCAGTAACCAGGAACGTAGGTTTTAATAATGTGTTTCAGCTGTCTAATAAAATGCTCAGACCTCCTCTCCCACACAGCATGAAAGGTCTCAGTTACAAAAAGGTATTACCAGCTTTGCTATTCATTAATCCCTATCAACAAATGTTCATTATTAATTTAGGTTTTGTGGTTTCCTAAGTCACAACTAAACTAAAAAGAATTCTGTTGGGCTTTCTGGCTCATTTGTTATGCCATTAGCAGACTAAAACTTCCTTTTCCTAAATCAGTTTTTCTTTTAAACTTTTCTTTCTATTTGTGAATATAAATGGATAGGGCAGAGTGAAAGTGTGTAAACTTGTGAAAAAGAGAGCACACTAATACAACCCAACCACTATTACTCCAGATCGAAGGATCAGGATGGCTGCTGGATAAAAAGAGTTAGTTAAGGCTTTCCTGTCTGGAAGGCTAAGCATGAAAGCTGGAAGTAAGGAAAAAATAATGCTTTTTCTTGCTTCTTAGAAGATAATACACAATACTCAGAAACTTACAGAAAGTGGAGCTGCAAACAGGCCCACCATAAAATGTCAGCAGTGTCAATAGTAATAAATACTTCTATGTTTTATAGATAGGCTTACAAGGTAACATGCTGGTCTACGATTGCAGCACAGGCTAACAAAGAAAACCTACTGACCTCTGTTTAGAGTAAGTTGTATGCTTGAACATCAGTCCTTTTTATTCCCCCAAAAAGTATACAGCATCATGCCATTATGATTTAAGACTGACTCTTAAGATCTCTCTAGTTTCCACAGTTTTGACAATGTTTCTAAAACAAACGGTTTATAAACTCTCCTAAAATATTTAAGATCTTACATATCCTTACACAGTAAAAGAAGCTTCATCATTCATAAAAACGTACTATCATTTGGTTTTTTTTTCATTTAGATCAGGTTCTGGTTTCATCCAAACTTATAAACTTTGAATTTATGAACATAACTGCAGATATTAGCTTAAGAATGGTTGTGCTGGGTGACACCAACATCCATTTAGCTCAGTATCCTGTTTCAGATAACAGGTAGAGACAAATGCCCAGTATTACTCCAACGTCAAAAGCTTGGTAGGCAGGCTTTAAAATCTGGTAACGTTGCAAGTTTTATTTTGATATATTTATTTAGCTACACTGCACGTGCTGTTTAATTTATGGAATATATTCAATAACAGTAATAACATGTAGAAATTCACAAGTACTATTTCAGTATGTACTATGTGGTAGGTGCACCAACAAATTTTTAAGATGGACCTTTCTCAATTTACCACATTTGCCAGCACTGCTAATACATTTCCTGAAACACATCAAGTAATGTATCTCAAACCTGAAGAAGATGTAAGTGCTTAGTAAGCCCTAACTGAGGTAGCTTTAATGCTTGAATCCTTAAAAATCCATTTTTACTGCCATATTCTAACAAATGAGGTTATTACAAATGTGCCCTTAACAGAGGTGGTCTTGCAAACATTGGGGGGGAAAAAGAATGGAAAATTCCATGTTCATGTCTGAACATGCCAGATTTCATCATTCATAACTTGAAAAATGCTGAAGTGATTTTCTTAAATTTGGATTGTTTTTCTTTCCTCTATTAGAGCCATAAAACAAGCCAAGTTTAAAGTTTGTAGCTTCAGCTGTTTTTTAATTATGCAAATATTTCAATATAAAAGTATATTTTTCCATTGCTGAACTGATTTTGCTCAGACTTTCCAAAAATTTCCCTTTGGGCCAAGACCAGCCATAAAATGTATCTGACTAACAGTAATTTGTTTAAAAATGTTATGAACCAACTCTGTAAAAGGGATAGCTTTCACAGCATTTGATTCTGACAAATGTTATAGCACACATGTAGATATGACATATATGTTCTTGCCAGAGCTTGTGATTTTTGGTACGTTTCTTAAAAGCTCCAACTGCTGAAATCAGGAGACTGCATGTATTCATTAACTCCCCTTGTTTTCCCCACATACGTATTTTTGTGGTCACAGAAAAACGTATTGAAACGTGAAATGAATGTAACCCATAAGCTCAGGAACCCTCAGTCAAATCCAGAATCTCAGGCCTGGGAAGAGGGATATAATGGAACACGGCTGTGGTAGTGAGACCAGAGTCTTGATAGCCAAGTAATTCCCAGCACATATGAGGAGCATCCACAAAAATAATTAACCCAATAGTGTTCCTCAAATGAACTTTTCCGGTAAGGAAGTCCACAGATCCTATCTTCGGTTACCAGTACCCTTCCCAAAGCATAATCCTCTCTCTGTACTAAAAAGTTTCATCACAGGTGTCTCTCACAGGCTGAATCGAAATTCAGCCATGTTGAGGACCAATGCTAGAGAAAATGACATTTTTGTCAATGTTGATCCTTAGGGTCACTGAGAAGACCCAATGCCTTCAAGTTTTTCAGTAAAAACTGAAATAATATAATCTGACATCATCAAAAAATGCACCTCAGGTTGCCCAGAGAGGTGACAGATGCCCCATCCCTGGAAACATCCACGGTCAGACTGGACAAAGCTTTGAGCAACCTGGTCTAGTGGAAGGTGTCCCTGCTTATTGCAGAAGGGTTGGACTAGATGACCTTTAAAGGTCCTTTCCAACCCAAACCATTGTATGATTCTATGATATGAAGAGGAAAACTTCAGACCACGATCATTTGCACATGCTCTGTGGAGTCTTAGAAGCTGACAATTCAGTCAACATTTCATCTGCCACAGCTCCTGTGTGCCAATACTAAACACTTCTTTCCTGCCTTATAAAACACACTGATCACACTCAGCTTGAATTTGAGCTTGTCTCTTCCTTGTAATTATTCCTACTGACAGAGAACAGGAAGGAAGGGGAGAGAAAAGGGACCTTGGGGCTGGAGTACTATGACAGAAGAGATATGAACAGACAGTAGAAAGACCCAATGCATTCCATGATAAAGAGATAAAAATTTTTCCTCTGAAAATACAAATAATTCAGACAGCCAAAGAATGTGGATTGAAAGATGGGAATGGCTTAGATTGGTATTGCTGACGCAGTTATTGCTTCTCTCCATTTTCATGATCTGCTCCAGTTGCATGGACCTCTAAGTTCCTTGTTAGTCCACACCTGAATGCCTACAGCTCGTAGTCTGTTTGAGGTGAGCCAACAGTGTTTTTGGTGGGCATTAAAACAATGCTGTGTAAACTGCAGCAACTCATAGGATGACTAAACACCTTTGCAGTACGGCTGGGCCATATTTTTGGAGGAAGTAGATATTTTAGTGTCTCAGTCTAAGCTCTTTTCCTTGTCTGTAAGAGCTATATTCTCAAAACTTCCTGGTCAATCTTTCTTTCTTTTTGGTAACAAACTGCAGCTTTCTGCCCTACGCTCTACTCTGCAAATACCTGTTGATATTTCCACTCTCTGGAATGTCCAGGAAGCAACTACAACTGTTGCCATAGCATTCTCTGCATGTAATGATTAGCTGTAACTGGCCTTCACCCCACCAAAAAGTCCCCCAAAATCCACACCTAATTTCTATCATGTATAATTAATTCTGTGCCTTTTCAAAAATGAGCTGGCAACCTGCAACAACCCCTTTTATCCATCTTATTTCCTCTCCTTCCAGGCAGAGCTGTATCAAAGTGTATCCCTTCATTATTTCCACTACCTGATCCCCCATTCAACCTACACATAACTCATTAAAGAGGTGCACACCTCCTCCCATTACCCAGCCCCTTCACAACCTAGCCCCATTGCTGTCTGGTCCTGGACAGTATGCAGAGGATTTGACAGAGGAAACAGAGCTCTGTTAAGGATGCTCTTACAACCTCAGTATTGCCTATCTCATCTTGCCATGCATGGGCACTGGAAAGGGAAAGGAGAAGCAGATGGGCCGTCCGCCTGTGTCTCTTCACAGAGTGCAGCTTGATCAAAGCAATTCACTTCTACTCCCACAGCTCACAGTAATGCTGCTCCGTGCTGCTGCCAAAAAGCAAAGACCTTTCCATGGGGAAAATGGGAAGGGAAGGACGAAAACCCACAAAGGCCAAATTCACCTCGGTCTTTTATTCCCACACCTGTAAGCTCCAGCCCCATCCTGTGCTCCTTCAGACATAAACTAAGACCACTGGAATATGTGACCTACCCAACAGCTGATGAAGGATGGTCAAAAGCAGTAGTAGAAGGGAAGAAAGAGTAGAGTCCTTTGCCTGGATACTGATCCCCTCTGTCTGAGTCACTACTGACAGAAATGTCTTCCAACTAACAAACATGTTTTTACTATTACTAACCTGGACAAAATATAAAGCAGAAGGTACCAACAAGCATATCCAAATCCAACGCTGGTACCAACAAGCATATCCAAATCCAAAGCTGACTTTGCAAATACTATTTTAATCCAGGCACAAACTTTTTGAGACTATATTTTCCTCAGAAAGGCAGGATAGATAACTGCATACAGCCTGCTTTTTCAAAAAATGTACTCCTGTGCATTAGAAAAAGGAAATGTATTTTATACTGTAACTACTCCTAAATGCAGTAATTCTTCCAAAGATCACTTAGCACTTAGAAACTTTTTACACTTTCCACTGCAGGTTTCAAAGCAGAACTAGACCTAATTAGGGTTGAAATAAGTGTGTTAGCAGTACTCTATGCCATTCTGTGGTATCATCATATGCTAAATTAAGGGACACGTTTTCCTTCTTTCATTATTATTTTAATTTGAGGAGGTGGGAAAAAGATGATCCACACCAAAGGAACGAAAAAGGGGGAAAACAATAACAAATTGGTATCTCTTTCAAGAACTGCCCCACAGGCCAAACATTTTTATGTTCTTAATCATTATTAAATGACTTAACATGACACACAGAGCCTGGCGAATGATTGCATCCTGACATGAGAACGAATTACAAATGAAATGAAAGATCAAGCTGTATTAGAGGACTGCCTCTGGGAAATGAAAATCTTTAATTCTCTTTTATTATTGACATTTATTTGGCTGCCATGAATAACAACATAGCAAAGAGATTCCGCTATGCTTGTGCACTGAATAGCTTATCCCACGGCTCAAAACTGCCTTAACATTTATCATGTTTGCTTTTGTAGCTGACACCATTGCATACACTCTCTATCCATCTTGCATTTATCATGCATATAAAGTGCATTCTCTAATTTAAGTTCATTTCATAGCGAACAAACAGCTAAGATTAGCAAGTGTCAGTCCTCAAATAAGCTCCCAGTTGTAAAAATATCAAAGAAGGGATTAATGGATTTGTTAACAACTCCAGTTTGAAGAATAAAATAAGTACACAGTGAAAATTAAATAAGAGCACAGGACGGTTACATATAAGATTTAGGTTTACTACTGTTATTACTATCTCATGTATAAAAACATTTTTATACTGCTATTTTTCAGCCAACTGTACAATATTCAAGTGGAGTGCCTCCATATGGGCCATTCATGTAATGCAATGCTTCCATCATTATTCAGTGAGATACACATACCCAACCCTCAATAACTGTTTTCTATTTCCTCCAAACCAGTTTGTAGCTAGGAAAATAGGGGAAACAGCAAACTGTTGGAGAAATCACTCAAACTGCTGCTAAGAATGATCTATATAGCAGTGACATACCTACTTAGTGCCTAGCCCTGCAGCCACAGTCTGAAGACAATTCTGATTTGGAGGCAAATATCACATGAGTAAGCACCAGTCCTTCAGGTGCAAAGCTTCCTCAACTTCACTTGATTTCCAAAGGAGGAATTCAGCCCTGACTAATAACTTACCTTGTAAAGGAAGGAACGACGAAAATGGCTTGCCACAGCACATGTTTTTAATAGCTTATTTAGTCTAGAAGCATAGGTGGACAGAATTAAAGAGACTGTCAAAAGGTAGGCAGTCATGTTTATAATGCTCAAATCTGTGCGTCGTACATCATCAATTTAGACAGCACAAACTACTTGTATCCCTGCTAGAACACCTTTTTCCCACGTACTCCTTTGAGAATAGAAGAGCAGACGGCTGAGAAAAGCTAAAGTGAGACTTTCTGCTCAAAGCAAAAATGCCTGGAAATTCACTTAGTACCGGATTTCACTTCCTCCTCTTCACAAATGTTTAAATATACTATACTGTTGCACAGCTGTTCTCAGCAGGCATAGTGTGTTCTTGTTTGCAGCAAAGATGGCTACACAGATAAAATCTCAAGTCGTAAAAATCTGAGTAAAACCAACTGGATCAATATTTTAGATATATGTTATAAAAAAAGAACTTAAGATCTTCAGAACTAAATTCTCAGACATTCTTGTGAAATATTAACTTCTTAAATTCAGAATCTTAGAACAATTAAAAGCGTAACAGATGAGAATCATGGACTAACATCAAAAGGCAAATGTTCCAATGACCATGTAACAGTTAAAATTTGTAAAGCCACAATTTGTAATTGATTAACTAGAATATTTACTGTGAGCACAAGGGAGATTTGAAAAATATACCTGTAGCCATTACAGTGTCATCTTTCCCCTGGGTAAAGACTACGATTCGTTGCCTTTTAGTGTTCACCTTTGGCAGGGCTTGTGTCTTGCGGGCTATCTCTTTAATATCTTCAGTCTATTAATAGGAGAGAAAGAAAATTCTTGTTACCAGCATACTAGAGTGGTGGGAGATTAGAACTTTATTAGCAGATCAAAGATTTTCTTTTTCTTATGGCTAGGTATAAAATAGACTTTACTGTCAGTAGAGGAAGATTTTTAAAAGGAGGAATACTTCATTCTCCTAAGGGTTTATGTAGTACTATAAGACCATTGTTTTTAATCTTGATAATGATAGTTCAGCTATTCCAATCGCTGCAAAACTGCAAAGCTAACAAAGGAATTACAGAGCATTTCCTAATGAGCAATTAGTGGGTTTCCTTGCTGCTGACTGGATTCTAACCTTACCTATCATAAAATTAAAAGTAAAATTGGAAAGAGAATACTTTGGATCAACTCTGAGCCTGATTTTCATCCAATTTAGCCAGGTTTATAGTACTATAATCCCTCTGATTTCAGCAGGATTACAAACACCGTTTCCCTCACTTCCCTACAGCAACTGATCTCAGCAAGTAAACTGACTGTACACTGCAGTGCCTTAGAGGGTGTGGAGCCCAGGTGAATATGCTCTGTCCTCGCTAGCTGCTTGCATAATTGAGATGCAGGGAAGCAAAGGGTGAAAGGTATATTCAGTGCAGCGCAAAACATCCTTGATTTTCTGAAATAAGGCTAAGTTGCAAAAATTTCAGGAATCTTTGCTTTAAAGGGACTTTGTACACTAGAGCACATGTAGTTAGGAACAGAGAAACTGGTCAAAACCCAAATCTCTCATTCATCCAATGTCTTCGACAGCCACAAGTTTGAAATGTTTAATTTTTTTCAAGAAACTCTAACAGCACAACTTGTCATTAGAATATTATCCTTCCTATTCTCATAGTTGCCCTATGATCTGAAACACAAGGATTTCAATTTCTGATTTACTTAGTTTTCAATCTAGTCTAAATATATATATTCCTGGTTTTTGGGTAAGCATAAAATCCTATTATAATGCCATGTGGGAAGCTTATGTTCTCAAATTTATTTCAAGCCAGTAAGTTCTTCAAATTAACTTTGGTATATGTAAACCTATTTCTTGCCATAATTTTTTTTAATATATTTTTTATTTTTTAACATTAGGAAAAAAAAGACTACAATTATTTCCTGTGTTACTTACTATGTCCCATTCTATTCATATCTATGTTAAGTAATACCATACCTTTTTTCCCCAGTCTGCTCTTGCATGCAAGCAACTGTAGTGAAACATAGTTGATTGGGTGAGGGCCTAGCATTGAATATATGAAAACATAACAATACTTTTTGCATTGTTGTGTGTCCTGTTATGAATCTCAAGTCATTTTTTAACACAATTATATAATGAATAGAGTTAATTTATAAAGCTGCCCAGAGTGGTTTCAAGTCATTTACCAGAGTTGTTACAATTAATTTATATTATCAATAAATTGATTTTTATGTTCCAAAATCAGCATATAGTGTTATTCTGAAACCCAGGTACAGTATGTGCTATTTTGACTGCAGCTGCTGATTTTAACAAGAGATTGATATTTCTTATTAGTAGGTCAGTTAAACACTTCAAGAACTATAATCTGCATACCATTCAGTCCTGGTTACTTGCTGATTTTTGATAATCTGCTTGATCTTCAAGCACTTCAGCTTTCTTATGGACAAAGAATATGCCTGGGCTATACATTTACCAGGATCTATTTATGTCAAATCATCTAGCTCCTTTGCAATACCCTTACACTCCCTTTAATTTCTCCCTCAACTCTGCCAGTGAGTTGATTCATACACATTTGCCAAACATGAAAATATTTTTTCCTTACTTATTGGTCTCTTTAACTCTTTATAAAATTCTCGTGGACTTTTCATTTATATATACTACACTCTCATTTGTGTTATTTCTTCCTTCCTCCTGCTTAGACTGTTAATATAGGTTTCAGAAGGCAACATCTTCCACCAGAGAAGAAAGAGAAGAACCCTGGACCCCTCTGCCTGGACTGAGGACAGTGAACGGGGGCCATCTTACCCCTAATTCTCAAAAGGTGAAGATACCAGAGAAAAAAATTGAAATTGCTGCTTTTCTGTTCTGAAATGTCTTTTTAAGAGATTTGTGAATAGCGGGTATCAGCTGGTGGCACAAGCTGTTGAATAGGAGATGGATGGAGAATTACAGCCCTCCAGCTTGGTAATATGCAGGCTTCTGAAGGTTAACCTAAATTCTGAACTATTTCAGGCCTTGGTAATTAAGAGATCCATGAACTAGAAAATGCAATAAAGCATGATGGAGATCAAAGGCAACAGGAGAGAGGTGTTTAGTTTTTGCTAACTAGGAAGTGGCTACTAGTGACTTTATTAAGCTCATTTACAGAGGAGCAAAGCAGGCACAGGAATCAAAGAGCTTGAAGATATTTGTGCAATGTATTTACATGCACTTTGAATTTTAGAAGGAAAACTAGGAAGTTATAATAGGAGAAAATGGCATGATCAAGGGATGATTTCTTCAGTTTAAAGAAGAATAAAGATGAACTTATATCAGGGAAAAAGGACCCTGAGGAAAAGGTTACTGAAGAAATATGATGAAGGATGAAATAAAGTAGGCAGTGAAAGAAAGTAAAAAGCACACATATTTTCAGCAAGAATTCAATATACAGTAAGCATGTACCAGTAGAAGGAAGGTATTTAGGGGAAAAAACCTCCACAATTTTTAAAAAAGCAGATTTTTCAGAACAGAGTGGTCTGGAGACTTGTGTCTGATTGAGGAAGAAAATAAAATAGACCTTATATAGCTGAAGAGCTGCAGCCCCTGTATTGAGGCGTCTTTAACTTTTCCACAAGATCTCTCCACCTTATCATTATATGGTATTTTATGTGACATTTTATAATATGTGAACATTTACAGCTTAAGACTGCAGAAGTACCATGCCCCTCATTTCATCGTCAGGCAAGCATCATGAAATGTTGTCATCTCCTGTTTCTGTTCAGAATATACATACTATTTCCAAATAGCTGAAATGAATATTTCTTTGCACTGACATGTACTTGCACACTTACCAAGACTTTCTTACACATCCTGTATCTACAGACATGCTTGAATGGTAAGACTGCAATGGTTTGTGGTCCTAAAGCTTCCCTAGCATGTCCCAAATTCACAGGATACTCACACATATCCAGTTACATACTTGAATCTGAGGTAACAAAGCTGACATACAAATCTCACAAAAGCATTTATGCCTATTGATGCTGCACCTGGAAAACCCTGCACGTGGCATTCATTCCAGCAAGTGGAGTAGATGTATGTAAAGAAAGTACATCAGATATCCCAGGACCAGAGAGCGATATGTGAAAAACTGCTAGTCACACTATGTCTTCTGATCTTTGCCTCTGAACAGATATACAATAGCTGGAACTACCATATCCCTGACCTAAACAAGCATAAATCCATCGAAAACAGTGGACCTGTGCAGCGTACCTCATTAACTTGAAGACCTAAATCTGGTCCAGGGTTCCAAAACTCTCTTATTTGGTTCCCCAACTAATACATACATTGGAGGAGACCTCTGCCTCTAACACGAAAATTTATTTTGCATGGCAGCTGCTACTAACCCCTTAGATACCTACTGTTCCATTCACTTCACTTCTTGGGTTGACAACCACAATTGAACCCTATATTTTATATTAAAGTAGGATTTTGTTTTCCTAATTCTTACATAGAATAAACGGCAAGTTATCACTTCGCAAAAACAAAACCTCATAAACCTTTGTCCTGGCAATTTTGTTATTTGAAACATACTACAAACATCTAACCAAAATACACTGATAACCATTCTCCCACTTCAAGGGGAACCAAGCCCAAGGGTTCCCTAGGATAAAAATTGTGACTATTATAATGGATTACTAAGATGACTGCAACATACGATTATGATGAAGCACTGTCTTCAGACAGTGAATTTACTATTTATTTAATAGTTTTAAAATGTCATAGAACACAAAATTCACAAAAAAGGAAACAGTGATGCACTCCAGGAAGAGACTGCATCAAAAGTAATGTTCTACTTTTGATATTACAGATAAGTGTTGGTCCAGGAGATAAAATGAAGGAAATAATGGCCTTCAAATATCATGATTGATTTTACAAAAATACCCTGTATTTCAGCAAAGTACAATGGAAAACTAACTCTTGGTAAGGTGAAGCATAAAAATAAAAATTCCTTTGAACGTAGTTTCTCTTACAAAGAAAAAAAAAAAACCAAACAGATTTGTGTCATGGAAGTTTTCTCCTGCCTATGAAAAGATTTTATTTCTTCAGAAAAGGTGTATTTTTAGCTGACGAGCTAAAGTTGACTTGATTGTCCTTTTTTTTTTTCCTTAAAAATTGTTTCAGATATACTTAACTCAATCCATGTTTAAAGATGCATTTAGTCCACAGAAAGCGTCGAAATTACTCAAAGGTAGAAAAGGAGATGATTAAAAAAAAAAAAAAAAGGCAGCCAGTCACAACTGATTTTCTGTGCTAAAATACTTCTGATTATTTTTGTTAAAAAACAAAATTCTTTTCAGGCTGCAATTCAAATTCGGCTACCAGCAACTTTTCATCACTTCTATGATAAATTTCCTCTCGATTTTTGCCCCGTTCACTTGAGTTCTTTCTTTTACTTTTCCATGTTTTGCCAGCTTTCTAATCTCAATATAAATCACAGAATTAATTTGACAAGCTTTTGAGAGTTCCTGGAAATTTTTCTTTTTTTTAATTGAAAGGCTAATTTGAAACTCTGTAAGTTTTTTGTAAGATACTTTATTAGTGTGTGATTTGTTTGGGTTTTTTTTTATTTCCACAGCACAATGGGAAAACAGTATTGTGGACACTTATCAAGTTTTACACATCTCTCTCAGTAAACCTGACATGCGAGTTGTTGCCAAGCAAGGGGGTAATAAGAGATAAGATCATAATCATTGTGCACTTTACTGATATGCTGTAATCAAATGTGGCAGATTTAGGATGTTCAGAAGGAACTGTGCTAAAATCTCTAAGCAAGCACTAATGGAAAGGTTAATATGATGGTAGTTAGCAGACACCAGCAAAAGCAGTTTGTCACTAGAACTGAATTTAAACCAGGCACATTGAAAGTCTTTAGCTCAAGGGGGCAATAAAAATATAGAATGGGTAGACTTAATACACTACTTCCTTTCTTTTTTATTGTCTAGCTACCAGAGGGTACCAATAATTTGTTATGCTTCATATTATATTTGGAGGCATCTGTGAAATTCATTCATTTGATAGAATAAACTCAAAGTGCATTTTTATGCTAACACTACGGATTATACAAATGAACACTGACAGTGATAAAAAGTCTTGATTTCTACAAAGCAGCCACATGAATTTGGGAAACATAAAATGAAATGGGACAGCCCACAGTTTTAATATCTAAAACACCGATGGCATTGATGTACCTGCTGGTGTACGGTTCTAAAGAAATCTAAATTGTAGAACAAAAGCTGTCAGTCTTTCCCTCTTTTTTATATGCAGCCATCCACACACCAAAGTGGCACGTTCTTAAAGCGATGTAGTTTGAATTGCGCGGCTTCTATTATTTATGCAAAATGGGTGTTGAGCAGTCAAACTCCTATCTATTCTTTTACACTGCAAACAAATCAATTAAGGTGGATCTTATTCCACTGAAAAAACATGTAAAAGGATTTATATGTGTTCAGTTCTGCAATGTAGATTTCAGTAAGATCGCTTACTATCTGCAAAATTAGCACAACCGTTGTCACATTAATTATAGTATTTAAAACCTGCCTATTTGAATTTAGCATTAGAGACCAATAGATGATAGCTCTCCAGATTAAGTTATGTGAATTTAGCCGATGGGAGATACTATTCAAATAAATACCTCAAGAAGATGAAATCAAAAGCTCTGAAAATCACTGTAAAATCACCAGTGTTTACTTCAAGACAGTAGAGGATCATACATTTTTAGAGCACAGATGGAAAACACCAACTCGAATATGTTTTGAAACACAAATTCCACACTACCCCTTCAAAAAGAAGCTGTTTGTAGAAGCATGGTTTACATTAATCAGTACCTAACAATTTTATATACCACCTTTCTAAAATTCATTTGCATAATGATAATCCACATATGGCAGGGTTTAAGTTATTTAAGCGGTGTTATATTTCACTACTTAGTCTTGCTTCACCACTGCTTTAGCAGTGAATCCTTATGGAGTGTAATGCAGCTAATGAGGTAGCTTTTTAACTGAACAAACTGACAGGTCCCATATCTGCAGAGGCAGCTTGAAACCGTGCCCAACCTCTCGGCTTCCCAAGAGGCTTTTCAAAATTCAATAAATAACATCTGTAGGCGATGTTGGGTGCAGACCTAGCAGAGTGCGTCATAACACTGAGCTGGCAGAACAAAGAAACCATGACGACTGCCAAGTTTCCATGGCAACCGCTGCGAGGCTTGGAGAGTATAATAGCACATCAATCATTGTCCAAAAGAACTTCATTATCAGCAAGAAAAAAACCCGTTAGGATCTGTTTAGTGTGCAATTGTGGGTTAACTCACCTCAAAGCCTTGCTCTCTAGCAAAAGTGGCAGCTTCCTGAAATAATAAAAAAAGAACAGTTAATTATAAAGTGCTAGATAATGAAGAAATAACACATTTTGAAACTCATTCAGCCAGTTCTCCTTTTACGCGATTATCTCAATATACGCATATACAGTTGTTCAATTCTGATAGCTGCACCAAAAGCTTCCCCCTCCTCCCCTCAAGCCCAACAACAGTACAATGTCAACACATTTCACAAGTTCAAATAAAGAAGGTACAGTATGTTTTTTCCAGGCGAGCCTGGGAAGTTACTTCTGGAGATAGGAGTTGGACTAGGAAACCAATACTTCAAACCCAGACAAACATCCTTCAGACATATTTTTAATTGAAATTGCATCATATCTTCACTTATGTACAGCACTTCATGGGATACAGGTTATCAAGTAATTTTAAAAAAATCATTTGTCATCTATAGTGCATTAAAAAACCAGGATCACAAATTGTGCTCAAGCCCTTGTGGTGGAATCAGATGAGCATTTTAAAATACTCTGATGTTTTAATCACTGCTTTAGGCAATTTAACTATGTTCTTTTCCTGAAAGAACAGAAGAAACATCAGGGTATCAGAATGTCCTCATCTCTTATTTATATTAATTGGAGCAATTAAAATCTGTTTTGAAATAAAAGCAAGGAGACAGAAGACAATAGCAATGTTTTCCCCTTACTCAGTTTCTACCTTAAGATTGAAAGCATTTAAGAAAACCCTGAAAGTCTTTATGTTTCAACTTGCATTCTTCCAGATTATCTTTGCCAAGTGTTATTAATAGAGGGATAAGTCCTGAGCCAAAATGGTGAGCTGATCCAACAAAACAGAAATAACTACCACACCAAACCATTTAAGTCCACTGTCCCTATAACAGTTTTTAGTCCTGCGGAAAATACATACTTGTGTACCTATATGATCTGCCAATTTGGGGGCAGCACAAGAATTTGAAGTGGGTACAATTGATTATAACAACAGTAAGTTGAGGTTAATAAAATGTGATAAGCTGAAAAGCACAACTCCTCAGGCTGCTTCACTGCAAAAACATAAGGCTGACCGGGTTAGCCTTAGCTGATGTTGACAGAAAAACTGAATCATGGTCCTGACAATTGGGTGCGGGCAAGGTTAGCCACTTTGACAATTTACTTACAATTGAATTCCTTCTTGTACATCACACAGTCAATGACATTTGCTAGCCTGGCTGTCGAGAAGGAGTACAGGGTTCAAAGATACCATGCAGTGTTTTCCTAAACCAGCATGTGATTAACAAAGCCTATGCTCACATGAAAAAAGGAGTCTGCATGCTTCCACTCTAAAGTGATGCACTTACAATGAACTGCAACACAATCAAGAAAGCCTCAAATGGGACTGGGATACATTAAAAACACCAAAATAAGAGAAATAAGGGAGTGATAAGGGAGCAGAGAATAAGTAAATGGGCTAAAAATTACGTACTGTAGCCAAATTACTTCTTTAACCTCAGGTTTTTGGTCATGCAATTGAAATCGGAAGTTACACTGATCTGTCCTAAGGGGATTTCTTTAATGTCCCAGTGCAGCAGGACATTAACATCTGTGTTAAACTATTGTTTAGCCAGGAAACTGGACACCAGTACATGAAATAAAAACTATTCCAGTTACGTAGTGTTTCCTTATGTGGGAGATTTCGAGAGAATTCATCTTAATTTTCTGTGCTGGAGCACCCATGCATAGCACATGTGGTTTGAAAGACCTGGCCCTTCTACAAGAAAGGATAAATGATTGCACGTTTGTTAAAAAGTATCTCATCTTCGGATTTTCCTGTTAGAGCGTCATCTTTTAGTCTGGTCTGCTGCCCGGCTGCATGAATAATGGTAGCTAGCATACAATCATAGATTTTCCTGCAGTTGACCTCAAATCTAAGGGTGTCAGAACGTGCCAAAGAACAACAGCAATCTTAATTTTCTTCTCCTATCAACCTAACCTTCTTTCAGCAAGGACTGTGCTACAGCCCCCTAAGAATCAGCCTCTCTCAGAATTACATCCCTTTAAGAATTAAGGCCCTTCCAGTAAAAAAGATATTAAACCTCAAAACATGCGCTTGGAGACTACAGTTTGGTGTTTGCAAAATGGTGAGAAATGTGGGGCAGGCCCTGAATGCCAGGGACAGTTCAAAGTAAATTAACCAGATAAAAGCGATGAGAACCTTTTAGTATCTATTCACAATAACAGTGAGAACAGGAAACAAGCAGAACCCATCTGTGCAGCCCTAGGGCACCTCATACTGAGCTTCACATCTCTAATAAAGTAGTCAGGTTAAAATCTAAGTGGCTGTAACATGTGAAGGCTGCTAGGGTTACAGCGGCCAGCCGGGGCGTTCCCTGATGCAGGTGATAATCAGTATGATAATCACTATATTTACAGGCTTTCCATTTTATATCTGACATTGGAAATCACGAAGAAGGAGGGATTAAGGAAATAAACAACCTACACAGAAGCTTTACTGCTCCCCAGAGAATGCAGCATTTTCATTCATGCGTGACATGCGACAACAGCAAGGCAAAACAGCGACAGAACAGAATTTTCTTAGGAGGCTTCATTTCACATGAGGAGTTCTTTCAGTTTTGATAAACTTTGGACATTATTCATTCATTACTCCAACTCAGCATTTTCAGAGCTATTTTCCATTATTGCCTACAACAGAACATCTTATTTCATAAAACCCTCCCCCCCACCTTTTTACTCTTTTCACCCAAGAGTACTAAACATTATTTCATACTAAATATATTTAAAACTCACACTCCTTTTTCTACTTTTTCTATATAATCTTTTTACTAACCACGACAGCGAATTTATTGCCACACCACCTAAGGTAAAAATGGCATTTGTTATTAGTTATGAAACATTATTTAGCTCCTGCAGAAAAAGAAAAAAAAAAATCCTAAGTACAGTCACGCTGAAAAAACCCTATGTACAGCATTACTTAATGGGAGTAACACAATGTCACCAAAGTTAACACACGCCCTGTCTTTGTACAATAGTGAGCAGTTTACACAGGAAAGTGAGATAAATTAAAGAGATAACAATAAAAAAGACAACTTCCGTTAGTACTGGCCTTGCTGTTATGTTAGAACTCGCTTGCTAGCTGAAAACTATTTCCATTCTTGCATGTATTTTATTGCTGTTGGAGTCCCAGCATTTAGTAAATGGAGCTATAATCTACACTGGGGCTGATTTTAACAAGACTTGTTAAAATTCTGAGCCCTTTTATCACCAGCAATACAAACTATTTGTTTACAAGTAAACAGAAACATACCCTCCAAACACAGAATCTATTAGCATCTGCATTCCTAGGAGTATTTGCTAGCCCCCTGTGTTATAAGAATTTTATGATTATAGAGTTAAGATGCAATAATTGCACATTCGGTTTGCCATAACACACAGAAGGCACAGTATATATTAAATATTCTCAACACATCCAAATTTTTTTTTTTTTTTTGTTGGTACCAGGGTTTTATGATGACTTGATCAAACTATAGCCAAAATGGTACCAACATGCATATAGGGTTAAAATTAATTCATGTAGGCCAACATAAAACTCATGCAGTTGCATTGAACAGCATTTAAAACCCTGTATTGCCAAAATTAGCTGACAAAGACTGTTTCAAAAGCCTCAACAACACTATTATCTACAATATGCATTTTAACCTTTATATGGAGAAAAGGAGCACTGTAAACTAAATTTGCATTTCATTGCTGAAATCAACATTATCTCATAAAGAAATGATAAAACAGCAGGACAGCAATGATACCCTTGCACACTGAATGCACTTCCCGTAATTATACAAGAAAGCAAATGCAGGGGACACTGAAGCTAATCCCTCCCCTGCCATCCTTCTTGATAGAGGAAACATCTCACAGAATAACCTAATCTCACATATTACAGTACTACCCTGTGCAGTTCTCTAATTCTCTATTTTTCCTTGGGGGGTTGGAAACAGAAGTTAAAAAACCCAACAAAACAACCCCTGGATTTGATTCACTTCTTCAAATTGGGAGATTAGTGGCAGGTTTTGAGGGAGTTCTTATTGCAATAACTGTAAACTTCCTGACTTACCCAAAATAATCCCCAAGCAAGCCCTATTCACATTTTCAGGAATATCATCCTCTTCCTCTGCATAACAAATCTGTGACTCAGTGTGTAAAGCCCAGCCCATGAATCAGTGTAATCTTAAACCAGCACACATAAGTATGGCATGTGTAGCTGCAGAGAAAGATCCTTACAGTACAGTACAGTGCAATGCAGACTGCACAATGAAAAGAAAGGAATAAAAAAGCAAATCTGAGTGGTCTTACTCACTGAGAAACTGTAAATGACTATGAGGACCATCCATTTAGTGTCTGCATTTGATGGAACCATTCATGCTGGTACCAAACACGTTTGATTATAACTTGAATAGTACTTCCACCACTATGCCTTACGAGACATTTTAAACTGCTGAATCTAACTGCGAAATCTTCTAAAAATCAATTGTGAACATTTCCTTCCTTGCATACAGCTCAGAAGGATGAATTGTTAGTTTTCATCCATTTATATTGTTTCATAGAACACATTAAAGGCTACGATTATCTCGCTCAGATAATTCCCTTTTTCTTCAGTATAATTATTTAGTACTATCCATCCCACTCATGAGTTCACCTCCAATCCTGGTATAACTTTGTGTTCTTTGTATCCTCTCTTGCTTTTCTACAGATTGTCTTATTTGCAGCAACAAAGCTAGTTTCACAAATCTCCTCTAACATTAAAACCCTGTTATCTAAATGAAATGGGTGGCAACAAAGTAAATGAGCAAATGGGGATATAAGGAAGACTTTCATGCTAGTGATGTACACTGGCACGTACAACTTTATTCTGCAAAAGACTGACTCAAACAATCAAAGTTGTTTTATATTGACAATCTTCTTTCTTAGAGACAGGTGCTGAAGATTTGTATTTGTGAAATAGACATTTTTATTCATGGTTTCCTAAAGGACACTGTACTTGTAAAAATCTCCAAACCAAAACACAAACCCCAACAACCAACTAACCAAACAGTCATGTATTATTGGTCTCACTACACTACAGAGACATGAAATTCTTCTGCTTTATTATAATTACAAACACTTGCAGTTCATCTTTCCTTAGGCAGGCATATTTGTCCTTCCTATCTGCCTGTACCTTTTGTCATCTTTCCCTGTCCCTAACAAAGAGCTTTCTTTTAAAATTCTGTGCCTTAGTTTTATATACTCCATAGGTACTCAGAACCTCTCATTTCAGCAGTATCTGTTGTGCCCAGTAATTCTGAATATAGGCCAATAAAAGACATCTTTTGTTAAAACCTCCCTCCTTTTTTGGTCAGAAGATAAATCATGAAGTACACTTATCAAGGTCACCATGTGCCCTGCTTTTGGTATTTCCTTCATAAACCACTCATCACAGTGCAGGAGCTAAGCTAGTTTTTAAGGAGGGGGGATAGTGAGCTGCGCCATGCCATGTTTCTCAGCCTTCCAGCTCCAGCCCAGTTTACACTAAATATGACGTTGGAAATGAGGCTTAAGGTACAGACAGGACAATAGATTTTCAATTGCTGCCTTTGAATGACAACAAAGACATCATACATATGTCTTGACACATTTATTGGGGTGTTCTTATATCAAATACAGGTATTCAATGCAGCCCACAAACGTACAGTAATACAACCTGTCTTTATACTCCTCTTTCCTGTGTATGCTAACAGACAAACTAAGTTATACCTGATTTTATTGCCTGTTCCAATTTTAATTGAGAAAATAGATGCATACACATATGTATAATAGCAGATCCACAGTTCTTAAAATGATGAATTAACATTGAACTATGATTACTTTCATGTTATGCAAACAGTGGTGGTGTCAAAGCTGTGGTAATGATAATTATGACCAATCTAAGGAATCAGAGGTAGAAACTGCTGAAGACTACCTGATGATCAGTTGAAAATATGATTTCAACAAATGGCCGCTATTATTCTGTTATTTGAAATGAATGGATGGAAAGTCTACCGGACATAGTTCCAGCTGGATCACTAACCTTTAATGCCAACAGTACATTTATTATGGTTAGTGGTAAGATACATATGTTCTTCTTCAATTCAGCCTAAATAGTTATCAGCAGTTACTCAAAACACTGTAGATTGTCCTATCCAGCCTTTTATGTCATGGTAGTCTGATTTAGACAGGCATTACTTTAAGGTCAACTATTACCACATTTCACTGTGTAAAAGCAATACAAGCTCATATGACCGTATTAAAAAATGGCCATTTATAAAGGTATTCAAGGTTCAGGAGGCAAATGTGATGTTATCGTTTCTCTTTTTCCTTTTCTTCCCTGCAAAGACAGTTGCTTTAATATTGGTCATATGACAGTTTGAGAAATGTAAGTCAAAAGAACCACCCAGCATATTTACTGAAACAAATGTCTATCTGGTGAAATTCTGCTACAGCTGATGAAGTTTGAGCTATACTTGGGGATGTGTTACATGGATGTAATGCTTCAGTATTATTTTCATTTGACAGGCACAGAAGACTAATCCTTGATTTGGTCAGTAGTGTACATCAGTTCACATTTCAGAGAAGATCAGTAAAAGTGGTCACAGAATGGACAGCCCCTGCACACAGCCTGAGAATCAACACTGAGAATCAGCAGTATCTGAGCAAGTATCTACCCCTCACTGGTTGTAACTGAAGAAAGCACAGCTGGCATCAACTGCATGGGCAGATTATCATAAAGGAACACTGAAGTGTTTTTTTCCCTCTTTACTTTTCCCATGAGCTGTGCCAGACCCCCAAAATTGCTTTTCTTCATAAAGGATCGCAAGAGTTCATATCATATCCTAAAATCCTATTCCAGCTTGCTCTGATAGTACTAAAGATACTGGTAAATATATCTACACTGCCATGACCCAGTAGGGGAAAATATAAAACAATAATAGTCAGTTCAAGTGAATAATCAGAACAAGTACAAATACCATATGGGGTTAAAGTTGTAATGTTCAGAGCGGGTTCTGGCAGAGTACTGGAGGGTTTTGTCTGAAAAGCTTAGTGTGAAAAGAATTGAGAAAGAAACATATTTCCTGTCCTGCTTGGGTTCACCCTGAGGCGCCTGTATCACATACAATTCATTAATATTCAAGTTATTTATTCTCCTATTCAGGTTATTACCAGAACTATAGTTCCTGCTAGAATCTTCCATGGAAAAAATCACCCTGAGTCAGAGCTTAATGCCATTACAGGGTCTGCAACAGCTGCAGCAGTGAAATGCCTCTGAGCCATTTTGAAATTTTATGATGGATAAAGCGCTATTACTTATATCTCTGCCTCACATTCTTACCTAAAGGACTGAACTACCTATGACTCTATATGTGTGAGTCTGTCCTCATACATTATAAGCACCAAATTAGTGAATGATACTTTCCTACATAGCCTCTCTATTCAAATGCATCTCTATCTATCTTAAAAATAGATGCATCATGATCAAAAGAGAGGGAGAAAAAAAAAAGACCCCTTCCTTAATAATCACTGAATCAGCAGAACATAAGAAAAATGAAAACAAATATCTTAAAATTAATTTAATAGCTAGAAGATAAGACTTTTATACACATATAAAAAAATAAAAGATGTGTGGGGTCTTTTGAAGTCTTTAATACTGCTCATTGCATGCTCTTAGTGCTAACTTTCTGGCTGAAGGATGACAAACAGAAATAAAAGATTGCATCATTTTCAAAAAGGACTTCTATGATTGCGACCACTCAGACCAGCCTGAAATCACTGACAAGATATTCTTATCTAGCAATTTCAGATGAAAAGAATAATCAGATACTGAGCTAAAAGTGCTGAGATCCAGCAGAACTTGTCTCTAGTCCAGCTAAAAGGTTAACACATTTTAGCACTGAAATTGAGTTGGTTTATATACTTTATTTGGTATGATGTCATGCACAGCCATTTAGAATTATAACTAAGGCTATAGTATTGGGAACCCTGTAAAGAGCAATCATTGCATAACACTTCATGCGCTAGGCTTGCACTGCTTGTTAACTCCAGCAAGAAAATAAAATTGCTCATTGCAACCTCCAGCAATAACACTAACTCTTTAACTGATCTTACTATTACACATTTTACTCTTTCAATGAAGTTTTAACAGTTGACTTAAGGATTCTTATTGGAGTTTGTTGTGCTGTTTAATACTAATTTGATGATGCATTTATCTGTGCTCAAGATATGAATATTCAAGCTACAATTTTTTTCTGTTATTTTCAGTTTTAGCTACTGCAGCTACTCTATGGAAGGAAAAACATAGTTCTCAGTCTATATTTGCGACTTTCACAATATGTCATTGTACAGAAAAACAAAATTTCAATCTGACCACAGTTAGGTCACTGTGGTCCTGACTGAAGAACATGAGCTTATCTAATTCCAGATGTGACTAAGGCACTATTTGTCATCTTGGACAAACTGCTAATTTCTTGCACAATTTAAAAAAAAAAAAATAAAAAAAAAATCTATAAAAGTTAGAATTTACCTACTTCTGACCATTGAGTGTTTGACGATTAGTTGTTTTTTGTTTCTTTTCTAAGAGAAGCCAACCTGAACCTGAGATGGGTTAAGATAGAGCAGAGACTGAAAGAAAAATCCGTTAATGAAATTAGAGAGATCACAAACTCCAACGTATTTTAAAGAGGTATTAAAAAAATCACAGAGTGACTGAAGTTGGAAGGGGCTTCTGAACATCATCTAGTCCAACTCCACTCTTCAAGCAGCATCAGCTGCAACAGGTTACCCAGGACCACTGCATTTTGAGTATCTCCAACGATGGAGATTCCACAGCATCTCTGGAAAATCTGTTCCAGCACTGGATCACCCTCACAGTAAAAGTTTTTTCTTATGCTTAAGTGGAACTTCATCTAGTTGAATTTGTGCATGTTGCCTCTTCCCCTATCACTAGACACTACTGTGAAGAGCCTGGCTCCATCTTATTTACTACCTCTCATTAGGTATTTATGTGCCTTGATAAGATCGCCCTGAGCCACCTTTTCTTGAGGCTCTCAGTCTCCTCATATGACAGATGCTCCAAACCCTCAATCATCTTTACGGCCCTTTGCTGGTACCACTTCAGCAAGTCTATGTCTTTCTTGTGCTGGGGAGCCCAGAACTGGATCCAGGACTTCAGATGTGTCTCACTGATCCTGAGGTCCATTTTTGCAGAGCTGCTGTCCACCCAGCTGTTTCCCAGCCTGTCCTGGATCAGCATTCCTCCCCAGGTAAAAGGACCTTCCATTTTCCTTTGTTGAACTTAATGAGATTCCCATCCACTCATTTCTCCAGAGCGCCAAGGCCTTTGAAATTTGGTATTATAATTTGCTTTAAGATAGTACCTACTGACTGCAAGCACGGGATAAAATCCACACTGGGCCTCGGCAGACAAGGGAAGACTTTTTCAAAGACTTACTGATATGTGCAGAAACGTCAGATGACTATCAGGATGGAAAAGAAACAGCTGAAGAGACCAAACAAATAACTACAGCCTCACAGCAGGTGAGGATTGTCACGAACTACAAATGAATCAGAACAAGCTGCTCTGACAAATCAGCAGTATCTCTCTCAGAGACTTGGAAAAACCCTCCATCCAGCTGGCCAAAGGACTGCTAGTATCAATACAGCACACCAAAGATGAAGAAAACATGGAAGTCCATTAACATCTTGACCACTGAACTTCATGTGGGTTATCATATGCTTGGCAGCAGATATTCAAATTATCTATAACCAATTGCTTCACGCATTCAAATCACTCTCATTTCATTGTAATTGCTTTTTCCTTTAAAAGTTGGCTTAGGTAAAAAGATCATAACTATCCTATCTGTTGGTTTTGTTAGTATGACTTCAGAGATGAGAGCAATTTATTTTCAAGAAGTGGGGTTCAGAATTCCTACGACAGAAGGCAAACTATAAGCTTTTTCAGCACTCCTTTCTACTTTCAAGACACCACATTCATTAAAAAAAAAAAAAAGGAAAACGATAGAGTAAGATGCAAAAAAGAATATAAAATGATGTATGAATATGCATGAATTCCTACAGAAAAAAATATCAAAATTAAATGATGTAATTATGGAAAATTACATTCCTCCATCAAAGATTAGTAATCTTTTACCTAATATATAACAGCATAATTATGACAACAACTTATTTGTTGAAAGTGCATAGTTTAGCAATACACTATTACATGGATAACTGTATGCAAACTCCTTTCTTTCACTGTGATCATTTGCTCTAAGATGCACTGGATATGCAGCAGTAATACTGGTAAGAAGCTGAATCCGTACTGGTTTTGTCTGTCAGGCATTTGCCTTCCCTGTTACGTCAACTTTATGTTCACAAATACACAAGACTTTCCCAAATGCATATGTAGCTTGACAAACCAGAAGCGATGTCCTTCTCTGAAACCTGTATTTCAGTCTTCCATGTGCACCCATTTTCCAAACCACTTCTGGTTAAATCAATGGTTTTCACAAGCATTTTTATTCACTATATCTCTAACTGAAAAAAACAACCCATGCCTGCAATAGAATCACAGCCACTAAAATACCACAAGTTATGAGCACTTTCAGGTTTTCTGAGCACCTGAAGGTTATGAAGACATACAGCTATTGTTTGAGACATACTGGTTAAATCACCATTCATGTTAAATAGCACTGAGGTATCTTCTTGTTACTGTGAAGTAATTTTACCTTCTTAATACAGTAATTGTCAACATAGCAGTGAGTAATTATCTATTCTCTCTTAAAAATATCATTTGATACATTCACTAGTTACAAGATTTTAAAGTTCAAATACATTTTTCTTACAGTGTTATGACTGAGGTTGTTGTACTATTTGCTATGTACTATTGTTCTTCAGTTTCTAAATTCACACAACTTTTAAAGCCAAGCTGAAAAATAAAATCTGGACTCAGTCCAGGCAGAAGAGAAATGAAAGATTTGGTCTACATTTGAATAAAAGAAAATTTTGACTTTCAACTGCGCTCTTTTTACAAGAGCAGTTCTCTAAATCTCTGCTAAGCAAGGACACTATCCTAGTGGCACCAGTTGTATATTCTAAAGGATCATAAAAATGTATAATAGTTTTCAAGCAATAACATTTTGTACATAGGCATATAAAAAACTTACCATCTCTGACTCTACCATATGCACATTCTCCACATACTCCTAGACTCAAAGAACATTTTTTAATCCTCAGCTATACTTCAGAACAGTTACCATTTAACCTCTACTTCTGTTTCTTTAAAATGCTACATTTATTTTAGGACTTGTCTCACAACTAATTTTTAATTACTGGGATAACAGATTGACATTATATTTTAATACACATTTATATACATGTTAACCATTACTATATGCTTAGTATATGTTAGCAAATTGCAAATGAACCTGAAATTGCACCTGATACATTTCTTATTTTATTACATGACAAATGGAAGACTGCAAATTATTCTGAAGCTGAAATTAGTAGTCACAGTAATAGTAGTAGTAATTCAGTTTTGGACAGGTTATTTTTAGCTAAGTACTTGCTCAAGCCCTTCACTACAGATTTCTCACACCTCCTGAGTGCTTAGAAGTGTAAATAATCTTTTTTTTTCCCTCTGCCTGTAGCATTATATTTGTGTTTAAATATAACAGAAGTTATTTTAATCTATTTAGTTTGCCTCACACTTTCCAACACAAAGAATTCCTGTGATTTCTTCCAAGACACTGTGTCTCTTCCATTTTATGCAGAATTTGAAAAGAGCTGTAGGGTCAAAGCAGTGCTGTTCTTTTGTTCAGACTGCATTCCGATTTGGGCTCTTGAAAATTTACTTCTTTCTCTTATATTAGTAATAAACTTTTTGGCCAAATACCAGAGAACAAATGAATGGAAACATTCTAAACCAGTAGTGCTATGCTTTCAGAGCAAAAGTAGTGGCAATAACAGCACACCAGATGCTGCATTGGAAGTTTTTAAAAAAGATAGCTATTTAGGGACCTAGGGAAATGAAGAAAAAAAATAGACTAGGGCCTCTGAAAAGTGGCACAAATTTGTAGAATCTCCTTCGTCCGAGTTGGTTTTTTTCCCTCCTAAAAGAGCTAGGAGGAATGTAGTGCTCATACAATACAGTAAAATCTGATTATGTTATAAACAACAAGCCAGAACAGATATTCAGCACTAGCAGACATTTATACATCCTCCTAACTCCTTGTCTCTTGCCCGATTTTTATATCATACACTCACCTCTTTCAGTCAAGTTAATCAACTCTTCTGAGTTATGCTTCAAAAAATCACCTATGACATCTACCATGACATGTTTTGAAAATCACCATACTCTAAAAGGCATTTTGATCTTAGGCTTAGACCATGAAAACAAACAGTTTATGTGGAGCCTGGCAGGCTTACATGGCGAGCAGTGAACAGTTTGTAGAGGATACTGTGCTAAAAGTGTCACTTTTAAAAAATATAATATTGAAGCAGTTCTTTACAAACATGGCTCTTGTCCAAAGCACATATGGAACATTAAATATAACCATAAAATTTTATGCACCAGATTTGACCAAGGTCTTGAGCTCTAATTTATATTTTCTCCGTTTTGCTGGAAGACTAGCTGCATTTGATAAAGCTACTTCATAAGGACTCTGTTCTCCTAACATTTACACATCACACATCTGGACTTGGAAAAGGATTCTGAGTAAAGGAGCCAACTAATGCAGATCTTGTTTACATTATATGCAATTACTCTTGTGTCACGAATCTCCCTAGGATATCAGAATGTGCTGAAGACACCCAAAGAATACGTACTTCAAACAAAAGCCCAAAAGCCTGGGTGCTTCTGTCCCTATCAATGAGCTCAGTACACATGATCATGTAAGAAAATGAATGGTATTTGTATTTTCTAATAATATTGCATTTCATTTTTATTAATTATTTGTATGTAATCAGAGCTGCCCTCAGTGCCTGAAGATCTCTGTTTGTATTGTTTTTCTCTCACAACTTGCTCACTGCAGCCAAGGGAACTAACTGATGGCAGTTGCAACACTCAATTCAGTTACATAAACACATCTTCCTTGCCAGATTCCCCTGCGGTGTTCCCATTTCATGAAATAAGTCTCTAGCATTTAGTAGTGTACTGTACCAGCAAGTTTCTTTTCATGTCACAAAAAATTAGGTCCTCTGCTCCTGGCAGCAGAGCACCATCACACACATGGAAACCACTCCAGACCGGGTGGCTGTACCCGCAAGAGAACAGAAAAGAAATACAATACTCAAGTAGCAACAGAACAAGAATCGGATGTCAGATTTCAGCAGGAGAAAGACAGCCTTCATCCAGAAATTGAGGCAGATTTAGTCCTAAGTCTGTTGCAGTGCCAAGAAATGTGAGTGTACGTTATACCTTAAACCATACACAAGATACATGTGCTTCTGTATTGAGCATATTTGCCAGTAATGATAAAAACCACTCCAGCCAGACTATTCATGTAGGTGTAAATACAGTTACAGTTTTTAACATCACAGCTGGAACAAACACACTCTTGACTGTGAAAGCAGTATGTGGTAAAAGTGGAGAGACATAGAGTGACCTAATCTATCACACAGCAAATCAGCAGTACAGAGGGGTGGCACTCTGGACAAAGTTTCCCACCATACCTGCCCATCAGTGTGAAGCTGGGTGGTCATACTCCATTGACTTGCTGGAGCTTACCCTTACCATAGTTAGGTCACTGTTGAAGGCTACCTGGTAAATTATACAGGGACTAGTACCTGTCTGTCTGTGCAAAGTTCAGAGACTATAATATAGGTCTTTGGGCACGTTTATATCAGGCAGTGGAGCATTAACAGAGATCTCAGAACTATCTGAGCTACTGGCCTGAGCTGGTAATTCATGTAAAGCCAGACAGCTTAAGGTACTTTTGAAGCCCAGCGCTCGCACCAGCAAATGAATCGCCTAATCTTGCAGGTCTCCTGTCCTGGGTCATGCGTACCGATGTCTTTGGTTGAATGGTACACCTCTGCTCTCTGAGGATTATTAGCAAATTCTACGTGCTGCCTGGACAAACATAAAAATACAGAGGGTTTGTTTGTTTTTCCTCTGAGAAAGAAATATAGGAGAACAGAGAGAAACCAAATAAAACCTAAAATAGTTAGAATTACTTATTAATGATTACTAATTATAACACAATGAAAGAGACTTTTTTTTTTTTTTTGATCCTTTTACACAATTTGCAGTCAACATTGAAGCAGTGGGGGGAAAAAAAAAAGTTTCTTTCTTTCTAATTTAAGACTTCATTTTCCTCTGGGACGTCTGATCAGGTCTAGAGTCTAAATGGTGGCATTGCTACATAAAACTGGAATCTGAACGGCTCAAGTATCCACCTCCATCCAGTTCAAGGACTTAGGGAGGTTGGATCAAACTTCCCAGCTAAAGTAATTTTCTAACTCTTCCTACAACTCATACAGATAAACTTAACACCTAATAGCACCATGTCCACTTCCCTGCCCAGCAAAGTGAGATTCCTTCTTTGTGGGATGAATTCTGACACTGTACAATGTGAGAAAGAGAAGATTAACCATTACATAAGTGGATCAATTTTACTTTTACATCTTCCCATGGAATTTCTAGTGGCTGGCTCCATGTGTTGACATGTTTGTTCAATAATTCATGTGCCCTGCTCCTCTTTAGTTAAACACATTTTCAAAGTAAGTTAAACAGGAACAAACCACTCTTGTTCCAGCATAAGACTGTCCACAACTGGACACAATACAAATCTGAGTTAAAGATGTTGTGCTCAAAATAATGTGCTATTTCAGTTCAGATTAATTTTCCTGTGTAGACAAATCTTTATGGAAGGAGAATGACTGATATGGTGGATTAAGTCTGCAGTCCCGCAAGCTGCTTTTCTTCAAATACCCATATTCACAATCGTTATATGCAGTTAGGTTATTTCACACTTTGTACAAGTGAGAAAACGTAACTCAGCTACAAGAAGAAGCCCCAATCTGTGGCAAAAGAGTTTTCACCTTTTACTTGCTTACTGCCACAGGTCACATTGGGGTAGCCTGCCACTGCCCCAGGGGTAAATGCTGATTTGGGAAATCTACTAGTTGGCTTCTCAATTCTTTTGGTGTTAGTGAGCTGCAGCCCAAGGTACAGGTCACTACCTAAATTCTTCATAAATTCTCCATTTCTAAAGTAGAAGCAGCAGCAGGGGAAAAAGGCACCACTTTTTCTAATCCTATTTTATATAACATTAACAAGCTGTAAATAGCCAAAAGATGGCTTTGTGTACGAGTTCAGACTTAAAATCAGAGAAAATGTCTTCCTGAATACCACATGCTGTTTTCCTGGAACATTGCATGTAAGTACCAATATTCCACAGAATAGTAAAGGTTAAGTATATACTAGTGGGGTCTCTGTGGATAGGAACCAGTGAAGCTTTTCTTTCAGTTTACTGGCAAAGGATTTACAATACCATGGATGCTAGTGACCCGAGATCCACTTGCACCAACTGCTTTTCACCATAAAATGTTCTGTAAATCAATGTGTTACTGTCTGTTTAGAGAAGTGTGTGACACTCAACTTCTACTTTCAGTACTTGTGCAGAAAATAATCACAGATCAGGTGGCATATGGGTATTTTGTATTTCAGAACTAGCAAAGAAATCTGGTGACATGGTCATTGCTATGGTAACTATACTTTTGTACTGAACGCTGAAGTAAATAGGTACATAAAACATGCATAAGTTGTCACTATGTAAGTTACTGCTGCCCTGGAGCCGCAATAATTTGCTTCCTTTAAAATCGTTAAATCTAGCCATAAATACTTGGTATCTTGCAATGTCCTATTATTTCAATAAGATGACAAGGCTCCTCTTACATATTATAGTGCAAACACATGAGTAGATTGATTTATCAAGAAAGGAACTTTTTGAAGAAGTAATTTATTGGCCTGTAAGTAGCAAACTAGGAACGGGCTTCTGGCCTGCATGAGGAAAACCACTCCCAGGCCCTGATGCACTGAGGCAAGGCTGAGCCACTGTTTAAAGTTTGAAAAGCTACGTAAATTTTTCCATCTCTGGGAAATGGAGAGTCATTTGCAGGTAGAAAGCTCCATGTGATCTCTCTTCCCCTATTCTTTGTCTCCTCCTCTCCTCAAATAATCCACCAATGGCTGAGATGTGGAATTAGAAAAGAACAGGCTGGACGCTCCCTCCTTTAGCAAACAGCAGTAATGTGCAGAAAGAGGTTTTATTCTCCTTTCATGCTCTGCTCTTCATCATAAAAGAATATTTGTCTTAAGAAGGTCCTCTTTTTGTCCCAGCTGAGTAATATAATACAATTGTTAAGTCTTTCATACATAAACTTGTTTTGGATCAGTTAAGTGTAAGCTTAACATGTAGCTTAACACAAGCTTCTCACACATAGTGATGATGAACTGATACTCAGAGAAGGAAAGCACAGTTGTCTTCCAATTTAGACAAGGACTGTAATCCTGCTGAGCAGATAACTTGAAGGGACCGGTCTACCCATGGCACAAAATGAAGGAAGGCACTGATAGGTCAAGTGGATCCCTTGGGATTGTCTCCTTGGCTTAGATTACATGTATGGCTTGGAAGTCTTATATATCCGAAAGAAAGGGGGTAGTGTTTTGTGACAGCTGCATTATATCATCATATCAAATGGATTAGGACAGTGTGGAGACTGGAAGGCCTAAACAGTTATCATTGATGAGGGAGGTACAGATGAATAAGTCTTTCATAGAACATACACTAATGTACATCCAGTGACTGGATGAATTTCAACAGATAACTTTTTAAATTAGAGAATACAGCTGATGCAAGGAAAAAAAAAAAGTGATAATTATATTTTATATGTGAGGAGAAAGCATCCACCTTATTGTATCATTTATGTTCTGGTCATGCCTCTAACGCCAATATTAAGTTCTGTTTTTTACTTAAAGCAGAGATTTGACCTCTGTTTACTGTGAGAAATACTGTATCAAGACCTTGCATGTTCTGAATGTACTTTCTGAGAGAGTACAAGAACTTTATTAATGACCCCATAGGCAGCTAGGTCCTTTGCCAGACATACCAACATTGGCTGTATCCCAAAGGATTTAACAAATATGTCATAAGTAATCATTATTTGAAATGTGTTATTCAAGCTATACTTAAAGATGGAAATTTAAACAATCTATTGATGATTGTTCATTTAATTACATCTAGAGGGAGTACAGCAGCGTAGGTAGCTCTAATATGGGATTACTGAAATGCTAGTTACCTGTCAGTCCTTGTCTAATGATTTTATAGATTGCAACAATTTATCAATGGGGAAGAAGCTCAAGGACTGTGTTTCAGTTTCTTGCTTTTAGACTGACTGCCTCAAATTACATCTCTGTTTAAAAATCCACACCTCCTTGGGCCTTTTCTTTAAAATATCCCCCGTATCTCTGCTGCCTTACCTCCACTGCACAGAGGGAACCCGAGACAGAAGCTACAAGCCTGAAAAGGGGAAGAACAGGGAGCAAGATCTCCATCTTCTGCTGGCATTAAATTCCTAGATCAGCTCAGGCTGTAATGTGCAATTTCACATTAATATAACTCCGCAAATCACCACCTTAAGGGTCTGATTCATCAGTAATGCTCTCATATGATTATGCTGCTCTGCTGATAGAAAAGGCACACAAGTATGAGTTGGTGCACTGTGGCTGTTTTCCTTATGCTCTGTTATATTTGTTTCCTAAAAGTCAGTATCAATACAAAATGATTTAAAGTTGATACTACTTGAAAGAGACAGAATTTTTGCATGGCTGTATAAATCTTGGGTTTCTTGTTTGGACTCCATGTATGATGCTTTTAAAAAGCCATAATCACCATCCTCAGCCAGAACTAAAATTTACATCAGGTCAATACAGAGTTAAAATCTGGGTATGAACCAACAACTTCATTATTAAGAACTGTTAGTATGCTGTAAGAATTCTGAAATCCATAAGCATAAATATAAACTCAGAAAACTCAGGGTTAAGCTTATATTGAAAAAATCACGTTAAGATAAAAGATAGACAAGCGAGTTACTCATACATTAACTCCTACCTGTCATGATACTGTGAAAAAAACCCCATACATGAAAAAAGCCCAACATCCTGAAAACATAATTGCCAGCTAGTCCAGTACCACAAACACTAAAATATATAAGTCATAACCATGGTTATTACATAGTTTTACTACAGGGCACCCTATCATTACATTTTCAACACTAGGACCGAGAACACACCTCCCTGTGACACAGCTCTTTCATGGCTCTTCTGTGCTGACAGAGAACCAAGTTAGGAAAAAGCGACCCACTTCTCACAAATCCTGCAACATACAATCCCTGCGGCAACGTTAGAGACTAATGTGACAACACAGGAAAGCCCAATCTCCTTTCCCTTTGCTCTCCTGCATTAAGCCTTAGGCATAATACAGTTAATAATGAGTATGCACTCTTAGCCTGCAATCTTTCACTCTGTTCTGCTAGAATTCAACAGTTGTTTTAAAACATGGGGACTACTATTAAAAGTTGCTGGAAGTATTCATGCAGAAAACTGAAAAGATTGACAGATTTTTTTTTTTTTTTTTACTTATATAGCAAAGACTAATTTGTATTTTACGCTGTTTCAGCAGTCTTTGACTGTTTTCTTCAAAATCACTGGCTCAGTGGCACCATATGGAGCATGTTGAACTTAAGATACCAAGAATGTGTCCAAGATATATCTCACTCCAGTGTGTTAAAACATTCCACCCTGCAGCTGTCATTATAGGAATATAATTCATACCCTAAAGTTTAAAGAAAAACAGTGTAGCTTACTATGCTTACAAAAATACAAGATTTTTCTGGTTCCAAGTAACACTCAGTAAATGGAGAACAGTTAATCTTAAATACTCCTTTCTTAAATATTAAAAATTTTAACTGATCGTGAACTGCTTTAATTCTTCATGATATTTAAAACTGAAAACAAACACAAAAAAAACATGTAAAAGAATTAAAAAAAAATCTACAGTGAAGGACTTGTATTTAGACTTAGCATAGGTCATCACTACTTTTTTCTTTTCTATTGATTGTATTTCTTTTTAAAATGGATATATGAGATTACAGGGAAAAAACTTAGCTACATTTTTGGTAATGGCATTGAGCAAGTGTATGATCATTATTATGACATTTCACCTCTCTCTGGTCATTACTTCTCCAGTCTTTTGTTTGTCATCTGTGTTTAAGTTTCTCGGGATAGGACATGCCTCTTACTCTCTTTTGTACAGTGTATAGTACTCTGAACACCTTCTATAAAGTTAACTGCTGTAATAATAAGGGTAGGAGAAACACAAAAAAAAAAAGAATGCATGATGGTTTCTTAGAAAAGCTGTCTTGGGATGGACACATTTCTCAAACGGTCAATTAGCAAGCTGCTAATGCAAGTTATCTTAGGAAAGGATACACAAAATCATTATAACATGCGACCCATCATATATTCTGTATATCACATGTTTCAGAGGAAAACTATTTTAGCTAATTTAAAAATTGTATTGATACAATTTTTCATATGCCCTTGTCTGTGAAGTCAGGAAGTTGTATGAGGCTCAGGGTAAAATGTTTAAGAAACCTTCTAAGGTTATCCCATAATAGCTTATTGATAGATGATAAACTCGTATGTAAGGCTTAATATCCTTGAGGCCTTCAAGGGTAGACAGTGTCATGCTGGCAAGCTGGGTATCTCCCCTCTCCAGTATTGTCAATATTCCATTTACAGCCATCCATGGACCAAAGATATTGTTGCAGGCCTGAACACGGCATGCCTTATGGCTCTAGCCAGTACAATATTAGGGAGGCATTTCATATTTGTAGTGATATTACTGAAAGCAGAAACATGGAAAGGGTTTCCCAGGGATGGCTTATTACAGAAAGATGGCTAGCTGGGGTAGTTCAGAGCACAGAAGCTGGCTCTTTTGAGAGAGACCAGAAACTATGCTCAGTAATAAGTACTACTGAAAACCTTGTTATACTTTCCACATAGCTGAGACAGGCAACATAAGATCCACAGAAGTGTTTGTAACATGTGGAATTGAAATAGGAAAACATTGCACAGTTATACCAAATTTGCACCCCGGGCTGTTGCTGGTTATGATGTGTTTGTATCCAGAAAAATGGAACTCAAGAAATATACAAGAAAAAAAAAAGTAGTTAAGGAAATGTTATTAAAAGGTGAACATCTAACCTGTTATGATCTTGATTTAAATTAGTAACATGATTTGGAGTGATCAATATAGACAGAATTAGTTATATTTCAAACAGTTTGCAGGATGAGTTGGATATATTTCGAATATACTTTTGGGAATTTTATCTACATGAAGTAAAATTTTTCTTACTCATTTTGCACAACAAAGATTTATTGCAAGAGATCATATTAACAGATGAACAAAACAGTAGCACTGAAAACAGTTGTTCAATTTAATAAAAAAATTTCATTAGAAAACTTTCCACATGTTGCATGAATTGTAAAACAAGAGTTCTAATTATCTGGCTAATCTTTTCTTGAAAGAAGTATCTTCGTTCAAGAACCACAGGATTGACCATAATGGATCAGATCAGCAATCTATCTAGTCCAGAATCCTGTCTTTGGAAAACTGTTGCAAAGAAAACTGAAGGAAACTGAAAGTTTACAGAACAGTCCAGTTTCCTTTAAACTCTCATTAAAGAGTTGGGTTTTATCCTGAAAAATGAATGTTAAAAGATATTAACTGTGGGGAGCCACGTTATCTAATTATCCAATTCTCCCCATCCACCTAACACTTAAAATCAGTATCATGGAATGCATAGATTTTGAAACAGAATAATTAAGGGGTTTGCTTTGTGTTTCATTACATGAAATACTATTCTAAAAATTGTTATCTTAAACAACATCCACAAAAATGAATGTCTGCATAATTTACTCCTGAATTGGGCGTCTTCCCGATGTGATAACATTCCTTGTTAACCTATTACGTATTCTTATCTCATTCTAGATCTATCCAAATGCCCTCCAAAGTAACCAACTTCTGTTAATTTATGTTGCAGTATTCTATATAGCGCACTTTTAAGTTCCAAATAACAAGAAAGAGAAACTTTTATTTAAGAATAGTAGAGACTAGGGATGATTGAAAAGAAATAATTGACATTTAACTTCCTAAAAAAACCCCAGCCCTCCAGCGGAAGAGGTGCAAAATGAATAGGTTTGCTTTGAATAAAGTCTGTTACAAAGAAAAGACTTTCCCCCTCACCCTTCTCAAATAGTTAATATCCGTATCATAAATGAAAGAAAACTTTGGGATGACTTGTGTTGCCACTTCCATGCCAGCTTAAAAATTATCCCAAAACCACAGCTGAAGACTATGGTAACACCCTAAACACTTTGATCTCTATTTTAACTTGCTCTATCTGAAATATATACATGCACCAACCATCCTCAGACACAAATTCTTGTTTGAAATATGAAAGAAACTCATCTGCAAGTAGAGTTAATATGGACTCCTGAAACTCATGGTTTCCATTCTATACTTTAAATAATAGGTTCACCTCCCACCACTGCTACCCTTTAGAATACTCATAAGTGTGTCCACCCACCTCTCAGATAATGCATGTTCAGAGGTGGTCTACAATTGGCATAAGGCTATGTACTACTTCAGTTCTTTTCACCAGTTTGGATTCCAGAAGAAATGAATTTGGTTCCAAATGATAAATGTTCTTTTTTTGAGCAGTTAGATTTAGTAGTTTGACTCATTATCGTAATTCGCATATACCAGGATGCAGCTCCATCCAAATCCGGCATTTACTTTGATGTTCAAATCAAATGCATAGTGTTTGGCAACTATATGTGCAGAATTTAAATTGACGGATCCATTTATCTGAAACTGGTATGTGTCAAGACCACTCACAGATATATCTACTGGTCTAGCAGAAATTCCAAGAGGAAGAAAAGGACATGTTAGTCATAGCTGCTCCAAAATGACACATATATTAAATATTGCGTGTGTTAACAGCATCTGACTGCTACCCACGTTTCAAAAAGAGTTAACAAAAAACTTTAGGTGAACTGATGGTGCAAGATACCTGCAATTCCATGGAATTTCAGATATATTTCAGTTGCTGGAAGGTCCTCCTTTCAGAGCAATCAGAACTGACCAAACAAAACCATTTATGGCTTAATTTCTCATTAAATTTCCAGTTCTTTTAAAAAAGAAAGAATGTCGCACAACCTGGAGAGGTCAACAGTCTGACTAGAGAAAAGTGCCCTGGTGTTTCAGGGGAATTCCAGAGCAGAAACACACTTTGTTAAAAGAGATCCTGAAGAGGATCTAATTCTATGAGGTCTCTTACCTGCCAGGAACCAAAGATACTGCTAATAGCTTGGCCTCTCAGAATTATAAAAATAGCATCCTTTAGGAGGACAACCACAGAGAATGAGGAATAAACCTGCTGCTGACTGGCACCTGCTGACTGGCTTAGACTCAAAGGACAATATCAAGATGAAGAAGCAGAATTTCTCAATAAAAACAGCAAGTTTCTCCTGAATCAGGATCCAGTCTTCAGCATCAGAAAAAAATAAAATAAACCTCTCAACTCCAAAAATATTTGGGACATCCTCAAATAGCCTATTCAACTAGCAGGGCTGTACCTTGGTAATAGCAAGACAGCCTGAAAAGTACCACTAAGGACAGATTAATTGGGCATCCTAAGGGTCTTCCATTGGAATGTGTACCATTTTCCCATTGCTTTCAAGTGAGCTTCTCAAATGCTAAAGGTTTTTGCTTATTGACAAGGACAGCCTGTGACCTTACAGAGCAGGGAGAACCAGCTAGCTCTGACCTCTAGGACTCAGGCCACAAGCAGATGCTGATGGCCACTTCCTTTGTAAGGGTGGTGAGGCAGTAGTTCTCCTTAGCTGTGGCTGGGAAGAATAGACTTTCTGCTTGTGAAACTGCTGCCTCCAAATGAAATAACTTGAGGATGAAGAACACAATTGTCTGTGAATTTCAAATTCATAGTAGGGGGTCCCCCTCTACACAGTTAGAAACATAACCATGAAACAGACAGATTTATATATTTCACAATATCTACCATCCCAGCCATTAGAGTGCTACAATTCTTTCCTTTAGAGGAAAGCTCCTTCACCTGGAAACTACTTTAGCATGGAAAGCAAACTGACTCATATATGCAAGTTTCCTCAGTGTGACTGCATATGTTACTGGTTTTGACAGGGAATACGAGGTGTCAAATAGGGTCTGAGGACTTAATGAGCAACATTTTGACACTGTTACTATCACATGTGTGTTGGACATTGCTTCCCTGGGAAGTCAATATTTAAACAAATGGTATTGTAAGTCAGAATATGACTACTAAGCCTCAAAATATGGCTTAAGGAGACACTTTCATGTGGCTGTTGTAAATGGGGTGGGTTACACTTATAAACAAAGTAAAGTTTTAGAGATCAATTAAGACCTTTGGGAAAACCATAGATGCTTTTACGTATATTTCAGGTATTTTAGGTATGCTGCAACAGTATTCTTTTCAACCCCTTTTCCCAGATCCTTTCCTAACTTTTGACAACTCTTTGAACAATTATTTAGAAATTAATAAAATATTTTGGCAACCCTGACATATATTTATGACCCACTGCATATGCTTCATAATATAGTGCACATTGAGTTTTCCTTTTAATGCCATTTAATTATGTTTTATTTGTATAATTAGTAAATTTAATCAATGACAATGCCCAATATTATAAATTTTAATGTCTTAACTCTACATTCTAATTAAAAATTAAACTATAGATTTTAATCAGTAACAGTTTAGAAGAAATCAGTTCTAAATATCTTCAACATATATCTCAATGAAGGAAAAATCTTTTTGCGTTGTTTACACATAGCACTTTTCAGTACTCTTAGGGAAACATCTGAGAGTTACATTGATTCTTATAAAATCTACATACTGTAGAAAACCTAGTGACAGAAGATTGTATAACTAGCTGGAAAGAAGAGAGTTCAAATGCCTAGTTTTGCTGCTCTTAGTTGAAGAAAGTCAGAAAAATGAAACTACTTAATAGATTTGTAATCAGATGTGAAACGCTCTTGATGGAATAAAAATATTATTTGAGCTATATAAGTAGGGTGAAACAAGGTGTTGATAGAGAAAGATAACATGAGAAAAGAAACAAGATTGAAACTACAGTTTTGAAAACAACAGTGCTATGCAATAGCACAGAAAAATATGTTGACATAATAAAGATAATGCTAATTCTATTCCAAACCGTCCAAACCATGCTTTCAAGATTCTTCTTATTAAGTTTTAAGAACAAAAATCAAAGCTGTTCCAATGCAATTCCAACTTACTTTTGTACAACTTTGCAATTTGTACATATTTTTCCTAAGCTGCTTCAGTATTAAAATAATTACTAAAACATTTGCACTCAAAGACTGAAAAACATTTCTACTTTTACTCTCTGCATCTATTGTATTATATTGCATATTTTCTTGAAAAAAATTAGAGCAGTTTACTTTAGAGCAGCCTCCAGAACTTTCTACAATATATGATCACAGGTTTTGAACATCATCAAGGACTTACTGCTGGCTCCTTGACTATCCTTTTTCCTTCTCTTTCAAGTACCCTGTGTTCAGACTCAAATTTATAAACACAGGAAGCCTCAATACATACTCCTTAGGTAAATACAAGCTCTTTTATTTAAAAACCTCTGTCCAAGAACTTTACAGCTAATACCTGAACGTATCCATGCATAATATTCAACTAAATGCCTGCAGATAAAACTATATTGAGTGGCTGAGTATACAACGTAAGTCAGGATTAAAAAGGATATTGCTGTAAATACAACACAACACAAATGAAATCTTTAAGTCAGACAATGTCTCCAACTGAGTTTGTTTTCTTTATTGCTTGTGAGACCCTATCAATACAGACTGGTTAGATCAGATGAAACAGAGAGGTTATCAGGCCTTCTCTTTCAAACTCCTCTGTACCAACAAGTATTACCCTCTCATCTAGTCAGATCTAGTGATCGTGTTGCCTGGGAAAGCTGGACCAGCTCAATGATTCAACAGTAATCCAGCCCACAGAACTCACTCTTGCTATGGACATAAAATTGCTAAATCTGACTAAAGAGGGTGAGATGAGACTATGTGATAAGAGCAGGTGAGAAAGGTCTGCATTAGCTCACATTTAGACATTATCCATGAGGATAATGTGGCACTGTAGCCTTACAATTCAGTGTAAGGACTGTAACTGGGAGAGCATCCCCAGTATATGTTGGCATAAAAGGCTTTAGCATGACTGAACAATGCTCTAAATCAGAAGCTGGCTACATCTGCCCCAAATAGGGCTTGAAATGTGTAGTCATTGAATAGACCTTAGCTGGATTAGAAAAAAACCCCTTTACTGAAACCTATGTATTTTACCTGCATTATTACTGCAAATATCTCTGAAATTGAGTTGTTCTAGAATTACAGTGATGTAAAGAGGTTTTTTGTGAACATTTCTGCCTTCATTCTTCTAGTTCTTATCAATTGTATAACTAAATTTTATCCATATTTATTCATATTACTTTCTTTATATTATTTATTCTTATTCTCACAGCTCTTGCATTATGTATTTGTATGATATGTAACACACTTTTGCCCTAATACTCTGATTATTGAAAATGCACATGCAGTTCACCTTTAAAAGGCTTTCAGAAACATATATTAATGTTACACACAAAACTGAATGCCAAATTGTGCAGGTCTTTTCCTCCAGACAGGTGAGTTTTGTCCTAAATGTATCCAGCAGCTGCCAACATTTCAGGACACTAACTGAAGAAGAAAGTTAGAACTTGATTTTGCTTGTTTCTGGCTCTGCTCTTGCTGTATGACCTTGGGCAAGTAACCTCTCAATTGTCTACCTGTAAAACAGAGACAAGACTACACACCCACCTTATTGGTTTATTCTGAGCTTTAATGTTTATGAAGTGCTATGAGACACTCTGGGAAGTGCTACAAAGTGAAAAGGGTTATCAATCATCATCAGTAAAACACAAGCTGCTGAAATGCAGTGAAATCTGCCTTCCCTTCTCACAGGACATGTTCTGTCTTGTGCTGCGCTCGCTCCGGTATTCACAATCTTAAAAGTATCTCAACACTGCATAGCATAAGAAAAGATAAATACCCCTAAGCATTCTGAAAGACTACCAGAAAATATTTTTATTTTTCAGAAGTGAAGCCTATTGGAAAGTATAAGCTTCTCTTCTAAGTACCTGCTTGTTTTCCCTAACAGGAAAAAAGTAAGCCATTTTTGAGATAGGATTCCTAAATTGCTTAAATAGCTAGACATTAGCTGAAAGCAGCACTAAATATAAATTTAAATACTTGGCTCTCAATTTTCCTTTAATTCATAATGTACTTGGTAAACTATACTAAAATAATTACTTGCTTATTAGTCATGAATTTCAGTGCAGAAGCTGAGACAATGTAGATAAATAAGATGATTAATTGAGACAGAATGAATCACAACAAAATATGTTGTTGTGTAAGGTATGATTAACTCCACAGTGATTCATATCATTTCAGATAACAGGGCTTTTATCAAAGACGGCTGCAAGGTTGGGAAATGATTTAAAAGCATTTTATCTTAGAGAGCCACTGCAGTTCACACGGGAGGGGAAATAAAAAAAGGAGAAGAAGAAGACAGAGGGAGAAGCAGATTCGGTGTCTGCAGCTGAAATAGCCTTGGGCTGTTTCAGCATCCTTCCCACAGCACATCTTTACAACATGCCACTGACACTATCAACCTCCCTTGTGCAAGATACCCTCTCATTTTTCAGTTGGCCACAATTTATTAGATAGTCCAATACTGAGAAAATTAATTCTGTGAATTAAGCAGCAATATTACAATGCCATAGCTTTCCTATAATTGAAAACACAACACCTGCACCAAGAAATAAGTGTCAAAATTCTACAAAGACATCAAAGAAAAATATTTATTTTTCTTCCATTCAGAATTACAATTCTTAATTCCCAGGCTCCCTCTAAAGACTTTTGCAGAAATCTTAACTGCAAAGTTTATAAAAAGAAATTGCTATCTGTTTACTGCAGTTTAAAAAAGCAAACAGCAGCAGCAGCTGACCTTAAAAACCTCTACCTGTTAAAAAAGAAGAGAAGATGAGATGTCTCTTACAAAATTTTTCCCATGTGTATTTAATAAACTGTGTCAGAACATCTGACTATGATTTTTAACTTCACCGCAGACTCCCTGTCGGGGTCTGGTGAGAGAGACCTCAGTCTCTCACTCAGCCTGTGAAATGAAGATAATTACCCTCACCTGTGGGGCAAGTTTCTGCGAACTTTTGAAAGCATAACAAAAAGGAAAATCCTGGCATATGAATTGAAATGCAAAACACTGACACCCAGTTTAATTTCATTTAGGATGATTAATGTTCCTGAAAACTTAATTCAAAATGAATAAAGATGTAGAAGACAAAGGTAAAGGTTGAACTCAAAAGGAAGACAGCTAGCAAACAACCACTGACTGAAAATAACCCCTCAAAATGGACTGCTCTGGTAAGCTAAAAAGAAGGAATCGAAGTCTCTTAAGGGCTCTTTACGTAACATACATGCAAGTTAGCTCTACAGTAAAATAAGCCTCTTCAAGATACTCAGTTTCGAATGCAATTTAGCATTTGCCTTATACTAATCATTACAAATATTCAAAAATAATTTTAAATGCTTACTTGAAAATACTTCAAACAGAAACATCAATTTAGTGATATTTACAGCATGACCAGCCATTCTTTGCAATGTTCTTTACTTCTGGGCTCCATCTGATACAGAAGAACAGATTGAAATGTTTGTCTTCCTTTCATTATTTACTGAAAGTCAAACTGTATTTCTCTTCCTCCACACACCAAATTACATCTGCCACCTGTCTCTTACCTCCTAATCCTTTCCTCAGAATTAGACAATTTACCAGTGTGAAACGACATTCAGGTAGTGTGGAAAACTATCTGCTAGGTCTATAAAGTAGTAACAGTAGCAACTACACTCGTGTAAATTCAGATCAATTCAGTTATGCCATTACAAATGCAGACTAATTTAAAAAGAATCACCATGAGAGGCTTATTTATCTTACAAAAGTGATTATGTGTCATTCAAGATTCTTGTGAGCTGTGGGCAGATTCCTAATCCTGCAGGTATCAGTCTGGTCCCAGGTGATAAACCAGCAGAGGAAATTTGCAGGTGGGACTGAAGGTTGTACACAATGTTGTATCTTAATGTAATATATCAAAGTATGTGGAGTGAAAGTTGTTTACAAACATGCTTTATAGGTTACAGAAAGGGAATGGCCCAATTTGTTTGGATGGTGTAAATCCTAGTGTGCTGAACATGGTTTTATGCCTGAAAACTTAGCAGAATGTCCATTCACTCCCCTGGTTAAAATAAGCACAAAACTACAGACTGACTGCAAGTTCAAAACAAGAAGCATGTTAACCACTGTTATTAGTTTTAAATTAACTGTTTTTCCTTGCCATTAAAGAGAATTTTCCATGTCATGGAAGAGACTTGCCTTTATAAAGGCTAATAAAGTTTCTTAAAGGCTGTGTCAAACCACATATATTTGTAGGGATGTTTATGTTAGTATTTCAACCCTCACTGAAAATATTTTAAAGTGGCACGATGTACCATTTTAGTATAATTGTTAGATGAAATGATTACAAGACCTGTTTGATACTATATTGCATACAAAGGCATCCCTCTGTTTAAATCTCAGGATTCGTAACTCCAGAGCCACCACTAAAGCTACTGCCATTGCTTTTTAAAACATAGAAGTGTTGCACACAACCTTCTTTCTTTCCAGCACATTTGCTGTCACACTAGCATCAATTTCCCAATGAGTTTGTAGAAGCATCTGTCTGCAGAACTTGAGCTTACAATCCTGTAATTAACTTGTTCAGAGACTGCGTGTTTAAAACTAACAGCTCTTTACACTGGAGCGGAAGATCTAATTTCCAAGAATAATTGTTATCTTCATTTTCTTTATTATATTTGTGTTTTAGAAAAATCCATGATTTCTCCTCTATGCAACCTCCTCAACTTTTACTGATTGCTGTACACTGCATACTGCAAGTTACATTGCTTGGTTATGGGTTTTGTTGTAAAGCAGTAGATGAGGAGCTCAGCATATCTATAACTCTAAGGTGTCTAAATTCTAAGATTTCTCAGAGATGTCCTGCCTGCACAAAAAGAACCCAGAAGATCTTTACCACATCAATATCATAATAAATATTCCTCTGAGTCACGAATGACTGCCATATGCAGGGATGAATAATGTGAGAGCTTTGTAGTGTCCCTTGAATTCTGAAGGCCTCCCCCAGAAAAGAAACTGCTATCCAGCTGCACATCCCAAAATACTCAGACTATTCCCCCCAGAAGTAGTTCCTACCCTGATGAGATGCCATTGTAACTCACATCTTTTGGGAAGACTGGGAATTTAGTTCAGATTCCTGTGCCCATTATTGACGTCGATAGATCAAGCATATCAGAGACATCAAGCTTTAGCCCTAACTGGATAAGCAGAAAGAGGTCTGGGAAAGAAATATATGCAAATTTAGGCTCCTGTAGTTGCCTTGTGTAGCTGCTGTGTAGGAAACATTACACAACTCTTTATAGACATGTTATTTTAAAGCTTTCATTCCTTTGACCATTCTCTTGCTGAAAGTTACTTTGAGTTGTAAAATATGTCTTCTAAGGTGAGCTTTTACGGACGAATTAAGCAGCAACTTGTGACAAAGCAGTTATCATCAGGAGATAATTGACCTTATTTGAGAGTTAAGCATCCTGAGGCAAAGTAGAGTGTGCTTAATCCTGGCAGGTTAATTATCCAGTGATTATGGTAGCTTGGAAGGTATTATTGCTAAGAACCATTTGCAAAATGACACTATTAAGAAAAAACTTAATTTAATAAAAATTAAAAGCAATGACAATAATCAAGTTCTCCAGTCATGTATTGCTAGATAATGACTGCAGAATGGCCCTAATTGGTTAGCAGCAATGAACACATAATTATTCCTATTCTGAATGTTCTGTACTAAATTTATTATATGAAGTACAGTTAATAAGTATCCAAAATCCAAGAGAAGATGTTTGACTAGTTATAAAAGGGATTTAAACAAATGATCAAAACACCAGTGGTCACTGAGATAATGCTGAAACTCATACATGTACTGACTTGTTATCACAGAGTTCAGTGTCTCCACTGCAGTTAAGGGTATGCTGGCATTTACATTCTAAACTAGAACATTTATTCTGAGAGGCTTATAACTTGCCCATTTTAATTACCATCTGGCTGAAACTTGAAATAACCAATCTTCATTCAGATGTAAATTTTTAAGTAGAAGATGTAATTTAAAATCACTTTGCCAATTGTTTTTAGTTTAGGAATGGCTGCAATTTGGAATTTTGCTGCTCTTGGATGTTTTTGTATTACTCAAAAAAACAAAGAGCTCAGTGCTTAACAATAAAATTGTATTGGTCTATAATGTGAAGATAAATGTAGGGAAGAATAAAAATTGTGTCTAAGAGTATTGTTCATACTAATAAAGTAACAACCACCCCACTTAGTATGCCTTGCTTATATGTTAACTTATGCATTTTCAGTATTTAACTAAACTAACAAAACTGATGGAAAATGTAGCAAAAGTTAAAAGGCAAGCACAGTAAATCAGCAAAAATTTAGTGTCGGCTAGCTGAAGTGGTTAATTGACCATCGAAGAACACATATACACAAAAAAATTCCATAATGTACTTGTAGATGAAATGAATACAGGAGGAAAATAAAAACCAAAAACCACTCTCCCCGCCCCCGCCAAAAAAACCCCACACCAAACTCAAAGGAGGAAGCTACTAGAAGGCAGAATATGTCAGAATAAGCTTTTCTTGAGTTTTGCAACTACTCTATCACAAACCACATGCAGAGAGCAGAAATACTGACAATCACAAGCTACAGCAGCTACTAAACCCAAGAAACACACCATGCCAAGGCTGGGGTTTCAAGTCACACAGAAAGACAAGAGAATAAACCACTGCAAATAAACCACTGCAAACAGCATTTCAAGAACTCAAAAGCAGCAATGGCCAGCTTATCTAGCAGAAAGCAGAGACTAAAACATGACCAGGGTTTTAACTGATTAGTATAAGGAACAAAGCATAAGAGGCTGGTACTCTGAAGTATATATATCAAACTGCCAAGTTTCAGGATGATCACTTAAGTTAAGCAGTATTGTTTACCCAGAAAGACACCAAAAGGCTTCAGAAATCATACACAGAAAATGCAGGGAGTCTTTCAACTTCAATACACGCAACAGTCCTATACAATATTTTATGTCAGCAGGTGAATAATACCACAGCAAACTGAAATGACAGGGGAAGTTAAGGTAGTCTTAATAATAATTTCTAAAATTGGAATGTCATCAGTATAACAGACTATTACCTATAAAGCATGCAAATATACAAAAAGTAACAACCTCTGGTTTATCTTCTGAAAAACGGCACTTAATGAACCACTGTAATCCAAATCTGCCTAACAGATCAGAGGAGCAATATTTATATAATAGACCAGGAAGGTTTAATCCCAGAAGTTTCTGTGCAGTCCTTGCACCCAAACACTGACTAGACTTGGTATTACTTTAATTTGTGAAATCTGACAAGGCCAAGTTGGACAGCGCTTTGAGGAACCTGGTCTAGTGGAAGGTGTCCCTGCCCATGGTAGGGGGATTGGAACTAGATCATCTTTAAGGTCCCTTCCAACACAAACCATTCTAAGATTAATTTGTGTTGAGATTATACCGCTATTCAATCAAAATATTCAGTAGCATCTTTGCGAGGATGGATTGTGAAAGACAGAATAAAGGTAATAGTTGGCAACAAAATGTCTGAAAAATACTTCTTCTGTATCATTAAGTACAGTTAAAAAGGTCTTCCTTACCCTACTGCATCTATAAAGTTGACATTTTCTTCATTTTAAAAAGTCCTAGATTTCTAACAATGTTAGCCTTTACTGTGGATATGCTGACAATAGTGTAAAAACTGACTTGTGTTGGTGAAACTCCCTGTGTGACCACCAGGAATAACCACTGACAGAATAACTCACTTTTCCATAATTTTCCTGTACTACTGTAGTTATCTTGAGAGACGAGCCCACACTTCATTAGGATGTGTCATACTTTCCAAGGCTTTTTTTTTTTTTTTAACCTTTTTCTGCTAAGCACACAAATACATATTTAAGAGCACTTTCTGAAATGGAAAAAAAAAAATCAAAAAGTGATAACACTACAGTGAGTGAAATCTGAATTCATTTGGTCTATTACCATTGACTTCCTGGCAGAATTTCATATAATCCGTTTGCTACCTGTTGCATAGCAAAGATAAGCCTTCCTTAGATGGACTGCCAGTACATCTACCATAAAATCAATGAGAACCTTCTAAACCAATCAACTATTTCTTAGTTTTCTCCTCCCACTTCACCCCAAAGAGTCTTCTTCCTCACAGAAAATACTATTAAAAGCATTACAGAGCCTCAGCAGCTCTGCAGTAGCCCTTCATATGTTTTCTTCCAGCAGAGTTAACTTCGGGGTGACTATATTATGCACATGGACAGTTATTACAAAGCAGCCAATGTATTGGATATTTCCTCTTCTAACTTAGAGTAACTTGTTCATGTGTCTCATGAATGAGCAAGTTGCAAACTCCTAACAGGTCAAGTGACATCTTTGGCTTCTACTGAAATACCACAGTTCTATGACCATGGATTTAATTTTCTAGTGACACTTGACATGGTCAGTCTCTCTCTATCTAAATAACAGAGAACCATGAAGCAGGCTCCTAGACACAAACAGCTAGATACAAGAGATAGAAATGCTTCAATTACTTTTGTAAGACTCACCGTCTCATTTCCAAAAAGGACATCAACATAAGGCATGACTTTCATCATAGGCTCCTTGTAGAACTGGCTAATAAATGGTGCAGAAAGATTCAAGCTGAAGATCTTGTTGTTTGCAGAAGCCTGAGCAGCCACTTTTAATACTGCCTCTGGTGACACCGTCAGGAAGAATCCCTGCAAGCATCCAAACAAATCAATGTATGTTACTAATTTCATATTAGGAACCACAAGAAGTATACTGCTTCTAGAAGGTCTCTCCTGACCCACCTTTGTCATACCCATACCCCGATAAAAACTTCTGGAAATACTGCCTTTCCATTAAGGTATTATGGAGGCAACAAAGAACCTGCATAGAATCAGAGCCCTCCAAAATTAAACATTACTCCCTACCTCTACATTCCGTGTAGCACACTTTCCCATGGCAGCTACGACTAATTCTTGTATTTTAAAAAGTGATATATTATAATGCCAAATGCCCCTTTTTAGTAATAGAGTCAATTAGACTGTGGTGCTTAATTCCAAAGTCCAGTATGATGGCTCTATACACAGTTAGGAGATTAACAAAATCCCTTGTCTGAAAAATTATTACCTTGTTTATAATAAATATGTTGAGCACGCTGTCATTGTTTTGCAGGAAAAACCTAGGGTTTCCGAGTTTCTGTGCATGTATTTTATCACCCACCTCCCTCCCCCAAAGTATTATTCTTTATTCTGAATATGAACCAGGGAGGTTGTGGATGCTCCATCCCTGGCGGTGTTCAAGGCCAGGTTGGACAGAGCCTTGAGCCACGTGGTTTAGGGCAAGGTGTCCCTGCCCGTGGCAGGGGAGTTGGAACTAGATGATCTTAGGGTCCTTTCCAACCCTTACGATTCTATGATGCTATGATTCTATGAACATTCAAGTATTAATTGTGAAACAAAATAAACAGAACTTAACCAGAAACAATTATTTGTCTACTAAATCGTGAATGCCAATTTCAATCCTGTATAAAGAACACTTGAAGGCTGCCATTTTGAAGTTAGCATTGCAGATGGTTACTTTAACCGGACATGTTCCAGGAGTTATGTAAAGATCCCCTACAGTTTCATTAATCCACTAATTAGTCAAATGCTTAGTCTTTACCCTAAACAAGTTTTGTATATTTCATTTTTATAATTCCCAAAGCAATTATACTAACTGTTCTCAAAACTCAGTGAACAATAGTAATTTTCAAGCAAGAGCAGCAAGTGTTAAATTTAAGGCCAGAGATAATGTCTAAGTCACAGTAACAAACACCTTTGAGGGGGGTCTGATAAATAGAACATCCTCTCAGTTCTATCTATCTGTAACATCACCACCATGACATTCTAAAAGGTATAATAGTGAAACAGTCTTATTTTCCATTTTTATCCATATTATTATGTCTTTGGATCACTGAATATCTGTATTTTTATCCTGCATACTTCAGCTAACAGACCATCTTAGCATTCTACTCACTGGAAAAAATAATATAATGAAGAGTCTCCACATTAAAGACTACTTAGAAAGTACTTCTATTTATCTTTGCTTACTTCATGCTCTCCAGTCTAACAAATACATGATTGATTTAAAAATTGGAGTATGATTCACTAAATGACAATAAAAGTCCAAAGGGCACAAGTATGCTTTGCATCTTGTGGAATTACTCAGTACCTTGAACGACTGGAAGCCTGTAAACATTCAAGCTTCTTTGCTATTTTTACATTTTGAAGAATTAAAATGAACAGTTTATATAACATCTCGTCTCCATAGCAATCTCTACCATCTTTTAGTTTTTCATTTAATGAACAGAGTTGGATTTTTAAAAAACTGTTCCAAACAGAAAATAAAAACCTTTCAAGCCTAACACGTTGCCAGCTGTGGATAAATCACAGATTGCTATACAGTGGTCTGTGTAAATAGTAACCTGGTCAAATAATTAGGCTTCTTACCATTTTTAGGCTGAAAACTTCATCTGAACTAAACCACATCTGATTGTAATTTAAGGTACAGAACACTATCCTCGTGAGATCTAACTCAGGCCTGTATCCAACTCCCTTTTCTTTGGAAAGGCAACATAAAAGTACTGAGATGCAGATAGGAGAGCTTGCTTTTCAGATCCTGCAAAGTAATGGCCAGGAACTCCCAAAGGCTACAGCCTTTAGTCTTCTGGGTTTCCTAAAAAATCACTCCTGCCATTTAATTGCTTTCTTCCAAGAGTTTTATTTAAACAACTATTTGACATTAAAACATCTAGAAATTAAGAGTTGCGTTTATGAGAACTCTTTGCCAAGTATAACAAGGAAAAAAAGTTGCAGCAATAATAAAAAAAAAAAAGTTACAGCAGTACAATTCACACAGTGGAATTAATGAAGAGGGAAGAAAAAGTATAAAATCTGAGCTGAACAGATTTGGGTTTAAAGAAACCTAATTAGAATCCCCTCCTTAAGTATTTAAATTGGTTTGTCTCTATTTTTAGTGAAATTCCAATTACAGCTATGGCCAGTATAGTTTCAAGAACCCAGCTTCCTAAGTTTGAATTGTAACTAGGTAAGTCACAGACCACGCTACTGCAGTGTGCTACAATTTGGTACAGGAATGAACTCCACTAAACCAAACAGGTTTTCTTGTATTTCACTGGGATTCACAACAAAGCCACTCCACGGCTTCGTTATCATCACAGCCCGCATGCTCCTATGGCTGCCACTGCTTTTGGTCCAGTCACATGTATACAAAGGAGTGCCTATGTCAACCACTCCTACCTACTCTAACAATTAACTGTTAGCCAACATTAGCTTCCGGTGTGAGAATAGGCCTATCTCAGTATCACTGGTACAAAAGAGTTTGTATTTCACTAGTAAGAAGTTCTATTTCCACTAACAAGAAGGTTAAGAGGCCCTTCAGAGATATTCTATACCCACCTACACACCTCAGTCTACTTCTGAGAGTTTTGGGAACCTTTTTACTCTCAAAACCCAAAGATGCCTTAAAAAAATGATGAGGAAAATCTCTGTAATCAAAGGATGAGATAGTTAACATACATGAATTCCAATAGCCTGGGAAACTTACGTTGTGTATGAAATGAAATCATTGTGCATGAATCTATCTTTGTGAATGTTGTACATACAAGGACATATAATAATTGGACAGTGCAGTCAAAGAAAGCAAAAGGCAGTAATATTGTACTAAGGAAACCTATTAAACATTAAAGGCTATGAGACATAATAGCAGCACGCAGTATTCCTTTGGCTTGCACTGATTGAGACCGAGTATACCAGATGCTACTGCTTTGTGATGTGCCGCTATTTTCTGCTGCTCAAAATGTAATGAGCCCCTTTTCTATGCCAGGTGGAAGGTACCATTGTACCACAAGCCAGAAAGCAAGGCTGAGCTAATACACACACAAGGAAAATAGGATGATAAGACTGAATTATTTATATGCATGCTTGTGCATACATACCTGCAAAACACAACAATACTTTTCTTCTGTACTATAAGCAGTCCCTCTGTTTAAACACAGTCCTTTGGTGTAGAAAAAACATTTTTCTCATGGGAGAAAGAGAAACAAAACTGAAGAAACAACAAGAATACATTCGTGTATTGCAGACACATGGCTATGAGTGATACAGTAGCTTGTTTGTAACTTAAGAGCGTTTAAAATTCAATATAAGATACACGACAGCAGTAGGCAAAGTCAGGAGAGAATATCATATTAATCTCACTTTGACAATATTCAGGAATTCTTTGATGCACCTTTTAAAATATACCAGGGTACTGTAAATATAGGATAGTCTTTTACACTCAAGTCTTTTTTTTATAGACACTAGCATTACCAGAAGGATTTGTTGGGTTTCCACAGAAGCAATTAGTCTTTACAAGTCGTCTCTCTCATTTTTATCACAGGCAGACCCAAAAGCTTTTTCTGAGGTACACTAAGTTCATACAGCTCTACCTATAGCAGATGTGAGGGCAGCAAATTACAGTGTCAAGTGCCGACACAGAATCAGTGTTGAAGGACCACATGAAGCCAGAACTCTGGCTTTGGTGAAAGTATTTCTGTTTAAGATGTTCTGTCCAAACTGAGAAGTCTTGCCATCATTTGTTCACATGAAATAACGTGCCTGCATTGAATTCATCTGGATTACGTACACACAGTATTTGCACAATGACGACCAATATTATTTATTTTTTCTAAGCCAGTGAGTATTTCCTTAAAGCCAAATCTGAAATGTGTGACCTCACGTACATGTGGACAAATCCAGGCTGAGAGGATAACAACCAACTTCAGAATTTTGGATTTATTATTGCTTAACAGCACAGAAGCTATGTTTGAATAAGAACATACAGTGATAATAAAAATTAGGATTGTTTTCAAACCTACTACCCACTAAAATGCATTTGCCTGCTCTTCTTCCTAGCTCTTCCTCTTTCCTTGCCACTCCCACTTGCAGAGCAGTTTACATGAAAATAACTTTATCATATGAGTGACAGGATTTTGAACCATGGTGTTCTGAGCTGATTTTGAAATGCCATTTAGTAACAATGTAAAACCAATAAATTGCAAGTGTGAATCAAAATATTTAACTTTCAGCAACACATACACAGCAGTCTGCTGCCATTTAAGATAAATTACATTATGCCAACATGAACACATAATTTAATCCAAAATTATTTTATAGCAAGCATTTACATAAAAATGCAATTATGACATCACACTTTCATCCATGTAAAGGATGGAATTTTTCAGGCACATAGAAAGTTTGACAGTTACGTAGTGACAGTCCTGATAAATACTGTGATTCAGTACAGCCCTACAGAAATCATCTAACTCCAAGTACGCTGGCAGTTCCAGTGAAAGAGTGAGACTGCTAAGGTGCCAAAAGAACTTGCTCTGTTAAATGACAGACATAACCAGCTCAGAGCTTTTGGACCTGCTTTAAGTTTCCTATATTCTGTACACAAAGAGAACTTCGAGCCACACACTTGGGCAGAAGAGACTTCCTGCAGCTCTGCTCTGCCATCAGTCTCATCTGCTGCAGTCTAGCAGAAATACCAGGGCTTGGAAGAAGTGAAGCTGCAACACATGGCAATTCTTGGGATGGAGAATGAACCAATAGGTAACTGTTCCAGACAGAACTTTCACAAGGCTTCCAGGTGCCCTTACAAACAGAAGAGGCTGAAAGACTTCTGTCTTCTAGCCTCTGAACTGTACAGAGCACAGATTGGGTGCAGTCCATGTCCCACCCACTGTGAGACAAGGCAATGAAATCATCTTCCTTCGGAATAGGAACCAGAAGGAATCTTCCTGGAATGCTGGAGCAAAAGCTCTTTATCTGTCTTAGTACTTATGTGAGTTAAAAAGAGCAGAGAACAATTTAAAAACTATCCTCAACATTGAAATATCTCAGCACAATACTTGGAATGTGGAACACTATCAAGTTAGCAGACTTACTGACCCCTTACCTCTTCCTGTGAGTTTTGAGCATTTATATTTGCAACCTGTTCCTGCTTGAAATTATTTGTTAAATTATTTTCCTTAATGAGATATGACAGAGTGGCATCAAATGACAGAGATATTAAAATACAATGTGGGAAAAACTCCAGAAATAATTAACAAACCCCCCAAAATTAAATAAACAACACGACCTTTATTAATGAAGGTGCTTGTGCTTTAAGTAATTTTTTACTTTCTCTAGGAAGGGCAAAAGCCCTGTGTAACTATCCACTTGGGAAATGTTCAGTCCGTAAATTAGTGAAATATATGAACATTATTTTAATCTATGTACCTGTTCTTCATGTAATAGATCATTTAAGAACTTACAAAGTCCTTACACAAGATCAAGTGCATTTTGGAACTATATTTTATCTTGTAGTGATCAGCAAGTGGTTACTTAATGAAACAAAACCCGCTGCTTTTTGTCCAGTTCCTACTGGAGACAGTTGTTTTAAATCAGGAAGCAAGGACAGCAAGAATGCAACAATTTCTCTGAGTAATTGTTTTGGCTTGTTCCTGTATGCATCGTTTATTTTTATGAAAGTATTGCTTTATAACTGGAAAATGACTAAGCTTTAAACTATTGTTTTATCATTCTGAGTGGCCAGTGATTCTGTTTTTGATAAAAGCTGAGTTTCAAACAGTTTTCAGTAACATAGGAAAAAGCCTAACTGTCAGTAAATGTGCTTATATTGACCGTGACATTTTCCTCTATGATGATGCCAACATGTCAGGAGGAGAGGATTGCTTTCAGACTTGAACAGCTTCTTTGTTGCTGAAGCGAACTCTGATTGCTGCCATGTTAGTATCTATCAGATTACAACAGTAGCAGAAAACCTCCAATATTTGACATTATACGTTGAAGAAAATAATTATTTTATGCATGTATTAGCAATTTCTTTTTCATTTCAAACAATTTGGAAATCTTCTTCAATTCTGATTAATATTGATTAAAGGAAGCACTCTAGGAAGTTCTTCCAAGTCATACTTAGGACCAAATAAATATGTGACTTTACTTATGAGATGTATACTCACAGAGTGTAGATAAGAACTTTAACAATGAGATGGAAGTGTAAACACATGTGTGAGGGAGCAGTAATACACTTAGGTTTGCTGTAGAGAAATGTCATCCCAAATAAAAAATCCTCCTATTTCCCTGGGAACTACAAAGTTAGATAAGCTCATTTTGGCAAGATGAATTAAGATCTTAGGACGATGGTTTGATGTAACTCCCTAAAGTCTGTGAGGAAGCAAAAAATCTCTATATTTGCTCTGAAGTTCAGCATACAGTTTTATATGAGTTTATTAAGCTCAGTGAATGAGATGTTTATTTTTATTTATACTGAATTTATAACAAAATTTTGGAAGAAGCACTGAATATCATCTAGGAGACAGGACCCTGGGGGTTTTACTACTTTGATTAATAATTCAACCTTTTTTTGCCTCTGTTTACCCACTTGCAAAATAGTTATAAATACACCTCCATTGGTAGAACCAGTGGGAGGTTTAATTACTTAACATTATGGAAATGACTGAAATTCTGTGTTGAAAGGTATTATAAAGTACAGGGTATTACCATCAATAAAATATAAACCGCAAATCAAACAAGCTATGATAAAGAGCAAGCCACTTCTCTTCTCCTAGTATCCCAAAAACACTTTGCCACCCTTCTTCTTCATTGAAAGCCAATTTAATCCCTATTGAGAAAGCAATGCATCTTAAAATATTTGTTAAATTTTTGATTAAAGAAACTGTTTCTTTCACCTTTCATTTTTAAAAAATAACTCTTTATCAAAATTACATTTGCCTGACCTATCTATTAATATAAGGATAACGTCGTGTTTAGACCCAAAAGTAGCCTCAGACACACCAGCTACTGATTAATGAAACAACAACCAGAAGTCTAAAAATTGGTAATTGAATTATTGGTGGTTTCGCATGACGAGAGAATTGATTTTCAATCTTAATTTCAAGCACAATCACAGGGTCCCTGTCCTTGCGAATAAGCATTTCAGGAAGTATGGAATAAGGTATGGCTAATTTAGACCCTTGATGTTTGTGCAACACGTGCTTTTTTGTGTATGGCTAGCTCCATTAATATAATTTGGCATCTCATTAATTATGTAAACATCAACCATATGTTGAATTCACTCAAGTTTGGTGTGTACATAATATTTACAGTATATTACTAAATTGAGAGAATCTATACAACTATAAACGCATAGCACATTTCTAATTGTCTAGACAGTTAATCCTCAGTTTGAAAGCTGTATAAGTAAACATTTAAAATGAACCTATTCCTTGCTTATTCAACTGGCCCTGAACAAGAAGAGAATAGATATAAGTATGTTTTTTAATTAAATGTGCTTATGTCAGCACAATGGTTTATTTTATAAGTATGTGTAAAACACTCAAAGACTGAAACAATGTCCGAACATTGCTGTATAAGTAACTAATCACCATCAACTGACTGGGTGTCAAAAGATCTTGTAAAAATGCAGATTACTTGATAAGGTCACACAAAACCTCGTGGAGAACCATTCGAAGATTGTATATCAGTTATTCTTCTGCTATGTGCATGCAAGACACTTTTTTGTTATGTGACTAGGTACACAAATATTACGAATATTGTAACTTTTTGGATTTGCCCTGCTGTATTTATAAATTTTAGTTTCCCTACTCATACAAAGGAAGAAGGAAGAAGGAAGAAGGAAGAAGGAAGAAGGAAGAAGGAAGAAGGAAGAAAAGAAAAAGAAAAAGTTAAAAAAAAGGAAAAATAAAAAAAAAAAGAAGAAAGAAAAAGAAAAAGAAAGAAAGAAAAAGAAAAGGAAATCCTCCCCAACCTCTTGCTCTATACTAGTAAATACTGCTATACCTATGCCCTCAGAGTGTCAGGATTCCCAGGTGATGCAGAGGAATGTGACTGTTATGTAATATAAACAAACACAGGAATGAGTCCAATGCCATGAAAAATAAGCCAAGCCCACAGCATGACTTCTATACTTCATGGATTTCCCTGTCAACAACGTGGTCATGCTAGGAAAGGTTTCACTTAAATTCAGCTTAGAAAACAGACATAAGGTATAGTAAAACATACGTATGTTTTCCCCTAAGCACTCTCATACTGAAACACTTAAGCAGAAACCCTTCTTCCCTCCCCCACCTACCTTTCAGATCTTGTAAATTATAAGAACCTAAGAGCATGGGGATTAAATATTAATCAAAGTCATTACCATCATTGTTAGAACATACTTCAAGAGCCCCAAAGAAAAAGCATACTATTTCACTAATAAAGATCATATCATCAGAAAGACTACACTGATACTGTAGCACGGTACATGTGAAGAGAAAAAAAGAAATTATCAAGAGGTAGCACAAAAGATTTCCGAAGCTTATTGCACTATTCAAATGTTAACTCATCCCTTAACTGAGGCTGTTTCAGTAAAGCAGACTCACCATGGGCAAAACAGAGCTCTATTTAGAACCATAGAAGCATACAGTGTATTTATAAACCGTAGATTTGCTGGGGAAAAAAACCCACAACACAACAGAAAACCAAGGATCCAAACTTCATAAATTATACCAGTGAAAATCCAGACCAGCTCTAAAGCCTCGTGGAGATCTGAATTCATATGGTGTGTAATAGGGCTACCCAAAGCACAACCCAGTGCACCTGAAACTAACATTGTTCACAGGATGACTTATACTTTGCATTAAAGTAATGACAAGTTTTATGGAATTATAGGACTTCTACTATTTGCAAATTAAGGTGTAAATGATTAATAAAACAAATACCTTCTTCCACTCCCCAAGGTATTTGCTAGCTGACTTTAAATGGCCTATATATACTTATGATATATTTAATTCAATATATAAGCATCACTATTGCATAAAATTAAGCACATAGTAAAATGCTCGGAAGAACTAGAAAAGTAATTGGCAAAATAATAAAGGGTGTGTTTCTTTCAATTTCTGGCTTACCAAGTTTAAAAGTAAGTGCATTAACAATTCCTTTTAAATATCACTCTTCTCACAACTCTAGCCCCAGAACCACAATTCCAAAAAAACTTCTTTCACAGCAAATATAACATTTACTACGAATGTGCAATTAGGTCCTAATCGCTTGGATTAATTACCACATCAGGGTTTACAATAAAACATTTATTGCTCACACTTCCACACATTAAAATTAATTATTTAAAAAAACATTAATGTTATTGCGTGGCCTCTTAATTTTCGTTATATAAAGACTGTTGCATGACAGATAAATGAGGATCAGGACCTATGCTAATTGAATAATTATTGAGAAATATAGTTGAAATGTGGACAGTTGGTAAAATCTAAAGAAAGATATTTTCACTTAATTTGAGATATAAGAATTTTCCATAGAACACATTGAATACAACAAGCTATGTAAGTGCTTAGCATGAATTATTATAGTCTAAATGAGTACTTTCTTCAAATTCAAAGGGGTGAGGGGATAACCCTATTAGCTTTTTAGAGCCAAATACTATTTACACTAAGTTCCTGTTTCTAATGAACTCATGAGCTCACACTTCAGAAATCCACTTTTAATAGCAGGACCACTACTGTAACCAGAGAGAATAGCGTTAAGTCTCATACTTGCAGATCTTATATCCTCAGGGGAAACTTGTCTGCTAAGATACTGTTTTCTGTAATGTCATATTGTGGGGGTAGCGGGTTTCTGGAGAAATCTCACATGGAATAAGAATTTTCACATTAGGGGTCAAACATTAGAATATCCTTAGAAATATTCTTAGAAATGACTGAACATAAAGCAACTTTGAATTTATTCTAATAAACCTCTGGTGGTCCATTTCAATCTAAATTATTCTAGAAGTCTATGGTTTACTAGATCTGTGCATATTTGAAAAATACGGACCAAAAAACATGTGGGCAAAGCATTTAGCCTCCAATGTTCTATCAGCTTTTAAGGAGTATTTGAGAGCAGAGCATCCCAGATACTGCATATACCTCTTACAATCATGTAAGAAATTAGCTGGTTTACCCTGAAATAACCACCACGAAATGTAAACATTTTGCAAGTGAATGATGTAAATGCTTTACTAGAGTAACACCTTAGGGGTTAAGGTCATCCTCTAGCCCTTCAACTTCACATGGAGCTTCCTTGAATTCCAAATTATGAAGTCAATGAGATCTTAATAATGCCTACAGCCCTATATGTAGACAGTCCTTTGGAAAGTAATGAGCTCTGATACAAGAATATTAATTACGAAAAAATGTTCCCTGCTCTTTTTTGCCCTTTACTTGAATCTCTGCCCATCCAATTTGTGTCATTGAAAATAAGACTAAGAAAATTAGAAACTAAAGCTACCGTAATGTATTTAACAGTGTTAGCTTGTGTGCTAATTAATACACTAGAACCATGATTTTCTAGATTAGAATATCAATGAATAGCTTTAACATATTGGACACATATAAATAAAGACAAATGAAAAAGCACTCCTTTTTAAATCAGCATTTAAGCTCATATTTTAGTGCTTTTATAAGAAAAGGAAGTTGGGATCTCTCAAAATCACCTCCTCAGTTCTGAGAGTTTAAATCCATTCCTTATGCTAAATAAACCTTTCTACTTTTTAAGCAGCCAAACTAGAACATTTTGGAACTGTATAATAAATAACCTCATTTTAGCGAAATGAGGAAAATTATTGGTTCATGACAACGTAAAATGCAGCATGCATTCCTCAAAGCAAACATGAAAAGTCTCTGTCTCAAGTTTTTGATATATTTTTATGTATATGTTTCAATGACATGCCTTTATTTCTAGAAAAGCCTGGTGTTTGGTATTTATTGGAGTTTGCTCTCTCTTCAGAACAGCTAACTATGGAAATAAAGGATTTTCTCTTTACTCCTGCTCCTGCAACACCTCCTCATCAACATCTATGTTCCAATCCAGTCATGGAGTCTAGTAAAAAACCAAGCATAGCAGAGTGGTATCAAACACTTCTACAAATAACAGGAAAAGAAAGTGACAAAGGTACCTCTAAGCCAGAACTCAGAAGCCAAGGATAACTATTTTACATTTCTTTGACTTTCTGACAGAGCTCTAATTTATTTCAGGAAGAGCAGTGGAGACACACATCAGGTATTCTGACAAAACTTTCACTGGAAAGCAACATCTACATGATGCTACTTAGAACATGTTCAGCAGAACAAAATTAAGCTTAAGAAGCTCCCTTCTGAAACAGATGTTTGAATACTGCTATAAATCACAGGACAATATATTCTCCTCTCCAATAGTCGTGTCTATCCATAGCAATAAAGATTGTTAATCAAAGGGTTAAGTAGTTGCTAATGAAATGAACAACAAAAAAAATCACTTGACAAGATTCCACCCTCATTCCAATCTCTACCAAAGCGTCAAATGTAATTATAAATTTTCAGCAAAGATGTCAGATTCTTATGTTAATCTTTGCACAATCTGACATTGCCATTCTTCAACTTTCATAGATGTGAACAGTTATCACTTTGTTTGTATGTCACCACAGACAACATAATCAATAGTTTTCATATCTTTCTGTTCATACTTTTTGTTAAAATGAATTTTTTCAGTGCTGCTTACTTTTGTTCTCCTATGAAACTTGTTACTGCTTGAATAGAGAGTACTTTATCTCAACAATAAACATTATAATGTATGATAAAGCAGTCAGGAAAAAAAAGGTTCAACATTTTTTTTTCAGTCCCATTTTAACATACTCTGTCCTTATCAAATTAATATCTAACAACAGTGACACGAAAGCAACACAATGGATGGCTTTGTTCACTTTAGATGTACTAATTTGAAGCACAAACTGCCTTTCACTCCTTTTCCTTTTATGCTTTATATTTCTGTAGTAAGGAAATCTTACTCCATGAAACTCAATGCAAAAAACTTATAAATAGCAATAACTGGTTTATAAAATATTACCTGTCCTCATCAATAATTTACACAGGATCCACAAACAAATGGATTGCTTGTTCATTGTTTCCATACCCAAACAGTCACCAGGCAGGCTGAAGAGGTATTCTTTCTGATCCGTCACTCAGGTGAAAGTACCATGTGGGCACATGCAGCTCCTTCTGCAGTTCTACGGCAAAACTCTTCCAGCTCTGAGCACAACCAGCACATTTCCTCTGTACCGGAAATAGACACTGATAGATTTGCATAAAAGTTGCAGATGACACTTGCTGAAAATTTGTTTATTGTTGGATAGTGGTTCCTGTGAAAGTAAACTTGATCCTTAATGTGCCTACCCACATACCTATTCTCCATGGATGCTATGTAGCACCAATATTTAAAACGCCGTATTTTTCACTCACTCACCAAAGCACAAAACGGAAATGTAAAGAGAATAAATTTCTTGCTTGCATAGGCTTTACATTAGCTTTTACAGATGAGCTCCATTGTGCCAACAGTGAAACTGGTCCTGATTTTGTAATGTTTGCTGAACTTAAGTTTAGAAATGTACTTTCTTGACATGGAGACTGATTGGAAATTTCCCTTCTGGGCACCAAACCAGACAAAACTGCTCCAACAGAAAGAACATAATTCTGAATTATTTAGCTTACGTCTTAGACTCCAGCTTGACCAGTACTTCAGATACTAAATACCCAACAAGGAGAGTCAAGATTTTCTATCGCCAGCAGCCAACTGATTTCTTCCAGTGCGAACTAGAACCAGTTACGAGTCTGCTTCATCTACAACTTCCTAGCTTAAAACTGATATAATAATCATGGGAGAATATGTTTATGTCACCTAACTGCTAGGTTTAGCCAGAGGTAATTACTGTTACTTATTAGAAACTGCACCCTTGGCCTTGTCTAGAAGCAGTTAAATTACATGATTCCTCTGGAATGAGAGCCTCAGATCTGTAAAGCTATGCACTTAACTTTGTAAATCCAACAGTACTGAAGTCTAGTCTAACACACATCCATAACCTCTGAGTAATAATACTGTGGTACTGTTCAGGCTGCTGAAAAAGCAGATTTCAGAGAATGGGTTGTGGCACAGCAGTACTTACAGCATACATGTAAGAAACAGAGTCTGAGTTGTCTTCTGACACTATTTACTACCAACAAATTACATTCAGATGCGCAGGAGTTGCAGAAGTCTGTGAAGTTGCTTTTCTGGCATCTACTCTCCAAAGCAACGATTGCTTATATCTCACGTACCCTGCCATATCGCTGTCCACTCTGATCTCGGAGCAAAGGAACTTTAGAATATTCACTGCGAATAATACTCCTTGGAAAATATTCAATGATTTCAAGACTGTATGATACATTTTAGAATTTAGATATTTAATAGCACTGATGACCAGCAATTTTCCACAATTACCATCATAATAATTCTATGTTCTGAGAAGAGGATACAGATGACAAGGAGCTGTTTCAAAAACTAAACTTTCATAAAATATCTTCTGAATGTCTGGTGTTTTGCAACAGTAATACTTGGTCTGCTTTTCTGACTGCCTGTTACAAATTTGTCTTTGCCTTTGGATATTCTTCTTATGGCAGGAGTCTGTTCTGAGGAGATTTGTACCTTGGTTTTACTACAGTGAATTATGTATCTATTCAGAGATCATGCTTTCCCAAATGAACATCCAAGCCTATTAAAATAGTCTGCCAACATACTGTGAAGATCTGGGAAATGGAACACCCTCACAAATGCCAGATGTAATTCTGCCCACAAAAAAAGTCAGATGGATTCCTCCAATGAATTCCTACTTCTTTTGTCTGTCTCTTGGTTGATATATGATACCACTGCAGATGTATTCAATTTTATTAAAATTTGTCCCATCAGCTCCATTCTGAAAAGAGAATTTTCAAATTTGTCCTAACTTTGTGCATGTTTTGTGATGAGTTGTTCCTAAGCTGAAACACAAGTGTTAAGTTTTATTTCATTTAGTTCAGCAAGGTCCATATCTGGTCAGACAATCTTCTATGTTTGTGATTGTAAAAGACAGCTATATTTCACTAAAAGTGCTTGGATATTTGGGCTCCTATTTCAGTAAATTCTTCTGTTAACACTGAAACTGGAATGATGATGTCCACTTTGGCTGAGTTTGAAAATTATCATAACTACCAGCCGAGTTTAAACACCAAAACCTCCCACAGGACTACATGCGAGACACAAAGATTTCATCACAGCTAGCTCTTCAAATCTTAGCAGAAGCTTTGCTAAAGAACTAAACTGTAAGAATAACATTCTTTAGTGGTTTCAGCTTTATATCAAAAGCTTTTCTAAAATGAGTGGCTAATAATGTACTTCGAACTATAGAGATACTGGTAAATCTGTGCTTATCTTTAAAGATATCACTTAGTTCTCCATTCCAAAGACATACCTAATGTTAAAAAGTGTATAGGAAACTCACACAGTTGAAAGCCAACAGTTGTCTATAGTCTTTGCTGAATTTGACACTAATAGAATTCTCAACTATTTTGAAACCCTTGTGTCCTAAAAATCATCACATAGTAGTAGAAAAGTATCCATTAGAAAGTTTAAAAACAAAAGTAGCAATTAAAAGTAATTTTTTAAAAGGCTTTTTGAGTGAATATTGACTATGAATTTAAGCATGATAATTTACAAGTACTTACATACACTGACAGAACAACTGCAGTTGCTCCACATTTAAGATTTTCCTAAGGGGACATGATGAGGAGGCTAGGTCAAAATTTTTTGAATTGGGAAGTATTAAGACTTGACATGGAGCTAATATTGAACAATTTTGCACTGAATTGTTCATACAATTAAAGACTGATGAAATAACTCCACATAAACAAATACAGGAAACAAAATACAGGTATACAAACTTGCTATTTGTTCTGCACTGCTTCACGTACAGAAACTAAGCTTCTAATTCAACTTGTCTTTGTTTAATACTACTGATCTGTAGAAAAGATGCTGTTTTGTTTCTAAAAATTACGGTTTTGGCATTATGCCTAAATTATTTAGGATTCTGAAGATACTGCGCACAGTCACCCTTCCACTTCCAGTCATTCATTCCGTTACTAGTGTTTGCAGAGACTGATGATCTAGAATGTCCTTTGTGGTCAGTTTTTGTATTCCTCTTTCTTCCTTCTCAATTGAGGATATTATAGTTAGATTCTACTCACATTTAAGGGAGCACAGAGTGCAAAAGTTAGTGATGCTCACTGGGAGATGCTTTTCTGCTTGGAGATACAGAAGGGAAAAATATTGTGTGCAGGGAGATAAATTTTAACACAAGTGTGAAAATGAATTTTTGTCACTGTGGTGTCACAGCTGGCCGTGTGATAGATGAGTCTTCGTCTGCATATGAGATGAATATACACTAAAAAACTTTATTAATAGGAAGTATTAATTACTTCAAGGTGATAACATACCTTGGATCTAAATCAGATGCTGCTCAAGGGCACACTGGGGATAACTAAGTATTGTTACATGAGTGTCTTTCTCACATGAGAAAAAGACAATAAAGATCCTACACATTTCAGTTCTAGCAGAAAACTATGCAAAAGCACATTGGGGTTTCTTGTAGAAATAGAAAACCTCTAAAAGTGGCCTTTAAAGTTGGCAAAATCAGTAAATTTAATCTATCCACTTTCTTTTGACCTTTAAACCTGACTTGAAAAAAGTGTTCAGCAACATAAATTTGATCTCTAAAGGCCTGCTGCAGATCTCATTTTCTGCTGTTTTTCCATTAGGCATTTATGGGACTTGCTGGTGTTACAGGGGACTAGTAAAATGTCGAAGTAATCCTGCAGTTCCTGTGTATGAATTCAGCTTTTCCCTATGAGATGACAACATTTTTTTTCCCCTGCCAGGGCTTTTTCAGATACTGGAGTATAAGACTAATACCATAGGTGTGATGTTATTTTTTTATTTTTTTTATTTCATTTGGTAACATTAACCAGATCTAGCAGTTCAAGTGTTGAAACAAAAGAATTCTTTTCTGAGCCAATAAGGTGGCTTGCTGCGCATCTGCACTAATTGAAATCACAGCATGGCTTTTCAGGATAGGAACTGTATCCAAAGCATACAGAGGATTTGAAGATCTTGGTTGTGTGTTTGTACATTCTTTTAAGTGCAGAGGAAACCAGCTGCTTCCATTTATGAATTGTGCTGATACATGTGCCTCAATGTACCAATGACATAACGTGCAACTTAGCAAACTAAAGATGTGCCAACTGTTTTAACAAGGAAAAAGAAAGGATGGTTATAGAAGGCAAGACAATAGAAGAGAATTTATGATAAAAATATCCAATTTTCAAGTAGCACATTCTATAATTTATGCTATAATTCATGAGGGATTAGAGTTAGATGATAAAAATAACAGGTTATTGCATCATGCTGCCCTTTCATCCACTGATAATGGACCTTGATTCTTTCCAAGTTCCCCTCTGCTATCTTTTTGGCTATTGCACTGTTTTTCCATAATACAGCCATCAACTTCCAACCCATACTCACTTTTGACTCCTTTTATGCTACAGTAAATCTTTGATACAAGTTTGCATCACCAAGGCATAATCAAAGTCTCTTATAAATTCTTCCCAACCCTGAAAATCTAAGTACCTGTTTTCTCTTCATTAATTACCTTACAGTAGCATTGGCCACGTTCTTCTTTCTGAAGTGTTCTTTTTGTCTTGACTTTCATAACTTTTCCCTTTTTTGATGCTTTTATCTCTGTAACAACTCCTTCAGCAAATCTTCTGAAAGCTCCCCCTCAGTGTTACTGAACATGGTTCTACAGGTTGGTTTAAAAGAGGCATCTTTACACTGCCTCTACCTCTAGCCTATTTCCAGGTAATCATTACAAAATACATATTTAAGCTGATGTTGGAAAGACCTTTCTCTCTCCCCGTCTATCTCTGTTCAAGTCCTGACTTAATCTGTCCAAGTCGAGACTCACACTTTCAAACCACATTCTCAATTAAAATTTTTTTTAGGACTTCACTTTAATTCTTCTAACAGTTTCTGCAGAACATTTCCTTCACTTTTTAGTCATGCAGCTTAAGCTGAGCACCCATCACCTTATTCCAACTGTCCTTGAAAAAGAAATAATTTCCCGCCTGTATCTAATCAGATCACTTTCCATGCATCTCCTCCTTGACTGAGTCAAGTATTCAGTAACTGGCTCCTCTTCCAAGCTTTCATACTCATCTTAAACCAGATTACATGTGAGCATTTACCACAATTACCTATCTGTTTTTTATCCCATTCTGTCCCAGAATGGGGTAAAAACAGATCCCAGAATGGGATAACAAGCAAGTAAAGTGCTTCCCATAAACCTTTCCTTTTCCAGGTCCACTATAAAACTTTTAGCACTGGAGATTCTGGGATACTCAGACCAACATCACCACCGTGTTCTTATTTCTATGTGCTTTCCCTACTGCACACTCTACAACAGGAAATATTTCTTTGCGTAGCACCCCGATGCCGCTTGGATCTGTCAAAAGGCTCAAGGCACTACAATAATAAGATGAAAAAAGTTAAGTTTGTGTGACAGGTTATAGAGAAAGTTCCAGGGACAGAGAGGAGAGAGAGAAGGGTTTTGATTGTGCTTTACTTGATGCATGCTCACACAATACTGATCAAAGTCAGTCCTGTCCACATCCTATAGTTGTAGTAAAAAAACAGAAGAAATAAAGGGGAGATAGTTCTAATTCTTTTGTTAAACAACAAACCCAAAATTAATCATTATTGATAATATGATCCTGGAAAATCATGAATGTATTTCCATTCAAGAATTAATACTGCACAAAGACAATTAGGATCCTGACATTCTCACAAAAGAAGTAAAATTTGGTTCAATCGGTTACTGAATTTCAGTGTCAACATGAGAAAATTAAGATCACGGTCGCATATGATCATAAGCATTCCTTTGAAAAAAATTCATATAATTAAAGGTGCTAGTTTCCACATCAAATTCCACTTTGGATGTGGTTAAATTCCAGCTTGGTTAAGTATTTCCTGTCTATTTAATTTCACCCTGTAGATCCAGCTGCACATAGTTATTCCACACTTCCTGTCCTAAACTATCACATAGTGCCGTTGTGAGTCATTGAGCAGCTTCATTCTTTTTGATTTTTTATATGATGTATCAATTAGGTCACCTACAAAGTGCTTTGAGGCTGAGAAGTTGCAAGAGATGTCAGGTTATATCCTTAACAAATAACACGTTGTGCTAACATTAAAACCCCTCAACTTTTAAAAGGTAGTACAAATCAACAAAGAATTGGTAGAGTTTGGCAAATTATGCAGAGTCCACTAAAAAATAAAAGTCAAATAAAAATTATTTCCAGGAACACAGTTTTCAGAAAAGTTACTTCAATTTCCTCATAAATAGGCCTCAGTTTCTATGGTGGAATTAGGAAAAAAAAACCAAACATGCAAGGAGATTTAGAAATAATGATACAAAACTCAAAACCTGATAAATGTATTTTTCCGTATTTCCTCTCTTTCACTTCTTTGCATTAAATAAAAAGTAGGTGACAAAAACAAAAGTATGCCCTGTCAATCACTTAGTAATAACCTAGCACTCTAACAGCTCACAAAGGACCAGAGAAACCGAATCCCCAAATACCACCTGGTCTAAAAGCCTTAAAAGCATTTTAAAACATTGATCAATATATAAAACTGAACCATATATAGTCCCCAAAGGGAACCAAGTCACTTTTATTCTACAGTCAGAGGTAGAAATAGAAGTCTGACTGTCAAACGACTTCTTGTCAGCTCCCATAGACTTGGTAAACTTGGATTTACCAAATAATAGGTTGTTGGTATTGACATTTTTTAATTTGGGATTCAGTTAAATAATCCAGTATCAATTGTTCATAGTATTCTTCCATTCCCTCAGTCATGACAACAAAGCTCTCTGTGAACTGAACTCAGAAACCAGGATTCTTTGACAAGCAGAATGGTATAAAATCTTCTATTGTTACATATGGGGAAAAGAAAAGACATAGTGCTCCAGCCATAAACAGGTAACACTCAAGACCATGACCAGAATAACTGGTGTTCCTGAGTGTTTTCCCCGCATGCCTCCCACATGCAGTACTACCTGTGTCACAGACATCGAGTCTATGCATGAAACAAGAGAAACATCTCTTGAGGACAAGAATGTATTGCCAGTGTGAGTGAAGCTGCATCACCTGAGCCTCTGTGTTACAACCGTGATTGGATGGACTCACAAGAGCTCAATTACCAATGATGCAACTTCAGCAAAAAAAATCCTCTCTTGACTACTGCACTGATGAGTAAACTCTGCTATAGTTGCACAAATCAGCTGCCTCAATCCTTCCCTTTCCAAAGGTTGCAACAACTTCTTTAGTTAAGTCCTCAGTGCACACCACCTCTAGCCACGCGATCTGCTGATTGGCACATGTTTCTTGTGGGGAAATGAAAATGGCATGGATGTAACTTCAGCAGAATGCTTCCTCCTGACTTTAATTGTTTATTAAAAGGAATAAACTCTTTTTAGTATATATACAACCAATTAAGAATTCAGCTCTAGTTAAGACAGGCCCCTGGACACCACCACAAAAATTCTGTATGAAAATTATATATAAATGAAGACTAGTTGGTAGCTACCTTTTCCCCATGTTAACCAACAGCTAGGAGCAGTGAACTTCTTATTCTAGTTTCATCTCACAAAACTGATACGAGGTTCATCTACACAGCATTGCCATTTTCTCAAGAAACCTAGTTCTAACATCGCTTTTGTTTGGCAGTTAACAAATCAAGATTTCACCATTCAAACAGGTTTTGAACCAAAGCACAGTTCTTAAAAAAGTCAGTGCTCACTGTGTCTCAAAACCAAGATGAACACACAAGATCAACATATGCTGCCTATGGTACCACAAGGCATCAAAGGAACTGATCCATTTTCTACCAGTACCAGGGATAACATGTTACTAAGACAAATTGCATTCATGCTACAAGGCATTTAAAGTCTGCAAAGACTTGTTATAATTCCTTCAGAGTGTTACAGATTAATGAATGAGCTATTGGTTTTACAATGCAGATCAATGCTTATATGTACTGAACAGCTTCCTTTGACTTTCTTTATACAAAGCACAAGTTCGTCTGGAGAAATGGTAACAGCAAACAAAGTAAACGTAATTTCTCTTTCATCTACTCTTCTGTAGATCGCAGTACCTGATCACCAATAAAGTTCCTCAGCTCTTGAGTGAGGAGAAATAAGAGAGCTTAATAACATCAAAAGCTGCAAACATGTTAACACATGCAGATGAATCCATGAATGTAAAAAAACCTACACAGAGCCACAGAACAGAGAGACACCAGTTAAGCTATTTTCCCATTCAACTTAAAATCGCTTTAACATACACATAATGCTTTACATCAGTGTAACCTGAAATAAAGTTTACTTTATTCTTTCTAAATGTATTTGCTGATGTAGGGAAACATGATCAAACAATGAGTTTCCATTTAGCAGTGGAAACATAGAAATGATATTTGCTTTTTTATTAAAATAACATGTGAAAGATGTATTACAGATTGAACTTCCTTTTGGAAACTTTAGCTGCCCTGGGAGACAACACAGCCTATGATATTTCTTACTAAGAATACCCATAATAGTTTTGGAAAGGTCTGAAAATAAAATCTAAAATATGCATGAAATACATGTTTTTCATTATTTTTTTCCTTTGTCTTTTCCTCATGAGCTCTAAAATGCCAATTTCAATGTTTTAATATTTAATTTGATTCAGTTAGTCTTTTCACCCTTTGCCTTGTAGAACTTTGGATAGAAAGGTTGAAAAGTTAAAGAAAGGGGGAATTGATCTAATTAAAATGAAATCTTTTAATGATGTTATGAAACCACTCAGAGTAATGTTTTAGATTTGCTCCTGCTGTTGTTTGAAGCTGTGGTGTTAAAAATGCCCTGGTTAGAGTTACAGACTGTTCTAAAAAACTGTGAGGAATTTATGTAGGATTTAAAACAGACACATGCTTTTAAAGTTGAGAACCCTCAAATACTACAGCTAATCCACACAATAATTCAACAACCAACCCATGCTCAAATTCCTAACAGATACCATATGCAACCTGTAATAAAAACTGCATCAAGGTATTTCAAGCAATGGGATAATTTCATTTTCCACTTAAGAGCCCTATTTACTTTTAATTAACAAACTATTATAAGGTGCATGAAAAATATTCCACCATTTTGCATACAATGCTTATACTGGAATAGGTCCTGAAGATATTTTACTGCCTAAAGAGACTGGGGTATTAATAAGATGCATTATGATAAAATTAGCTATCACTTAAAGATACGTGACAACCATATGCCACGACACTTTCTGCTTTTATCTTTTTTGTAACTACAACAAAAAGAAAGATAGGACAAAGTGACATATCTGGTTCAGAAGTAGCACAGGTATAAGTTACAAAGGAAGAAGAAAAACAACCTCCACAGTTCAGTGTCATGTAACTTGTAATGGAAAATGGTGCTTTGACAATACAGGAACAAAATGTAAGGATACACCAAATTTAATGGTTTATTTAGCCTTTACATTTTTCTACCCGCTTTTTCATTTACTATCCCCTGTCTCAACATCCTCTCCTTCCCTGAGGATTACAGGTCTTCTGGATTTGGACTTTCTCACAGGAATAACTGTGGTAATAAGGCTGGACCCAAATTCTTGTAGTAGTTAAAAAAAATGTACTTCATACAAATAACAGGATGTAATTCCTCTTTTGACTGTCTCTTTGGTTAAGCAATATATTTAGTTGGCTAAATAATTAGGCCATTGCTAAATGTGAAAATTTTTCAAATGTGACTCTAATTAGCCTAAGTAAAGAAGGTATTTCATGGGAAATTATTTTTTTGCCTTCAAGGAGATGATTCTACACTCAGTGAAATTGTGTCAACTTATTAACACTCAGCTTGTCTGATGTATGTCCTGAATGATTTACTCTTGTACTCTGTTCCAAATTACAGATTCAGTAGCTCCTGAATATTGGCAATCTTTACCAAGATTCTCAGGATTTGTATTAAATTGCTTCACATTGTAAAAGCAAAAATTTGACAGCGTTAAAATAATTTTTAAAAAGTTCTATAAACCATCCTATTATGTCAAATGAAAATTTTCTTCAAATGAATGATTTAATTCTTTAATATCATAATGGGAACACGATGCTTTTGAGTGAGGAGATTCAACTTCAGATCAATGACGTCCATAACTGCTGACAGCCATAAACTATCAGGTTACCACAGAAGAAAGACTGTTTCTTCCCCTATTTCATTAAATACTTAAGGAATATCTGACCACTGTCAGATACAGGGTATTTGGCTAGATGGATTTTTGCCCTGATCTACTATGGTAGATTTTGTTTTGCAGATACAAGCAGTTGGAAAGATTTTAATGTATCCTTGGGTACAGTAGCCTTTTACTCCAGGCACAGACTATAATTCAACACAGTGTATCTGTTTAATAACCACAGCATGCACTAAACAAAGTATTTAAACTCTTCCATAAAGCACAAAGAGCTTAGCAGTAATTCCTAGAGAGAAAATAACAAGACAGTAATACAACTCCAGGTAACAAAAAATCTTGCATTGTCCACCCAAGGTAATCCTAGTATATTTCAGCATAGATTACCACTCAAGAGAGCATGGGGAAAAAAGCAACGAAACAAAATGAGTAATAAACCACATGACAACAAAGAAATTATGCTAATTAAAGCACTTCATTCCACAGCCTGAATTTTGGGTGCTCACTATTTCTACTTCTCACCTGCCACATTCACAAAGCTTTTTCGGACTGTAGAGCATCATCTCCTCTGTACTAACATTTCCACAAACTCCAACAACTTACTAGTGTTCGCTGAGCGGAAGGATGATCAGTCCATCTTGACAAATGTAGTGTTCACACCTAACACATCTTGAACAAATTATTTGGCACAGAATGCTGTATGTTAGCTGTGACTCTCTTTTCCAATGAGTTTGCTGCTTTCAGGTTTGCATTAATCATTCTGAAATGGTGAATACAACTATCAATAAGAAAACGTGGTATGCCATCATAAGCTGCTATAGACATACTCCTGTTTGATACAGTTAGGTGGATTCATTTAGATTTATAGTATTTTAAACAGCATACAGGCAGATGTGTGCTTATGATATGGGCCAACTGGCTGCAAGAACAGTCAAAAATCAAAAGTTGGGAAAGTTATGTGCTAAGCCTAAGTTAGTTAATAAGTGCATTTCAGTAAAAAAGGTACATTAAGGCAGGCTTAGTGCTGCATAGAATACGGACTTTGAAAACATCAGAATACGGCATAATAAACTCACATCTGCTTGGAGTATGAAGAGTGAACGCGTGTCTGCTTACTCAAGCAGATATTCATTTTGTTGACTAGAGATTATGGCTAATGGATGATAATCGGTAGTTCTACAGCACACATTTCGCATTTTTCACTATTACGCACCCAGCTTCCCCACTCCTGAACACCCTCCACAACCACAGAATCCTCCTCAAGTTGCAGAATGCAAACCTTCCAAGATGAGAAAGCCACCATCAAAACGAACCCACGTAACCTTGATTCTATTCTTTTTGAATATTCAATATTATCATCATTATCACATGTCAAAGCCTTCTCAGGTCTTTGTGTGAAACAACCACTTACTTCACAGGATCACTTCCTATTTTAGCGTAGAAAATTAAGCAGGGTGCAGAATTTTGTACGCAGTTTCTGCTGTGATTTTTGGGTATAAAATTCAAATAACTTTTTGTATAATTTCAAACATCATCAGCTATAGTTAATTTACTTTTATGAATGCCATTGCTCCCTTTATCAAATGTATTTGATACATATATCAGTATTACATTAAATGTTTGCAAAGTGAAGCTGTCTGAAATCTTAGCATATGCTCATCTTTCAGCAAAAAGTTCCACGATTTTCTGTCACTCAGGGATCATCAGAATCTTTAAAGAACTGCTTAACTAATTTTCACCATAGAACTCCATCTTTAGCCTGTTCCTCAATGACAACATATTTACCTGTTAAACAGCTTCAAGAAGTTCAAAGTAAATATCCTCAAACCATTCACTCCAAAATGACAGAATATGCCCCTCCCTGTTTTCCATAAAGGGATGTCAAAGTTCCAGCTCTACGTGGCCATAAATTTCTTGGTTTCCTCCCCCAACAAATCCCACTTTCTTTCCAAGGAAACTATATTCTTTACCTAGATGTCAAAAGAAGTTCAGTAACTCCCTCTCTGCATGAGATTGGACAATGAGATATCTTCTATTTTGAACCCACATGACTCTACTTGAAGATCTGTATAAAGCAGCAAAAGACACCACAGAACTGCATAGCCTTTCTGACTTTTCTAATATTTAAAGATGGCACCCTTTTATATATGGCCCGTTATATACAATAAAAAACTCTGTAAAATCCTGCTTTCTTGATTAAATACTACCACTGTAATATGTGTAAATCCTAAAATATCTCTAGAACTGTCTAGTGAGAAAAAACCTCTCTGAACAGGAATGATTCCAAACAAAAATGCACAAATCAATCCCCACCTCAACACTGGATTCCTTTTGTAAGTTAAATGACATAAATGTACTTAGAAAGTTTCCTTAATTATGATAAAGTTCATCAAGGTTCATTATCTTTGTATATATATAAAAAAAATTACTTTTCAGAGACCAAAACAGAATTAAAATTTTCTTATTCTTACAAATCAAACATTCCAATTAAAGTACTTCTAAGTTGTTGCTTAATTCTAAGTCTGAAAGCTGTATTTTTTATGTATATATAAACTACTCAGTAAAATGGTGCTTTCTTCTGAAGTTGTTTTATGAGCAGATGAAGCAAAAATGATCATAAAATGATGAAGTAATTTCTAAAAGCAAAATTATTGACTTCAACTGAAATGCTTTCTAAAGGTTTTTAATTGCCCTAAATTTGTGAAAAACTACCCAGGAGATCAACAAATTCATATCAATGAACTGCATTATGCTATTGAGAGAACCCTTGGCCTCAAGCCAGGGAGAACAAATAGAAAGGACCATTTTCACTTGGCTGCAAATTATCAAAAAGCTAAGGGAAAGCTATGGAGTTAAAGTGACATGTTTGTATGGTGGGAAAAAGATCAAATATTGATCGTCCAAGCTGAGGTAATTAGAGCAGTTGTCAAGGAGATGGGATGCATGTCGTTAGCCTACAGAAATGCATCTTTGTTTTATATTGAGTGAATTAGCTGTTCAGCAGTTGGCAGCGATTTTTTCTTTTTCTTCTTTAAAAGGCTACACACCATTCAGTAGTACCATATTCCAGTAATCCTGTTTTTCTTTTCAAATAAACATATACGAATACACTTTAAAAGCTTATTCTAAATATTAGAAGTTTTTCTACATAGACTTTTATGGATATTTTGTAAAATAAAGTTGTAAAACATGTATCTTTATACTTTATGGCTTATACCAGTGTAAAACACCAGACTAAATGGAGAGAAAGACACATGGCACGGAACTGAAGTGCCTGCTGTTTTATTAAAACTCTTCAACCTCGCTGTAGGTAGTAAGTCCTTGCAGATTAATGTCAGTCCACTGGGGACTGGAAGCTCACACCACCATGGACACCACAGAGACCCATCTGCTGGAGCTGGTGCCACTCATGCATTTCATTTGGCAGCTAACTGCTGCTGCTTCCTTAACAGCCCAGCCCGTAATGCTGAGCTCTCCCAGTGTGCCTCCCCTCTCCTCAGGCAACCAGACATGAGAAGACCTTAGGCTGACAGCAACATCTTCTGCTGTGGCTCACGCTTTGTCAGTGATCTGCCTGGGACACTGAGCAAATGAACATCAGAACAGAACATGGCATCTTCTGCAAATAGATGACTACGCAATGTTACCAAACTCCCCAGAAAGACATGGACCAAACCACTAGCAATTTCATCCCTAAAGTCAGTCATAAAATCTTCATTGATCTCAATACGAAAATAATTCGTGACAGGACACGTAACCTTTGTGACAACGACAAATGCAGGGACTGCATGTGTTTAAGTCTCATCTCCTTACACAAAGAAGTGGTGTTTCTTAAAGACATTAGTAAATCTCTTCACCTACTAGACTAGTGGCAAAAAAAAAAAAAAGAAAAAGCCCACTCCAAAAAATCCAAATCAGTTCTCCAAATGATAACCTAAAGGTGAAATATGAAAGACCTCAACCCATGATTGTAAAATGCCTCCCAAGAAAAACCACCCATCTGAAACCTAGCAACTTTATTCCTTAATTTCCTATCTCAGGAATTCCCCTTCACCGTCATACAACTATTTAAGCAGTTTCACGCTTTCAATTATAAGACCGTTTTCAGTTGTGCATAGTTTTGTCAAACTTCCCATTTGGGCCACAATTTGTCAGCACTCGACATCTTCTTTAAGCTAAGATAATAAACTTTACAGGAAAATTTAAGCAGAGGAAATGAAAAGAAATGCAGTAGCTCTGACTTGAATTCAGTTCTCCATAGAATGACGAACATGGCAGAACTATGCTTTATCTTAATGTGCTGCTAAAATATTTTTTAAATTAGTAAAGCCTGAGAGAAATTAATTTTTATCAAATCCAGCATTTGTTTTCCAAAGAGAAGTCACCTCTACATTGCTATCTTGCAGACATTTCTCTCACAAAAATCTGGTCTGGAAACTGTCTGAAGAGAGACCACACCAAACAGTCACCGTTCAAGAGGACACTGAACAAAGCCTTGATGATCCCATTTTTTTGATTTAAATACTTAGCACCATTTAAAAACCTCAACACTAAGCACTAATAATAGATTATTTTTCTTATAGCATAACATTTTTATACTGTTCAAAAATTCCAAAAATTTTTTATAAGGAAAAAACAAAACACAGCTGCTCAACTCACTAAAAAACCCCCAGCATATTAAAATACATAATAAAATAGCCTGTCTTTACTGCTCTGCCATGTGCTTGGTTTATTCTAGGTAATTAAATAAAAAGAACCAGCTTTAAAAGAAGCAGACCAGGTCCTGGAGTTGATACTTTTTCACAAATATCTGATCCTTTTAAGTAAAGCTGTACAGAATGCACAAACCTTTTGCTTCCTTTGGTCATTTACTCTCCCCTACACAGAAGCAGGTTCCTGGAATTCCTGTTTACTGGAAAAAGGAAGCCACTATAACCACTTAGTTTGAATACTACCTTTCTTATGAAAGGCAAACTAAAGAAAAAACCTGCGCCAAATACAATATTCCATCAGTTGAGACGCCATGGAGCTCCATAACATGGCAATGCTTTATAAAGACTTACTAAGCAATTAGACCTGAGACCAAGAGACTAGCAGCCATTGGGCTGCATCTTCTCTCTGAAATACTTAAATATCTATTTCACATTTGCATTCCTGTCATATTCAAACTGAGAAAATAGTACTTTAATTCTTTCTGCCATTAGAATTTGGTTGAGAAAACAATGGTATCAAAGTAAAAGCTATCCTTCAGATTATGAAGAATTATCCAGAAGAACATGTTCTTGCTCAGATTGTTATAGAATTTTATTCCCTTACTGCATATAGAAAGAAAAGATATATTTCTCATTTGTCATTAAAGTAACAACTTCTTCAGTTCCTCTCAATGGAACCCCAAAACCTACAAAACTGAAAGAAAAACAACCCAAAAGACCAAGCAACCTACTAACTCAATAACCATTGAGCACACCTTTGATATTCCACTTTCTTATATCACATACTTGATCAACACTTGCCATTTATAGCAGCGCAATGACTTGGGGCAGTCTTGTCCTGCTAAAAAAGTATTTTTACACAGTATATTGTAAGGTGGTAGTTATCCTTAAAAAAAGACATCAACATTGTCCAGCAGGTGACATGTAGTGGTAAAACAGCCATATCACAAAGAATATTGCATGAGTACTGTTAGCTGAATATTGAAAAGATGCTGAATTTTTAATGTAAGCAACTGTATATTTACTACATTGCCATCCTGATCAATAAATAAAGTACACTTGTCAGAATACCTGAATAAGAGACATGATTTCAAAATCTTAATTTATTATGTTTACTTGTTTAATCCAAAACCTGATCAGATTTGCCTATTAGTGAAGCTAAGAGTTTCAATTGCACAGTAAATACCACACATTGTGTTTGGCATAATCAGATGTTTAGATCCACACAGTACTTCTGTTTCAGTACCAATGCTGAAATTATGATTCTTCTTACAACATAAGCCAATTTTTGGCCAACAAAAATGTTGTTTCAGTTACAAGCAACTCTTTTACTTACAACAGGCACATGACAGTTGGCCTCTGAACAGAAGCAAGAAAAGGGCAGAATTTTCCTCTTCGTGTCCTGCTCAAAATAGTGGTCCTTTAATTATATGTGTTAAAAACTGCATCAAGCTTGCAAATCTCTCAAAAAAAGTCCAGCAATGGGCTCTATCTCAATCTGCTTAATAGAAAAGACAGTTCAACAGCTGCAGAAAAGGAATCATAAGATGGCATGCACTGCCCTTTAGTGGTTGTAGAAATTCTCACCCATAAAGCACACTACTGCTAGTTTATCCCAAACAGAAGCATAACTTACTTTGCTTTTCTGGAAAAATCTTGATACATTTTCCCCAAAGCTAAAGGTAACAGTAGTTTGCACACCTCAACAGCATGAAAACTATTAGTCTCATTTCAATGTGCCAAATACTTCAACAGGAAAGGAGTTTTGGAAAGATATGTTGACTAAACGTGCTATGGGTTCTGACTGATAAAACTGCAGCGTAGGGTAAGAAAGCAGTAGGCTTGAGACGACAGAAAAAGAGAAAAGCTGAAATTAAAGAGAAGAACGAACTCTTTTGTTCATCCTTGTAACACTGGACATGGTCTGAAGGATTTTTTAAAAAGAATTTATGCAGGGCTGGGACGTACAATACCAACTACTTTTGAAACTACTATTGGTGACCATCAATATTACCAGACACACAAGTAGCGTTAAGTACTGAACCGTTAAATTTTTCTTTCAAGTTACTGAAACTTTCATTTAGGTAACTTCACATTTGTTTTCCCTCTTGTGCCTTTAGAAGGTAATTGCTATCTGACTTCAGAATATGTAATGCTTCAGTATTCTCCCACAGATACTTCTACCACTCACAGTTCCAAGATTGCAAGTAATGCAGAATTGTCCACAGGCCAATGGCTGTCATTGAATTCCTTAGGTTACTGTGAAAAATTGGAAGTTTTAACAGACGTTTAAAACTCGTTTGAGGGAAACACTGCCACTTCTAGGCTTGTAATAGTGTGAAATAAATTGGGTTTAATTTTAAGGTCTGCTATGGATTAGCTGGCCAGTCATGACTATCATGTAAGTTGTCTCTTCTACACATTCACAGTATTTCAAAAGTGTACTGAAATGTTCTAACAGAAGGGCTATATTCATTATTACTACTTAAATGATGTAACATGCTAGCAGATTTTCAGCTCTAAAAATGAGGGGTTTTATATTAGTTATCCAACAAACTGATCTCTAGGACTGCAGAATTTTTGTCTGAAGTCTCTCATTAACCTTGCACGTGATAAATGAATGAATGCCATCCTGTATTTTCCTCAAAGATGCAGTGAAATAATTTTTACTTTGAAAATCCTAGGTGCGCATTCAGAATTACAGAAGACGGACCATTGATCCTAGAAATATCAGTTAGCACCAGTTCCAAACTTACAAGTATGGTGCAGATTTGGAACATGAAACTGCTGCATCTTCATGGTGAGTCTTTAATTTCAACAGTGACCACTTTGTTTCAGTACATTTCTTCTGCTTTGATCTTACCAGTAAAAAACACTCAGCAATTCACAGAAAAACACAACGAAAAGTGATGAAAACACGAAAGTGTATCACATGCAATTTTCCACTGGAGTTACTGCTAGACAGTACCTGTTTGTTTATTACATTATTAGGATGTCATGCAGTTAAAAATATTGACACATTTTAATTGCTGTTATTTCTTACTGTGTAAATAGGAGCAGACAGGCACCCAAAGTCTTTGCAAAAACATTTCTTGCTCAGTCTGTGACCATGTGGATTATGACAGAAATTCGTAGTCTCTCTTAGGGACTCATTACCTTATTTCTTTTGGTATTTCAACATATTTACCCAGATTCTTATTACAGTGATTTTATAATGCTGAATACAGAATGACCTTCCATGGTATTCATTATGAATTTGGTATGAACTGAGAATCTAGTGGCAACTGAAAATGATGGTAGCTGTACCAGTTCATAGTTATGTGTCCTGCCGGGAAAAGACCAAGTAATAAGAAAGCCTTCAAATTAGTTTTGCATCCCATGTGTGATTGGAACACTAGAAAATGTTTTAACTTCATTATGTTAAAAAATCTGTTCTAAACCTACATTGCCACTTTCTTAGGTACTTAATGTATGCTATCAAAATCTAAGGCAGTTTCATAGTACTTTCCTAAAGGAAGAAGATGCATCTCCTGTTTACGAAGAAAATAAATTTAGATTTTTAAAAAACTTGGATTTTTTCTAGCTCTCTCCTGTACAAAAACCCCCAAAACTTTTAGATGTTACAGGGAAGGGATAGAGACTTTGTAAAAGCATAGCCTTGTTCAAAGATGGAATGGAACCTTGGTTGCTTTTTCCTCTTTTAACTTCAAAAAGATAATTAGGAGGAGAAGCATAGTGGTAAGTCAAACAATTTTCATGCATTAACAGGTCATTGACCAGCAGATAAGGTAAGAAGATAAGACAGCATGGGCAATTAGTCTTTAAAACATGCATCATGAAAAATTATTACTTAAAATAGATATTTGTACTTCTAAAAAAGTTACACATTCAGTTATTTTGACTATTTTCTAGAGGTAGCATAGAGAGGCTGGATTCATCCTGCTTGAACTCTGCAAAACCCTGAGTTCACTGCATCGTGTTGGATAAAGCACTTGTGAAACAAAAGCAGTCAGCTGTGAATACTAGGCAGAAGGTCTTTGGCAGAAAGTAGTTAATGAATCTGGGCCATGACATCCAGGGGAGAACTTGGAGCATCTAAGGAATACCAAGGAGTTAAAATTATATAACCTTTAAGTTATTATGGGCTGCTTTCCAAAAAAGCATGACTTCCAATACTTGAGCATGCAAGCCAGATTTCATTTCTGGCTCTATCTCACTCTGCTGTAACAGTTTAATTTAGTTGAACTAGAGATTCTCATCTGCTATGAAGAACAAGAGCTAGAACAATACAACTGCAGCAAAATTAATTTGCAATTGATGAGAGAGACTAAAATCAATAGTTTCCTGCAGCCATTCTGCATCTATGTGGGCTTTTCGCAAGTTCTGCTGGCTGCTGAAAAAATCCCAGCACTGATAAAAGATGCATTCTTTTGCTAATAACATATTATATGTTACTACGATTTTTATTAACTTTACCTAAAGTATGTGTTAAGGCTAGTTGTGTGACTAGGAAATGAACTTTGCATTGACTTTCTCTATGAGTACTTTAATGTCTGGGAATACCAAATCAAACCTTCTCCTGAGTAAATGTATCCTGAGATCACAGAATCATAGAATGGTTTGGGTTGGAAGGGACTTTAACATCATCTAGTTCCAACCCCCTGCCATGGGCAGGGACACTGCACACTAGACTGGGTTGCTCCAAGGCCCGTCCAACCTGGCCTTGAACACTGCCAGGGATGGGGCAGCCACTTCTCTGGGCAACCTGTGCCAGTGCCTCACCACCCTCAGAGGGAAGAAGTCCTTCCTAATGTCTAACATAAATCTTCCCTCTTTAAGTTTAAAGCCATTACGCCTTGTTTTGTCCCTACATACCCTTGTAAAAAGCCCCTCTCCAGATTTCCTGTAGTTCCCCTTTAGGTACTGGAACACTGTTATAAGGTCTCCCTTGAGCCTTCTCCAGGCTGAAGAAGCCCAACTCTCTCAGCCTGTTTGCATAGAAGATAAAGAATATTAAAAAAAAAGAAAAAAAAAAAAGGTAAATCTGTCACTTTCATATTCTGGAAAATAGGGATGTTTGAAAGGAGTGCTGAAGTTACTGACCCTCACCTCGTTGTGACAATAATATTTAAGTGTTGAAGTTGCTTTTTCCTATTACTATCTAGCTGCTTCTCACTACTAAAAAAGCAGAACTGCAAACAGAAATAAAGGTTGTACCAAGTTGTTGCACTTGAAATGGGAAAAAAACTTTTTTATGTATAATCAAAATGAATGTTATTTCTCATGTCTGAAAAATTATTTTAAAAATTGCAATCACACTTCTATTATAATAAAGAAATATTTGAAATTACAGGCAAAACAAATTGTGAACTATATAATGTAAATACAAACCGGTATAAAGAAATTAAGTTTGAGACTCTGCGGGATTCCAGCCAGAACAGACACAGGTATCTGTGTATACCTGTGCACTGGTATGTAACTCCTCTATACTCTTGCTTATATGGCCGATGGTTCCTGAATATGACATCTATCATACAATCATCTCCTCTTTGAACTACTGTTCAATGAACAAGTCGTAGTCTTGGGACAGAGAAGAAAAGTAAACAAAGTAGAATTTTGATTTCTAATAATGTTACATATAATTGGATTTGTACAGAACATTTTCTTGGAAGATGACCCTAATTTCTTCAGAAATATAATACATAGTTTCCTTTTTGAGCACATCACAATCATAACAGGGACTGATGGGACCCATGGGTATATGGTATATATAACTACTAATGAATACAAATGGAAATACTTGGCTGAAGTACTAACCCTGAGGCAAATTCTCAACAACGAGGCAAATACTACAAATACTTTGCGCTTGTTAACAGGAGCTGAGAGGATTTCTTAAGTGTTACTGAATTAAACCAAATAGCAAGCTTCCCCGCCAAGGTTCTGCCAAAAAATTAAATTGCACAACCAGGAACCAAGGTGTTTTCTATGGGTCAGACTCAGTATCTTTGTCTCAAACACAAACTTCCTCTCATTCCCTCTTTTCCTCCTAATAGCCCTGGACAGAACAGTTACATTTTGCAATTAAGAGAAGACTCACATTAATTACTTGCTTCCAGCTTTGTCACCTTTCTCATCTTTCTCACAATCTGTCACTGAATATTCAGTCATATTAAAAGTATCAATATCACACCAGTGCTGTTCTGTGAGAACTTTGTATATGCATTGAGAAATGCAGTGAAACAATTCTCTTTCTGGGAAAAGAGGATCATAAACTTTACTATTATGAAGTGATGGCTAGCCTAAAGAAAAAACATTTTTTATTTAAATTTTTAGAGCTCTCAAGTATCATAATTGTGCAAAATACATTACTTTATGACTTAATTCAGAAAATTAGGGTTTAGAACTGCAATAATGGGCTATATTTCCAGCCCTCATGTTTCCAGTGATAACTTCAAAAATAAGAACTGTTAAATAATGCAGTAGTGATCTCCTGAGCCAGCAAAGAGGCTTGGCCATCAGCTCTGTTCAGAAAACCTCCATCTTCATTGAGAGCTGCCTGAAATGTCATTACTGCAGCTAATGTCATTCCTGATTCTTTCAGATGAAAAACCTAGAGAATGTGCTTGAATTTAAAGAACAGGTGTGGAACAGAAATGATTCTTGTTAACTCTGGATTTTGCTCTTCCCACCAAAACCCGGGACACAATGAAATTCTTGTTTAATTCAGTATCACTTTCTCAATTTGCTTATTAAGTGATGTTAACACAGCACTTTCATTCTAGAAAAGCATTCAAACAAGCAGACAATCAAGTTTAGCAATTCCATTGACACTGACATCCATCCACAAAGTAAGTTAATGATAATTTATGGAGGAAGAGGAACAATCTGCAATATCCATTTGCATTCTAAGACCACTGCGTGCCTTTATTTCCCTGAATGGTCCACACAGGGCCATGCCTAGACAGCCCTTTCTCTACTGCTAGGATGATACATGCAAAGAACTGAAACTAGTCAGATGGACAAGCTATTAATGTGAAAGCCCATCTGTTATGGCAGTGGCAATAACAACAAGACCTTCATGAATATTGGGATGTTGTTAGCATCCAGAAATGGAAAGCTGATAATCGGAAACTCTTCTACTTAAGCCAGCATTACTTTTTTGTAAGAGAAACCTAAGAGCATACTAAAAAGCTAAACCTTTTAGTGATGAGGTAAGTGGTAGAGCAGAAACAAGTGTGGGTGAAACATCTTCCCATTGTTTTTTCAATTACATGGTATTTTCTGATACGTACTATACAAAGTGATCCTAGAGAAATTAACTGTAAATGACTGAAGAACATATGGATTGAAAAAAACCCTGCTGAATAAGAATGAAACTGCTTGCCATTCTTAGAAAACTGAATAGGAAAAAAAAAAAAGGACCAGATTTTTCTTTTTATTTTTTCAATTTAGAAAACTAGTGGGCACTCAAGACATCTGCCTCTAAAGGATGAAGAATTTAATTTATAGTTCTAAGAAACTGCATATGTTTTTTTCCAATTGCATTTTAGTAGCTTAAGGCACTAAACCAGTTCCTTATGTGTAGAACAATAATGGTCTGATTTTGCTGAAGTTAAATAAGACTTTGTCCAACTTTCAATGGGACAGAAACAGACTGTAAGGCACATTTTGTATGACCACTTTTAACTTGAAGATAAAATGCCCATAGCTTTTATCTGTTCTTTTAAGGAACTGTAGATAAATAGACAATGTTTTGCCAAATAATTGCGAAAATAATATACTAATGTACTTATGAGCAAACAGTATTATCTTAAAACGGGTTGCTGTTTCTGAATCTGCTTTACATCATCTTTCTTCACCTGAAAATACACAGAAGTAATTACAGCACAGAATTTTCTCATGCAAATACACAAACAAGGTGGGAAATATTCTCCCCTCCTTTCCACCCCTACCACAATTTTCATTCATTCTTAGACTGAGTGAAAGGAGCAGGTTACAATGATACAGTTAACAATTCATTTTAGTCAATTTAATGATAATTACTCTGCAATCATTGCTTATTTACAAACATGTACATGCTTGCTTTAGTTATGGAATTAATCATAAAACACATAAGGTATTTAATATTGTAATTAAGTATAGATTTATTAATGACACGTAACACTTGTATCTAATTAATGCACACAGTTAATCATTAAGTGTCTTGCTAAGTGCTTATTAGGGTGTCTCTATCCACGGACAGCTGATATTTCCCTTTGTCATCTGCCTGATATCTTCACATTTCAATACAGCAAGGAACATAAAGGAAGGTAAGACCTTTGAGGAAATTATTTTGCATCATGAGTATTACTTCAGATTTCATTGTGCTACTGCTTTATAAGTAGAAAATGACCAAACAGCTCCTGTCTTGGGATGCTTACAATCTAATATTTTAAAATCTCAAAAGCAGGAAGTTCTGCTAGACCCAGATAACTTGTGCTTTGTGTTAGAATATACATGTGTTTTGATTTTCATGGGCATTTGCATACAAAAGTAGTTCGTTCTTAATGATGAAGCCTTCTATTGATTAAGGAAATTTCCTCTACACCGGAAATGTGCACTACCCTCAAGAAACCCAAAGTTTGCAACTCATCTACACTTGACATATATAGAACTCAGGGTGGTTGTGCATCCTGTGCAGATGGGCTGCTGTTTCTTATTAATATCATTTTATTATTTATTCATGTTGTGGCAATGTTCAAAGTATCTGACCCAGATCACAACTTCATTATAGTACAGGTGATATATACATATAGGCTGACTCAGTTCCTACCCTAAAATACTAACTTTAGAAAAAATACAAGTGAATGAGATACGACGTACAAGCAAAGTAATTCAGATCACAGCCAAACTTTCTATTAGTTACCTGCTATTTTTATATCCTCCATAAACTCCCTATTGCCATTCCATTTCCTCCTCAGCCACTGTAAATAACTTAACAATTATGTCTCTTTCTCAATTTCATGTTTTCGCTACAAGAAAAAAAAAACAAAACCAAAAGAACCAAACATACTGCACTGAATCAGAACCACTCTTCTTACTTGGTATAGCATTCCTCCCATGGATAGCTGTACAAATCTCCCACAGATTTTTAGTGGCTCCAGCTTCTTCCTCCTGTTCAGGGAGGAGTGATGGCTACTGTCATGTATGCTGTGATCGGTTGTTCAAAACTAAGGAGTTTAGCCAGCTGTTGCTCCTAGTGTCTTCTGAAAATAGTCCTACCCAAAGAATATTCCTCTGCCTTGCCCCTGTGGGGCACATTCTCCTCCCTAAAAGTTGTTAGGGGTTATACTTCTTTCTTCTATAATTTTTCTTTTTTTTTATCGTTTATAAGTGCCAGCTTCATCACCATGAACATTTTCAATGTGATTTGATATTTAAAGTTTAAAATGTACCCTCTATATTGCTTGCTTCCTCATCTTTGCCCTCCTTGGTGTTGATTCTTTTCTGCAAGTCTCCTCTTTCTACCTTTCTTATTAAATAATTAGCCAACATTTATAAAACAGTACAAATGTCTGAAATAGAAAGCAAAGTTCAAGGATTTAGAATACAAAAATACCCCAACATAACCGGATACATACATTGGCTCTGAAACCTGCACGAGATAGCGCTTTGTTTAAACAAGTTTTTCTGTAATATCCATGTGAAAGTAACAAGTGTCCTCATGAGCCAATTTCACTGGTTAGGGAAATCTTCCCTAATGTCTTAAAATATCAGACAGAAATTTATAAATGAGGGATCACATATCCTTTACCAACTGAATCCAGAATACTTGATTCTAACCTATTAAGATGATTTTATCTTATTTATGAAATTAATACTTCTGTAAGATTTCCAAATGTTTGAATTAAACCAGCGATATGTTTTTATCAGAAAGCTGAACAAGACGTACCTGCTTAGTACATTTAAATAGGTAGTTTTTCTTCCCTTCCCCCCCCCCCCAGTTAAATTTCCAATAATATGGCACATATCCTATAATATTTTTAATACTTTTTCATGAAGGGAACTTCCACTAGTGCAAATGCTGGAATAAATCTTAATTATATTAATATGTAATTTATATGACAGTAGTTATGTGATAAATGTCCAGAGCATCTGAGATCAAAACACTGAATCAGTCATGAGCACATGCATGCCATTATCTTAAGAGAAACAGTATGCTCCTTTTCTACTTCTGAAGAAATGATTCAAATTTCAATCCAACAATGTAAAATTCTACTTGAATATAATTAAGCTGCTTTCTCACTGTGGGAGAAAACAAGCACCATGAATATCTATCAAGTATTAATTTCTATGGTGTTAGGTTTTTTAGTGTTTGAATTTTTTATGGGCAAAAAAACCATGAAAAACCCTCATGATGAGCAAATGCTAACAGATGGCTAAAATGATTGTGTTCAAATTGTCCAGAGAAGTTTGCCTTAACCTGAGACCTTGCAGAAATAAATACATATATACTTATCTCCCCCTTTCAAAACAGGACATAAATGGATTGCGAGCAGTGCAACACAAGCACACACAATAATAAAGGCACTGTAGACAAAAACATATGAAAAATTTCTAATAGCAACCAGTGAATGTGTGAAGCACGAAAGATTTTTTTTTTTTTTTTTTAGGTAGAAATACTTCTGGGACTAGCACACTGATGTCTCTCACTGTCTGCAATATCCCTACCCAACATAAGATAGGATCAGTTAGTAAGTCATTCACTAAGACTCTTCGCCATGCCCACATGATTTGGAATCCCTGAGCTGAGACAGGACAATAAATGAAATACAGTTAGAATTGCATGGTTGATGGTCAAAGACACTAGGACTGATAAAAATGACAAGCCTAGCAAGTAGTGATAGCTTCATATATACAGACAATTCTATCAGAGAAACACACTTTAAAACATGCCTTACTCACTGTTTTGGGAATGTTGTCTCACTTTGAGCTATTACAGCTATCTTTCAAAATAATGTGTAAAGGCAAGCCAAAGGCAAATGCTCACCCAGAGACTCTATCTGTGTTCTTGCAAACTTTTCAAAATAGAATCCAGAGAACCCCAAATAATTTTAACCCAATAACAACTGTGGTGCAAAAAAAGAAGAATGCTAGTTATAATATAGAGTACATTTTTCATAACTCACTCTGAGTGATATGTTACCATTCGAGTGAAACATCTGAAGTTCATTTCTCATTTTAGCTTTCTTGTGCTAAAGACTTTTCCAATCATCTCTTTTGGCAAGAGCTGATGGGCAATATATACTGCTTGAATTAGTGTTACTAATTGTACTTTGCAAAACCAGATACTCCAATTGAAGCTCTGCTGGCTGAAATAATAGGCTCACATAAAGGGCAGTCTGTAGCTCTCCATTTTTTCTTATGTAAGCTGTTGGTTTATATTTTCCCACACAGGCTGAGCATCAGGGATTCACATCCGTAATATTCTGCCAAAACTTGTCCTTCCCACAGCTCGCTCTTAGCAAATTTATTACTTCTACCAAAACCAAAGGCAAAAGTAGCAAACAGAAACAAGGTGCAGCACAGTCGCTCCCATCAGCTCTGTAGTCAAGAAAAGTCTGTCTGTAGACTACCAAGTCTTTATAAAACTTTCAGTGTTTCAGTACCTTCTGGAAACCAAGCCACAACTTCCAATACTGAACGTAACAATAGCTATACATGTTTAACTGACCATCCATTCAGACCAGTGTCCTGCCCCTAATAATGGCCACGAGTGGACACACATAGGAAAATGAAGAACAAGGTGTGCCTTTTTTAACACTCCACCCTTGTAATAGTCCAGCCACCAATTTTTCCAGCTCAGAAAATTTCCTGAGCATGCTGTAATTTGTCTTATAAGGCAATACTCAGTGCACGCATCTTCCAGGAACATGTCTTGGAAGTGAACGCTTTGCATCCACAACCACCTGTGGCAAGGTGTGCCACACGTCTGCTACTTATATTTTTTTTGAATTTGGTTTCTACTAGCTTGACTAAATAGCACTTAAGTCTGACCTTGGAAGAGAGAGTCAACAGTTGATCCTAATGTATCCTCTCACACTACAACTGATTTTTCAGCTTCTGTAGTTTCCTCCTTTCAACTGTTTCTTTTCCAAGCAAGAGTCCTATGCTTCTCATACAGAAGCTATTCTTTTATCTTTGCTTATTTTATTGCCTTTCTCTGAATATTTTTCCAGTTCTACAGCATTTTGGAATTGACAGCACCAGAACTATAATCATTATCCAAGGTGTGGATTTATTTGATGACTTAATGATGTTTTGTCTTTTGTGCCTTGTTCTCTATAGTCGTTGCTTTATAATTCCTAACATTTGGGTTGTTTGAGGTTGTTTTTTTGGTTTGTTTGATTTTGTTTTGTGCTCCTGCCAGCCAGATGAGAACTATTCCAAGTGCCCTCTGCTTCCCCTGCATCAAACATAACATGGGTGTCTGTTCCTCACCATAGTTTTGCTTTGAATATTGTTATATGGCATTCCTTCCTAATGTAGACATAGCTGTATTACTTGAATAACCCTTACCCACGTTGAGTCCTTCAAGCACCAGTTGGACTTCCCTTTGCAGAAGCCATACTGACGACTCCCAAGTGGACTATATACAGCCAGGCATGATTAATTCTATTTTATTATAGTCTGTACTAAATTTTTCTGGTAAAATCCTCCAGTTTACATGCCTGTAATTCCCTAGCAACTTCAGGGATTGCTTGAGCAACAGAATTATCTCTAATAATCTAAACCAAAATGTTTAAATACTTGCTAGATAAAAATATTAATTCAGAGATTCCTTTGTGTATGATTAGAATCCTCAGACAATGCTTTCTAAAAGACAAACATACTCATTTTTTTCAAGAAAATTAAATTAGAGATGTCTTTATCTTGGCCTTAGGTAAGGTAATAATAGATACAGTTGCCAATCAAACCAAAAGAAAATATTTTTGTACTTGAAGCATATTTTCCCTTCGAACTTTCTACCCCCCCAAATTACTTTTCTTTTTTAAGTTTTCAAGTAGTCATATGACTGAATACAAACATTTGCTACAGATGTGAACAGAGCCACGTATGCTGCTTCTACATCAACATTCAGGAAGGGAACAATCTACCTCTGTTCAGCTACCACACCAAATACTAAGCTTGCATTTTCTGGTAGAAGGATGAAATACAACTGCATCATCTCTGATTGCCACAAAGCTGCAGCTTGAAGGCATGTGGTATTTATTAAACACATCAAAGCTACTGAGAAAGTCAGAAGCAAATATATCAGATCAGGATAGTGTTTATAAATTATGAATATTTAAGGAAAAAAGACCTAAAGGCTTATTTAACAACATTTCTGAAAAATCAATTCGGTATTCATAGAAGGCCTTTTCCAATAAAGACTTTCTTACTCACAAACACAAGGTACTTGTGGCTTCTAAAATGTTATTCTCAGCAGCCCCATGCTACTCATGATCACCCATGGTTGGAGTGTCTGGTTGAGCTTGGTTTGGTTGGAAAGCTGGCTGTTTACATGAGTGACCCAACTGTGCTGGTTCACTGCTGCAACATAAGCATCTACCTGCTTCTGCATGTCTAAGTGGATGAGATCTTCTGTGTGCAACAACTGTTATCATAGGACTTTTAGTTCCATTAAGCTCTCAATGGAGGCTTTTGCAATCTATTTTTACATATGTTTTGTGTTAGTCACATTTGCAATTACCCAGGTTATCCTGACCTCCTCATTACTCCTCATTACATTATTATAATTGAGAGTTGACTAATTGAAACCATAGGTGCAGTTTTAGACCAAGACATACTTTTCTTGCAATAATGCACAACTCCCCCTTCCTTCCTTCACGGAAACCATAGGAAATTCACAGCCAATGCTCTCCAGCAGAAAGCTTTTAGATATCGACCATATGCAAAAAATCTACCGATAAGTAGAGGAATCACCATTTTCCTTCCCTTCACCTCCCTATTCCTCAAAATATCAGAAGACACACATTTCTAAAGACATAATACCACCTCAGGAAGGCATCATACACCAGATAAAATGGAGAAGGGCCATATACCTTTGCACCTCACATAATTTTTCACTTTCCCTGGGGGACGGGGGAGAGCCTTTCAACATATGCCAGAGCAGTGCTAATTGGTGCTCTAACGCATGGTGGTTACCTTCTTTCAACAGCTGTTCTACAGCACAGAAAACAAAGTTGAAAGTGCTCCATCCTTTCAGGCCCAGATGCTCCCATCCCCCCCCCCAGCAGACTTCCAGGCTGCAGTTTGGGAAAACCGTAGGGAAAAGTGGCTTGAGGGGCTTGTTACATTGCCTTTGAAGCTGAAGATCTACTGCAGAATGAATGCACCACTACAGACCTGCCCTAACAGACACTGCATAAATAAAGGCAATTCCAATTTTAGAAGTAATTAAAAAACCCCCACCAAATAATGTGCAATTTTCATCTCATTATGCCACATTGCAAAAGGAAAAGTTATAATAGGCACATTTCTTCAAAAAATTTCAAATTTATATTTCTGTGTGTATATCAGTTTTTACTCAGCTACTACCATCTACTCGCATTTAAATGAAAACCTATTTTTAAAACTAAGTAGTACATGTATGTCTTGGAAGTCCAAAATAATAATGTACAAGCATAATGGTGTTAGAAGTGGGGGTTAATAAATATGCCTCATATATATCCTTTTTTCTTTATTAAAAATGTGAATGTGATGTAGATGGTGTTAGACCACAATTACTTGCACACTTTTATTATCAGCAGTGCTAGGGCAAGTAATTCCTAACCTCCACCTTCCCCAATTGCTCATTAATATCCCTATAACACAGCAAGTTTTATGGGAGAACAGTTTGTGGGGTTGCTAGGAGATTGGCTAAAAAATAAACACTTTTTTTCCTTTCTTTCACCCAGCTCGGTTCCCTGCTTAAATTCGGAGTTCAACCCAATAGATCATAATACTAGACAAGTAAAGACACAAAGTAAGGACAGGCAGAACACACTTGGGTACACTACCCTCCACAAGAAATGTAAAGACAACCTTGTCTGAAATTTTTTCAGACACAGAGATTTGAACACTGCTGTCTTATTTATCTTTAAGACTATATTGTTTGTCATAGAAATGTAGTAAGCACTTGTCAAAAATAATGCACTTGCACATAATTATACAACCAAAGTCAACTGTTTAGCAACTTTTTTTCCAGATGACAAAATGAATTGGGGCAGAATTCATAGCTTAAGGCCTGAAGGTGTAAAAGAATTAGCCCAGGTGGGCCCAGACATTTTTCTGGAACAAACCACCTATCGCATTTGGTGATAGACACAGAAGCAAAGTACACACTGCACTGCTATCCCCTATCCTGGCTCTGCCTCATGGTGTTTGTGTGTTCCTTTTAGCTAGCACACTTTTCAAGCCCAGCAGATCCTCAGGGCAATCCAGCCACCCTAGCTGGACTCTGTCCCTTCACACCAGCCACGGGCTTGGGCTTTGCTGCCCCTGAAAACGATTCAGACTCAGAATGATGTTTCTTTCTATGTCTGCTTCTTAACAGTGTTTTGAGTCTGAAATCACTCTTGGGGATTCCTGTAATCTTGAGTATATATGGCTTATTTGGCCTATGCATCCCTAGTTTTCTCTATGCTAGCAGAAATGTGTTTCAGCCACCATCCCACAGAGCTGCCTTTGGCATTCCCCTCCCGGCTGGCTGGACCAATTTAGGTTCCTACCTTCCCAGGCAAACCAAAGGAAACGCTTCCCAAGAGGTCAGTGAGGAAAAAATGCATCACCTCCTTAGTCTTCAGGAGCTCACATACCAAAACGAGTCATTACACATGAAGTAAAAATTACTATTATATTAACATTCACAAGACCAGTGAATACATTTTATCCCTAGTTCTAAAGTGACAGCGAATATGGACATGAATGTTAATTTGATGAGATGACACCTATTTAGGTGGACACTGGAACTGGAGTGGGGAAGAAGTGCACCCTGAGATTTCTTACAGCTCCCATAATCTGAAACAGATTTGTGTATGCAATTTGTACAGGTACACACTTGGGATACAGTTAAAGCTTTAAGATGGCACTAGTTTTTATAGGCAAGTTTATTTGCAAACTGTCTTTTTATAACACAAATACTAACAAAATCTTAAACACTGTAGAAAGCAGTCTTACAAATAAAGAATAAGGTATAAGATGTCGCACATTTCTAGGTAAATGCAGAATGCTTTAAGCACTGTTAGAAACATAAAGGTGATATTATTTTAGCCACTAAGAGGTATGAATTTGTTCTCACCTGAGTACCTGAGTGCTATTACACAATATATTTTGGAACATACTTAAATGAGGCAGATCAGATTAACCACACCCACAGGCACCACTGAAGCCATAAATAAAACAGCAGATCCAGCCAGAGCTCTAAAACTATTTTATAATTCTGAAATTAGCAGTATCATATGCTTATGACATACTCGCCCGCTATATCATCATTTTACAACTAGTTTTCCCTGTTCCCCCAGGTGCTAGTAGCTTTCCAGATAAATTAATTTCTAATATGTTATGGGAACATTGTTATTTTGGGTCAACATTTTCAATGTGAACTCATTGTCTCCATGAAGCAAAGAAATATTATAATCCATTAATATATTTTTCAACAAAAAGGATGAAAATCTTCCCCTGGTTAGGCTGATAAACACTTTGGTGTCAAAACTAAGCCTCTTTATCATGATAACCCAGAGTAATGGTCTGCTGCTCCAGGCACTGCACTTTACAGATGAAAAATCAGTTCTACTTTCATGGAATTAGATTAATGCCGTAACAGGAAATACTTCTGGGGCTGAACTTGCTTCATGCCTTCAAAGCTGGCTGTAAATTTAAAATACTTCCTGAACTCAAAAGATAAGACAGGAGAGAAGGAAAAAAGAAAAACAGTGGAATGACCCTCTTTCTGAAGAAAAATATTGCTTCCTGAAAAAGCTGTCGAAAGCTACTTGCTAAGGACATTGTGCTTCAGAGGGCCCAAGGCAGGTCTGGTTTAGTTGAACATGAGGATTCTGGGTACATTTCAGACAGTTGCCATAAATCTGTTCCTTCCGTAATCCGCTCCGATAAACTTTTCTTTTTTTAGTCATCTTGGCAAAAGCCAAAGTAATAACTTTCTCAGCTTTTAGCAAATACAAAACAGCTTGCTATTTTATGTACAATATTTTCAAGGATTACAGTTTTGCAAACTTGGAAAAATGCTGACCTCAAGCCTTAAAATTGAATTTCAACTCTGAAAATGGACAACAAGCAGCAAATTCAGTAACACCTTTATATATAAATAGCCTTACAATAAAAGATGTAAGGCATTCTTAAGAGTAATTTCACATTTATAGCATCAGAACCTGAAGTCTGATACAAAATATTACTATAAAGGCAGACTTTAGGGAATTCTGTGTTAAGTTTGTGAGGACAAGGTAAGTCTTCGTTAGTTCCCTTTTCCATCAAACAGTATATATCTAAGGAGTCGCTTGTTTTTTTATGCAGTATACATTTAAATGCATGGAATATCACACCACTAAAAACTCAGAATCAAACATCTTAGTAAATTTTACCATTAAATACTGAGTAACAATAACATTTATATAGTCAGAACTTTGAGTCAGAGAATCTGAGGAAGATAATATATGTGACTCCCGCCCATTCGTCTCTTGACTAGATGAGCAGTTGTGCCTACTTGGTCCAATATTTGCATGGATCACGAAATCCCTTTTGCCTCTTACGCTTGTTTCGCTCAGTACATTCCTGCAGTTGAAAAAAACCAACCCACTTACTGTCTTGCCTCCTTGTTCAAAGCTCACCTCTATAATATTACTAGCCCAAAGATACATGGGTTTAAGTGTTTGCTCCTGTGCCAAGGCACTCTTTGCTTGATCATTAAGCAAAACTGTTCCTTTGAAACAGTAAATAGGAAAATATGTTTATTGACCAGCACAAATCTAAAACTAGCACAAATCTAAAACTAGCACAAAAGGGCTGGTAATCTATCTTCTTGTAAGCATTCCTGTACAGGCTTCCATGCTACATGTCAACAGCTGTACGCTATTTCTGAATGTCAACTTTACTCCCAGGTTTAAACAGGTAAATAAAAAGCCCATCCACAAATAACCCTCAGTCTTCAAAGATCACATCAGATCCACAAGATGCATAGCCTGCAGCTCTCTAGTCATCTCTAAGCACCAATTTAATCAGTAGGAATAACTACAGAGGTTTGCTAAAGATGAGTGGGAGGTGAGAGAATGCTGTGAAAAGGGCATGTAAGTAGTGCAACCAACTGAATTTGATGACAGAATTGTGTAAAGCATGCATTTACGCATTTTTGAGAGATCAGCTTGAAGCTGAAACACACATGCAGTTGTTTAAATGTTCAGGAAGACTGTAACAAACCAGATGCTTTTCTTAGTAGATTTTACATGAGCTTCTCACAGATTATAATTGGATACATTATTCTGCTAGTTCTTTCTGCAACACAAGACTGCATGCTGAAATAAACCAGCACCGCAGCAGGATCTACCATCTAGACAACAATTCCGCCTTTGACCTTATAGTATGCTCAAAAGTCCAGGAAATAGAAAGGAAAAACCCTTCAAAAATCTATTTTAAGATCCCCTCACTATGAATTGCACTCTAAACGCCTGGTGTTTCCCCCACATATGAAATCCATTCATAATAGGCAGTTCTCAGAGGTTTTTCTAGAAGGATTGCAATATTGTTACAGTTATTCTTTTTGCTTGTAAGTCTTCAGGATCAAATACTTTTTACTGAACACCTTACACTATGGCAGAAACATACTGCAATTCAGGGACAAACAAGCTTAACACCAGGAAAATGCAGTATTTAAAACTAGCCTTACTCAAGATAACACTTTTAAAAGCTATATTTAAATTCATGTACTAAAATCATCCTGTGCCTTACTGCCTTGTAAGGAATTGTAGGTACATGAGACCAGTTAACACAACAATAGGACTACCTGCTATTAAGATAAAGCATTCTTGCTACATAACACATTGCTGGCCTTTAACTCTGTTAGCAGCTATTCTGATTGATGAAGATAGTTAGATGGACCTCTATGAGTTTTTTCCTGTCAATGTTTTACTCATATGACACATGGAAAAAGGATTCAAAGGGAAAATGTAATATCACACCTGCATATTTATCTGGGCAGCCTTGTAGAGCAGAATATAATCTTGTCCGCTAACTTCTATAGCAATATTTTATAGTGACTGATACGTTATTAAATAATACGAGCATCAACCACAGTAGAAAGTTAAACGAAGACAAATGAACAGTGTTTTATCCCATGAAATGGCAAATATAAAAAAAAGCTAGTCACTATTAAAAAAAGGTAGAATATCACAGTAGCAAACAAAATATTAAAGAAATAGTAAGGAATATAAACTAACCAATAAACTAATTTTCATCTTTTTCCTTTTTTTTTTTTTTTTTGGGTTTTGGTGTTGGGGTTTTTTTTGAAGGATAGATTTGTTTTGTTTTATAGAATCATAGAATAGTTAGGGTTGGAAAGGACCTTAAGATCATCTAGTTCAAACCCGCCTCCCATGGGCAGGGACACCTCGCACTAAACCATGTCGCCCAAGGCTCTGTCCAACCTGGCCTTGAACACTGCCAGGGATGGAGCATTCACAACTTCCCTGGGCAACCCATTCCAGTGCCTCACCACCCTCACTGTAAAGAACTTCTTCCTTATATCTAATCTAAACTTCCCCTGTTTAAGTTTGCAGCCATTATCCCTTGTCCTACCACTACAGTCCCTAAGGAAGAGTCCCTCCCCAGCATCCCTATAGGCCCCTTTCAGATACTGGAAGGCTGCTCTGAGGTCTCCACACAGCCTTCTCTTCTCCAGGCTGAACAGCCCCAACAACACTCCAAGGTGAGGTCTCATGAGAGCAGAGTAGAGGGGCAGGATCACCTCCTTTGACCTGCTGGTCCCACTTCTTTTGATGCAGCACAGGATACGGTTGGCTTTCTGAGCTGCAAGCGCACACTGCCGGCTCATGTTAAGCTTCTCATCAACCAACACCCCCAAGTCCTTCTCCGCAGGGCTGCTCTGAATCTCTTCTCCACCCAGCCTTTGTGCCTGGGATTGCCCTGACCCAGGTGTAGGACCTTGCACTTGGCAATGGAAGACACACTGAATCTGAGACCTTGCGTTTCCTACAAATAAACACATTAGCTTCATGTTGGTATTGCTGACAAGCAGGGTTCCTGCAACAGGCAGCTATTGTGCTTTGAGACACTAGTATGGGATACCATCAGTCCAGAAGTATCAAATATCCATAAAACTCTCTACAAAGTAGCACTGCACCCCATCTCTGCTTCCACAACACTTCCTCGCATCCACAGACATCTGTTAGTTTCCTCTTTCTTTCTACAGCACAGACACTGATCTTGCTGCTATGGGCTGAAGACCACACATGAAAATACTGAGACTACACAGACGATAGGCCACTTGAATAAAGAACCATATGGATCTTCTGTATGGAAAAAAACTAACAAAAGACACTGCAACGCTAAAAAACACATTTCAAGAATCCATTTACTTGCTTTTCAGAGTTAAAAGCATCATTATGAAAGAATTAAGCTCCTTTGCGAAATGGATCCATCATGTAGAAACTTCAGCAGGAGACGTTAGCCTTATCAATTATTCACATGTGAAGGAAATTTTTATAAATTAACATTGCTCCTGTCAGAATGTTGTTATATTTGCATGTGTTTAACAAAATGTTGCCTTCTTCCACCTACACTGACTAGAAATAGAGCAAACATTTCACTCTTTTCTTTAAGCAAAGCCACAGAAATACTGCTCTTCTAAACTTCAAACCCTCAATTTAACAAAGAGGGGCATTTCAAGTCAGAGTAGAAGCTGTATCTTTTACTTCTTGAATTGAAGTTTATTACTTCAATTATTGTAATACATCAAGTCTAGAGTCAGACAAGATCCATAAGCAGAACATGTGATTGCGACAGGCACCAGCTGTAACATTCATTCATCTGCTGGTGTCTGTATTTGTTACAAAAGGGGTGGAAGACTTCACTTGAGTGAGCTCAAACAATGCTTTTCTGTCCCACACAGATATCACATCAATATCCACTTTTGTGAGAGACTAGTCTTCCAGAAAATATTTGTTTTAAAAGAAGAGAACTGGAATACTCAATTTGTTTGCTGTATTTAAGAAAATACTCTTCAGTTTTTCCCCTGAGAACATATATTTGGTATTTATGGGCAGGCTTGTTGTATTATTAACAATGATTTGGAGAAAAAAACAATTCCTGAGGTGGCAACAGAATTACTGCTAACCATTAGCCCTTTTTATGGACAGGGGTTTTTTTTTCACATTTCAGAGTTCAGTTGAAAGTATGGACATTATCTTTTGGCATGTTGTCCTGTGACTGGTAACCTACAAGGGAATGAGAAGACTATCAGCTGGATGCATTTTGCCACAGCAGAATCTGTTATGACACAATACACAGTAAAATTCAAGCTAGAACAACGCAGTTTCTGCTACCATAACTACGCTGAATGTGGATGCTGACAAGCTCCACAGCAAGACTTCTAATTCTTTGCCACATATAATTATGTGCCCCAAAAGGATTGATTAACATAACTCCTTAGGAAACATATGGGATAGTGATTTAGCTTACTGATTTAACTGAATCTGGGATAAGCCCCAGGAATCTCTGTGTCACACACAAGATAAAATAGAGTAATGGCAGGGCATGCATAGTAACCGAAGTCCACCCTCCCTCAAGATAAGCAAAATTCAGTGCATCTACTCAAGCTTCGAAAATCTGACCTAGCTCTGTAGTGTATATGTACCTGGTGATGTCCTTGCATAGCAACACTGGCCCTTTCAGGGAGGACTCTCAATCTGAGTGCAAAAATTCTACATTAAAATTTATTACTACCAGGTTGTGTGTGTAAAGTTACTACCAGGTTATACTGACAAATATATTCCTGTAATTCAAGAACAGACATAGAGAAGGTGGGAAGGTTTTTTGAGGGGCAAAACAATTAGCAGATCTCTACAGAAAAAATTCTAGAAAAATTATCTCAGAGCAGTCAGTCAGGGTAAAACACCTGGACTATTTATACTGTGGTGCCATTAAGACTATATCCAAAGAAAAAGAAATTAAATTAGATGGTATCTGAAGGCACACATGCTCTTCTGAGACCTGGGCAGAAATACAGGCCCATTCATGCTTCACAAAAGCCATGCTCAGACTGTTTAAGAAACTAGCAATATTAGGGGTGGGTGGGGGGAAAAGCATGCCAGCATGCCACAAGGCACCACTGCGTGCCCATGATGTCCTCCGCCACCTTCTACTCTTTTAAAGTATTTGTTTCTTACATTTATCTATAAAACTAACCTTAAAAATCGTAAGTGAGCTGCACAACAGCCCAAAGCTGTGGATGTCCCATCCCTGGAAGTGTTCAAGGCCATGTTGGATGGGGCTTTGAGCAACCTGGTTTAGTGGAAGGAACTAGATGATCTTTAAGGTCCCTTCCAACCCAAACCATTCTGTGATTCTGTGAGCATTTGCTGCTATGAAAACATGGAATGATTTGTAAGGTTGATTTTATATCTTCACCGAGCAAAGCTACAGGCAATTGCTAGGGTTAGGTGTAGGAGGGCATCACTGTGATAAATTATTTCCAGGATATTACTGATTCTTTGCAAATTCAAAAATTGGGTAAGACATTGTAAGCAATATCGATTTTCCTTTTTTCTATGTTGGATTTTCAACAAAATCCAATCTATCTAGATACCACTTACAAACCAGCAAGTGTATTTCTTGAAGCATATAGTCCTTCTTCAGCTTGCCCTCCTCTCCACCAACAGCACCAAACCAGACATAAAGACTCCGGCCTCAAGACAAGTACTATTCTCACATGCTGTCAATCGTTTCATTCCTTTTGTTTTTACCCTCCCAAAATCTAGATGATTGATATTTTGTTTCCTTCTGTCTTTTAATCTACGATTCTCCATCACTAGAATATTTATACAATTCTATCCTAGGTATTCCATAGCCATTCAAATGAGTAAAGAAAAGTTTTCTATTCTAATATAAAGGGCTCAAAACTAGGAAACAAAATGCGACTCCCTCAAGATTTACCTGCTTGAGAAAAACTCATTACTCAGCATCTACAAAAAAACAAAAACAAAAAACAAAGAAGGATTCTATACTAAGTTTAGGAAAGAATTCTGAATAAATTATAATCCTCATCTGAAATACAGTGTTCAGCTTTTGGGAGCCAGAAGCAGGAGCGGCTATTGGGAGTCATGATGGCAGGCAGACCCAGTGTACAAAAAGAGAGTAAGAAAACCTGGACCATGAATTTAAAGTTAGGATGTCACAAACATGTGAAAACTAAATATAACTCACACAATTAAGTTACTAAGAGAAAACAGAAATCTATGCACACATGGTGTATTTGGGCTTGTTCACACTGGAAATAGATTATAATTCACACAGTAAAATAGATTATAATACAATAGCTACTCCATGGTAACTTCTGGAAAGACTATACTTGCAGCTTATCTGTGTTTTTAGTATGAAAGTACATCTTGCAGCACCTTCAGAGTTGTATGCATTCAGAATACTCATGTAATAGAGCAGCTACCGTACTATAAACTCACTCTCTTACTATTTTGAGTTTCTGCAGGCAAGCCCTAGGGCTCTAAAGCCTTTGCACACATTAGCCTACTCCACTTCAAAGGTTAGATGCATTTCCTCACAACCTACCCACACTAATGAGATCCATATGTGGTCAGCCTGGCATTCTACATTCACATCATTGCTCACTCCATGTCAAGCACCTAATATGAACACAACCTTTCTAGAACAAACAGCTAGCTTCTAGCATGAGGAAGGACAGAGAGAACAATTGCTCAGGGTCTCTCAGACTATAGGGGCTGAAGGACATAAAATAAAACTACCAGGCGGCAAGCTCAAAACAAAAAAATTTATTTCACGCATACACTACTGAAGTGAATGACTTAATAACCCAGGATTACACAAATGCATAAGTTCAAAAAACTACTATTTACAGTTATTTGGGAAAACCTCATAAATCTCAAGAACTCGAGCAACATGCTACCACCTTTACCCGAGGAAAACCTTAAATTGCAGATTACTGAGAGCGTAGAGTCTTTTGTGCACAAATCCTTATATCATGGCCATGATCTCTTACTCTTCCCTTAGAACTTGTCTTACTCTATCAACACATTCTTTCTCTCATTTTGTCCCACAGTTGTATTTGTCATTTATATTTGTTTTATTCTGTTAAAAAAAAAAAAAAAAAGAAAATGAACAGTATCTAAATCCCAGTTTTATATATGTTTAAATATCTAATAAGAGTGACATAAGAGGAAGGGGGAAAAAAAGTTTATTTAATCAACATCATTGATTTAAAGCAAATAGAGGGTATGAGGTTAATTCTTGGGCTTAAACTTAAAACGAAAATCAATAACAATACCTTTGTCCAACCCATGCCTGAACAGTCATATTAAACAACCTCCCTATAACTTTGGAGAGCACCTTAAACTATCAAGATCAATCAAAGCACAAAGTACTCCTCAACAGAGCATTGCTCTAAGTAGCTCAACTCCCACTCAGTGAAAACCAGCTGTCAACACTCCTGCTACGTCACAGCTGGAGCAGTATGGCCAGCTTCAAAAGCAGACTTACCCAACTGCTTCTAAGCCAGTCACAAACAGCCACAAATGCATGCAACGTCAGCTTTGAAAGTGGTAATAAATGTTGTGCATTTCATAGCAAGTAGTTTTCCTCATTTCTCTCATGTACACCACTTCTTGGGAGAATTCACTTAAATCCACAGGAGTTTCCCTAAATCTAAATCTGTTATGACAAAGCAGCGACTTGAAGGTGTGCTTAATTTTGCACTTGATTTGCTAGTATCTGAAAATTTATTTTCTGAAATTAAATTACCTTTTCTGTCCCTCTTTTTTTTTTTAAGATTACCTTGCTGAAGTTAGATGACAAGCTGTCTTTTTATTAAGGGAGGAAACTGCTGTAACGTTTGTATTAAAAATCCAAATACTTGTTATGAACATACGACACAGTGTTTAATAAAATTTAAACAAAATTTTAATCAGTAAGCATAATCAACATAACACATCAAATATTTGGGTGGTCTTGTGAGCATATAACAATCTTTTATGAAAATGTGTGAGGTATATAATAAAAATATGAGAAAAAATGGTGAAAAATTACACTTCGATTTACTGCTAGATTTGAACCACCAACCATACACACTCACATTAGCGCAAGGCAAATCAACCACTGCTAGTCTGGGGTTCTTAAGAGCCAACACTCACTGAACTTCAACCACATACGTCTGGAGAAAATGATTTGTTTACTTTATTGTGCTTAACCAATGCTAACCTTTCAGGAAAACCACACTGTAAACCAAATGGCATATCCCACATCCTAAGAAAGTATCTTAAACATGTTGAATAAAAACACGAGCAGCATTACCTATAGTGCACTAAACTCCTCTATAACATGCTCTTTGCCCCCTCTCATTTAATTTCCTTCTCTATTGTGAAAAAAAAGTCACACCTCTTACGTATGACAACAGCTGCAGATTGTACTGTTACTGCTTTTCAGATGATTTATGAGGTCCATGACTCAGTTTTAAAGGCCCATATGACTGTGGGCTACCAAAGCATGAAGCTCATCAGCTGGAAAGATTCTGAGAGTGGCAAGATGAATTTTACACTGAATTACAGTAAGCAACAGAAATCTGCCATGTGGCACAAGCAAATTAAACTATAAAATAAAAGACAAAGTATAGGGAACATTCTCATGAAGAAGCTTGAGGTCTATGGAGATTTAAAAAATTTTTCTCTGGAGACTAAACCAAACACTTTTTGCAGTAGAAGTCCTCTGCTTCCATACACCTGAAATCCAGGATTTTATTGTTGATGTGGCAGTAATCTTTTTAATGTGGCAAGTTACAGGGAACAAAGATGACAGAAGAATGAAATCCAATTTTTCTGGCCCATTCTTTCCAAAACAGCAGAGAGCATTTTGGAGCTGAAGGATCTGTAGTGAAACATTATGCCAAACCAGGCTATACAAAATAACACAAAGACAGATCAACCACATCTGTCCTTTTATAATGCATTTTAGGAAAAAAAAAAAAATTATATCAGACATTACAAGCTAAGAGCTTTTAGAAAATAGACAAACTGTAGAGTTCAATATAAAAAACAGCATCCTGAGAAATTTTAGGAAAGCTGTCTTCTCATCACAGGTTTTGGTAATGAAAAAACTCTGGGGCAATTACAAAGTAAAATGAGTCATTAATAATAATCCTTAACATCTGGGTAGAACTGGGTGGTTTATTATAATATATTCTCAAACATTTGTGGCAATAAATACTACTGACATGGAAGATGAACCCACAATGTTTCATAAGATTTCTAAAGCTTTTGATTCTTTTAAAAAAAGAGAGTTTGAGAACTGTTTTTACGCCTGCTCTAAAATTTCTTTTTTGTCTTTTTTAATGCAAATGTTACCTCCTTCTAATTTGTACAGGTCTTATTTTCAAATCATCATCCATTTCATCTTACTTCAATTAAAATAATTAAGGCACATACCCAAAACATGAGTAAAAACAATGTAGCTGATACTCTTTTTATTTAGCTGTGGCCTACTGTTGCCCTTCTAGCATGGATGAGCCACTCTGCAACACTGATTTTTTGCTAGTGGCCATATCAACAGACCAAGGTTCTTATTATCTCAACCCCCCTTTTCTCATTGTACTAAAAAACCAGAAATTTATTTCCACTGGACATTTTGAATTGGCAAAACCATGAACACACATATGCGACACAAACACAAGGTCACATACACAACAATTTGAAGACTTTGGGTGGTTTTTCTTGTTTTACGAGTTTTCCAGCTATCAGTGGAAACAGCTTCCATGAGTTCCAAATAAAGCTACATATTTCCTATTATTTCAAAATTAAAGCCTAACTACTGTTAAAATTATAAAAATTGAAAACTTAGCTGAATTGTAACAAGAGGACAATAGAGTGTTGTAACACTGCTGCAATAATCAGTAGTATCTATTTAAAAGAAAATATAGGTGACTACCTTTAGCATTACAATATATATGGTACTAATAAGAACGAAAAGACAAGATAATGACTGAAGTTAGATTTTTGGAAAAATGGTCTTACTGGCTTACTAACAATGCCACTCCTTATTGCTAGGAGGAGGAGCAAACTGCTTTCCAAACCCCAGCTGATGCATCAGTTGCATATGCACAAATACATTTATGTTATGAGTAGAAAGGAGGAAGCAAATAGCAAAGTTTGCTACTTCCTAATCTAACTGGGCTGAAATGAAGAGAATGCGGGGAAATGTGGCAGTGCTCTTCCTTCCTGACAATATGTCACTCAGCACCAAAATATCCTGTACTCTGTCAAATGGTATGAATTATTCTCCCAAATGGAGAAACAAGAGAAGGTAATGATGACTTGGACTCCAGGTTAAATATATATTGACCATGATTCAGTTATGGCTTTTCAGCTATTATAGCCATTTATAGCCTTCAGCTTAGAAAATGGAATTCATGCCCAGGGTAGCATGCTATGTGTTGCATTCTACATGTGAAAGTCTAAATCCATCCTTGATTTTTCTACTTACTTACATACTATTACATTGTCAGAATTAAAAAAATTGCCTTCAGGGCAGATATCAACTGTTGAATCTCCTTCAAGTCAGTAATATAGGCTTAAAGACAATTATGGCTTAACAAAACCTACTTTCAAATCTAAAACCAATAGCTTGAACAATGTGGAAAACACAATAAATGCTCTGCCATGGTTTGCAGATATGTGAGCTGTACTTTATTGTATTAATATTACCAAAGTTTTCTGAAAATAAAACATTAAAGTATCTGTATTCTTTCTATGCAAAAGAGTAACAGACACGATGTTATAACATGCCCAGAAGCATTTTTTTCTAACATCTAAATATTTATACTTTTCTTTTTCACCTCTAACACTTTTGTCTCACTTTTCATTATTGTTCACATCTTTCTTCTCTCACTAGGTCAAAAATCAAGAATGAGAGGTGCAAGCCATCAATCTTTTGAATTACAGATCTGCAATAGTAAATTATCATCTCAAAGTTCCTCCTTGTCCAGTACCGCATCCGAACAGCAGCCACAAGTGGATATCTAGACAAGAGCAAAACAAGAGAAGCACATACAATACTCTTTCAACTGCCAACTATTTTCATCTTAGAGGATTTCCTACAGAGATCTGCAGTTGAAGACTCAAGCACTCTTCCGATACTCTTCCCTGTCAGGCCAGTGGTATCATGACTGCTAGTGATATGAAAATTAGCAGACGCCATCAGATTACCTTATTCATTGGTAAGCTAGCCTCCAGAGTTACATCAGTCTCAGCTTTCTTGGTTATATGATTTCTGCATATCATTCTATAGTGTTTTTGCTGCTGTACCCCCATCCTCCAACCTAAGCTATCACTTGATCAACAGAGCAGCCAGTAATCACTTATTTTAAAAACAAAACTGAAATTAACTTTCCTTACAAATGAGATCAGTTCAACCTAGTGTTAAATAAAAAAAAAAAACCCAAACCCAAAAACCCCCCCAAAACCATTCTAGCAAACAGCTATCTATAAAAAGACAGCAGCATATTTTCTGTAAAAGAGGATATCTGGTTAGGGAGCATGACTGAAGTTTAATACAAAATTGCTGTGCTAGATGGACTGAATAAAGCAGAGAATGTGCCTTCATTTACAGGGTTTTTAAATATCCTTTTATGATACTGATCTACTAAATGATAATATTGAATGTTTCTGTTGTTCCTTTTACCACTGTACAACACTTGGTACCAACTCTGCAATTGGACAGATTACTATGTGTACATTTTTGCTCAAAAGAAAAGAAAGGTGAAACCTGCTTTCAATTCTACTGACATAATTTTATCATCATACTGATAAAACCAAGAACTTATTAAATTCATATTCTGAAGGTTTGGACACTTTGTAATAGAAAGAAGTTCAATGCTTTCAAAGTAATTGGAATCTGACGATTTTATTTAACGCATTTACTGTACAAATGTTCAAACATTTGATCCTGCTGCAAATCAAACCTCACAGTATTCCATATAGGAGGCTATTCTAAAAAATTTTAACATTTGCTGTTCCCCTTCCAGGAACTACATTTTACACTTCTGCTGCTACTGAGAAATGCATTAAAGGCATGTCACATGATCTCCCTCATGTCAACAAATGATGGCTCAATTAGGCAGATAAGAATCTACAGCCCTCAGCAGAAACTCTCTCCAGCCCATTCTCAGCAGTATAAAGAAGCACTTAGGGACAGCAGTAGTTCTGGGAAATGAATACTTGCTATCCTTTATATACACACTCATTGAAAATTTCTCTTTTTCTTCAAAGAAAATTGGATCCTTCATGTTGTTGGAAATTTTCAATCACTTCTAGTTTGTGAATTTTTTTCTACATTCAGCTACAGTTCATGATTAAAATCAACAAAATGGTGAGGAATTTTACTTTTAGCACATTGCTCTGCTATTCTAAATCGTCTCTTGGAAATAAGATCTCTTAATAAGTAAATGAATAAAAACTGTTAAGTTTTGACTTCAGTCCTCAAAGGACAAGGGAAATCCATATTTAAAGATGAAATTAATTCTTACCTTACTTTGCTATGATCAAGTGCCTTAAGAACTCCATATACAAAGTGTGCCAATGATAGCAAGCCCAGCTATAAATGCCAATATTCTCTTGGATGCCCTCAATGGATGATAAGGTTGTTTCTGCTTACTTCCAATTACTCACACCATCTTCCATGCCCACTACCTGACATTCTTTTGCTTAATTTCTTAATTTTTACCCTATTGTGAAGAGAAATCTATTAAAAATACTGTGGTCTCTTACTTCAGGTTATGCAGAGAGAGTAAGACAGAATATTCAGTACCTCCCTTCTTTATACCTTTTTTCCATTTGTCTCATTCTTTAAGATTTTATGACTCTTCATAATGCTTAGCCTTTACTTTTCACAAAACACCTCAATGTTGTTCAGCACCAATTATACTCCATATGGTCTTAAAAAGACATGTTCAGAGGCATATGCTGAGGCATATTTCATGCTAAATACTGTTAACTGCTGTTCCCCACCATTTTCAAATCTGCAGGAAAGTATTGTTATATTGCATCTGGCAAGACCACAGTTAGCAAAAAACTATTAGGAGCAGTGGCATTCTGCAAAACAACTTCAGTAACTTCAGCATAAAAACTGTCACAAGACAGATCTCATCTATGGATCATCAAGGGCTAAACATTATTAGCCACACATCAGAAATCTTGTGAGTTAGAAAGGGTTTTGCAATATCTATAGACTATACGGTCTGAGTATGCTGCTGTTTATGGTGAATAGTATGGCCAGGTATTATCAAATGATTTTGCCCAAGCAGCCACATTATTCAGAAACACGAAAAAACCCACATTGTCCTTAATCAACATAGTCCTGCCAATAAAAACTTCGGTGCAAGTATGATTAATCTGAGAAGGTGAAAGCATTTCTGCTAGTATAGCTCTTATAGACTGTTTCCACATTAGGGTTCTTATGCCAGCAAGAAGTGTAAATCCCCACGAGGGTTTTCCATAGCAGCTGCATCAACAAAATCCTTCTATTATGGACAAAAATCTAAGTGCCCTTAGCTTTTGTTTAAGTCAAACCTTTGCAAGAATTAGCACTGGTGTTTTTACTTTGCTCATATTGTTAAAATGACATCAGCAGCCAGCCCTACCTGCTACCATGATGGTCTAGATAGGTCTTCAGAAAGGAACAGTGTCTACCTCTGTTTCTCCAACTTAGGAATTTCTTCTAAAACAGCACTCATTACTTATTCAGAGAATTTAATACTTCCTTAAGTATTCTACCCAGTATTCTACCCTTAATTAAAGGAAGAAGAAAACAAAAAAAGAAGGATCTTTCTTTTGGCCAAACCAGACAGTCTGAAGTACATTTACCAAGCAGGTGATCCACTGCACTGCTGATTGAGCATTAATCCTGCAGCTAATGCTCAGCCCTACCTTTAAGGCACAGTTCTAATTCTTTAAAAAGAAACTCAGCAAACACCATAAAGATCTCAACTAAAGCAGATGTTGCCTAAGAAAGCGGAAAAGTCTTTTCCTGTGTTGCGCCAAGGCCAACCTAAGATCTGACTTATGTCCCATAGTCTCTTTCAAATGAACATCCACAGCCTGTTTTTGGGATTAGTCAACTCCTGTTTCATATACACCTGGTAACATATAGGGCTCACTGGACTTAGCTCTTCTACTTCCTAAAGGGCCAAAGAATCTATCACAAAGTTGTAAAAAGCCCAATCTGCAAGACATACTATGAACACATTTAGAATCATAGAATCATAGAATCGTAAGGGTTGGAAAGGACCTTAAGATCATCTAGTTCCAACCCCCCTGCCAGGGGCAGGGACACCTTGCCCTAAACCACGTGGTTCAAGGCTTTGTCCAACCTGGCCTTGAACACTGCCAGGGATGGAGCATCCACAACCTCCCTGGGCAACCCATTCCAGTGCTTCACCACCCTCACTGTAAAGAACTTCTTCCTTATATCTAGTCTAAACTTCCCCTGTTTAAGTCTGAACCCATTACCCCTTGTCCTACCACTACAGTCCCTAAGGAAGAGTCCCTCCCCAGCATCCCTGTAGACCCCCTTCAGATACTGGAAGGCTGCTATGAGGTCACCATGCAGCCTTCTCTTCTCCAGGCTGAACAGCCCCAACTCTCTCAGCCTGTCTTCATATGGGAGGTGCTCCAGCCCTCTTATCATCCTCGTGGCCCTCCTCTGGACTCGCTCCAACAGCTCCATGTCCTTTTTATGTTGAGGACACCAGAACTGTACGCAGTACTCCAAGTGAGGTCTCACGAGAGCAGAGTAGAGGGGCAGGATCACCTCCTTCGACCTGCTGGTCACGCTGCTTTTGATGCAGCCCAGGATACAGTTGGCTTTCTGGGCTGCAAGTGCACACTGCCGGCTCATGTTAAGCTTCTCGTCAACCAACACCCCCAAGTCCTTTTCTGCAGGGCTGCTCTGAATCTCTTCTCTGCCCAGCCTGTAGCAGTGCCTGGGATTGCCCTGACACAGGTTTAGGACCTTACACTTGGCTTGGTTAAACTTCATAAGGTTGGCATCGGCCCACCTCACAAGCGTGTCAAGGTCCCTCTGGATGGCATCCCTTCCCTCCAGCGTATCAACCGAACCACACAGCTTGGTGTCGTCGGCAAACTTGCTGAGGGCGCACTCAATCCCACTGTCCATGTCACCGACAAAGATGTTGAACAGGACCGGTCCCAACACCAATCCCTGAGGGACACCACTCGTTACAGGTTTCCAACTGGACATAGAGCCATTTACCACAACTCTTTGCATGGGGCCATCGAGCCAGTTTTTTATCCACCGAGTGGTCCATCTATCAAATTGATGTCTCTCCAATTTAGAGACAAGGATGTCGTGCGGGACAGTGTCGAATGCTTTGCACAAGTCCAGGTAGATGATGTCAACTGCTCTGCCGCTGTCCATCAGTTCCGTGGCTCCATCATAGAAGGCCACCAAATTGGTCAGGCAGGATTTCCCCTTAGTGAAGCCATGTTGGCTGTCACCAACCACCTCATTGTTTTTCATGTGCCTTAGCATGTTTTCCAGGAGAAACTGTTCCAAGATTTTGCCAGGCACAGAGGTGAGACTGACTGGTCTGTAGTTCCCCGGGTCTTCCACCTTCCCCTTCTTGAAAATGGGGGTTATATTGCCCTTCTTCCAGTCATCGGGAACTTCACCTGACTGCCAGGATTTTTCGAATATGATGGACATTTAGTATGTTATCGTCTCTAAAAATCTGTGCAGAAGCATTTTTGCAAAATCCTTTTTTACCCTAAGTACACAATTGCTGAGCACAACGTAGCACGCAAATTTCCTGGACATATTTTTAGGATAATGATTAGCTATGCTGTAAAAATATTTTTCTTTTTTAAATGATAGTTATTATTTGCAGAATCAAAAAGTAGCCTTCAGGTTCCTATCCTGCTTACAACCTCTGCTATTTCAGAACAACTGTAGTCTATAGTGTAGGTCAGTGGTATTCAGTACAGTTCAGTCTTTGAGCTAAGAAGAAGATTATATGTATATTGTACTATGTATACATATTTTAACATTCTATAATTTCAGTGCAAAAATTACTGTCTTTGAAACAACAGAGTGCTCAATTCAAAGGTTAATGGTTGCACTCGACGATCTTAAAGGTCTTTTCCAACCTAAAAGATTCTATGATTCTATGATTCTAAATCATTAATCATAACTTCTTGCAAGGGAAAAAAAAAAGTTTGTGCACTGTCACCATTACACATGCAAATGATAACTGAAGCTATAATTTCAACTTCAGACCAAGTAATGGGCTACCATAACAGCTTAACTCAGCTCCCAAGTTACACATATGCACATAGTTTTTGCTGTTCAAAAATTAATCTCCTTCATGTAAAACAGAGCACAACTGCTATAGTATTTGTATGTGTTTTTTTAATGTAGCAGTTGATGACAGAAACAAAGAATACATATGCCAGGGCTATGCAAACTATGACATGTCCATGTGTTAATGAGATCAACTCCTTCAGAAAAAGATGGAACCCTAAATTTCAATCAACTGTACACAGAGTGGTGACTACCAATTTAATATAAATTTTGGTAGTCAGCATCCACAATAAGCAAGTTACCTCAAATTAGAAAAATTCACAAATTTCAAGTTTCAGAGAACAGTCTTAAATTAATGATTCTTTTTAAACCTCATCAGAGAAGTACTGAAACAAAAAATAATTCAAGATGGAACCAATACTGTTTCAGTCAGAGCTTCTAACTCCTCAATTTGCTGCTGCTTTAGTTTTGAGATTTTGCTCTAAAAAGTTGACATGGTAACAGACAAAATTCTTGTGCTCTCATAAAGACAGCATCTAATACAGACTGACATGCAAGGGGACCTGCAGTAAAAATTTCCCTCACCCCTTAGAGTATGAAGGCTTCCCTTTTTAATTTACATCTAAATGGTGTGTTAAGTCTGCCCAGACTTTACATATAATTTGAGACCCAGTGCCCCTAAAGGTAGAGGCATCTGGGACGGGGTCTCTGCAGTGGTCTGCGGGCAGCACAGCAGGTCCCTGGCCCTGGTGAATGCCTCTTCTCAGACTGCTACAAAGCCTGATTCAACCTTTGCAGACAAGTAGCTCGCAACCAAGAGGCTTATTTAGTATTTCACCAGATTTACAAACTCTACCAATGAAATAAAAGCATGCCCTTTCCTCCTCTGCCTTTCCCTCCCCCCCAAAAAAAAGCAATATACTTTTAAAAGTGTAATGCAATCACAACCATTATGTCAACGAAAATTACTTGCTAGGTTTATCTCTGTAGGTATCTGTCAAACGCAAAGCACACACAACATCTTTGGAGTAATAATGATGTTTTATCATTTTAATTACAAACACTTTGAAAAAAATCCCTAAAGTGTACCAATTGGGGTGGTCTGAATTAACAGTAGGTTGATAGCCCAAGGGTAGCAAAAATAGATTGAGCTACCAAATTTCATAGTAGTTATAGCAGCTGTTTTGTTGCCTCAGGGAACCTGGGTATTTAACAAAGCAGACAGCTTGGCATTGGCATCTGATTAGTAATGTGGGTATTGTTGGACAGAATAAGTGCAGTTCTATTGTTTCACTGTTTGATGACGAATTTGGAGAGCTATGGCATCACCTAGCTTTTAGAGTCAGCTTCTGTATGTTCACTTACAGGTACTGTAAAAGGGTATTTTTTCACTTATCACTGGCTGCAAGTAGGGAATATTGTCTTGAACATGATCGATGAAACATGACGGGATTTAAATGTCAGGGTCAGTTGCCTCCCCATTTCTGTGCCAAAATTTTGTTGAATCGACTGCGTAAGTTTTTCTAATTGGGAAGAAAAGTGAATAAGGTGAAAGCCTGTTCCTCCCTTAGCACAGGATACAAATTATTTGGAATTTTAAATCATTTTAAAACATCATTTATTCCAGTTTAACATTACAAGGGAAAATTTCTCTTCACAAAAGAAGTCTCAGAGGAAAAATCCAACTGTTGGGGTTTCTGGGAGAGGGGATCGATTTTTATTTTTCTAATCCTGCAGTAGCCTGACAGTTTGGATAACCACTGGGGGCAAGAGAATCTCCCGTTCAAACCCGATCTGCTTAATGGTAAAAATCTTAGTTAACATGTTTTATCTAAAAAGGCTTGATCTTGGGGAATAACCTTAGCACAAACAACAATATTACTCTAAGGTTTGCGTTTGAACTTCATACAGCCAAAAAGACCCCCCACGTGGCTCTTCTCTCTTTCATTCTTTAAGTATACATCACAAATTATTGGTGCTTGTTGGCAGAGTTCAAATCACTGAACTCATTGCAAATAGTCTACTTCAGCTAGAAGTACATTCTTTTACTCTATCAAATCCATCTGAGGTAATAAGACTTGATGTTTTATTCAACAGAGCTGAGGAAAATTGTTGCACAATAGGTTAATTCAAAATGGCAGCATAGAAAATGCATCTGTCAGTGGGGATCAAATTACAGGGCAAGCTCCTCTCAATGCTTAGAAAAACAAGTCTGCAGTTCTACAGATTATGTGCATGTGTGTGTTTAAAGGGGTGGGAAAGGAGCTAAATATCTGAGCTAACCTCCAATTAAAGTCAATCATAAAAACAGCCAATTTAATGAGTACGGATTTCTTTGGGTAATTATAACACCAACCACTTTTTTTCTCCCTCTCTTTTAAATCTGTAATTCTGCCTTCTTGTTATTGCTTGCTTTGTCATTAATCGCCTCGGGAACTTGATTTCCTAGCAACAGACTCTGCCACCAAACATTTGGCTCCTGTTCAACATTTTCTTTGTGAAAAATGGCACTGCTATTGCTGCCTGGCTGTTGCAGCTAGACTGGCTGTGTAAGTGCTCTAATAATGCATTATTCTAAAAAACACCCAAAAATCACATGATAAAAGGAACGATGACTGAGCTTCACTAATTACTGTGCTGAAGAAGTCTATCTGCAATTTAAAGGCTACTGGGGCAGGAGGACAGTTACAAGAAAGAAAACGTATATTCTTCATATAAATAAATGTAATCAATAACAGAGAGGTGAACATTTAGGAATAAATATTTTTATGATGTTAGACAGATTCACACTGATTTTCTATTATGGGAAAAAGAGGTACAATCTTTCTTGAAAGTTGATGATGTATTTTTCTGCATAAAGTACAAAGCATTCATCCTCAAAGAATGACATCCTGAGAATCAAACTTCACAAAAAATGAGAAAAAAAGTTTCTAATTCACCTTTTCATATAAATCACTTGAGAAAACACTGGCAAAATTGTCTGTGCATGAGAACTTCTACGTGAAATGGTAGCATAATGCATACCACATCCTAAAGACATCACAGAATGACATAACACGTGCTGGTGGCAGTTTAGACAAAGCTCTTTTTTGCATTTTGATGAAAGAAATAAAGCTGTGAAATTCTGTATTTATGAGAGCATTTTTCCCATATTTGCTTTGGAAGCCAATAAATGGCTGATTTGCTTCCTGATTAGATACAGAGCCTATCATGTCTCCGCAACAAATGCATCACACTTCAGCTATACCTTCCTGAAAATATAGTCCCTCAAGATGGTGGGTTTCGGGAAGGCGATGTTATCCCAGGCCAGCAAAAAAGGCCACAATTAACTGTTGCTAGCCAAAGCTGCTGCTTTATGATTAAGACATTCAGAATGGTGTTTTCCTGGCCATAAAACCTATTCATTATTGTGAGAAATTGTTTTGCATGTCAAATGGCATACATACTGATGCCAGAGCACTATGGCAGAAGTTATCAATGGAAAAAAAGCTATTGTGGAGTTATGCAAACAAATGTCTTTTTTTAGGGGATATTTTGATTCCTGCCAGTGTCTACATCTCTCATTTCCCATGATGCACACACAGACAAAAGAAAAAAAAGAAAAACTATCACAATCCATTGTAAATTATCATACTTATCATAGCAGTAAATTACAATAAAAATGCCTTCATTGAATATGCTTCTGAAAGGAGGAGACAGCACAAAAGGAATTTCATTTATACTTACATTGTTATAATAATCAGCATTTTTTCTCAAGTAGAATAGCCAAACCCCATGTAAAACACTGTAGAATGTTATTTAAGCTTTGCCATATATTGCTGACATCAAGCTTATGTTTTGACACTCATGCTGAAACCAGATAATTCCGCCATCAAGCCCACTACACCACCACAGTATCTCTCTGCTTAGACAAGCACTTAGACGCTAGAAGAAAATAAATATAAAAATACCACAATATTTGTTGAAACATACCAGGGTGGTTGGAGCTTTAAAAACTTTTCCTACTGCAGATAGGGGTTACATTGCATTCATTATGACATGCTGCAACGCATTTCCTACTTGAAACTCAGCCTAAGACCAGAATACCTGGTCTTGATCAGAACTGTCATTAACATCAAAATAAACTACGCTTGCAATTAACTCTGTAAACACAAAAGAGATGCTGAAGGTGGTGAATATAAGTTAATTGTGGGATAACAAATCTAAGCAGTATTAGAAAATTTGATACTTTATACTTAATGTGGTACAACTGAAGGGCATCACCATTGAGAAATTTTTCTTATTTGCTACATGGAAGTAGGAAAAGGGAATGGTTTAAACTTTTACAGATTGTGAAATAATAACAGCCCATGCAAAGCTGAGTGAAAGCTTTATCTTCTCTGAATAGAAGGTTGTATGGCAATACTGAATGCAAACAAGCCAAAATTCAGCTGCACATAAATAAGTCTCAGTGCTACATAAAAGCTTCATTGCTCCTCTACTCTCTACCTACAACAGGTAGCCCAGGAGCTGAAGTGTTCGGGCACTGTAAATCCAAACAGCAAAGACAAGAGATCAAAATGCATAAAGTATGGTGTAAAAATGTTCCCACTTCTCTTTAATGGATGCAGGTAAGCATGAGCATCAGCAATGCTATACCTATATGAAATGGCTAAGCAAGGAGTCTATGTAAATGTTAATGAGAAAAGCTTTGAAAGACATTACTTATAATACCAGCGTTTTAAGCACAAAAACTATATCCTCAAAATACAAATTCAAATACAGGCCCTAAACAACAATCTACTATTTTCCTTTGTACACAAAAGAGACCATCATGTTATTAAAGGAAGATCTGTTTGGTTTTTGGGAGCTACTGATCCATTCTAAGCTAAGACTCAAGTTATTAAGACTTGGTGCCTAACTGCAGTCAATACTGCCATTTCATACACTTTGTAAAGGAAAGTATTTCAGAAAAAAAAAAAAAATTACAAGAAAACCTGAAGCATGGAAGGAACTTTCAAGAACACATTTATTACTTCAGCACAAGATAGTATTAGCATTAAATGAGAGTGTTTCACCCATCTAATGCCTCCAACTGCAAACATTAAATGAATGCAGGGGTTGGACTGAAGAACAAATTCACTAAAGCTAAATTGGCAGAAATAAAGATAGCTAACTGCAACAAGAGAGAACACACATCTGGGAAGCACCACACTTGTGGCAATAATGTTCAAATATAGGCAGAAAGTTAAAATTCAGCTGTCTGTACGAGCAAGTGGTATCAGTTTTCACAAAGTTAAGATTTCACAAGGTTAAGTGCAGCTTTTAATGAAAGAAAGCATTTTCTTTTCCCGTTTTCCATTTTTTCCCATTATGAAAGGACAAGCGTAAAATTCCTTACTCACATACAGTAACATAGAGGTGGTCATTGGAGTCAAATGACAACTAAAATTCTCATTAGTTTTTTTGCTCTCTTAAGCAGATTATGTTTTTAATCAGAAATATTTACAATAAAAAAATATCGTTGTACCCCAGGCTTTTGTAAGGTATGAAAATTAATAGCTATATACTGCAAGTTACCTTAAAAATGTTGAAATGTTTGTGTGCAATGTCAAAGAAAATTAGTACCAGCAACTTCCATAGATTTCAGCTGGTGTTAAAGATATTGATGACCTTAAAAACCAAACCCCTAAACCACAACAAAAAAACCCCACAACCCAGTACATGTAGAATTTAACTTAGAGATGCCTACGTAAATACAGTACTATCAGCAGTTTATTAAATGCCTCTGTAAATAAGGCAAACAAGGTGCGTAGATGTGGAGTTTGTACATCATGCAAGTTTGTAAGCTGCAACTCAAACGTATCATAATTCTAAACTGCAAGTCCTAACAGAAAGCGTAAATTCACAGAAAGAAAGAAAAAATTAAAAAAAAAAATGAACATCTTTTCATGTCAGGTTGTGTCCCATTCACAATTTCAGAAACACAATTACAGTGTTTAGTCTTATCATAAGTCTCAACTTATTCTGAAACAAGGAAAACGTCTGAGAAAGAGACATTTTCCAGCCCCAGTAGGAACCAAATAAAATCCCTCACGGTGAATTCTAATCAGACACCACAGCACAGCTAGCTGATCCACAGTGAAATGAGTATGACAGACTGGAAGATATGATGTCAATGGTAGAAATTACTGCAAGTATATGAATTGTATCTGGAGAAGGGAAAGAAATTGCATAGAGTTTGACAGCACATGTAATCTATCTTAAACGATACAAAGTAGAGTAAGTTTAAAGGATTAAAATACACCTTCAAAGTTTACCATCTTTGAGAAAGCTGAGGCAGCCTCTGTATTTTGCTTGTATCTGTGATTTACAGGGTCCTATTCTTTGCTAGTCTTTCTCCAATTTGTCTGTTGGATCTGATTACCAGATGGCTAAAATAAATGTATTGTGTTCATTCATGGTAACAGAAGTTGTCTTTAAGGGCTCTGTCACGGCTTCACTATCTTTTCCTTTGTACCTACTCCTTCCTCTGTGAATTGATTAGATTTCAGAGCTAAGTTTCATTTGAGGGCCATTCTGTTCAATGCTGCATTGAAAAGCATATTATCTGTTCTAGGAAGCACATACAGATGACCACAGGATATCACAGACCTGTCCTAAAGCAACAACTGCCCTGCTCAGCCAAGAAAATAGATTGTTCTACAATCTCAAGACACGGATTTCCAGAGTAAGTATCTGTCACTTACATACATTCTAATGCAATCCAAGAAATAGGCTGACAGTTGGATAGAAAGAAGGAAATGAAAAGCAACATATGCACAGTGCAAAGCCAAGGAAGGTAACAAGACTAAAGTGAAGAGAGACATCAGTAGACAACAACTCAGAGAGCTACCCTGTACCTCAGGAATGGTAATTGTTCACTACATGGTTTTATTTAATCTGGTAAACTGCCACAAACTTGCAAGTAAAGAAGCTAAATGAAAGAAAAGGGTATGAATGCATTATAGCATGAGAAGCATACATGGTTCTACACATTGTCTCCTTTCCTTAAGGAGTTACATGTGCCACCTGTAATCTTGAATTATAACAGTCCTAGAAATCTCTTAGATGAACCCACCCTTGAGTGTTTTTGCTACAGGTGTGAACGAGGCTCTTTACCCAACAGATCTCCTCCAGCAGTCAGATGTTTCCCTAATCTGAATTCCACTTTGAAAATATCTAATACAATTTATTAGCACCTCAGTGTTATTTATTTAATCATTAACATATGAACATTTTGGGGTTTATTTTCAGTTTAGTACAACAGTTCTCTGTCTCTTAGTCAAAGCTTGGATGTCATAGAACTGGCACCTGAAGAACAGCTTTTAATATATATGAAAATCAGTGTAGTGAATCACCTAGTCAAAATTTAAGTGACCAAACTGACTGAACGCAGAAGAGTGGCTTCAGAGCTAAAATAAGATGAAGGCCATATCTTAAAAAACCCCAAGCTGTTTTTCACCTCATCTAACGTTTCCCATTTGTCTGGAGCATCTCCCCTAAGTTTAATTTATCTAAATTGCATCAGATTATACCTTCATTGGTAATTATATATAAGCATGGCAAGATTAAAAAAAAACCCAAACCAAAACACAAACAAACAAAAAAACCCCAAACCAACAAACGACCAACTTAGTAGTGCAGTATAGCTTTTGATAATATCTGTCATTCTTCTTTACTTAAACTATACTCCTAGCCTTTCAGTATTTTTTTTAGCCAATAGCATTAATTCCTAAGCATCGTATCTGGAACAGACTGAGGTATAATTATTGGGAAATAAAAAACTCAGAGCACTTGAAAAACAGAAATAAAAAGTGAGTAGACAATACACCTATGTATTTTTTCAACTGCAGCACAAACATATGGTCAGAGCAGTGGGATGTATTTTCTTTGTATACTGAGAAGGTTGTAAGTATTTTTTGGCAGTTATAAAGGGGCAGTCTTGACCATACACAAGAATCAATAACAACCATGTAAAGCCTACAGCAGTGCACACTAACAGGCTGTAGGAGACATTAACACTAGCTAAAAGAAATAACTGTATTTTCAATGAACTTGTTCCTCCTGGATAATCAATTTTTTACACTTCTTACCAGCTGTTCCCACATAGCTCAGGTAGCGGAATGGAAGCAGCTGTCATACAGAATCCATATATTACATGCATGTTATGAGGTTTTAATTTGTCATAGATGTTTCCTAATTTTGATCAGTCATATCAACTTGAAAGCAAGATGAAAACAAATTCACCACTTCTCTTTAGGCAAGATGTAATCTGCACAAATACACTAATCTGGCTTGATTCATTCTGGATGGCAAAAAAAAGAATACTAATTATGAATCTGCTAATGCCCCATCCTCAAACCCCGTTTATTCCAAAAGTAAGATTTCATCATTAAAATCAGTTTGCCCCACCACCCACATTCAAGAGATTTGTCACAATCATTGTTTCTGAAATATTGAGTTATAAGGTGCCATAGTAATTACTATGGAATAAATAGCAATTAAGATTGTTCACACAAATAAGCTCAAACTGTTTGCAGTGAATAATTATGCTAATAGTGTTTTTCTACATAATTTGTGCATCCTTCACAACAATTTACTAGAAAATGTGAAATGTAAATTTGATGCACTACTACAAAAGCTCTGAAAATATGTTCCGTTCTTATGATTTTTCCCACTAATTTAAGAAAGCACACAACTCAAACATACTTCCACATTTGTACATTTAAATTTGAAGAATTCAAACTAGACTGAAATTGAAGCAGTCATGTTCTTTCATTGTATGCCTACAAAATCATCCTAAACCATATGCAACAGGCATTCACATTGCTTAAACCGCACAACGTTTAACATGAATTTTAGCAATTTGAAAGAAGCTGAACTTACTGCTATATAATAAACTTTGGCCTTTTCCACCAACTTCCAGTTTTTCTCCAAATCGAGATGCTTTTCCTTCTTATAGCAATTAGCAGCAGCAAGGTTAGCTACAAGAGACCTGAAAGTGATTAAAAACTAGGCATTAGATTCCTTTTAACTAACACCACTGCAAATTTCTCACAAAGAACAAATTTCTCAGAGATAATCAAAGAGCTTAAGGAACACAGAAACAGTTAACAAAGAGCACCATAAACCACATATACTTTATTTGATCATTTTTTAACATTTAAATATTTTAAGTCATATATTAAATACTATTTAAACTATATTTTAAATAATGTATTTTAAATCCAGCTAAATACCTTATGTAAACTATCACTATTAGACTGTTCATGTGCCTTCATTTGCTTAGAATTAACCTTTGCTGCATTTTGTGATCAACTCCCTCTGTATGGTATAACATCGGCAGATTTTCATTAAAACTTGTCTAGTAACTAACATCTAAGGGAAAGCAGCTACTCCAGTTTATCTTCTCAAAACTATTTTTCCCTCACTAGAACCCAAACATTGATGGATATGTATGTCTTGCCTTTATATATATATTTATTCTATTTTATAGTTACATTATTTAAAAGGTGGTTTGTTTGGGTTCCCCCTGGCCCCTATTAGGTTCATATTTTCCTTTAGCAAATGAAAAAGGGTCCTATTGCCACTTTTAGATGATGAACTGTTTGAAAAAACATTTGGCTTAGCTGTGTATTACTGGAAAACTACCAAAACCTCATTTGTACTTCATTCTTACCTAACAAGTTATGACACAAACCATGGGACAAAACTTCCACAACTTCCACTAGCAAGAACAAAGATACCTGTATTTAGTTTGTTACATGTAATATACATTCTATCTTAAATTCTCCACTTCAGCCATTCTATTCAGCCTTATGAAACACACAAAAGTTATAGACACACTCCTAAAACCAGGTCATAAAAAGATGGTTATGCACTAGCTCTCCACTCTGGCTACGATGACCCAATCCTTCTGTGCACTTTTATTATGATAAAGTTTAATAACATCCAACATTTAGAGAAGGGAATTTGGGAAACAGACATATCCATGCTTGCATAGAGAGTTTTAAATTTAACTTTCAAGATTTAATAGTCATAGGATGCACCTTTAACATTAACGAATCACTGTTTCGTGATTTTTAAGTATATTAGCCAGATAAATAATGTGTAATTACACATACAACATATGGCTATTGAAAACTTTTGCCTTCTCCAATATGCATACAACTGATGCTGTATGTATCACCCTTTTCCATATAAATGCTACTACAATCCAATGCATCAGAGCAAATTGCTAATCTGCTTCTACCAAGTTATGCTTCTGCCTCCGGACTGCATACCATGTATAGGTGTTAGGAGCAAAGTAAACTAGGAATTCTTGACATTTATTCCACCTCAAAACAGCATCTTTCCACTATTACCATTTCTCTTTGTCCTATTCAATAAAAAAACCCAAACAAAGCCCAACAGAATCCCTTATAAAGACAGCAACCAAGTCTCCCTTTAAACTTCCTGAAGCACTCATCATTGACAATCCCTGTAAGTTAAACAGATCAAGTATGTTAAATCAAAAAGTTAGACTAACTTTTTCTGAATATATCAAAATATATAGCACAGTTCTGAGTCATTTCTACCCGGAAATATTCTTGGGGCTCATTTCTTTAATTCTAAAGCCTAAAGGCAATGAGAACTAATGTGAATTTTGAAAATAAAATAAATTTAAAAATTACAAACAAATAGACCAACTCTCTCAAAGCAGTACAAGCAATAGGGCAAGAAGCTTCAGTCTTGATGAATATTATCATCCACCAGAGAACCAAGTAAATCCAAGAAAGACATGTGCATAACTGTGGTAATTCTCTGTAAACCAAATTTAAAAAGCAAATTAAATCTTTCAGTTTTGGCAAACCCTAAATATCCATCAAGGAAAATTCTTGCCTGCCTACGTATGTTGCTAAGTGAAAAGCAATTATGTTTCAGAAAACTAAGCAAGGACTTTCTATATGTTTCCTTTCACTTACCACATGCCCCTGAAACTGTAAACCTAGCGCTCCGTGGCTACATACAACTGTAGAGATGCTCTGCACATGATGCATAATAAAAGATTGTTACACTGAAGACAAAGCACCAGGATTTTCCAAGTTAAAACTGTAACTCTGACAGCACTAAGTTCAACATGTGGGCCACAGAGAAGGTAGATGTTTTTTCAATGAAATACTGTAATTGGAGACAGCCAGAGTGCTTCAAATCAAACAGCTTAATGGAGACTCTGTGCATGTGGGTATTTCTGAGCAGAACGCACAAATCAAAGTCACAGATTATGACAAAGTGTGGGTACTACTTTAGAGTTTAATCACGTGTTAGGATTTTCTTGAAAAGCTCTGAGAAAACAAAGCATGTTAGTATTGCTAAGCTAGAGAATTCAGAGTGGTAATCACAAATTAGCTCAGAACCCTCTCTTCTAAAAAGCTAGACAGACTTAGCAGAAAAAAAGGCATTTGGAACATAAACATACACAGCCACTTACTGGGAATACCAGAGAACTATGAGCCAGCTCCTCCAAAAGAGACAAGAAAATTGAATTACCTGAAGAAGGAAGTTAGAATGTACCTCAACTGGGACAAGAGCTTAATCAATAAATAGTTACAAACTGGGGCCACGTTGAAGTGATTCTTACAAATACAGAAAATTCTGAAAACCAAGAAACAATCAGAGGGTAATTAAACATGGAGAACAAACTTGCTCTCACTAGAAGTGCACAATAAAGTCTTCAGTAGCAACCACTGTCCATTTTTTTTCTGTCTATTTCTATTTTCACTGTCTATTTCAAATGTACACGACCCATGTGGTGGAAACTTACACGGAGTGCGCCATCATCATATGCCCACACATTGGCATCAATGACTTGGAATGACGGAATATCACCGACAGTGGATTGCCTGATTTGTCAACTCCGAGAGTTCGAAGACAATCTCACCCCTTCCATCATTTCAGCTGTGGAAAAACTGTCCCAGGAGTTCAAACAATTGAGAGACGACTTATCCGATCTATCCAGCTCCCCACGCGCACCAACCGAGACTCCTTGATTCCCATCCATAAGCTGATCCGTAGACTGGAGAGCCAAGGAGTGATCAGCAGGACCCGCTCACTCTTTAATAGCCCCATATGGCCAGTGCAAAAGTCTAATGGAGAGTGGAGATTAACAGTAGACTATCGTGGCCTGAACGAAGTCACACCACCATGGAGTGCTGCCGTACCGGACATGCTAGAATTTCAATATATAATAGGAAAAGTATAAGAGGAAATAAGCCTCTTATACTCCCTACACATTCTCAAGACTGCTCTGAAACAGTGATTGTGATGAAGCCACTTTCTCTAGTATTTGAGCAAACATTTGATATGCTGCTTAATAAGTTAAAGTATTTGCAGACATTTTTATGAATAAATTTACCTAAACTTTTAAATTCCATAGAGATGTACAGCAAAAGATACACATTTTTCCTGAATTCATGACGTATCCTTTTGACAGTCTTGACTTCAGTTTTCCATCATGTCATCTAGGAAACGGTGATTGCTACAGGATGCCTACACAGACACTGTGTGACTAAAGACAGAGAGAATCACAGAGCAGAAACATCCTTATTGCTTGTCTTCTCTTTGAAAAACTGAATACGGATGCTGGAGATGAAGGGGGAACTATGTAGACATAATTAATATCAAAACTCCAGATGAAGATGAATGAACTTCCTTCCCCCACTGAGTATGTACATTCATTCCTAAGACATTATGTATGACATTAAATTGGGAGGGACAGGTTGATAAGCTGGAGGACATACCTGTCTGTCATTCAGCGGATCTTCAACAGCCTGCAGAATTGGGCTGGCAGAAGACTTGAAGGCAAATGCAAAGCCATGCAACTAGGATGAAGTAAGTCCAATGCAACACTGTAGGCTGAATGTTGAGAGGATACAACACAGCCTTGCAGAAAAAGACCTGGGGAGGTGCTGGTGCACCAGGCTTGGAACACAAGTCAGCAGTGCACACAGACAAGGTAAATCACATTCTAGTCTATATGAGCAAGCATGGAGCCAGCAGGACAAAGGAAGTTTATACTGAGAACAGAAAAAAAAAAAAAAAAGTCTGTTCTGCTCTCCAGACCTCATCTGGAGTTCCATGTCCAGCTTTGAGCTTTCCATTACAAGGAAGACACTCACATAATGCAGTGAGTCCAGCAGTGGGCCATTAAGATTATTAGGGGGCTGAAACACCTAATAAACGAAGAAGGGCTTTGCTGAGCCTTAAGAAGAGGGACCTAAGAGGAGACTTTCCTGCTCTCTTCAAATATCTAATGAAAGTTTACAGAAAAAATGAAGCCAGACTATTCTTGGACACAAGAAGGAGCAGACACAAGCTGGAAGAAGAAAAATTCCAACTGGGTATCATCAGAAGAATTTCTCCCATGAAAATTGGTCAAACACTAGAACAGGTTTGCCCAGAGAGGTTGTGCAACCTCCGTCCTTGGATATTCAAAACCCAGCTAGACATGGCTCTGAAAAACCTGATCTAACTTTGAAGAAGGCCCTGCTTTCTGCAGAGGTCTGGACCAGATGTCCACTCTTAGTAAAATTTTCTAGGGTTCTACATGTTATAGGGAAAATTCTCCTCCTTAGACTCTCGGTTCAGTTGCCACCTACTGCCTTTTCTAACTCTACCAAAATCATTTGCCAACTTCCCAGGAAGTTTGGTGTGGATTTTTATTATGGAACTGCTATCGTACCTTGTTAAATTCTACTAACTCCTGATACTGCTTTGAGAGAGAAAGAGCAGTTCCTCAGGATCAATGGCACTGAAAGCCACAGAGGGAAACCAAAGAGGATAATGGCAGATATTTTGCTCTCATTCAGAGCCAAAATGAAATCATTCTTCACCGTAACTGATACCATTGTCATTACGGTTTCAGTATCTAGTATGAGAAAATTTAGATATTGGCAGAAATCAGGGAGGGTTGGTGTGTGCTGGAAACATCTCAAGATTATGGCAGACCTGACTGGCTGCTTTTGAAACCTTCGAAAAATTGTCAGGAGGTAATCAGAAAAGTAGTAATACATAAGTTCAAGTGTTGTGGGTGGAGGGAGAAAGCAGAAAGCAAAGGGCCATGCTCAAGATAAATGCCTATTGTCTTCACTATCTCTTCCTGAAATTCTTGGTTTTATTGATTTTATTACAATACCAAAAATAAATCACTCTATAAATGTGCTCTTACTTATGGAATGCTCTGAAACCATACAAAATACTACAAAGACCATTGTTCATCATCTACAAATACAAAAAAAGGTTGAACAGAGTTCTGGGGAAGCGATTTTTGTATATAGGAAAGACTACCTTAAAAAAATAGCACCTGAAAACATTCAGAAGAAATTGTTAAGATGTAGACACACAGAATTACAGTTATTAGATGAACTGCAACAGGGAAAAAAAAAAAGAAAAAGCTTTTTTTTTTTCCTCTTGTATAAAATCAAATTAACACTTTCAATCAGGCTATATGCTGACATCTATCCTCTTTAAACACATTATCACCTGAAGTATAGTCCTCATTTGCCAATCAAGTATATGCCTCACATGCCACTCAGCTTTCACATAGGCTGCATAAGCATACCTGTTAACCAACTTTTGTCTCCCACATTTTTTCTCTCTCCAGAGCAACTGGAAGCTATAAAGTTCAGAAAGAAGTAGTATATTATTATCTCACATTTTTCTGCCATAATGCAACTGCTGTTCTCTAAAAGTATTAATAATGCCCAGGCCCAAACTAAGAGCCAGGCAGTCCTGTGTTATCTCAAACTGTGCTAATATTTTCTTTATCATTCAAATCACAACTTTTCAAGGCCAAATATTTCAAACAAAGGAGGCTCCACACACTATGCCGAATCCATTTATATTTCGGAAAATATCAAAGGCCCCTGACCTGTTATCACTAGTGATGCAGGCAGCACAGGTTCCTGTTGGTTCTTCACTCTGCTCATAGTAATGGGCATCCACATGAGCTTCCTCAGCCTTCTTCTTTAAGATCTCTCCGAATTTATCTTTGCCAATGCACCCAAAGAAAGTTGCAGCTTTGTAAGGGCTCTGGATCATCCACTGTAGATTGACAGAAAGCAAAACAAAACAAAACAAAAAACCCACAAAGTTAGCACACCTGGTATATTATTTTCTGCCATTTTTTTCTCTTCAGTAGTCAGATTTCATTTTGTGCTTATAGAGCACTGTGACATACAGAACACTTCTATGCCTAAAGTAAAAAACATTTGGTATATCAAGGGAGGGAGGGTCAGCAAAGGATAAAAAAGTTACCCTTAATGATCCCACTCAGTGTTTAATACTTAATACAAAACTTAAATACATGTATTTCATTCTCAAATAAAGTAGATTAGTATGTTTTTACAAGACATTTCAAAAGAAGTTCCCCTGCTCAAAGGAGATGCCGCTACACTTCCATTTAGTCAAGCAATGTATCTTTAACGAAAATGTGTAGAAAAGACTAAATAAACAAAAGAAACCACCATCCTCCCAAAAAAAACCACAAACAAAAAAAAACCCCCAAAACCCCCAGACAGATAGCATATAAGGGAAACAATAAGTTTCAGAAACCTAAGAAGAAACATTGTGCAACATTCACAACATATATAAAACCTAAATGGTACTGAAAATAACCATTTGTGTCTAACATTTAATTATATGCAAAAAAGGAAATGCTCTCCATTTATATTGTTAAACCAGGCATGAAAATATCTATCTCCAACTTTATTAAGAGCAGTTCTGTCACTTGAATTGTAAAGAAAGAGCGTAGCTGTACAGTGTTGCTAAGGTGCCAGGTTATTTCAAAAAGCTCCTCTTCTATTAATACAAAATATGTATCATTCAACTGTAAATGTAACTCCATTTTGTACTAAGTTAAAAAACAGCATTTAGCAGCAATATAAAATCAAGAGCATACTAAAGAAATTAATGTGAAGAAACAGTCATAGGCCCTACTCTGCTGGTGGCGAGTCAACCAACTGAAGTCATTATAATTCACCCTAATTACAGTCAGAAAGCTTATCCACTCAATCTATAGTATGAATTAAAGGCTGCATCAATTTACTGCTATACTAAAACCCTACTTATAATTGTTTCCTAATCAAGATTTAAATAAACGATAATGTCTCCATTACAAAGCAGCATTAGTGGTAGCTGTGGGTTGCAGAAAGGTCAAGTAACTCAGTTGCAAATACATGCTTAGTCACATCTTTATTACTTCCAGCTCCAGAGGAGGAAACCAAAATATCAAAAAAGCCCCAAACAACCAAAGCACAAACCCCAACCTTTAGTCATGTAGAAGTCTTTATTAATAAGGCAAAGGTGGACAAAAGTTGCAAGGCCTCTTTCCTGCAGCAATTTAATATACATGAATTTTAAGGACGAGAAAAAAGGTTGTGTCATCAGAGGGTGGCAGCGTTCAATCTCTCACTCATGAAATACACACTACATGTGCTGTGCTAATCTATTCCATATCACTCTAAATTAATATCAATTAAGAAAGCCCCTAACAAGAAAATTATCTATGATATCTTTGTATTTTACATACATTTGCACATACATAATATATATTTGCAGAGTGTTCATTTAGGATATCTCAGGAACAGTAATCTTCTATATTCGGGGGTATAGTTAACTAGAACAGATTATTTAACAAGACTGAAGATGTTGTGACCTACTGTAAGCAAATATGGAATCAGTTTCCACACCTATAAGAATAGAAGTACCTGAAACCTTGTGCCTCATGTTGAAAAGCATGCCCTACTTTCACAAATAACAAGAATTAATAGAGATCACTATTTATGAAAGCGTCAAATCCCAACAATTCTTGAAAAAAAAAATAAATGTAAGACTTCAAACTGCACCTTGGGCTTACAATATTTTGTCAAATGACACAACTTTTCCATTCTTTATATGTAAAGTCTGACAACATTTGGAGCAGTAGTAAGTAATATTTCACATACATCTCTGAAAAAAGAATTTCTGTTCAAGTATCACAGCTTTGGCTATTGGCAGCAGCTCAGTTTGAATTCAGATGTGATACATGCCATATATAACTGTCACAATCCTTACTTCAAATGTAAGTAAAGATATTTGTGAGAATCAGAACTCATGATCTAGGGTTTCTGGAGATGAACCTCTGTATATTGTGCATACCACTTCTTCCATAAGCAGTGGTTCTGCTCATACTCATGATTGTTTGAAACACAGGTATTACGCGATGGAGGAATATTCCCACCATATAGGTATTCCTTTCATTTGAATATCTGAGCTAAGTTCAGCAACACTGAGGAAGATGAAAAAGTAGTCCAGCAGTGCTTCTGGAAAGATCCTCTCATCACAGAGGGTCCCAGCTTCTTGGAATTCTCTCCACATATTCCCACCATAATTGTGGTGAGGTGTTGCTAGTTGCAGAACTCCTCCAAACTGTTCCTCTTTCCCTCTGCTAAAAGGCAAAAAACAGGCGAAACTGAACTACAGAAATATCTCTGTGGTATACCATTGAAGTTGCACCTACTGGAATGAGTCACAGCAGGCATTTTTTGCATATGTGTGAAAAACCAAAAGAGACAAAATAACATTTTCAAGGTAGACTCCGAAGCACTTTTTCAACATTTGACCCTGGATTAGAGTTTAATTTTGAACAACCTGATATGGAAAAAACAGGCTTCTATGGGCTACTTCACACATACAGCAACATTTTAGCTAAAACGCTCTAAATGGAAATGGGGGTCAGTCATAACAAGACATTTATTACCATGAAATAGTCATGCAGCATTATATCCAACGTCAAATGAAGGCAAATAACAAACTGCACACATTAATGTCAGGTATATGGTTATGTAAACTGCAAATTCATTTTATAGATTTATGTGGAGTACAAGATTTAATTGAATGAAAGAGACTCTAGACAGAAACAGAAAATGACCCAGCTCAGCAGGCACTAGCATAATGAGTTAATTATCTAGGGTTTGGCTAGGCAGTGAAGCAGCTATTAGCTAACTGTATTGACAGTCTGGCCAGGAGAGGTTGGCACCTGGCCACACCATGAATCCTCACCATCACCCAAGAGAATTTGAGGCTGCTAATGGCTCAAAGACTGAAGTGTCAAAAACAGGAACTTATCATGAAGGAACAAGACAGCCTCAGGACTAGGCTACCACAAAGGAAACAAAGTCGAGAGTGGTTTATGAAATCTAATGTATTTCTTCATTCTAAAGTTTTTTTCTGCCAACACAACTTGGACATCAGGTACAGACAAGGACAGGCCCTGACCTTTTCAGTTACGACGAGCATCCATGACAGAGGAAGGAGAATGGGAAACAGAATACCTTTCAGATGTTTTCTTGAGTTAAACGGACTGCATTTTCCTTAAATTTTCATTGTATGCACCTTGGTAAATTAAAAGCAAATATTAACCTTATTTATTTATTGTCTTTAGCATAACTCTGTCTTAAAATTAGGCTGATTTCAAAATAAGCATAACCTAATATCAGATTACACTATCCATACAGGCACATTATTCCTTATGATCAAATGCTGAATCCAGCATATCCAAAAGAGACCAGTACCCTGGCCACTCATGGATACACTAGAGTGACACAATGCTTCTTTCCTTATTTTCATGAGGCTAACTTAGGCTTACAGTAGTAGAAGTATCTGTTCAAGAGTTTTTTCATGATCAGAGTTAACAGGGTGAACTCTCCGGCATGCTTTAGCTATCAGAGGAGTGTAAGCACCTCGGTGCTCCAAGGAGTGGGTGGCAATTGCAGAGTACAGCATCGTCTTTTCTTGCAAGACATTGAGATGCCAAGAAAACTTGCTAACAAGAAAAACTTCTGAAGACTCAATCGTGACTTTGTGAGTCTGCCTGGAGTGAACTCTGTCCCAGTCTTTCACATTCTCAGAACTGAAGATGTGGTACACTTATTTCCTAGTTTTGTCTGATTAGAAAATGGCTTTGGAAGCAACCTTTCCTCTGAGTTACGAAAGCATTTCTAGAAGCACTTCTTCCAACACTAGAATGAACTTGACTTTGATTGTCTACTCAATGCTGCCTTTTGAGAATGATATTTGAGATGACCGAGTTACCTGAATGGTTCCTTACACCCAAAAAGTGAAAAAAATGCTCCTTTATACTATGTGAAAGAAAATCAGTGGTCTTCATGAATTAAAAAGAGAACGGGAGAGAACAGACTTCATTGACCTCTATTTCCCAAACTTATCCTATTTAGCTTGAGAATGCCATGCTTCTGTCACTGTGGCAGAGTCCAGTATCCCATATCACAACATTTGATCTGCTTTCAAAGCTTTTATTTGCTGTTCTTGCAAAGTTCACTGTAGAGGAAACCTCCGCTAGAAAGGCAAAAAGCAGCAAAGCTAAATAGCTAATATATTTTACCTTAGTATCTCCAGTTGCAAAGATACTTCCCTTTCAAAGGAAGGGTTTGCTACTGCTGGGACTCAGTAGACAATCCTCTAAGACTTAAAAAGAATACTGATGAAGCTTAAGACAGCTTTATAGCCCTCTGACTAAAACAAAGATCCTTCAGAAATTATTTCATTTTACTCCAACTCTGTGTGTTAACTGGACAACACTGATAATCAGAACAAGGAGGCTGACAAAGACACTTGCTACCAGTCCCACATTGTTCTTCATCTGAAATCCTTAGCTCCTGAATTCTTTTTTAAAAGCTACAGCCACTCGTGAATTTCCACATCTGTCAGTTGTCTTAAATTAACAAAACCAAAGCATACAAAGCTTTGCTTAGACTGACATACCTTCTGCACATAGAAGTTTTCAGCTGTAGACTTGAATCCGAAATGCCTAGGAACTGACAACACAACAGGAAGCATTATGCCCCTTCACAGTGAAGGATCTTCAAAACTCATTAACACTGAATACAGACATCTGAAGTGCATCTGAAGTGTGTTATTTGAAGCTGGACTCTTCTCTGCATGATCTGTCAAATCTGATCTTATTTTATATTGCAGCTCACAGAGGAAAGGACTCCAAAGACCTAAAATTAGCTAAGACTTAACATGCTTGCTATCTAAACAATGTTAGCAATTACTCGTGAAGCATTCTTTCAAGTAAATCAGAACAGAAATGGCTTCTTTTTATACAGTGCAATTTGGAGTATCTCTTATTTTTATATTCTGAATTTTAGAACAAGCCCATACATTTTTCAGAAGGTTTCACCACTCTCTTTTACCCCTAGGACATGTCCCATCACCAGTGATACACCCAGTCCATTAAAAAGTTCTTATGGATATCTTCAGGAATATTTTAGATGCTAAAAGAAAATAAATCACAGATCATCTTAGAAAATGAGGGAAAATGACAAAAAGCAGGATGAAAAAACTAAATCATTATACAGATCTTAAACCCACAAAACCCTGACAATATGCAAAACAATCCTAAAAAGAAGACATTAGCGTCTCTGTTCCAAATGAGCTCACTTATTCCTTGTGAATGCTGTGATACACCTCAAGAACAAATGGAATGCAATATTCTATTACCATTACACATACTATATCATTTAAAATCCTTACCATTGTGGATTAACCACAGCCAGCAGCTAAGCCCCCACCGAGTCACTCTCTCATTCCTCCCTCCTGGAGGGATGGGAGGAGGGAACTAGAAGTGCAACAAAAAGAAAAAAACGCCACACATGGGTCAAGGTGAAATGATGTAATGATGTAAATGATGTAAAATGATCATTTACATAAAATCATTCACCATCTCCCACCAGCAGACCAACATCCAGCCAGTCTCCAAGCCATGGTTACCCTGAAAAAAACCTCCCCCTCACTCCCTGCCCCCAACAGTTTTATTGCTGACCACATTCCATATGGCCTTGACTACCTCTTTGGTCAGCAGGGGTCAGCTGTCCTGACTAAGTCCCTTCCCAACCTCTTTCCCACCCCGCAGCCTACTTCTGGGGCAGCAGATTGAAAGAACAGAGAAGGACTTGATGCTGTGCAAGTATTGTTCAGCAACAGCTAAAACATTGCTGTGTTAAACAACACTGTTTTGGTAACAAGCCTAAAACACAGCACCATATGCACCGCTATGAAGAAAATTAACTCCATCCCAAGCAGACCCAGTATACCTACGCCAGAATCACTGTCCTGAGAATACAGCATCAAGACCCTGGAAAAGTGATACCAGTTTTGTTCCAACACCTTTGGAATCTTTTTTCCTTCTTTTTTCATTGATCAATGTTTAAAGTTGCAACAGCTATTATCACATAATGACCATATAAGAAAACACACGGAAAAGGAAAAAATAAGCTTATCTTGACAAAAGCAGGCTTGCAAAAAGGAGCCCCATGTCCTGTACAGTAATTCTTCCACCATTAGTTGAAGCTGCCAAATCTTGCATGAGGAAGTGATATTGTTAAAATGCATGACAACACCCTCAAGCAACTTCCAGTCAAATGAGATAAAAATGGTTACATTTTTTAAAGGAAAAGACTAGCTAAAGCCTTGCAGTGAGACCCATATCTAAATCTTATCAGGATTTGGTTCAACATGTACTATCCAAATCTCTGCACAGGATATCTATTAGTTTTAGTGTGGCGCCACAATTTGATTTTGCTATAGCTTTTCAAACTAACATGTCTATCAAAATGTTAATCATCTAGGAGCAGTACTTCGTTCGCTTCTACATTTAAAACCACAAAGCTAACAAACTGCCTCTTAACAAAATCTATAATCCAAGTAACTATTTTCCATGCTGCTATTCTTTGGTATTCCGTTTCCTATTCTTTCCCTCTTGCTCTTCACCTGCTTGTTCGCTATTTTATTTTTAGTCTAGTTTGTAAGCTCTTTGCCGTACAAAGAAGCACAAGCACATTTTTTGTAATTAAATACATAGTAACCATAGTTCAAAGTTGCAATGTGGCCAAAAGCTAGCTCTCTCTTTTATTGCACCCCTTAAGTATTGGCCAGTCTAGGCAGCAATATTCCTTGCTTAGGAATCACCCTCTTATCCCATATTTATAATGCTATAGCTCTGCCTCAAATACTTGCAGTGCTGTAGCCTCTCTTCTGAAGTTCAACATACGCTATCTGATACCAAATGCAGAATATCTCCTGCCAAGACCTTACAAGGTACATAACTGAGACAGCGGCTGGCTCTGTGTCCCTTCCCCATTTGAAGCACTGAACCTGAGACACCAACCACATTCTGGTTGGTTGATCTGATGTGTTACTCCCTTTCCACAAACATTAATATGGTCCCTTCTCAGAACGAGGTAAAAGACGACACATTTACAAAACAGGGCTGGTCACGCCAGTTCTTCATCATTCTGACAGGTACATGAAGGGTATCACCATGGCAAGAATTCTAGGTGTACATGGGACTTTTCTGCAGCCATTTCAGTATAAACAACTGTTTCTTAAGAAATTTGTTAACATTACAAAGCTATGTACAAGGCAAGGTTAAAGAGTATCTTCATCAGTAAAAGAACTTCAAGATATTAACTTCCTTGTTGAACACTGTGTTGTGAAACATGCAAAGTGGCAAATAAAGTACAACATAAAGTCTTCCTATTCTGTGGCTAGAAGCTGTGGTGTTAAGTTAACGGAAGCATATTAACAACATGAAAATGGAACATCATACTTGGGTACAGTAAGACAGCCTCATTATGCAACTGTACAGTATTGTTAACCATGCCTCAGCCTGCTCTACTGGTAAAGAATTAGCACTCACTTCATGGAGATATAGGGAAAACTGACAAGCATTTTAAAAGTGCCTTAAAATTCTCTAGTGTAAAACACTGTACATGTATTTAAGTACTAGCCTATAAGTGAAGTTGATGTTGTTGCAAAGTGACATTTTAGGATATTTTGCACATGATTTCATATCGATAACCTTAAAACAAATCTTCCTTTTCAGAATGCATGCATATGTCACTCTCACTCCCCTGCTAGATGATGTGCAGTCTCAATGAATACACCCACACTCAGAATGACAGCAAAAAATCCACAAGTGAAGAGACTTCTTTCATTGTCTGGCAGCAGAGAATTCATAAAGCACAAACTGTAAACAGCTGCCTATCAGCTTCTATCAGCAATAGTATCAAAAACAGATGGCAAAGGTCAAGTCAAAGTTTATTGACAATGATGAACTTTGACAGCCTCTATTAAATTACTTCTTCCTTTAAGGTGGATGTGATCAAAGCAGCAGAGAGATTTTCACTCAGTCACATAACAAGCTATTTGTTGAGATTGAAACATCTGGTCAATATCTTCTAACACTGCAATTTCATGCACAGTTAGCAATAGGGTACATTTCTTCTCTTCTTCTTAAAGGGTCCATAAGGGTTGCACATATGGCTGATCATTTCATTCAAAAAGGTTTCAGTTCCAGACATTATATACAATTGTATCTATGCTTTATAGTATGTTAAGTCTACCTACCATCGTTTTTCATCATCACTGCTGTCTGCTCTGCTCCTTCCTGTAAAAGTCCACAAATATGACAGAGCACTTAAAGCTTAACAGCTTTTGACTACTAGAGTTAGAACGCAGTTAAGGCAAGGGAGTTTTTGAAGTGGCAGGTCTTCATCTATCTGTTGTCAAGAATTCCCAATGCATTAAATTATTTACCAAAGCTCTAGCAACACAGATTTTTTAATAGCAAACCCTTCATTTATGAGGCATTCCCAAGCAATTAGAAATCACCCTTTTTAATAATTTAAAAATTATACATTTTACAAATATAACACACAACACACATTATACCTCAAGTAAGCATGTCATAATTATGAGAATTTGATGAATCACAACCCTCTTTTTCAATCTGAAATAGCAAGACACAAAATGTTATCTATCCTAAATGCTGAGAAATGCTTGCCTTTAAAATTATGCATCTATGTTGCCACAGCAACAAGTAGTGGATAATGTGAAATGTACTTCACCCTTTCATTTCTAAATCCCAATCTTTTTGGTCAAAAGAGAACAGAGGGCTAGTTGTAAACATGGCTACAGAAAGTACATTACAAAGAATGTTAAGTTACTATTAAATAACCTCAATTTTTATTCAGTTAACGGTTGATTTCCACAACTTATTCCCACCCTAGCTCACTCCAAGTATTATCTGAACCTTAAAGGTTTACCTAGCAGTTGTAAGAAGACAATGGCCCTGAAGTTCCTCAATGTAATTAAGCATTGGGCCCGGATGCTGCACCAAAGGTTCAAGAGAGAGGTGGGCAGGGAAGGGAGAAGGTAGGTAACCACCATGTGGGAAAATCTACAAAATGCTTGAACAGAGACATCCTTCAGAGATGCCACTGAAGATGCCTGGGCTTTTCTGAAGGGTGCATTAGCTTCTGGCACGATGGCATTTATTCAGTAGTACCTCATTGTTCTGAAGGAATGGGATGTGCAAGCTAAATTAAGTAAAAAGAAAAAAAAATCAGAACTGTCCACTAGAAACTGATGGGTTTCATGTAAATGTCAAGATATGGCTTACAGGTAACAGAGCATGTTCACAGGTTGTAAACATGAGCCTAAATAAGACCCTGTCACACCATGCCACAAAGGCACACAATCAAGTCAGGAAAGCAACTAATTAGCTGTCACTTAGCACTAACGACATTGGTGTAGAAATGAAGTAGTTAGCCAGATTCTAACTGTTTTTTTGATAAAAGTACAAAGGAGGAAATGTTCCAGGAGCTCCAAATAAGTTCAGAACTGATGGGATTAGTACTACTAAATTGCAATCTTTTTTCAAAGAAGCACACAACAACCCCACCCAGTTGCAAAGGGTGTAAATTCAGCCTAAACTTTATCGTATGTGTACAGCAAGGCTTATAGTATTATGGTGGAGCATTCCATCTAAGCTGTTAGGAAGTTTCTTTCTTCCAGCGTTAATAAAGAAGTTTCTCTGGAAGAGATTAGGAGAACAGAAACTAATTAAAAATACTAATAATTAAAAAAAATCTGGTGCCTCTCCTTTAACTTCAAGGCTTTCTCTCACTAGACCAGGAGCCCTCTGAGTGACCAAGACAAAACTTTGGAAAGGTGGTATTAGGCTTTGAATCGACCCCATTAGGAATTAATATTTCAGGATTGGCCTCTCCCAAGTGTTATCCCATATAGTTCACCCAGAGTTCCACCTGGAAATGCCCACCTTCAAGGTTGAATATTCTTTAGGAATAATCCCTCTTCTAAGGAAGAAAAATGTGAACCAACTGAAAAATAACTACCTTGGGACAGGCGAGTCTCAGAAAAGCCTGCCTCTGGATTCCTCCTGTGTGACTTCTAACCACATTTAGTGGCGGCAGACATTCCGGGCTGAGATTCCAGGGGAATACTAGATGCACAGTGTGCATGTGAACAATGATTTGGAGGAGAACTCGTACATGCTTTCGCAAAATAATAAAAGCCATAATATTCCCAACAGAAAGTACTCACTTCCTCAAGTTGTTTTATGTTACTGAAACAAATCCATTATTATGTTTGTTGCTTTGTGTACAGACATTTGTGCCTTAGCTTTAACTATTCAGAAAGGAGTAAGAAACTTTAGATAAAAAAAAAATATACTTTCACATTTCTAAATTACCTTTCAACTTCTTATTCCAGTACCAACCAGATATAAAATCAATACAGAATATTAGCTGCACGAGAAATACTTATTTCTTATTGCTTCTCGCTTACTGGCATCAAGAAGTCTGGGAAAACTCCTATTGCATGTAACACCCCATTTGGTTAGTTTATCTGCAGAGGAGGTTTAACGGGTGTCAACAGAGGAGTTGCGCAGTTGTCAGGCCCTGAGCACATACCCTGGAATTGTCCTATTCACCACTGGAAAGCCAGTTGCAGTCAGGCTCTGCATGGGACTGCCCATGCAAACACCAGCCCCTGGCTGCACCAGCCATGCATGGGTAGGAAGCAGGGCACTGTACTGAGCACACTCTGCACGCTGCATGGCTCCGGCTCCTTTCTCCTCTCCAGGACTCCTGGAGTGGAAATTTTGTAGCCTGAGGAGCTGGAAAGCCCAGACCAAATTGCGATCTCAACTAATCTAGTTTTACATTGCTGTAAATTTATCCACTGGTTGAACCAACAACTTGGTTGAACCAAGTTGTGCATAATTTATGCAGATGCAAATGAAATCAAATCCATACCTGGTATGACACTGTATATATTATCTTTTCACTGGTAGCTTATTTTTTTCTTTTACCTAAAAGAGTATCCACAAGTAGGAGTGTATATTCCATGTTTAAAAATTACCCAACATCATCTTCTACAATGTATGTATTGACCCCTATTAAACTATAACAGTTAAGATCTATGTGAAGGATTGACATCCAGTACAGGAGACACTTTAAAGAGTACCACTTGAAGACTTTCAAGTAAAATAAGAAAACAATGGCTCATCTGCATTAAAGCACGTACAACAATAAAATGCTGAACTTTGAAAACCAGCAACTTATGAAACAGAATATGGAGTACTGTGTCTTTCCACTTTTTCCATAAACATGGTAAACCAAGAACATATTATAACTGGAATTCCTGTAAGGATAACAAACTACAGTGTTTTGTTTTTAAAAATAACAAATAGAATTTCACTTTAAAAATATGTTTTCATTTCAGCCGTCATCCCAAAATATTCACGTTAGAGGAACAGCTCCCTAAGCACCTTACTTGAGTATTCAGAGTTGATGAAGATCAGGTAAACCGCCTGACAAATCACTCAAATACCATAAACCACTAAGTGACCACAAGTGATCCTTACAAAAACTTCAGTTAGTGACAGGTATTTCAGTTCAGTCTTATTGATCTTACTGATAAAAAGGTCCTTCAAAAGCAGACAAAAAGAGCATCCCTGAAAAATGTGCTTATCTTCTATCACCCAAAATTCACAAATTTATGATTTTTTCATTTACTTTGCTCTGTTTTTTGGAATGCTTGCCATTGATGAGGACTTGCTATTGATGAAGATTGTACTCTATGGGTGAAATGCCAATTTCCAACTTAATTGTGAAATGGAAGTGTTGGAATAGCTCCCACTAAGGAAAAAAAAAGTATCAGAGAAATATCCAGAAAGAGCTGCTTTCCAAAACATTGTCTAGGACCTTTGTTCCTACTAGCATCATAACCAATATTTGTTGAAAAAAGTAGAAACAGTGGAAAATCTTGTGGCCAAAATTTGGTGTGGTGCACTCTGGGCCTGTATGTGCCATAGAGGATAGCCAATGCTATTAAATAAGACAGAAATCTTCAGCTGATGCATTGTGAATAGAGCAACTTCATTAATTGTTACAAAATCTCTTTTTTTTTTTTCCTCCCTCATGGGCAATTCCAAATATCCAGAATTATCTGCTCTTCTTTATAATGAATCTGTCATAAAATATCTCCATCTGAGCATATATAACAGTCCATTTACTTTTCAAAGAAATGTTTTAATGTATGCTTTATAGAAGAAGATGATGGAAAACAGTCTAAGCAATAATTTAATTCAACAATCTCTGTTGTTTTCTGCCCAGGGGCACTTACTGCTCTTAGCAGCATCATGCAAGCCAACAAGCCCATATATTGCTTGCACTGGCAGCAGGATATGCTAATTGTGAACCCTGAAGATCCAATGTATTAGACAGCATGTACTTAATCTGAAACCCTACCTGCAAGTGTGCTAATTAATTTGCATCCAAAATGATCATCTTGTTACTTTGGTATTTTGTATAATCATTTTCTGTACAGCACGAAATCCACCATATTGAAAGTGTGCAAGTATAAATGTATTTAACTTAGCATCTAAGGAAAATGAAAATCAAGTGTTTTCAAACTATAAATACTTTGGAATATTTTTCTTCTCAGAAAGATAAAAACTGCAACATAATTTTAAGGATTCTTTCTGGAATTTTTGGATATTGTCATTATTGTTAGCTGTTCTACAATGTTACTTACATCATTACATGATTTCCCATGGATAACAACTTGTAATTCCATCTATTTATTCTCTATAGAGGCAGAGGAACACAGTAGATTAGGAGGCTGTCAAGATGATAAAATGACATCAAATGCAAATCTGTATTTGTAATACAGCATGCAAGATTTGGAAATGCTACTTAAAACAGAAGCAGTAAACTAGCTTCAGGCACTGAATGTATGCTTCAGGCAGCAAATGTATGAAAAAATGCCAATACATTAGAATATCTGAAGCAACAACAAAAAAGATTTTATCTGAACTTCATTAAGAGGAGAATTTGTCAATAAATTAACTGAAAGATAAGGACAAGTATCAATATTAAACCACCAGTTATAACTGGTATGACACCATTTCTCTTGACACAAAAGCTAACAAGTAATTATATAAAAGGTTAACTCATTAGTCCTTATTTTTAATTTTCCTGAACAAATTCCTAAGCATTTCAGATACTTTTAATCTAAAAGCCAATTTTCTGCTCATACTTACATTGGTGGAACCTGACTAATATCAGTGGGATTATACCAGTATGGATTAAAAGAGAATTTGGTCCTATTATCTTAATTCTGGTAAATTGTTAGTTGTAATACATAGTATATGACTATTCAAGACTAAGTCCTCAGAATACAAACACACTGCTCTATTAGCAGGCTGTGAGGACATTCATTAGTAAGTGTAAAGTAACTTGAAACTGAACAGACCAGATCAATGTTAAACACTGTTACAAAAGTACTGCCTACGCATATGATTTTAAAACCAACATCACCAATTTTTATTCCTAAGAAAATATAGACACATTTCTTCTTACCAGTTTAGGTGCAAAAACTTGTTCTATAAAACCAAAGCAATTTAACATTAAAAAGAGCAAGCTGAAATTGTTAGAACTTTCAGGTGTTAAAAATTAGTTCTGCAGACCCATTACTTTAACAATGTTGAAAGCATTCATCCCTTTATTAACATGACATAACCCACATCCTGAAAAATGCTGTAGAGATTTTATATGTTATCCCATTTGTTTATTTTAAATTGAAATTAGTGAGAGGAATTTGTTTGTTTGTTAATATTCTTATTAATATGTCAATGTGATCATTCTTATTTTTAAGACAGTCTAAAACAGGACTGGAGAAATTGTTACTGAAGGCTAGAAGACGCCTACTACTCACCAGTAGCACCAGTGGCCATGGAGAACAGGCCGCCTTTGTACATATGCAAGTTTATAACACATATATTCCCATATTCACACTTTATTGTAGGACTTATCAATGTAGAGGAATTGCCCTGTGGATACGTGACAAGAGACGGCCAGGATGGGTTCTCCCTCTAGGGTCTTACTCCTAGGGAGAAGTTATGGATCGTGTACTGCCACTTCATCACATCATCTGGCTAGGGGCTAGTTACCATCACTGCCATTGTTCTATTTTTTATATTTTTTTATTTAGCATTTCTTTTGCCATTTTTATTTTTGCTATTATTTTCCAGAAAACAAACGTAGCTGCCACACAAGGACAGACTGATTTTTGTCAGGCTGAAATCTGTTACGCTTTAGCTTTCCTATTGAAAGAAGATTCAGAGGAGCAAGATCATGACCATAAACTTCTCAGAGGGCCTGACAAGTATTTACAACATTTAAATTTAGCCTAATAAGGCTAATACTTCTACTGATGAACCACAACAATGGTAATGAAGATTTTTCATTTTCAGACCTCTCCAGTTTTCTCTTGGAAGTGCACATCCACAGATTCCATACAGCAGACAATAATTTTGTTTCCTCATTCTATTTCTATGGGGCACTTAACAAGTTTAAGATTTCTTTTAGATCACGTAAATACCATAAACAAACACAAGGCAAATACTAAGCAATAGCCTCCTTCAAAGTTAGAATGAACGCAAATTCAGTTACTTCAAGTTGACATCTTCAGTAGCTGCTTCTATTCCACCACCACCCCCAAAACAATTGGAACTTACAAAGGAAACTAGCATTACCAGCTTACAGCTAACCTTTGTTAACAGACCAGTGTGTTATGCCTCGTGTGTCTAAATCCAGACTTCTAAATTCTTTAGGTTGCTCCTTCAAAGAGGAGAAATAATTGCCATAATGAGGATTCCTTCAGATTTAACGACACTAAAAATTCACCCTTGAGCAGCAATGATTTTGATGAGTTGCTTCTACAGCTGAGCCGCAGCACCAGCATACCTCCTTCTAAAGCTTTGCACATGCAAGCCAAAAGAAATACTTTATTTTCCAACATGGATTTGTTAAAATCCCAGTCTAACCCAGCATTTTAACGTTTTGGAAAGTTTATGGTAACAAATGTAGGAAAATGATGTTACACTCATTCCTGTAACTAAATATGACTTATAATATAATCATGTCAACATTTCTTAGGAAAATTTCCCTTCACTATAAGCCAAAAGTAGCATTCTCAAGTCAAGGAACTCTATCTAATTTCCTTAATACTGAACTGAAGATAGTAATGTTAAAAAAGGAGAGCTAGAAATACAGCAAAACAGGTATCTTGGACTGTTTCAGAATGAGGTTTTTAAAAGACAACAACTCTAAATTTCTGTAGGCTGCACACTCAGAAGATAGTAATGTAGGAAGCTGTAAAAATCCTTTTAACCCCAACCTTCCCAGAGATCTCACACATAGCAAACTCCAGGTGTTACAACATTAACTTCCTCCTCCCCCCAAAAAAACCTCTACAACAATCAAACCTCTGCAACACTGATACAGAAGTCTAAGCTTATTCATCAAATGCTTTATACTCCTTATTAAAAAAAAAAATCAACCAAAAACCAAACACAAAAACCCTTTTAAATTGTTATTAAACTGTCAGTCCACACCACCACCCGTTTGTACATACCAAGCTTACAATTAGCAGTATTCTACAGGACTGCAATGATTTCTGACAACTGGCAGTGTGCAATGATGGATCCCACTTGATGATTATTAATCACCTTATCAAGTATGTTGAAATCAGCCAATTTATGGAATTCAGAGTTTAATGCTGCACATGAAATTTCTCTTAAGAGAAAAATTCAGTGTTTTGGTGAGGTGTAAGCTACCTTAAAAATAAGGAAGCAATTATAACTACACTACACATATGACTGAGCATATTTTATTTTGTCACTTTACTGGCTTAAATACACCTCAAGATGTACTTTTGCTATTGTAATATATAGCTATTGTACAACAAAGTCTTTATGGCAGGAGAGTACTTTCTTTCTCGCCTACAAGCATGTCACCAGCAGACAACATTAACTTAGCTTATTTCTCCAGTAAAAATTCTACTTTTCTGTCTGGGAGAGTACATCACCCCAAAACGTCCTACTGTAGCTACTTGGAAAGCAATCACAAATTTTTCTTCTTTGAACAACCTATTATTCCAAGACAAGGAACTCCTTGAACTATAGGAATGAAACAAATGTACCTGGAAGAAAAACAAGCTATTGTTACTAGTACACGGATAAACTTCGTTCAGTCAATCACAGGAAATTGTTCCCAGGTATGCATAATAAAACCTTGCTGCTTCCATCAAAATACATAAAATCATTGTCTTCAGCATAGCCCTAGAAATTTAAATAAAAGGTGAACTTTGATAAGCATTTTTCCATTTGTATATTTTGTACTGAAATCCAGTGAAAGCCTAAAATCTGGTTCAGAAAAGATGTTAGATAATAAACCACTTCAACATTTACTTCACTGTACTGTTTAATACCAAAAAGAAAAAAGATTCTGCTTACTCAAAATTGGCAAAAATTATATTCACCAAAACCAAGCAATAAATTCTATATATGCAACTAGTAGTATCTTCTTCATGCACACTAGCAGGAGTTCCGGTTATTTGCAGTGTTCTGCACAAATCATATGGTGTTATATCTATATAAAAAGGTGTGTAAATATAAAGGTGTTATATATATATAAAATGAAATTATTTTTTTTAAACCACTCTACCTACAAGCCCAATTTTTTCAGATAACCACAAGTGCACTCAAGAAGGAATTCACTTTTTTTTTCCCCAGACACTAAAAGAAAGATGCATGTTGGAAAGAAGAGGAGGTTACAAAATTTTCAGAACAACCAAAATAAGTAGAAGACTCAAGAACTCCATCTATCCCAGCTATCTGACTCAACATACAGAGAACAGAAAAAAGGAACTCAACACTATTAACATCAACTGGAGTAGCAGAAGGGGTTTGAATACATAACTTAGTGGTTCTCTTAATTAAAGTTCTCAAACTATTTCAGTGAGTAATCCTTCAGGAGGTTACCATAATGTTAGATGTGAAAATGACTGGCAGAAACAAGTTTTCTTTATAAACAAACTTCAATAAAGCTCTCATTTTACCTTATTTAATTGCACAGATAAAATATGCTCCTTTTACATACCACAGAATCGGTATGAAATCTTGCTTTCGTGTCATGCTATACATTCACTGGAATCGTACAGCAAGTATCCAAAAATTAACTGATTTAATAGCTCTGCCATGGCAAATCAATAGATTTCTGAGCAGTACAAAGTAAACTAGTATATCAGTCAAATACTTTTTTTGCTTTTAGTCTAATGATCACATTTCAGTAATCATTGAACCAAACACAGCTCAATTAATTCCTTTACTGCACAAAGTTTTTCTTCTCTTGGCATTCAATTGTAACTCCCATTAACATTAATGGGAGTTAGGCATGTTTATCAGTGACAATAAACTCTCTTAGATACACAGCATAGAGTCTGCAGGCAAGCGTGAAGATCCTGGAGTCTCAGAACGGTTTGGGTTGGAAGGGACCTTAAAGATCATCTAGTTCCAACCCTCCTGCCATAAGCAGGGACACCCTCCACTACACCAGGTTGCTCAAAGTCCCATCCAATCTGGCTTTGAACACTTTCAGGGACAGTGCATTCACAACTTCTCTGGGCAACCTGTTCCAGTGTCTCGCCACACTCACAGTAAAGAATTTCTTCCTAATACCTAATCTAAATCTCCCTCTGTCAGTTTAAAGCCATTCCCCTTTGCCCTATCCTTACAAGCCCTTGTCAAAAGACCCTCTCCAGATTTCTCGTAGGCCCCCTTTATGTACTGGAAGACTGTTATAAGGTCTCCGCAGAGCCTTCTCTTCTCCAGGTTGAACAAGCCCAGCTCTCAGCCTGGAAAGGTGCTACAGCCCTCTGAGCATCTTCGTGGCCTCCTCTGGACTCAAGCAGGTCCACGTCCCTCTTACATTGGGGGTCCCAGACCTGGATGCAGTACTGCAGGTGGGGGCTCACTAGAGTGGAGTGGAGGAGGAGAATCATCTCCCTCAATCTCTTAGTCACAGTCCTTTTGATGAAGCTCAGCATATCGTTGGCTTTCTGAGATGTGAGTGCACACTGAAGCCGGCTCATGTTGAGCTTCTCATCAACCAACACCCCCAAGTCCTTCTCCGCAGAGCTGCTCTGAATCACTTCTCCACCCAACCTGTAGCTGTGCCTGGGATTGCCCCAACCCAGGTTCAGGACCTTGCACTTGGCTTGGTTGAACTTCATGAAGTTGGCATTGGCCCACCTCTCAAGCATGTCGAGGTCCCTCTGGATCCCGTCCTTCCCTCCAGTATGTTGACTGACAACTAGCTTGTTGTCATCAGCAAAGTTGCTGAGGGTGCACTCAATCCCACTGTCCATGTCGCTGACAAAGATGTTGAACAGGACCAGTCCCAATATCGATCCCCAAGGAACGCCACTCGTCACCAGTCTCCACTCGGACATTGAGCCATTGACCACAATTCTGAGTGCAACCTTCCAGCCAATTCCTTATCTGTCAAGTGGTCAATCCATCAAGTTTATGTCTCTCCAGTTTAGAGACAAGGATGTCATGTGGGACAGTGTCAAACACTTTGCACAAGTCCAGGTAGATGATGCCAGTTGCTCTTCCTTTATCCACCAATGCCATGGCCCCATTGTAGAAGGCACCAAATTTGTCAGGCACAATTTGCCCTTAGTGAAGCCATGTTGGTTGTCACTAATCACCACCTTAGTTTCCATGTGGCTTACCATAATTTCCAAGAGAACCTGCTCCACAATCCTGCCAGGTACTGAGGTGAGACTGACAGGCCTGTAGTTCCCTAGGTTTTCCTTTTTTCTCCTTTTTAAAAATGCGGGTTACATTCCCCTTTTCTCATCAGTAGGAACTTCACCAACTGCCACAACTTTTCAAATATGACTGATAGCAGCTTAGCATATTCCCTCAGGACCCACGGGATGCTTGGTCCCATGGACTTGTGCACCTTCAGGTTCCTCAGATGGTCTCAAACCTGATCTTGTACTACAGCAGGCAGTTCTTCATTCTCTCAGTCCCTGCCTTTGCCTTCTGCAACTTGGGTGGTGTGGTTTGAGCTCTTACCAGTTATATAGAGGGTAAAAAACTGTGGCTCTAGATTTTTTGAATTTCAGTTTTCAGAATAAATTAAACCTAATACATTTTTAAATACTTCATAAATACTGTGATACCAATGTTCAATTTTACAGCTACAGTTTGTATAATCTAAACTCAAGCTATTTTTAAAACACTGAATAGAAGACTGGATTCTTTCAGCTACAAAAGAAAAGTTTCTTTGAAAGACTGCCAAAAATACTTTTATAGCTGATATGTAGCTGACACATTAACCTGCTAAATGTTTGTGGAAGTACTAATGACTAAGCAAGGGATATCAAAGACAGTGAATAAAAGAACAAACAGCTGCCAGTACTTGGCATTCCATTCTGCTATCATAGCTAATATGATTGGCAAAGGAAGTTACACCTACTTTATAATAATAATACTACATTTGGCAAAGACCTCTAGATGGAAGTATTCCAGCACTCAATTTTCCAAAAGGTGTTGTATGATTCATTAGAAAGATCAAAATAAAATATACTACTACTGTAACTGCAATACTGCAAAGAATTATAAAAATAATGCATCGAGATCAACAGTCTGCTAAGATACAGAAGCAGTACTATTTTCACACTGATAAACTTTTTACTATAGTGGGATTGTGATGTGGTTGAAAGTGTTCAGTTAAATATATATGAATGTCCAATTGACTTGGTGCTGAATGTTTTACTGAAAAGTGGCTTTTTGGATAGCATAAGAATCTAATTTTAAATAATCCATCCTACATCAGTAATGACAGGAAATACTAAATTTTTCAGTTGACTATCCACTGAAAAAGCATGGAAATTAATATTTAAGAGCTCCTTACTGCTTTGAAAATTCCCTGAAAGTTCCTAAGTTACATAAAAAGACAATACAACTTCAAGTTTCTAACTTACTTTTACTGTTGGTCTAGTAATTACTATACTCAGTGAAAAATGGAACTTTACATATTTCTGATGATCAATAGTTATAACTTATGCTAATTGTTACCCAGTATGCTAGTCTTTATTATCTTCGCTTATACCATCAATATTTAACAGATTTCAAGTACTGATTCTAAACTGTTAAAATAAAGTGATTATCTTATAATAATACTGATTTCAGAATATGTAGAATGTTGTTCCAAAGCAGTTGATTACAGAATCATTATTATGACAGCAAGTATCATCATAAACCAGAAAATATTGTGCAAAAGTTTATCTTAAATCCACTGGGGTTACCAAAGAGGTTAAATTAGTCGGATATAAGAGACTAGGATAATATAAGTACAACTGACGCAAAATGACCATCCTCAAATAATACAAGGAGTTTGTTTTCAGCAGGTAAACACACTAAAAATCATTCAGATACAAAAAATTTTAAAAATTAAAGTTTTAAGTTTTAAAAATATTATTTTAAAAATCTGAAAGCACCAGTTTAACAGGCTGTCACAAAGTTCATAAAACAATGCTTCCTTAAGTCTTTCTTTGTGGAATTTATAATGCGAATGAGCATTCAAAAATAGTCTTCAGTATTTGTCTGACTTACAAGATAAACAGAATCACAATATCAAAAATATTTAAGTAAATGAATAAACAGAAATTCCCAGGGCAAAACATTATTTGTTTCACATACTTAATTCTCAATACCTTCCTTATAGGAGGCAAGAAGCCAGGGATCTGTTATCCACAAAAACACTATCATCCCCATGTGCTTAATTAGCTCTTGACTAGGACCAGACAGGAAAGTAATGAAGAGCTATGTACATTTATTTGACTTAAGTGTTTGTACCATGCACGTTTACTAATGCAAAAATTGATAAAATGATAATTCATACTCAAACATGAGACACCAAAGGAAGCGTGAGATTCCTTCTTGAACACACCTAAGGAAACGAGTCAATCCCTTTTTTCATTAAGGGAAATGGCCAGGCTCCCTCTTGGATAAGGAAAAAGCATAGTGAGTTTACAGCAAAGGACTTAATGTGGCATCTCTGGAATACTTCACAGGGTATGCTAACAAGCACCTGTCTTCATGGAAAAGGTTGGCTAAGAGGAATCTGATGTGCAAGCCTATGCGATGCAGTAACAGATTGTCAGCAGCTCCCCATCACTCATCCCATCTTACTCCGACCTTGGCTGCACACTCCCATGTGCCTATCACATGCCAGCTCCAGCAATGGCTTCCTGGGCTTCTCCCAGAGAAACAGCAACCACTTTATTGTATGTATTTACATAACAGTGGTTCACAATAACGTGCCCAACAGCTGCCTAAAGTTTCCCTTCCTACTAGTTTTTACCTATACTTCACATGCCTTGTTTTCTGCCTTTATTCTAACACTGCAGCACAGCATTATAAGCATTTTGGGTAGGAAGGCACACAACTTCAAGGAGCTGCTTTATAATGAGCATTCTAAAATAAAAGACACCTTTCACCTATCCTGCCAACTTCTTGACCACCATTCCTAATCCTGAAAAATCAGAGTATTTCCTGAGACAATTTCTTTAACTTTTATCTTTTTTCTTAAAATTTATCTTAAGTAAACCAGTAAAGGTTTTACACCACACACTACCAAGTTTTTATCCTGGCGCTTAGGAAAGCTTTGGAAGAGTTTCAACTCATTACAGGATAAAAATTACGTTCCAGATCAAAACCTCTAAAATTAGTAGCATTCTACTAAGGAAAACAATCAATCTCTCATTTAATTAAAACTACTACAAATTTACATAGTTGATGAAGTAAGGGCATGGAAAATATGCAGCTATTGGAAACATGATAAAGTACCTCAAAGTACCATCTTTTACAGCAAATGTCTGCTTCAGAGTCTTACGGCTTTTTGCCCACAGGAATTAATTGGAATCTATAAAAAAATGATAGGATACAATAGATGGACATCTGAAACACTACGTGCTGCAAACATGAGGAGCAAGAAATAGTTCTTACATTTAAGAAAAGAGAAAACATCATACAGATAACTGAGGATGTGCAATGTGACCTTAACATCATGAAAGATTACAGGCACTCTTCTTGAACAGCTGAATGAAACATATGGAAGTAAAAGTAGGAAAAATGTCACATGACTTCCTAAGGGTAGATTATGCCAGACAACTCTGGCATTTTTCTTTGATATTTAATATATCTGCACTTGACTGAAATATTTAACCTAATGCTGTAGAGGAAACTATTAATAAAGCTGCAGAAATGGAAATTGGTAGTACGCAAATCCCAGGAAAGTAATAGGCAGTGGTGTCTGGCAATGGGTTATGCTGAAATAGGGATCATCAGGCTTCAAGCAAGTTAATGCTAGAGCTCCTCCAGGATCAGCCCTAGGACAGATCTTACAAAACGCTAATGACAGACACCACAGAACAGTGCTAATGAGATTTGCTTACAAAGAAGCTCATTAGAGGAAAAGCAGAAAACCTGAAGGAGGAACCAAATGACTTTGAGAACTATACAACTGTAAAAATAGAAATGGCATGAAATGCCTTAGCATGAAATGCAAGCTCACATATGCCCAATAAATATATTTCTTTTAAAATATAAAAACATAGTGGCTTTTTTGTTGAAGAAAGATCTGGACATAATAATTGACCACAACTTGACTTAAGACAACCTGACATACCTTAAAAGACACTATTTTTTAACTTGAGAAATAAAAAAATACAGACGGTGAAACACTAAGTCCATTGTAGGAACCCTTGTTATGACCGCAGCCAGAATACCTTGTGCAGTCTGGTCACTGTTTTCAGAACAGAAAAATAAAAATTGAACAAATCAGTAAGATCAGGAGAATGAATAGAGTATAAAGGGATCCTAAAATAGTTCAGCTTTGTATAGCTTAGTAAAACAAAGGATGTCAAAGATTGTATACATTAGACTATACATCCTTCTACAATGAGATTACTAGTTCAGTGAACAAGAGGAGAGCAAGAGATGTTGTTTACCTTGACTTCAGCAAGGCTTTTGACAGTTTCTCTCATAACATTCTCAAGTGATGAAGTATGGCTTACATAAATAGACAATGAAGTGGACTGAAAACCATCTGAACTGCTGGGCTCAAAGGGTTGTGATCAGCCCAGTAAATCCATCTGGAGACCAGCCACTGGTGGTGCACCCCAGGGACTGATACTGAGGACAACACATCTTCATTAATGGCCTGGTTGACAAGACAGATTGCACCCTCAGCATACTTGCAGACAATACAGAACTACGAGGAGTGGTTGACAGACCAGATGGTTGCGCGGGACTTTGACAGACTGGAGAAATTGGCCAACAGGGACCTCATGGAGCTCAACAATGGTAACTAGAGAGCCTGGCACCTGGGGACGGATAACCCCATTCACCAGGACAGGTTGGGTGGAAAGCACTTTTGCGAAAAACAGACATGGAGATCATAGCAGACAAGAAGTCAAACATGACCCAGGAATGCACCCTCGCAAGAAAGACTAACAGCAGCATCCTGGGGCTGCACCAGGAAGAATATTGCCAGCAGGTCAAGGGAGGTAATTGCTCCCCTCTACTCAGTGGGACATAATGGACTGAGTCCAGTAAAGGGCCACACAGATGATCAGATGATTGGCACATCTGCTATGAATAGAGGATGAGAGAGCTGGGACTGTTATGCCAGGAGAAGGTTCTATGGAGGTTGTGCCAAGACGTGATGTGAGGGAGCAAGGAAGATGGAGCCAAGCTTTTCACAGTGGTGCCCAGTGCCAGTACGAAAGGCAGGAAATCCCATTTAAGAATAAGGAAAACACTTTTTTACTGTGACAGTGGTCAAAAGCTGGCACAGGTTTCCCAGGGAAGCTATGGAGACTCCCTCCTTGAAGACATTAAAAACCTGACAGTCCACAGAAACATGCTTTAGCTGTCCCTGCTTTAAGAAGGGGGGTTGGACTGGAGGGCCTTTCAAACCTCAGCAAGGCTGTAATTCTTCACCAAAATGGCTACTTGACGGAGAATCTTGACACAAACATGGAAGCAAATTAGGCAGAAAAAACACAGGAGAGAAATTACAGTATTATTTACTTTGGAACAGCTTTTGAGAAAAAGCAGGGAAGGGAGAAAACCAATCAGGCTGGGTTTAGATGAAGCTGACAAATTTGTCAAGGGGAATACAAGACATAATTGCCTGTGGTATCTAGACAACTTCAGGTTTTCTCTTCACAGAGAAAGATAAATTCATACCTCACATCTGCAGCTACCATGAAATAATGCATCACTGAATACGTACACAATTGAGCATTCATTATTACAGTCTCCACAGATGTGCAACAATCTTTCAGCAGCCCCAACTTTAGTGAATCCTATCCTGTATTAAATGAAATATCATCTTAGGCAATTACAAGTTTTACATTTAAATAGCATGCTAAGTTCTGTTTCTTTAAGCAAAATTAACCAGAAAATTTTAACTAATGAAGATTTCCAAAACAAAGAGCAAATTGTACATAGTCTGTGTCTCACGTGACATCTTTGATGTTTACAGAGAATGACAAGATGTCAGCGTGACAACTTACAAAGCCTCCGGAAAACAAATTACTTGTAAGTGCTCATATTAACTTAATATGAAGTACTGTGACTGAGGCCACTAAAGTACCTTAGCCCTTACCTTCCTTATCTGACAAATATTTTAACTAAAATACCTTGATAAGTGAAAATTATTAATGACTTCTACTGTCTTGAAAGAAACCAAAACCAACTGTCACCACCCCCCACCAACACAAAAAAAAGGAACAAAGCCCCCAAAACACCAAAGCACAGAATTTCTGTTAGTATTTTTTAAATATCTGCATTTAGTATGATTTCTGCAATTAAAGATGAAACCCTGAACTGACAAGCAAGAGCTAACAGATATTAATTTTCAAATCAAAACCTGAAAAAGTTGAAACATTCAAAGCTGGTTATGTCGCCTTTCCTCCTCGACCTCTGGGTCTCAAGATCCCTGTATGTGAGAAGGCTATTTTTTATCTATTTTACTCCAAAGCAACTTCAGTGCCCTCCCAACCATGGCATATCATGTAACTTCTGAACAACTGATTTTAAGGTAACAAGCAATAAAACATACTACTAAATAAGCATTCAAAACCTACATTAATTGAGATTTGATTTTTTCTTTCTAGCAGATTATCAAGTTACCTATCTAGTGTATGACTGCAATAAAGGATGTAGCACAATTTATTGCATGGAATAACAACTATTAGTCATTATAAAACATGTTTCATGCTCAAGAAAAATTGTGGTATGCAGAAATTTGTTAAACCTCTTGTTTTCTACTGTAATACATTCAAATACAGTAGTCTATGGAGTTTTCCTGCCTTCTCATTTGGCAGTTTTAAACTGGTATCACTAGATTTCCTCTCTTGTAAACAGCAGCTGTCCACACAATACAGAAAACTGCATTGTAATTACTGTGAAATGGTGGGATTTTCTTACATGTGACTTAAAAATTTGACCTATGGCAGCATTCAAATATGCTCTTGGTTGGCTTTTGGAAGTCACCCTACTTCAAGCAGTGTAAATGGACCACTACAAAGTTAAGCAAGAATTTGAAGTTACTACTTTATTGCAGCACCCTCCTAGCAAGCTTTTACTATCCCCCGATCTTAAAAATGACAACACCACACTCCCTCCCCAAACTTCATAACACTTACGGATTCTGTCCCATAAACTACAAGTAACCAATTGGTTTCTGAAATGCCTGCAATGCCTGCTGTGGCATTTCCATGCTTATTGTATCTGAATTTAAAACTATCATAAAACACTTCCAAAAAATGCTGAACTATCTACCATAATGTATGTTTCCAAGGAGAATAAATGGGTACTCTAGTTACAGATGATGTGTTATTTATTCTTGCTAAATCAGAGCAGTACTTCTGCCAAATACTTAATTTGATATCATCCTGCATGGAAAAACGTCAAAAAAGTAAATATATAATAGATTTAAGCCAAAACCCACTGCAAGTCAGGAAAAAAAAAAGGGACCTTGGGGAAAAAGAACTATATTTAACTGCTAAGAAGCCATGGGACAACTATATTTCACTTGAACTGATAACACCAGAAACATCTTTTCTTGACAACTAACATTTAGAAACTGTCAGTTTGTGTGTCTAGCAATCTTTCATCTCTGCAGCAATTCTTTGTAGATGCATTTTCAATCCTTAAAAGAAGGAAGCAACTTAACTTTTAAGAATGTTTTTCTTCACTAGAAATAGTTTCTGTCAGCATTTCTTCAGTGTCAATAAAGACTCGCGAAAATTTTCCAGTCTACATGCCTAAATCACTGAAGTGAGGTATAAAATACACTGGCTTCCATGTTCAACAATACTAGATAACTCCAACTTCTAGTGATATTGATTTGAGATAAAATACTGAATGTCTACTGTGAAAGCAAGGCGCTTTTTTGGCTCTGAGTGGTTTTGTGTGAATATTTAACCAGAAGAGAATAGGAAATCTTTCATGAGAAGCTCCTGTTCTCATGTATGATAATGCCGATGTTATTCCCTGCACAGCTGAAATTGGCTATATCAATCCCCCATTTGCCAGCAAGATAGAAGATTTAAAGAACTGGGATCATGAAACTTGATTCTCATTTAAACAGATGCAGGTTCTTCCAGCTTCGATGTTAAAGAGTAGGATCACAGGGGCATGCAAGAATCATTTTATACCCAAAATACACCTAAAATTCCAAATACAACTTCAGATATTTTCTCAGACCTACAGAGACCTAAGTGTTTCAGATAACAGTAGTAAAAAATTGAGACAGGAAGAAGGGTTAAATGGCAGAAATCCCCTTGTACACTGGTGTGGACACTTAAAAAGCCCCAGATAAACAAAAATGCTACTTCAGGCAGAAGCTGTAAAGAACAAGAAAAAAAGACAAGGGAAGTCAAGGAAGTGCTAGTCAGCAGGCTGACTGTCAGATGCCTGTTGTGTGGATATGTGCATCCCCATGACTCTTGAGGCCATTTCCCATATGTGTCTTAAGAGGAATCTAGCAAACATGTCCAGCATGAAGATTTCTGGGGTATGCCACCCAGTCTTATTCTTCAAATTATAATAATCATTATTTTTGCAAAACAGGTGGTCAATATTCTTCATAGAAATCCCAAAACCATGCAAAGAAGTTCCCAAGTCAATTTGGCTATTATCTACTGTGAATCTAAATGCCTTTTTTTACTTAGTCTAAGAACAGAAATCAGCAAGCCAAATAAAACTATTTTAGTAATTTTCTGTTGACATTAGGTATCTAAAAGCAGAATTAATACTGAAAAAATATTTCTTCTTTCACCTTCAGAGTTAGTTCCCATTCCAGCAAATACGCAGCATTAAAACCACAGTGTCTCTTTTAGCAGCCCTACTCTTCATCTTTTTAATGTTCAGTGCAAAGAGACATGCAATCCCAGGCTCACTTCAGTTGTGAAGTGAGCCGCAAGTATATGAATAAGCTGCTACTTGTCATCCGTTCTCTACATTTCTAGTGTTCAAGACAAAAGCACTTCAAAACAAAATGACGACATTAAATATAATGCACTTAATCACTTTGATCTGTAATATGGCCCTCCTAGAAGAGAAAATTAGGCAGTTTTCCCGTATGCATAAACAGATACACCAACTCCTTTTTTTAATTGGGAGATGAAAAACATCAGGTTTTGAGAAATGGAAAAAAATAAGATTTACCATGACCTGTATGCAATGCCCCCAAATAATATGTAATTTTATTGCTTTTGAAAATGTTAGTTAAGAAACAAAATTGATAAACAGCAAGTAAAAACTGCACACCACTGTCATAGTTTTTTACTGAATTACCAATAACACACACACTGAGAAAGATTGGTGTTGAAAAATTACTGCCTGCTAAAATGGATTTAGTACAAACCAGAACGCATAGTATAAAAGAAAATTGATCACTACTTACAGAGTGCTATAAATGAACACAGTGCTTTACAGATAAACATTAACAGGGTTCCTTCCCCTTAAGAGCGTATAATTGAACTCAAATGGGATACTCTGAATGACAATTAAGGTTTGTGAAAATGAGCAGAGGCATTGTTACTGCAAGGATGAATATTGAAAGAAACAACAGAGACTCGCACACTCCCTGCTTGATTTCCTGCAAAAGCTGTAATTCACATACTGCTATTGTTCTGATGGCTGTATAGATCTGTTCAAAGGAAAGATTACATACCTGTAATTTAAAAGGCGGCAATTGACTATTAGAACTATCAGATTTGATATTCCTTTTATTAATACAGAACACTTAAAGAAACGATAAGAATTCTATAATCGATGTGGTTCACTGCTTAGAGTATGACATTATTTTTCTTCTCAAGACAAATGAACATAGTTATAGCATGCATTTTGTTCAGCTGCTGGTTGTGGTGGAACAGACTGAAAGCTGTTTGACATAGCCAAGAAGATCAATATAGATGAGATGACAAATGACCACCAGCTGTGTAGAGTACAACACAAATGCAATACAGGAAAGCCAAGAGAGAAACAATCAGAAACGAATGGCATGAAGTTGGAAACTGAAAAAGTCTTTGTCAAAAGACAATGTTAGTACAGTTCTCTCAAGAGTCCTGAGACAGTTCACAGATTAATTCACAGAATGACACTACATGTGAAAGTTTAAAAGTAAGCCATAATAGGACAACTGGCGATATTCCTCTGTCACTAGCAGCATTGTAAAAATTAACAAGATCAAGAGCCAGGTGACTGGGGTAAGAGGCACTCTAAAAGATGAGCTTTTAGATGGACATTTTGATGCAGATGCTGCAGATGAGAAAAATCACACCAGATACCTTTTATAGCTTTAGTAACTTAAAGTTACTCCCTATTCCAGCATCTATTCAGAATGCATCTGAGCACAAAGCATAGAGAAGATGTCAGAGACTTTCTAATAAATTACATAAGAAGGGATAAATTCAAAGATCTCTCAACAAGCTAGATACTAGACTGGGAAAAAAATTTTGAGGGATCAAATGGCCTGCTTGTCCAGATCCTTGATCACACCTAAAGAAAACCCCCAAAATACTGTAAGATATTAGAGAAGAAACATAAAACACAAGTAACTGTAGAACCCATCAAACCCGCAAAGCAGGCCTGAGAGATGAAGTAGTGAAGTTGCTTGAGAAATACTTGATTAAAAGATGGTTTGGGGGTTGTTGGGGTTGTTTGGGTCTTGGGTTGTTTGGGTTTTGGTTTGGTTTGGGTTTTTTGACAAACAGGAAAACCACTTGAAATAATTAAGCAAGAAAAGAAATATTGAAAAAGCAACAGAGAATATTACTTCCCTTCTGGTCAAATCAATTGACTTCACAACCTAATGTTCAGATACCCACAGACACAAAAGAGATGTACAAATATCTGAATATTTTTCAGACAAGTAATATTCTTAACTGCACGTTAAGATGCTGAGTTTCAAACGTTCTTCTTTGACTCAAGGGGAAAAGCTCTTATTTTTAAACGTCCCCATTTCTTGTCTGTGAGATCTGAGAAAAGGTGTCCACCCACATGTAACAATATCACAGTGTACAAGAACAATCCGACCACTGAAAAGGAAAAAGAGCACTGCTGTGGGATCATCCGAAAATCTGCAGTCTTGTCATTTATGACATTTAAGGCAAAACTTAAGGTGAAAAAAATGTATACAATTATAAAAGTTAATATGCCTCTTGTTAATTGTTTATAGAACTTCACAAGACATTTAACTTTTCCCCTAATATCCAAAAGTATTGCAATTTTTTTGACCAAAAATGGAAAAATTAAACGTATGAAGAGAAACAACAAAAATTCATCAACATCAAATTCATCAAGTTATCTAAGAGATAAAATACAAATAGCATTCCATATTTTATCTGTCAGAACAAAGGAACATCCTAAAGGGGTGGCAAGGGAGAAACACAAACCCATAAGATTAGGCAGCTAATGTTTTTACAGTGCACCTTCAGAAGCATTTGTTTTGTTAGTGATAGCTCATCTGTTTCTGTAAGAGCTTCTGGTTTTGCAACTAGGAATTCAGCACTACGAGATGCATGTTTAACTATATAGGTGGGCAAAATAAATCTGTAAAGTGGGAATAAATCTGCATTATTGAAACATGACACCAAGAGTAATGCTCTCAACTTTTGCAACATCATAACACTCAGTATAGCACCTAAACATCAAATCTCATTAGTGCTATTGCTTTAAGCCTTTTCATCTAAAGTAGATCCTGAAATAATGAAGAATTTGAGGAATAGTTGGAGTACTATTTTAATAGGATTTCAATAACCCAAACTATACATAATAGAAAGGAGATGCTACAAGGAGCTTGGAGATGCCGCTATACTCGTACTACTGTTATTTGAGAGGAAAACACATTATTTTTTTTTTAGTCTATGATTCCTGATTGCCCAATCTCACCATAAAATTTCAACCATAACCTGAAACTTTATTAAAAAAGGAAAAAAAACCAAAACAAAACAAAAAAAGAACACAAAAAAAGAAAAAAAAATTGAATAATCTGAATAAATTGAATAAAAACGAATAATCTGTTCTTTTGATAAAATGCAGTGGCAAGCTGGTAGACTTTTAATAACATGGGGATTAAAAATTAGTTAATACACAATAGTGATGAAAGCAATGCTGGCATTTGTAATGTTTTATAGCCTATTGCTGTTTCTTTGGGGGGGGAGGAGGGAAGAGGAAAACCCCCGAACCCACAAATGTTGAAATGTGAGCTAGTCTTCAAGGAGTTTTACACAGCATAATCAAACAGAACACAATACTTCTGCTAGAAGCAAATCACTGAGACAAAGAAGTACATTGAAATTAACCACTGAGAACAATATATATATTTAGAGGGATGTTCATTGAAACTGTCATTTCTTTATGCTATTTAAACATGTAATAAAAGCAGGCTAAACATTTCAGCTTCATTCATAGAATCTGTTTTATAACACATTGCATAAAAGGAATCTAAATCTCTCTCTTAATTGTAGCAGATGCAAAATTCGTGAAAGCTCATCCTTTACTTATTACAGGACTGCCCTCATGTTCATAAATACAGACTTCAAGTGACAGTTATATTATGCAAAATTCTCAGTTGTAAGAATCCTGATAGAAGCCTCACTGTTTTTATTGAGTAATAAAATGCAAGTCACTCTAGTGGAACCTTTAGAAGAAATTTCTTTAATATGTCATTAACACTACCTCATAAACTAAGTTGTTGATTTGAAAAGGGTATGAGGAGAACTGCACACATTTCCTGCTGGACAATTTACACCTCAGAATGCAGAAATAAGGCTGACAGTAATAAATTAATCAATCTTTTCTAACCTAAGATATTTCAGATATTCCAAATTAAAAGGCAAAAATAACAGAAGCAGAAGTCATTTTATCATGAAAACTTAAAGAGTCCTGGTGTCCTCAACATAAGAAGGAGAGGGAGCTGTTGGAGCAAGCCCAGAGGAGGGCCATGAGGATGATTGGGGGCTGGAGCACATCCCCTACAAAGACAGGCTGAGGAAGTTGGGGCTGTTCAGCCTGGACCAGGGAAGGCTGCGTGGAGACCTCATAGCAGCCTTCCAGTATCTGAAGAGGCCTACAAGGATGCCAGAGACTGACTCTTCATTAGGGACTGTAGCGATAAGACAAGGGGTAATGGGTTTAAACTTAAACAGGGGAAAAGTTCAGGTCAGATATAAGGCACTGGAACAGGTTGCCCAAAGAAGTAGTAAATGCTCCATCCCTGGCAGTGTTCAAGGCCAGGCTGGACAGAGCCTTGGGCGACATGGTCTAGTGTGATGCATCCCTATCCATGGCAGGGGAGTTGGAACTAGATGATCTTTAGGTCCTTTCCAACCCAAACTATTCTATGATGCTAGAAAACAGTGATTTTTTTCTAAACTCGAGAACACACAATGGAAGAAACCCAGTACCAGTTCATTAATATTACACCGTGAGATTATGCAAATAGAAATAATTAGAATGTAATGAAAGTCCAAGATAGTAGAGAAAAGCTGGAATCTAAACAGCCTCCTTCAAAGTTTAGATCAGCTTCATGATTTTTTTTAATTGCATCATGCCCAGAACTCTTGCAAGGCAAGCAAGCAAGCTGGAGATGCCTGGAAGCTGGAGAGCCTTTATCTATTTCCAGGAAGCTCCTCAGATATTGGGCAATGCACAGTGAAGTATTTATAAATCCGTTGGAATCACGGTGGACTCAGAACCATGCCTCCCACAGGCATAGCTCTGAAAGCAATCCAGTGCTCCTATGCTTTAAAACTGGGATGTTACTTAACACAAGGGTCTCACTCTCTGACATTTTGCGTATGAAAAGGGTAGCATATCCATTTCAATTCAAGAACAATTTTCTTAATATAAAGTCTTTTAAAATAACTACACAAATCATCAATATCTACATTTCATTGGAAGTAAATGATTTTAAAAATTTAATCAATGCAGAGCATTTTAATCTCTTAGCAACTGAACTTGTATACTATTCAGCAAATTGGTATTTCGAGCTCAAAAACCAGATTATTTTGATATTTTCTACCAAATCCATAGTGATCATACTTTTATCTATATGACACCTGATTAATACTGGTAAGAAATACAAAGCTTCAGATTTAAATATTTTTTCACACAGGTGCTACAGGGAAAACACTGGAAATATAAATTAGACTCTTTTTTAAAAAGTATTTTGTAATTTGACTTCACTGCTTTCCAATATAAAACCAATGTATTGGAGAGATTTCTCAGGAAACGTAAGTTTTACAAGTAATGTCACATTCACCTTTGGTTGACTGCTGAATTCCACCGTACTAGCTGGATTATTGATGATAATACTATCTATAGGGCTATATATTTTCCACCTCTACAGTGCATTTTTCCATCTGAAGCTTAACACATTGCTGTTGTAATAAGATTTTCTGTCAACATACTTGCCAGTACACATTGTATCATTATCTTTATGGACAGTTATAATACTTTTAGACCTGAAAATACACTTGTTTCCTCTACTGACTATAATTTTCCCCTTTTTACTCTTTCCCAGCAATTTTTCAAGTTATCTTTAAAACTGTTAAAATGAAATGGGAAACATATTTTTTGTGAAACTTCAAATGTTTTAAATAAAAACAAAGAAAAGTCTCAATAGCTTGCATAGCTTAATTAAAAAAACACTTCAAAACAAGTTATTTGTAATGTTTTTATACACACAGAGAGAGAAAAAAATCTGTCCCTTCCACGCATGCACATACACTCAAAGAAGGCCACAAGCTCCATTTGGACTTCTAACTTCCGATTTCTGAAGCACCTCCAATACTTCTTAAATGATTTACTGAATATAAGAGTCCACTCAATATGTAGAGTTTGATATATCATTTATTATGTGCATTTACTTGTTTTATGCTGGTTGTGAATCATTAAAGCAGAGTTTGCATTTCTGTTAATGTACAGCTCTTAGTTTGTACTGTGGCTATTTCAGTACACTGTGGCATGGCCATGATAGCTTAATGATTTTAAATCATCTACCCAGCTGGATACCACAGACTTCTTGCCTTCCTCATAAAAAAGAAAAAAAAGTGTATTGCATATCCATTTAATGCACACTGGTAAACATGCATTAAATCTGGAAGTCTTCCTCTATTTGTCAATATTGACTTTAATACAGGGAAAGATTTTTGAATAACTACATGACTCCTGAAACCAAACATAACACCAAACAGCTTCACAGTGATGGAGACAGTGTTCCATTCAAAGTATATCTTTACATTTTTATGGCCCAGATCCCACCATTTTGCAGTTCTTGCCACTAATACAGCTGGTTATGGTAACTTAAAATATTTTTCCAACTTGCAATTAAGAAACTGTTAAATATTGGGACATGTTAATAACTCTCTCTCATTACCATATTAGAAATCATTATTGTCACCACACAGTATAATGTAATGCTGGATTAATATAGTGGAAAATTGCTAATCATATAACAACATTTCAATGTTTTTACTACATTAGCAAAACTGATTAAGAATAAAGTGCAAATAATAAATAAGACACAATTTTACAAGCAAGGAGAAAATTACAAGCAAAATGACAGCACTGAGAATGCTGCTGTAGATGATAATATAAATATCAATTATGTTATGCTTCTGGCTAGAATTTAATATACTTCAGAACTGCTGATACACAGCACTTTTGGAAATCAGATCTATTCTTCTATGTCTTAAATAAAACCAAAAATTGTTATGCCCTTTTCTAATTGCAATGGAATTTGCATCAAATGGGAATTATTTAAAAGGTTCAAAACTATCTACAATTATAGCTTCTGTTAAATGGTACACATTTTTAAGCACTACATTGCAGCGAGAAAGCTAGCAGATAATTTCAAGTTTCCGCTAGAAAATAACTATATAACTTTAATAATCCCCTATAGCATGTTTAGGTATTACTCTTTTGACTTAGTATACATGAAATGGATCCAATTTCTGTTAACATCCAAGTACGTTTTTTCTGAGGACTTTCAAGCAACCACGAACACTACTTTTAATTTAAAGCATCTTTTTTGTAGCATGTAGGTTCCTAAAAGCATGATGAAATCTGAGATTACAATACAAAAGCCTATCCCTTTCATCAGGCTTCATTTTGCATACTCTTTTAAGATATGAAAGAATTATTATAAATGGATTCATTAGTTATTTAAATATTCTAAACAGTGCATATCATTTCAAAACCAGTTAACAGCACATATTCAGATGCTTCTGTAATTTCTTTTGATATAAAGAATGCAAAACAGAACTGTAACACAACTTTTACTAATTCTAGCAAGTCTACTGCAATTCAACTTACAGATTTGCAAAATAAGTTTGAACTAATCTGACTTAAGTATAACTACTTTGATGTAAGTAACAAATATTTAAAGATAATCACAGAACACTTCAGACCTTTATTCATTTCAGTAAAGATATTTTTAAAGCATGGAAAAGAATAAAATATTGCAAAGTCTTCTTTTTTTACTCACAGTAATAGTTAATGGAAGTGAAATTTTGATATCCCCTTGTTTACAGTCTCTCTGCTAGATTTATATTAAATTACAGTACTAGCCAGGTATGTTTCCACTTACAGTACTATACCATCCTTCACTCTGCACCTCAGTCTTGCAGTCCAGACATAGTTTTGGCACTCACCATCAGAAGTTAACTTACGTTCCACAGAATGCCAATATCCACTGCCTATTGCTCTGTATTGTTAAGGAACCCTCTCTTCTCACTTGGTTTTAAATTAGAGAAGAAAGTGGATCATGAATGCAGTAGACTGGCAATTTCATTTAATTCAATTTAAGATTTCTCATTTTAAAAGTACTGTCTCCCTGAAACCAAGGCATAATGCAGGAAGGTATCTTTATTTGACAAGACTTTTGCCAGGGAAGATTGCTTGTGATGAAAATGCATTTCCTCGTCAGAGAGACAGACCTGAGCACACCTAAGAGTTTTGTTGCAGATCACCTAACCAGAATTGAGAAATGGTAAAGAACATCCTAAGTACAGGTTTTCTGTATCCCAGTGAATTCTTGGACTACTTCAGTATTCCTGGGATTGACTGTTGTTATAATCATACCAATTTCTTTACTAATCTGCCAAATTTGGCTCAGTTGTAAAGGGTCTTGAAAAAGTTGGCTCTTAAAATTTTTTAGCGTTTCATAAGAAGGAAAGTGCATTTGCTGGCAAAGGCACAGTTGAGAGTGTCAAGAGTCACAAAATACCAGTGAAACTTCATTTTATGACAGAGGAAAAGAAAAAGATTCTCAATATTTTCTTCCTCAAATCCATAGAGATACCAGTCTTTCTCTAGTAAATAGCAACACTGGGTACTTTAAAGTCTGAATACACTGAAGATTCTCACACCTTTTTGGGAAGTAATATGTTTTATACTGATAAAAACCCCTGAGAAATACAGAGGGAGGAGTGACAGGAAAACAATTCTCTGAAGAATCAAACTCTGTATTTGTCCATTCCTAGTTCCCAAAAGTTCCATTCTCACAATGCCTAAATGAGCAAGATGGAAATGCATAAAGTGCTACACAAAAATGCCTAAGAAGGGCTTGTGAAGTAAACCTAACTTCAGATTTCACTGCTGTGTGGAGACCTCAGAGCTGCCCTCCAGTATCTGAAGGGGGCCTACAAGGATGCCAGAGAGGGACTCTTCATCAGGGACTGTAGTGATAGGACAAGGGGGATGGGTTTAAACTTAAACAGGGGAAGTTCAGGTCAGATATAAGGAAGAAGTTCTTTACTGTGAGGGTGGTGAGGCACTGGAACAGGTTGTCCAGAGAAGTGGTAAATGCTCCATCCCTGGCAGTGTTCTAGGCCAAGTTGGACAGAGCCCTGGGTGACATGGTCTAGTGTGAGGTGTCCCTGCCCATGGCAGGGGGGTTGGAACTAGATGATCTTAAGGTCCTTTCCAACCCAAACCATTCTATGATTATATAATATTTAAAATTTTATGTTCCAGTTCATTTTCAGAATGAGATATTCAAATACTCATCTATCCTGCATTTCAGCTTCATCACCATGCTGGTTCAACTCTTAAGAAAAAAAACAAACAACTAAAGCCCCAAAACTGAAAAAACTTGCCGTGACATTCATCACATTAAGTTATATTACCAGCAGAAGTATAGTACCTGTTGACTAGGACACATTACTCCCTTCATGAAAGACTGGAGTAATGAAATTAAATCAGTATTTGACCAAGGTGGCTCATATTTTGGCATGGGGTTTTATATTTTCTGGATTTTTATCTGAAGTACAATCTCAAAACAATGTTGTTATGAAGAATGAGATGATACTTCCTGAAATTCATGGGAATGAGGGAAGACTTGATAGCAGATGCATAACAACTTATTCTTACCATACATAACTGTAAACCAATCATTTCATATTTATTCTGATAAATAAAACCACTTAAAGTATTGACATAATAAAATTCTTTGCATCCTACAAAATCATTTTACTCTTTTAGTATATTGATCCCAGTGGAAATTTGAGAGTTTCTGCACATGGAGATGCAATGCAAAAGCATTGCCTCAAATCCAGCTTACTCATGTAATCTCCAAAATACCACTGCTTTTAAATAAGAGGTTTAATAGATCCCTAAATGATTTTGTCATACAGATGACTGAGTTTTCGACTTAATCACACAAAGAAAATATGATCTAAAAGAACTAACCAAAATACCTTGAAATAGGCATTAAAGGCCTGTTTACCAACAAAAGCAAAGGTATCCTAGCTGGAAGCCTCACCTGAATTGCATGGTGTCTGCGTAATGCATCACATGTCATGTACAAGATAAATCATGGATGTGAAACTGTTACAACACCTAGACACAACACCCTAGGACTAGACTTAGGAGAGCAAGTAGGTCCATAGTGAAAGCGTTACACATGGTCTCAACATGTTTTATTGTATTTCCTATTTAAGAAACACCAACAGTTTTGGAAGTGAAGATAACAAGAGATTTGAACAAAAACATGCAACAGTTTTGTTCCATTACCTAAAAAACCTTAACCTATGAGTACATGCAAGTTAAGCTGCTACTATGATTAAATAATTATAGTCTAGTATCATGAATTATGTCAGTTGATAGTGTTGACCATGCAACTTGATTTACTGAGAGACAGGTATAGAATGAGACTAAAAAAGGTCAAAAAGAAAGTAGGTAAAACACAACTGTCTGACAACATTCTATCAAAGATGCTCCACTTCCCCAGGAGCAACTATTTTCTAGCCCAACTATAGAGCTGCATATTTCTAAATATGTCTTTCACAGGCTTGTCTGAACTCTTTGCCATGTTTATCTTAATTTACGCTTAAATATGTAGCTATTTTATTCCACAGAAAGCAAGAAATGAAATGGTTGTTATAAATAATTACTGAATAGTCACCTGGATTTACCGTCACCACTGAAAGTTTACAGGTGATTCAGAAGGCAATAAGATCTGAGGTCACTAATTTCATTAGAAGAAAAATTCTGTGGGCTGATCATCAGGAAAATATCTAGGCCACATTCAGAAGTTACATAAAATGCTCATGAAACATACGGCTTTATATTGACTTGACTCATTTGTCCTCTGTTAGGATGTAGAAGAAAGTAATTTAGAGGTATGAATTTTATCTCTAAATTTGACTATTTCTTTCCAGATTCTGCAGATGTTATTTTAATAGCTCCCCTGTTTCTGAAGAGGACAGCCATTATGAGAGAGATCTTTGCTACTAAAGGCGACACAGCCCCTGGGTAGTCCGGTCAACTTCGACCTTTAGTACCATGCTCTGGAGCCAATTTCAGTATGTAATGGAGAGCAACTGCAGTTTAGAAAGGAAGCTGTCCGCTCAGCTGTAAGTTGCCTTGTTCTGGACCAGACAGCGTTATTTTAAGCCTCAGGTATTTTCCAGATACACAACTGTTAAAAGTGAACAAGCATGCAAGTCTCAAAGGAAAGATCTGTATCTGTCAGAATAACAACACAGACTTGTAGTCAATAAAAAGCAACTTAAAAGCTCTCTCCCAGACTGAAGAAGATCATAGGCAGCACATCATTTTTAGCAAAGTGCAATATTTTAAGTGCTAACTTCTATCAAAGGTTTCATCTTTCCATGGGTATCACGTCTACACTAAGTTCAGTCCCAATATATTGCTTTCATTTATGTTCAGGTTTCTCAGAAGCTTTTAGATGATGCTCTCTGCACTGACTTCAAGGAAGCTTACAATTATTTCATGGCTGCATAGTGGCAACACTTGATAACCCCCTGGGGTTTCATGTGAATTTTAACTACCATGGAGAAGAAAACAGAGGTCTTACAGAAGAGACAGCTCATGCAACAAACTTGTCAATTCCCATAATATATAGTTACCAAATTTAGTTTGGTATTACTGCTACTGACAGTAGCAACATTTGGATCCTTGAGCTGTGAGCCAAATAAATAATGAACATAACTGTGGAAAGGCTGTCTCCACCTCTTCTTTCATTACTCCTCCAATTACACCCCTAATATTTGCTCCATTAAAACAAATACTTACCCGCACCCAAAGTCAACCCAATGGAAATGAAATAGATCCACAACAAGGGCAGAAGATGAGCATTTTTTTGAATTATCCTTTAATCTGTACCTGAAACAAATTCCTCGTAACTGAAAAAGCTACCATACAAAGAGTAAGATACAGAAGCACCAAGAGCTTTTCTTTTTATTTTTCCTTTATATTTAAATTATACTTTGTAATTGTATGTTATAAAAATATGGCACTGCAGTCTCTGTAAGAAAGATGTCAATTCAAGCATGATCCTATAGGACAGGCTGGATTCCTATGTCCTACCACAACACTCCCAAACATACTCCGAAAACCAAACAATAAAGCAACAATTTAGCAATTAATTATAAGGTACTCCTTCCATAAGGACAGTGGGTCATGATATTTGGCAGACCAAGCAGCTCCTGACAAATTCTGTTATTAATAAAATACCGTACTATTCAAAGAGCTATCGGCTCTTCCCTAAGCAGACTGTCAAAATAAAAAGGAAAGCTTCTAGTATGTGATACCCTGCTACTGTATTCTGGGTCCCTCTGCTAGAAGAGGAGGGGTATTTCTATTTTCCTGACAATAACCTGGAGCAGCTCCCTTGAAAAAAGGACCCACCCATATCATTTTAAGTCACAGGTTTAGAACTGGGAACATTTGACGTCTTTTGCATCCTCACAAAAAAAGAGAAGGAAGAGATTGTGGAAAGTGGAAGAGGTCATTTCTTGTTAAGTAGGACACATCATAAAAGACAAGTTCAACTTCAGTGGTCAGACAGCAGTTGAGAGCGTGACTTAGAAACAAAGTTTTTGTCTATGGTTGAACAGGAGATTTGTTTTTTAGTAGTCAAAACCTACAAAACCCTTCAGACAGTTCAGCTGTCTGACAGTGTCCTGAAGACTAGGCACTTGTCATGACGCTAGCAGAATGAGAAAAATCTGTTAAGAACACAGGTCAGATGATGGTCAAATTCTCCCCCTCCTTCTACACTTTCTGGAAAGGATGAAAGAATAATTAAAACTCACCTTAATAGGACTATCAAAACAGTTCATTAATATGTTTCAAAGAATGGATGAGAAAAATTAGAGGATCTAAAAGAAAAACCAAGAACCCAAAACATCATCTCACTCCATCATGTTGCAATTTAAAAATAATTAGCTGATACATGTTTTTGCTTATTTGACTTGGAACAAACTCAACTACTATACCTCAATATTTTTAATACCGCATGCCATGGCATTCTCTATTTGGTAAGCGAAGCTGGTTTGGAATTTAATTATTAACCTTTAAATTTATTTTAAAACTTAACTTCGCCACAGTATTTAACGAAAGGAAACCTGGAAGTGAAGCTTCTGCTGCCTCCCCAGTTGCTGCATTCAGCTTCTTTTATTTGTAAAAAATAAAAGAGCTGTTGACATAGGGGTCTCTTGGACAGGTAGCTTCCTAAGACCAGTTCAGTTACCTTTTCTTTGAAGTACTTTAGTTCTCAATATCTTTAAACCTTTGAACTGTATGTCAGAGTTAAATAACATACCACCAAAAACCTGTCATACATATAAGCTTGCCTTTTTTTTTTTTTTTTTTTTGCATATTCTGTATATGTACAGCTTAGATTTTAAAACAGAAACCTGCTTTATTTTTAGCAGGGCAGCTTTGAGTCATCTAGTCTAAAATTCTAGCACAGTTAGATTGTCACAGAAAATCACACTTGGTCTACTTCACAGCAGCATTCCCAGCACAAAGCTCAAATTTACATTATATATGTAAATTTAAAAACTGTCATTGCTACAGTTTTTTAAATCATGTTAATTTTTCTGAAAAAAATATAAATTATGTTTGTCATACCTAAAGCCATTATCCATCCAGACCAGAAACAGGGTAGCAGAAATTTTTCCTTTCAGTCCTTGCCCTCATTTTGTGACCTACCAGTCCTGGCTCATGCTACATCATGCTCTGGATCCTAGAGCATGCTTAGTGGAAAAACAAGGCATGTAGTTTCTTATGGGGCTATTGCAAATCATTTGAAAAGCAAATATATCCTCTTCAATAGTGATGGTAAAACCTGATAATTTGCCCAGTTTAGAGTGTCATGGATTAGCTCATAACAAAATTTAAAAAGTTTTTAATTTAAAATGCTTCTGAAAAAACAATTTAACTAAATATGCAAACACTCAGACAAATACTTGAGACTAATTATTTGAGAATAATTTCTTTGTCTTTGGTAGATGTGCTTTTCCTTGCTTTTATATATTAAAACTCACTAAAAAACAATGAATCCCACTTCCTTTTGCTCTCGTAGTTCCTTCTGAAAAGGGAACAAAATGTAAAGTTGTCATTTTTGAGATGCGAGCTTTCAGTTGCATGACTCCAAAACATCAAAGACCTGTTTCCTATAGGCAACTAACATTGGAGAAGAGAAAAAGGCAATAAAATTCCAAAGCAATTTTGGGGGGGTGGTGGTGATGGTGGTGGAAATTAATGTACTGTAAAGCATACGTCTCTTAAAAAAAACCAATGATGTAATAACTCAGTTAAGTGTTACGGTATAATTGCAACCTAACTGTACTCCTGCAGTGCTAACTTCTTTGCATTTCAGATATATCAATTCAATCACTTTTTCAAAATAGCATTTGAAAAAACTTCTCAATAACTTAAAAAAGTAATCCCTAAACTTCCAGATTTGGTTAATGAGGTACCATTTAATCTCATTTATAAAAAAAGGAGGGAAGATATTTATAAGAGACTGTATTTAGCAACTTTTCACTGCAATTTTAAAAGGTAATACATATCACCCTGTTATCAAGATATCTGCATTTCGCACATGACAGTCATTAGCAAAATCAATTTGGGGATCCAAATTCTTCAGTTACTGTAATTAGACTGATACTGCATTTTGGACTACCTTGCAATTATCATCAGTTATATTTATAAACCGAAGATGTAATAATCTGAGATCAAAATCCCTCTCTCAACAGGGCAGGGACCCTTACAGACATAGTTGGACACCACTGAGTGATCACGACAGATTTCTGTAATGTGCATCCTCCAGAGGAAGAGCTGATTTCCTGGGCATTCATCTAAGCGCAGGGTTCTGGCTCATGAGCAGGACCAGATTTCCATAGGAGAATTTAGTGGTTTTTAACCATCAGACTAGCGATCCCTTTCCCAGGAACCCCTACCCTCACTGCAGGAACAATTCAGTTGTTCTTGTCATATTTACTGAGCTACTGCAGCTGACAGCCTGGTAAATTAAGCCAGCACCTATTTTCTCCTAGTATTTTGGCCTGCAGGTTGCAGCAATTCAGCACCTATTACAGAATAAACTGACACATCTTGAGATCATAGGTGAGAACTGCTGAGGCCACACAAAAACTAGCTTTTTCTGATCAATCATACCCACTGTAGTCTTGACTTGTAGACAAAGTTTTTTCAAAACTTCAACAATGAATAATAACAATATTCTATTTATTTCAACAAGTTTTCTCTTTGTTTAATAATCATCTGCTGTAGACTATGGGATTAATCTGGGATTACAGTCATGAAGAATTTCTTCCACACAAGATGCATGAAAAGGCAGAAAATCTCAGCTCATCTCAAAGTCCAAGTGAGCTCTGGAAAGTTGTCTTAAAAAGAAAATCCGTTATTTTATTTACTAACAAAGAAGATGAGATCACTGTGATTTCAGGTTCTATTTTTAAAAGACAAACTAACCATCTTAATTTATCCTACAGCACATTTATACCGCTATAATGACAGTCAAAGAAAGACTTGTGTTCTTAGGGTTTACAAATACATCTCAACGCATTAATACTACCGTTGACAGAACAAGAGTAAATAATTTTCTTGAATTCATTTATTTGACAGACTGTAACATCATGAAGAAATTCAGTATAATTGGGTGCAGTCATTTCACCTTACAGGGATATCTATACTTTACTCTGTTTACACAGACTAGTATGTAATAGAAAGTGTATCTTTTACTAGTAAATATTTTTCAATTCTAAAATATTCACACCTACTCCTAAAGCTGTCTTAGTAAATCAGAGTGGTCTTCTCATTAGAAAAATGGAAAATTTTAAAACTGTGTGTAGAAGCAAACAAGTTTACTTGACTCACTTTGTTTCCTAGGGGAAATCTACAGTGATTTGGGGAAAAGTAATGCAAAAATACTTGAAACATTGTTCAGTTAGTCCCTATACTGTGGCATGTGTGAGGATGGGAGAAGTCTAAGATAGGTGCCATGAATAGTTTGGTAAAGTATGCAGAATCTAGCTATTATGCATATGGGACCTTTCCTTCACTCACAAGTGAAAAACATCTCAGAGCTAAAAGCAGAACACAAGCACAGCATTTGAAGTGAACAAAAAACTATCAGCTTTCAGTGCTTTACTAGGTACAACATAACAAGAAAATAAGTGGATCTGCTACATGTGTTTGTGCTTCAACAAATTCAGACTATACAAGAGATACTTTTCCTTTAAGGTCTCGTGAGCGTTTTGAACGGAACCCCAGCAATATGGAGTAAATACTGAACAGAATAGCACATGATGCTAGTCACTGCAAAGGCCAGTGAAACACAGTTTGTTGATGTAACTGGTAAGGCAATCAATCCTATGTGTTCCTTTGAAATCATGCTCAGGGTCCTAAAAAATAATTAAAAAAAAACCAACCCACTACTGTACCTCCTGATGAACCAAACAAAAGGACCGGTCTTTATCTCTTTGCATTCTCAGTAAGACTAGGTAAATTCCTATATTAAATTTCTATTCTGATAAACCACTATTATCTCCATCATATACCTAAGGGAAAGGTGTACCAATTTACTATATGGCTACAACACAACAGCAAAGTCAAATTCAGAACTCGAAAGCACAACATCACACATACATGCAGTTGGATTGAGCACAAGTTATTGAAAGACGGAACAGAATGGTTTTAGGCAACAAACCTGTGAATATATGATATAAATGTGCAAGGAAGTTATTCTAATCTATTTAAACTTTCTGAAGAAAGCACTAGGTGTCCAGGAATAGTGTATTATAAAACCTGCATAGAGTTCTTAGCTTTCAGCAAGATTTTCAATGTCCTTGTTCAGGAGAAAAAAAGAACAAATTGTATACTTTCAACAGGAAGTATTCTAGAGATATTCAAGAAACCACTGTTACTTGGCATTTCAGATTTCCAGGGCAATTAACTCCCCACTGTATCACATCACTTAACATTAATTAATTGCTAAAGATGTAGTTATGTAGCTTATTGAGCTGCTAAGGATAAAGCAGCTCCCGAGCTCCCAAGACTTGAGTGGCATGCCAAATTACTATCAGTGAAGCAAAGGGATTTACCCTCTCTTCTGAGATTGCCAAATCAAGCAGTCATTCTCCTTCCAGTGTCAACTAATGGGAACAAGTCAAGTAAATGTCAGTCAACTATTAGACTGCCATCAGCCCTCCGCTGCATGGACAGTCTTGTGGAGTGAAAGCTTTCGAGAAAGTCCTATTGTCACTCTGCATACAAAAGGGTTAGAGGTTTCACAGCACAGCACCTTTGGAACCAGGTCCCCTAAATGTGGCTCAATGATACTTCCATCTGTTTATTTCTTCCAGATAGATCCCAGCCTGCACCAACTATGTTTTTGTACCTAGAAACAGATGGATTTTCAGGATAAGCATAAATAAGGGAATGTGCTAACTAAACTCTCTCATATATAGCATGATTTACAAGTTAAGAGATGACACCGGCTCAGGAGAAAGCAAAATGAAAAAACAACAAAGTTTGAGTCCACTCAGTCAGCTGGACATTATCTTAAGGACAGAGCCCAAATTCCTTCATTGCTTTTGAAAAAACTGACAAATTTTTACAGTTCCAAAACATGGTGCTAACATAGCTAAACAGGCATAGAAGCTGAGTCGAGCTGCAGGCAGCTGAACTGCACTCCCAGGAAGAGCCAACTGCTACCATTTATATAGTGCCTCTGATTCCATGTGGGCGACTGATGTTTGATTACTATGGAATATGGAAACAGTTTCTAATCATTTAAATAAATTACAATTTCAGATGGATGAACAGAGGCTGCATATGTACCCTGAAGGTCACTCAAACACACTGAGAAGGGGAGAGTTTCAAGGTTCCATCTGAATGGATTTAGGGGGAATGTGATTGTACAACTCTTTTTACTGCTTTTCATCTCAGATGTGACATATTTTGAAGACATTCTTCACACAGTCCTATTGATGTTTCTGGCCAGGGACAAGACCTGAAGAAAAAAGTGGATATGGTTCTGGTGCATCAAACAGACAAGTCCATGTGACGGCAGCCAGCCACTCAATTACATGCCAAAGTGATGCACATAAGGACATTTGTCTTGCAATGCTTAACAGTTACCATCTGTCTCATAACAAAGTCTGTTGTAGACTGATGATGGTGTAACTGAAACTGCCTCATTTTCAAGAGGACAAATTTAGGGACCTGGCATTGCAGAATCTGAAAAAAAAAATAAAATGCCATAGGCTCTTTGGATTTTCATTTTCTGACCATCCCAGTATTTGTTGAAACTATACTCCCAGGCCTATGAATATACACAGAGTTGTACACAGTTATTCCCGGTATGCAACCAGTACCAGTGTGCAGAAAAAAGCCTCACTATCAGTCACCTTGAAAAGTTATGTCCTCCAGCACACTGCTGCATCATTTAATTTCAACATCTGACCTATAACCATAGAAACAATGTATGGGTTTTCTTCGCAAGCACAAAAAAGCTTGAGAAGTACCCAGCTTTGTAACTTGGAGGGAATTTGCTTAGAATTTTGCAGAGTTTGCCATAATGATAAAGTGGTTTTGTTGCTTTTTTGAACTGTTCCAGGTAGCTCTGTACAAGGCTTTGAAATTGATCTTAGGTACAGCTGAGTAAAAGGTCTACCAATCTTCTTTAAGGCTTTAAAACAAAAAATCTAGGCAGCTCTCAAATATTACAGAATTTCTCTGACATCCGTACCAATCATCTTGGGCATTATACCTGTTTCCCAAGCTGCATGTTAGAACTCTGAAGAGGAAAGGCTGTCTGTTCTGTCAGAAGTGTGGACAGATCATTGTGGTGTTTGACATAGGCTAATTTGGAAACACACATGAATGGGTGTGCTTGAGAGAATACGTAACTTAGGAAATTGATGTCACTGGCATGTGACACTGTCCACTGTGACCCTATCAGTGGGACATCATCTTTGCAATAGTGGGACTAGCTATTGTATTTCCAGTGAGACAAACCTCAACGCCTATTTTTGTCAGCACTGAGGCATGTTTTGTTATTCATTTGCCAAGTAGAAGTCTCACTCATAAGGACTGGCCACAGCACTGGCATTAGGTGTTCGAGAGATTCAGTTTACTGGCTAGTAGCATATAAACTGTAGCAAGGTATAAATAAGCAAGATTTAGCTATAAGTCCTAACTCTTTCTCTGTTTTAACTTCATTTACATAAAACAGATTTGAGATGCAGGTATGTGCACTTGCAGGACAGCACAGGCTGCCAGCACTGTAACTGACAGAAGACCACACCAGTGTGGCACGGCAGCAGCACGTGGGAGCTGGCGTAGAAGGAAACACATGCATCAGGACTATTTTCTGGCAGAGAAGGTGAGGCTATACTCCTAAGTTTATTAAACCGTACCAAACAGAAAATAGTTCGAAGAGCTTTTTCATACTTAATCTTGAAAGCTGATTGAACTATTTAAAATATTGGAAACACATGTTTGCTGGGGCCACCAAGCCTATCTGAGTAGGGGGATGTAATGAAGCTGTTTTAGGAATATCAAGCATAATGCCAAAAATAACTCTGAGGAATTTAACATTCTGACCCAAATGGTTCAGAAAACACAGAGCCTATCTCTCTTGGGGAAAAAAAAAAAAAAAAAAAAAAAAAAAAATTAATTCCTTTTGGTCAACAGAAAGATACAGAGCTAAATGTTCTCTGCTTCACTAACTAGGAGGAAAATGTCATTTAGGAGACTTGCTTGCACTTTCTGGTAGCACTATTCCAGAAACAGTTTTTGGAGAAAGGTATTTGTAGCATAAGTGAATTTAAGCACACAATAAGCAGAAGAGAGAACATTTCTAGTTGATGACATGGTGGATTCCATAAGACAATGATGGGTCTTGGAAAGTTGCAGCAACTCAAAAAATTGAGAGTATGCTTGGGGTAACATCGCTGAAAACTTTTCCATTACGTCTCTCACAGTTATTCCTGTTCAATACATTTTGAGGCCTGCTCCCAAGCCAAACTTTTCTTCCTGCTATGCCTCAGTTTAATCAATTGTACAGAAGTAATCCAAAAATATTCACAAGTGGGGAAGAAAATAAACTCATTACTTAGATGCCCATTCATACAGAATGACAGGAAAGCGAGGAGGAAATCACTAAATGACTGTAAACTGAAAAGCTAATGTGTGATGGACCTTGTAGATTACACACAAAAAGTAATGTTTAGACAAAGGTGCTACTTTGCAAATAAATGCAAACTTAATTTTAAAAGCATGGAACCAGCTGCAATGGAACTAGTCCTATGTTTACAAGATTACAGCTTCTATTCTTTAAAAAATGCAGTTCTGCCTGCAAGTATTTTTCATAGCTAAATTTTTAATTTTACAGACTGTTTTTGGATTAAGCATGACATGACCCAGTAGACACATATGCTGAATATAAATCCAAGGTTTGGCTAATTACTCACGTAACAAATAGTAAAAATTTGAAACACATCTAAGCCTTCAGCACATATAATTTTTTATAAACAAGTATGAATCTTACAAACAAATGAATCTGTTCATTTTGCAAAATTAAATTCTCAAACTTCCCAGTTTATTAGACTTAGTTTAAATTCTCAGTTTATTAGAATCCTAAAAAGCATAATCACTTTAGATTAACAGATCAAGTTAATCATCACTGAAGAATAAAAATTGGGATGAAGTTACAAGTCCTTGAAATACAGGCAGACAGCAGGAAAGTACAGAAGTACAGAAGACAGTAGAACTCCTTGACGCACAGAAGACAGAAGAACTCAAGTGGTTAAGATAATTTTGTATCATTTTATTCTTAGTGTTATCCCTCATTTAAAAGTCATTCCAATCAACACATTATTAAGAGTAAATAGACAAATACTCTAGTTTAAAACCAAGCTGCTTTGAAATAGCTAACAACAGTACATAGACTTTTTGCAAACAAGTTGCATAACCACAAAAACCCAAAAGCTTAACATTAGATAGTGAGAGGTAGTGCAAAAAAAAAAAACCAAAACCAGGGAGTCATTATGATTTTCTGAGGTATGTATTATAAAAACATTACTGTGAAGTCCCAAGAGTATCTGTATGAAAGCTTCCTGAGAATTGTAACTTCTGTTTTCCCCCCATCTGCCAGTCCTACAAATTCAACTTGAAATGTGTCAAGCTACGTTCTTCCAAGTTCACGTGGCATCACTAGCAATAAAACTTGTATAATGAGAATTTCACAATTCTTCTGAGGATGAATAAACAATGGAATATAGCACTGTAACTGCTAACGTAGATCCACAGCGATATCAGAATCGTTAGAATGCTATTAAGAAATAAAGCATAAACCAAGAGCATCCATTCTGAAGATAAAGAATGTGGCATTCTTTATATGCACTTCCAGAAAAACAAGAATGAAAATGTGCTGTTCATTGCCAAGGTTGTTTTGTTTAAAATCCAAGTTACAAAATTCTATCAAGTTAGACTTGAAATTCAGCAATTGAGTTGGAAAGATAGAAACTTCAAAGACTACTTCTTGCAGTTCTAACCTCAGCACTCCAAAGTCAAAATAAACACTGATAAAAATCACGCAAATATGGCCTGGTCAGCAATACTTACTCTGTCTGCACATGCAAGCTATTTGTTTTAGATACTTTAAAGTCACAAGCCCTATTAAAATATTCAGATTTTTTTTTTCCTTCCAGATCAATGTCTGTTGTTAGACAGGCATAGTCTTAATTAAAATTACAGAGGGAAGCCGAGTACTCGTAAAATACTGTCTTCACAAATCTGAGTTTAGTTTGTTGGCAGAACTCTAAAACAATACATTATTTATGAACTGCATGCAGTTACATGTATGCATATTTTATAGATTTAATAGAATGGATCCAATCATTTGGAGGGATTGCAAAAGCTCAGATTAAAGCAAGATGTCACATATCATATTAGATATAAAGCCAAAATTTAATGAGACAAGTAAAGGTCAGAGCAGCACACTGCAGTTTCAATTTGATACCCCTGCTCTCCTCGTTTTTGAGCATGCATCATAACTTTGACTTTAAACACAAAGCAAAACTAAAAGTTCGTATGGAAGGATAACTCTAATGCCAAGATCACTAAAAAAAACAGGAAAGTTAAGCTTTTGTTTCTATTTCAGAAACTAAGTGATTGCAACTCAGTTCATCATCTCTAGTCCTCATTTTCCAAAATATTATCACACAGTTTTCAGTGAATTATGACTGATTAATTAAAGCTTGATCCAGAGAAGTTATAAACACTCCCTACTGGTGGGTTAAGAGAAAAAGAAAATCCCAAGAAGTGCCTAAAAGTAACATAGCATCTCCAGAAGTGTATTACCTGCATTTTAATATGCAATAATTTTGATATTTGTTTTCCATATTGTGCTGCACTCAAGAAAGCCCTTTACCATTATTCCTCTTCCATTCCCCCCATTCTTTATGGTCTGTCTCTATTCTTCCATTCAGTACTAAACTCTTAAACAGAAATAAAATTATTTCAATAAGACTTTTTCCTTTAGGCCTTAGATGTACTAAATCTGTTCTGGTTATCCATCTTTTCTTTTCCAGGTGAACAAATTTACACCCAAGAAAGATCAGAATGGAAAAGGAAAAGCAGATTGATAAGGAAGAAATAAGGATACGACAATGAGGGATGCAGAATCAGAGCAACACTGGGATTTTCACACTGTTTTTCTCTTTCCTGACTACTTATCTCCTACCCTCTCAAACAAATTTGTCTTTTCTCTCACACACTTTTCTGTCTCCACTTTCTTCACTTCTTTCTGTCACTATTACTCTCCTAGTATGAATTAGTATTTCCAAGACATAATTTGCCGTTAATTTAAACTCATTAAAGAATGACTAAACTGCAATCTCATTTATTTTATCTTATCCATTTTTATGCCTGTTACTGTCATTTCTGGAATCTATCAATCACTACTTCCCTCCTCACCCAACTCCTCATTCATAATATGAGTTGGGCCAAGCGAAAATAACTTGACTTCCTTACACTTTCCAGGATCATTATATGTTCAAACAACTTTAATATCCAAGAGAACCTGAATATAAATATCCTATCTTACTGGATTGAGTACTGCTCTTCATTACTTTTATATTGCTCTTGGTACTCCCTTTCACCATTGTCAGGTGTTTTTAAAAAATATTATTGTACTTATAAAAATGCTTATATAATACACTTTTGAAAAGTGAGAATGCGACATTCCAAGTTTCCACCCTTTTATTATTTATCTTCCATACTTTCAATTTTTAATCCAACAGTCTTCTGTATTTCTTTTGCAACACAACAATTTTTCATTTGTTCCTTCCTTTCCCTCTAAAGAGCTTTCCCTCTAATTATCTTTTGACTCTGCTTCTGCATTTTATGTTACAAAAATGTCTTCGCCACTGTACATTAGAAGCATTTCTACAAAAAAACACTTTTGTATTGTCCCTGATATGTCCAGAGCTTTTTCTTTTGCGGACCCTGCTGAGATACTCTGTCCACATAATGCTCACTTTCGGCAGTCAACATTCATCTTTTTGATTCTCACAAAGCTCTCCAACCATCATTCACTCCTGCAGTGCACCACACACTTTAACTTCTGCTCTGCTGCAAGACAATATTGAAAAATACCAAGATTCCCTTTTAGTACCTTACCTGCCAAATTATTCCTTCAAGGCTGTGCTTCAGATCTTTCCTTTCTGTTAACATGCTAGGGAAAAAAACCTAATTCTACTTTTCACAGCTTGACTGCAATTCTGCTTAATTCTTTGTAAACTTCTAAAATCTTCATTACCATTACAGTTGATGCTGCTTTAAATTTTAGCTCCAAACCCCATGATTTAAGCTTCATTTTCTTCCCAGTTTTCTTCATTATTCAGTGCTTCTTCCGATTGCCTCTTTCTGTGATTACCATCACAAATTCCTCACAGATGATAAATACAGTATTTCTAAGACTTTTTTCTCTACTCTCTCCTTTTTTTTTTTTTTTCTTTTCCTGTAAGAAGTTGCCTTCTCCTTGTCAGGAACAGAGAGACAGTCTTTCTTGAGTACATTTCACTATCTTTGCAGACAAGAAAGAAATATCCAAACTACATGAAGATATGTAACAAGTGATGATCACCATACACCATGTAAACAACCATTTGACAGTTTCATTTTCCTTTTCTAAACACATATATTGTAAGTTTCTGGACCCATTTTGACTTCGTGTATTTTTGTTTCAACATAGTGCTGCTTTTCTGACCCTTAAAGAAACAGACTATTTGAAACAAACATTTCAATGACCTTATTTGCGTCGCTGTTTTTTATTCCAATAATTTTATTAACTGATCTCAAATTTTCCTGTTACACTTCTTAATAATACACTCTTCCCGCTTAGAAATGAACTTTTAAAAATGCAATTGCCAGACTTCAGAGGCCATTTGATCATTTCCAACCATTCTACTCAGACAGTTGTATTCCATTACAGTCAGGCTTCCGAAGATGCTTTTCTTTAACATGCCATTATTTCCCATCAGCTTTTAAACAGCTCAAACAAACTTTTTTAGTTTTTATCTCTCAGCTTTTAGCATACTTCTGCAAGCTTTTCCCATCAAGTAACACAAGTAGAAGAAATTAATAAAAGCTGTATTCTTAGGATTTCTTCCCCACATTTCTTTTCACAAAGAATCCACATTCACTTAGAGTGTGGCTACCTCAGAGCTCTGACCTAATTTATTGATCCTCTACTTCTCAACCACCAGTCAGGCTTCTTGAATCAGTCTTTGCATTCTCCCCATACTTTCAACAAATATATAAGTTATTCAGATGTAAGATTACTTACACACTCCTCTCCAATATGCCAGTGAATATTCCTGCAAAAATTCTTCCAGAATTTCTAGTTTAATTTCTAGTTTACAGTTAAACTTTTTTTTCCTATCCTCACATTTTTTGTTCTGTGAAAGCTTACAGAATAACAGCTTCTTTCAAGATTTCCAGAACACACTTTTCTCTCTCTCACCCTCCCATCCCTCTTTTTAAAGCCTCTTAGTGATGTTATGTTATTCATGCACAACTGTTTGAAGTTTCAATCTTATTTGAAACAAAAAACTAGGAGATGACAACCCTTCTGGAGACAAATACAATTCCAGATGGCAACTAGAGCTAAATGAGACTCTGAACTCAGAGCCAAGGTAAAGGAAAAGTTCACTGGCAAAACTTTATCAGTATAAGAAAGGAGCATTGACATAGAAAGCCCTACATTTCCTGGATTCAAATTTCAGCTGTCATTGACTCTATGTAGGTTCTGTGTACTTCACACTATAATTATTGAACAACACCTGGACTGACAGATTAAGAGACAGTTACGTAGGAAATACAGTTTGCTAACAAACTAGCTGAAGAGGTCACTTCAAGGAGAAATGGAAATAAAATTCTGGGCTCTTTGAACATTTCGAACTTTAGAAATTCTGAGTCTACTGCATGCATTTGCTTCCAAATCTCCTCAACACAGATGTAGGAATAGAAGCAGAATTTCATGCCTCTGAATTAATAAACAGTTGCAGAAGTCCCTTCAAGAAGTTGATCTCTAATCAGCTGTCATGGAAGAGACACCACCTCTACACCATCCCCACAGGTCAAGCAACAGTCATACTGACACAGAACTAATTCAGCAACTTGAGCTCTCCCAAGGGAGACTTTTTTTTAAAGTATCAGAAGCAAAAACTTGGCTTGACCACATAGTAAACAAACAATAACACACCCCCTCCAAAAGAAACAACAAAAAACCTAAGCAAAAAAAGCTCATTACATAACCATTTCAGAATTACAATGCTACAGACAATAAAACACATGCAGCAACTCAGATTTCCCTCTGTTGTGAAAAATTTCTCTCACAAATATTTTCAAGACATTTGGGGTTTCAGAAAATTAAAACCTTAGTAAAGAAGCAGCACTGTTTTGTACAAAGAAACAGCAATTACTACTACAATTATTTTTTTCCTTTTTATTGGCAGGGCAACCTTTGTTAAATTGTAACTTAATTTTTTCCAAATGTGCTTTTAATGTTATCTGGCAGTAAGTTTTACCTATATAGGAAATCTGGAAGCTAATAAGCCAGGATCATTAACAAAAAGGTTATAAACACAGTTTGCATATTATATGATATCTTATATATTATATCCTATTGTATTACAGGATTTGTATATCTATCACAACCTAAAAATATACACTCAGGTATATGCTTAAGAGTATAGTCACAAAAGGCATATACTTTAGCTATAGAAAAGCTAAAACACCTGAAACCCAATTCATCATTACTGTTATTCATCATATCGATACCAGAAACATTATCCTTGTATAAAAAAAGTTTTACATTTCCATCTTTTATGGACAAATTTTCAAGTTCTTACAGGATAAATGTGGTTAGAACCACAGAAGTGTGCAGGCCAGAAGGGGCTTCTGCAGATCTCTAGTCGAACCCACCACTCAAAGCAGGGCCAGACTCAAATTTAGATCTGATTACCCAAGGACTCACTGTGGTAAGTTATAAAAATCTCAGAGCACAGGGATTCAGCAACTTCTTTGTTTAACCATTCTCATTGTGACTTTTTTCTCCTCACTGGAAGATTCCTAACTGCAGCTAGGGACCTAGTCCTTGCCTCTTATTCTCCCACCATACACCTTTGACAAAAGCCTGGCTCAATCTTCCTTAAAACCTTCCCTTCCACTCCTAGGTACATTGTGGTTGTAATTATAACCTTAACAGAAAGTATGTGAAAAGAATAAAGAACACAACTGTAAAATAAATCATATAAAAAAATACAAGCATAGTCTGAGCGACAGCATGACAAGCACCCACTCAGTCATGCTCATGACGAACACAGGCAATACAGAGCATCAAGCTGATTCAAACTCTACACTTAAAATTACTAATAACTCTTTTTTAAGGAAGAACAAACCTGCGCCACTTTAACGGAATTTTGAGTAGAACCACCAGCATGATATTCTACTTTGAACTTCTTCACAAGTTCTTCAAATCTGTTGGGAAAGAAAAAAAAGTGCAGAGAAGAAAAAAGTTAAACTACATATTTTATTTTTTTTTCCCCAAAAGAAGACACGAAGATTAGAAGTAAATGACATCATGTTATTTGAAAACAATATATTCAGATATATTAGCTGTTACATATGGTGAAGCTGGGAACACCTATTTGTATTTTGTCCAAATTACAGAGCAAAGTGTGACACCAACTTGAATCCTTTACCTTAAGGTCACAAGTGGAGTAAGTAACTGAAAAAAAAAAAAATTAATCTGAAGCATAAGGTTGATTGCAATTAACTGTTAGATTGATAAAATACATGCTTGAAGAAAAATTATACAAATGAAGGCATTCAGATACTTATTCCACCTCATTAAAGCTAAAAACGGAATGTAAAATTAAGTGAGGAGATTGTGGAGATCTGGTGTCTATTTCAAAATTAACTTGACCCAAACAACAGTGCTATGTTTTAAAGTTTCATATGAAATAGTACATTTTGACAGGTGAAGAGTTTTTATGATCAAATCTACTAGTATGTGAGAAAATCTGATAACAGAAAAGCCATGTGTCTCCAGATGAGATTTCAAATCCTTCAAGTCATACTACTATGAAAACATAGCATACTCTGGTAACATTCAATAGTATATTATTAGGTTTGAACACTAAAACAAATATTCAAACTTCGAATGGAAATACCTATCCTCATATTTCAGATAAAACTTTAAGGTTAAGAGCCAGATAGAGTTCTGTAAGATGCCCTTCGTTGACTAGGGTGTATTTTGCACCTCTGATCACAGTACACCACAGCTTAAGAACCAGCCCTCTCTCTAGTCACAGTTAAGTGCCACAGGAAAGAGGGAGCTGTGGAGCCTGCTGTGCACAAATACTGCATCATGCCTCTAAATTCTAAACACACTTCAAAATGAGTGGATTAAACAGCAGGATGAACAACCTCAGAAGGCATTAGATTCAGAAGAAAGTACCCCTGCAGGCAAGTTAAAATGTTTTCTGTAAGATTTGTTTGCACATTTGAGGTTTAAAATGACTTCAAGGTCAACCCTAATTAATAGCATAGATTTGCCCTTCAGGTCTATTAACTTTAGATGTATACCTTTAACAAATGAAGCTTGCCCAGTTGGATGTATTTTAACATACTTTATTGTATTCACCTTTAGTATCTTTTTAAAGAGTGTCACATCTTTATTTCAGGCACAGTGAAAAATGAACACTATCTGCCTACCCTACCCTTCATCTCCCCCTCACAACCCCAATCTCCTTACAGTATGCAAACATCAGCTTTGGGGATAGATTTGTCAAATAACGACTTGTTTGTTTAAAAGGTTTTGATTTTCAATACATTGGTACTAATAGGAACATTTTTATTTCTACAGTACTTTCCATTTAAAATGTCTGAATAATGAGCTACTCACCCTAGCAAACTACCGATGGGCATACAATTAGAAGGAACCAAGAACTAAATTATTACATATGCTTTTCACAGCTATCCACACTACTAATTATCCACCAATTCTATGTCAAGCAATTGAAACCTCAAATGATAGCAAGTAGCTGAGAGCGGGAAAAAAATAACAAAAACCAACAGGTCTCCTAACAATTGCTTCTCAAGCAAAGACATACAAACTGTCATGAACCAAGTAAGTATTTTGGCAATATTTTTTCTTTAATTTAATTGACACTTTACTTTTGAATGTGTACTGCCCAAATCACATGGTTATTTTTGTATTCTTGCATATCTACAAGCATACCAATTGATATTTTAATTCCTTTACCTAAAGCCATCTAATGTTTCTATGTCCATATTATTTAATGGCATGTTAAACCTTATATAGTATTCTGCAGTTGACCACCTACATTACCACTAGATGAGTATGCATTTAAACACTTATCTTGTAATTCAAATGAATAAGATACAAGTTATCTGAATTTGGGGAAAAAAATTGGAAAAAGCCTTAAAATACTGTCTGTATTATGAAGATTTCAAGGTGACAGCTACGTAATCTAAGAAATAATCTGAACAAATTTTTTTACGATTACTTAAAACAGTAAGACAAACAATGGCAACTATCTTTCACTATTTCAGCACTGATATTAAAAGCACTAACTCCTTTTCTTCTAATTAAGATAGCAAACTCAACACCTATGAAGGTCGGTTACATAAAATAGAATGAGAGTTTGTACAAATGCAAGAAAAATAATTATTGCTGGTTATTTTCCATGACAAACCAGAAGGATGATATAAATGGTGTTGTTCTAATCCACAAAAGCCCGATAACCAAGTTGTATCAAGAATGACCTCAAAATTAAGAATGTCAATAGCTTTTTATCTTAAGAAGATGAAAAGTTAGATGGACATTTTTCAAAATGTCAGCAGATGGCACAGGCAGTGTGGTAACGCTGACTTCGTCACTGTCTGCTGTATGCCTGACCTGCAAAGAGAAGAACTGTCATTCCAGCATGCCTCAGAAACATGGTATTTGCTTTTATAAAACTCTCCATTTCAAGGAAGGAAGTTCAACTGTAGAAACTGCTCTGAGGCCCGGGAATGCTAAACAGAGCTTCTGTGTGTGCTTCAGGACCAAGCTGTTATCACACTTCAGATAATTCAAGAAAATTAAAACCTTATGAGCAAGACTGAATAATATTTTTGTTTCACGTTCTGCAATTGTTGGTCTTTCTGAGTATTATTTAAGGCTGTGCTATATCTGAGAACTGTGACCCTTCTCCTGACCTAGCAACATACCATTACCTTAAATAACAGAACAATAAATCCCACAATCAGCACCGTACCAAGGGGCCCCTATTTTTGGTACCATGAATTTGTTCACCACATCGCAGCGTATTTTAACAAAAATAAGTTCACATTTGCAGCAGCATATGTTTTCAGTGGTGATACTGCTGATCAACTCTAGCACTGACCAAAGAGGATACGTTAAGGTTTTGCTCAATTATACTAAATGCAATAGCACTTCTGTCAGAAGCCTTTTTTCCCTCCCTCCCCTTTTTTTAAAAAGGATTGACTCCTAATTGGACTTGATACTGAAAGGTGAACCTTTTCAGTATCTTCCCTTTCGACAGAATTAATGGCTACTAAAAAAAAGGACAAGGTGGTAATGGAAGGAGCTATTTTATAAAAGAATACAAATGAGAATAAAATTTTTACCTTTTTTTTTTTTTTAAAAACAAGATATACCCCCTTACATTACAGAAGGTTGGAGATTTATCTTTAAAAGGCACAGACTCCCCTTGCATATGCCGTACCATTACCCCTATCTGGAGATAGTTGTGAGAATTTCCTCCCAGTAAGTATCACTGCTGACAATGTCACCACCCTGTTGGTCACTCAAACCATTCATAACCCGAGCATCACTATTCATCTTCTCTGTGTCCTCTTACCAAATTATGTGTAAACCCTATACTATTCTTTCCCACTCTTAAAATGCACAATTTACTGTATTATACAAATAAATGCACTCATCTTAATATCTAATCCCTTCAGACAGCTGCAAAGATCATGTCTGTCAACTATACCTGTGACCAGCTCGCCTCTCTCAACACTCCTCAGTCATTTCAAGCAGAAGCCACTTCTCTACATTTCCAAGGCCCAGCAAAGCATTATAGCACTGAACATACAGTCTTTCTTTCAGTACATTCAGATTTACAACAGCCTCTGGGCACAAAGCAGTCAACAAAAAAACCTTTTCTCTCACCCATATCATCCAATGTCCAGTTACTAGAATTTTCTGTGAATATTAGCAAATCTATTTTAAACCTTCCTTCAAACTGTCCTTCCCCATAATGTCTAAAAGAAGTCATCAGCAAGGCTCTGTGATTTCCTGAGGCTATTCTCCATCCTAATGACTGGCAAGCCTCTCCTGGATCAATACCCATCTCCCGTAACTCTTTTTATACACAAAAACTGAGGCTTTTGGAGCTGGGACTATCTTCTCTGTTACACAGCAACAAATACAATAATGTTTGGCTCACCATGGTTTCAAAACCAAGCTGACAAGAAAAATAAGCACATAAAACATTCCTTGCAACTGAACGCAGACAACATAAGGCAATAGAGCTACAAGTAAGGAAAATTAAAGCAATTCAAGTAATGCTGTTCAAGTTTTTGGACACACTTTATATTAGACTAAAACGAAACTCTTTTTGAAGAGTAAAATGGCCACAGAATACCAACATTTAACTGACATCTATATAGAGAGAGCACCAGAAAAAAACATTTCTGATGCATATGTCAGAAGGTACTTATCTGCAAGAAGTAATCTCTTGTTTTTCAGCAGGGTGTGTTGCCCTGGATATCTTTTGATATATCTGCTTATTACCTAAGATGTACTCAATAGCATTCATCAGCAGGGAGCTACACGTTAAAAGAAAAATTAGCTGCCAAAAACAGCTAGAGAGGAGAGAAAAATCATTTTTGCCCTTTTTGCTCGTGTATGCCTGATAATGACAGCCTGACTGTAAGACAAAAATCTGGTTATTTTGTATAATGATAATACAACATTTCTAGTGGATTGTACATTTTTGTTTGGTGTTATAAAAACTTTCAAAAACACTAAGATGGAAATCTCTTAAATAATCAACAAAAGGTTGCAAGTTGCATGTAAGTCTGTAACTTTTTTTTTTTTTTTTTTGGAGGTAAGTTGGGGCTGGGGAGGCAGCCTTTGAGACACCTCTAGTGAGGAAGGCAGCTTAGGATTTGGTATGTTTTCAAGGTATTGGATGAGTTTTAATTAGATTTTAATTAAAAACCATAATTATGGTGATTCTGACACCTTTCCCAGAGATTTATTTTTAGTTGCAAGAAGTACTCATATTAAGACATTGCAACAGCTCAAATGTTCAGCTGTGAGGAGAACCAGACTAATACACTGACAGTTAGATGTTTGATCCTTTTAATTGCATTTTTTAAAATCTACTTAAATCTCCAAATTGAGTAACCTGTGTCAGAATGTCTACGAAATCACTCCATAAATTAAGGAAAAAAAAAATATGAGAGAGTGAGCATCATATTATACAACCTGTTTTAATAATACTAAAAGCTCAGTAAAACCACAAACAGAGTACCAAATATTATTTCAATTTTTTAAGGAAACCCTCAAGGAATAAATCAAGACAAACAACTAAATAATGCCAAACTTGCATCCTGACTGTTTTGCAAGGCATGGCAGAAGTACTTATGCGTACATCTGGACAACGCTGTCATCTGTCACATTCTCAATTTCATCACAGCCTGGGCCAATGCCAGAACGATGCGGGCAGCCACACCGCCAGGCAGATGGGGCACATGTTACAGAAAGCAACCTTCCCTGGTCAGTGTTAGCAGGCAAGCTGAAGCACTCATAATTTGATCCTAAGTAAAATCTAATTCAGGTTTAAGGAAAAGGTCTAGTCTTGAGATTCAAGGATTATAATTAAGCCACAAAGTATTATTTTTAAATGTAAGTAAAAGAGAGAATACTTTAGGGCAAATACTGTGGGTAAAAAGAAAAGTAATTCATATTTTTAACTCTAAAAAGCCTACCTAATTTCACTACATTGTACAACTCAGCGTTCAAAGTTCAAACCTTAGAAAAGATAGTTATATATATATGAACTATTTCACCCCTAGTCTTTGACGTATAACCAATTGAGATTGAGATGCAGATATAATTGCTTGTTCTTACTTAAAATTGGGCCTGAGAGAGCAAAAATACTGCCTTTTAGAAATAAGGTACAATCACAGAGGTACATGAGGAAACTTTATAACAGCTGCTTGGAAACGACTGACTTTATGCAGAGCTAGTTCTTCTCCTTATTAGCTTGGCACAGAATTAAAGAGCTTGGGAATGGGTAAGGGAGTAGAGGGGAAGAATGAAACATGCTAAAAAGGAAGTATTGGAGACAGGTTAACACCATGGATATATAACACAAGAGAAAGCTAAATGTGTTCAGAATATGATTGCTACAATTGAATACAGCAGATTACCATATTTTTCTCCTTTGTTTACTGAAGTTCAGAAAACAGTGACTCTTCATGGAAGTATTTACTGTTGCAAAGTAGAATTTCACATAAAGTATTTTCCTAATCACCTCATCCAAACAAACAGCAAATGAAAAAAGCCAGTAATTCCAACCAGGTTAGGATTATGAGTACCAAATGTTAATATATGAAAGACGGGGGGGGGGGTGGCGGGGGGAATTGCATAGGCAAATTGCAAGATTCATAGCTTTGAAATATTTTACCGCAAATGTTAGCAAGGTTAAAAAAAAAAAAAAATGCACTTAAATGTCAGTTTGATAAAAGCCAAAAGAACATTTTCCACATGTGTTTGCATTTAGGCATATTGAAACAAGATGGAAAAAGTAACAGTCATTCAAATGTAAGGTTAAAACATCAGCTCTTAAGGATCATGATGTAAAGAAATTTCTCAAAGTATTGTTATCTTTCTTTTCTCAGCAAAGAGTCAGACAAATTTATGCAAGTGTTCTTGAAAAACTCCCCTTATTCCAGATTATCTGGATATCTTCCTCCTCTATGTTATCTCAAAAATGTACATGATTACACTCAGAAACATCAGCCACCACAAGGCAAGTTTTTCTGTTGATATTCCGAAATGCTGTAGGAAAATGAAAAGAAAAACTAGACCACTGGATTATTAAAAGATTACATTTCTGATTCAACTGTCCCTAAACACTACAAATACGTACACATATTACATATACAGAGTACCTTCACAAGCCTTAAAATGTGTATTATATATGATTACTATAAGGTGACTAAAATTTCTCTCTTTCTCTCTCCCTTTATTAGAGTTTCTAATCAAAACATTTTCAAAAGTTTCATCTGAGGATAATAAAAAAATACTATTGGAGAATTTCTGACAGTTCAGAAGTTCTCAAGTTTATGCTGTCTCCCCACTGCCTTTTTGGAAGAAGATCCTCAAAAAGATCAGCCAAAACTCAAAAATTTTGCAGATACATCTAGGGATTTGCACCACAGTATTTGTTGCAAAACACTGTAGACAGAAATAGCTCCCTGCCCTTATACATTGCCAGTAAGGATGAAAAGACACACAGGCAGGGAAAAGTATGTAGCATTTACCTTCTTCATCCTTGGATGTGCCAATGTTCTGAAGCAGTAAGGAACAAGGTCATTTCCTTTGTTATTTCTCAGTAGTATTACAAAAACATTTACACTTGCTTCTGATGTTCCCAGTATACATTTGGCAGCTTGTACACAAGAATATTACTTCAAAAAGTACTGTGTCATTTTCTGTTTGTTTCTCAAAGTAGCATGGAAAGAATACCTACTTTCTGAGAACTACCAGTGAAACTAACCAATGAAAGGGCAAGTTGTTTATCATACTATAATATACTTAATCCTTTTAACATTAATAACTTTGTCCTACAAAAAAACCGCAGCAACACAAGTAACACCGACTGGTTTTGAAAATAAGACTAGATTTACAAAATTAAAAGCAAATTAGAGATCATAATCCTAATTACGCAACGATCATATGAGACTGCAATAGATGCTTCCCACTTGGCACAGTAGAGACCAGGTGTTAACTGTCAATAAACCTTTAGTGAATGCTAATTGAAACTGCTGTTTCACAAGCATCGACTTACTCCAGCTCACATCAAAGAGAAAATTTGTTTAATTTAGTAGAATATTTGCCAAGAATATTTTAATATTAAAAGTATTCAGTCATCAAGAGATCTTAGACCTTATCTTTGCTACAATTTAGATTATCTAAAGCTGCAGTACAAATCATATTAAGTTGCCTATATAGAGCTGACAAAAAACTATGCACACTCACACCTAGCAGAGAGAAATATTTTACTAGGGTAACTTTACAATTTGTACTTTTATTATAAATACATCAAAACAGTAAAACAGTGAAAAGTAAGATAACCAACGTGCAAAGTTTGGGTTCCAATTCAGAATTGATAAAATACTAGAAAGTTTTGCAGAGCTATTCGAAAACTAAATCATAAACTAATTGTTTCCATACATCACTCAGATAAAGAAGCATTTTATCTGAGTAATATACTCCATTAGCACAAAGTCCAAAACAATAGTGACAGTTGTTAACCACAATCTAAATCACTTTTTTGTTCTTCATTACAATCTAAGTGGTTCATGTCAATTCAGCTACACTGCTAAAACATCTATTTTTCTTCACCCCTTATGCTATTTTAAATTCTTTTGGAGCAGCAACTTAGCCGGTAAATTTAAAACAAGTAAACATTAAAAATACGTCAAGATATTTAAGCAGACCAAGATGACAGTATATGTCCACTCTAAGCTCCCATTAACATGCAGTGAACTATAATAATTTTCCTCATGAACAAATAACGAGTGCAGAAAATGCTGCTTTGAGCACAGCCAACAGTAAACATCAAGTAAAATTTCTATTTTAGTCCTCTAACCTCCCCATTTCTCAATACGGCTCTATCTTGAATATCCATTAAGATAGTCACTTCCTGATAGTGGGTAACAACATGAATTTCTGTAGCTCAAACACAGGTAATATTTATTACCACAAGCACACACACATACTCTCAAGTATGTTCCTTTTTGTACGTTTTTGATAAGTACATAATCATGTGTCCACATCTTTATTTTCAGTAGGTGGTACTGGAAACTACAGAAGGAACCAACTATTTATTATCAACATCTTTGGATACTCAGGAGAAGAAAAAAAAAAAAGGAAAAAGAAAGAAAAAAAAATAAAAAAACCCCCACACAAAACAAACAAACAAAAAAAACCACCCCACACAAAACAAAACAAAACAAAACAAAACAGGAACCAGAACTCTTCAGATGGGATAACATGGAAATATGTTGCTTTCACTTTTGGAAAAGACAAAAACCTGGCTCTCCTAGTAGGACGACATCCAAGGACTGGATACCTAGAATCTGAGAAGATGCATAAATTGCCTGCTAAGGAGACAGTTGCGGGACAATGTCTAGAGTCAGTGTAGTACTCAAACTAGCCATAAACAAATGAGATAGGATTTGGAAGCAGTATAACCATAGCAGCCTGATGTTTAGGAAAAGTTAATTCTGCTAAAACACAGGGTAAGTTTTCCCATGAAAACTTCCATGCTACTGCAGTTAAATGGATTCTGATACATGCACCAACTTATTTATAGGTTTCTCAGGTATTTTGACCACAACACTATTGTCTGCAATGTAGATATATGCCAAATTTCTAAAATGTGAAATACTTATCTTGCCTAACCCACTCTAAACCCCATGGGTTACTTAGGAACAGCACATACTGGTAATACCAGAATCATTAAGCTTGATTGGTTTAAAGCATTTTTTACAGTGACCACAGCAGTAGGAGATGAGTTAAAACAGTATGGGTTGAAGGGTCAACAGTTGCTAATAATACAAAATATTTGTTTGCATGAGGTAAGATAAAATGTTCTTTTATCTCAGTATTCCATTGATAATTGAAAAAAAAGCAAACCCAAATGGCTAAATAAGCAACAGAGAGTAAAAATTATTAGCTCGAAAGGAAAAATCCTCTTGCTACCAAAACATAAAGGCCTCTTCAGACTTGTAATATGCTTTAAAAGAGGAAGATGCGTAAAGAAAAGGAGGTAAATACGTAGAGTGTAAGTGGCATAAAAAGTACCAAAGGTGACAAAAAGACTTGACACTGATGCTGTTCTTAAAATCACTTCCTTTACAGAATAGGGTTTGGGAGGTCTTTTTCCCCCCTCTGACTTTCATACAGTTCTCCCTGAATCTCTGCATAGTTTTTTTAATAAATGAATCATTTGCATCACCAAACGCTGCCATTTCAATAACACAAAAATTAAGCAATGAGATTAACAACTTTGATTAATCATACTCTTACATTGTTTTTTACTTGAGTGGTGGTATTTTCACCGGAAAACAAAGCCTCGCCTGTTGTATCAGCACAAAAACCTTCAGACCTTGAGGAAAGAGGTCGAAGGAGAGACTATGAATTGCATGCAGAAAGAAAAAAAAAATAAAATAAAACAAAATACAGTCTTCAGAAGGGACCAAAACAAAGATGCTGGGTAATCCTTAAAAGTAATACATTGAAAGTTGGTAAATCTGGGGTTATCTCAAGGATGCAAGCCTTACATAGGGTTTATCTAGTTAGGAATCTTTTCAGAAGATGCCTAGAACTAGATGACATATTCAGATTTCAAGAAATGAACGATGTTCTGAATTAGGAAGCAACTATATATTCTTCTCTATCCATAAAAGGTGACTATCTTCAATTAAGCTTCTTTCTCAAAAATGTTTCACTATTATACCATTACTAGGCTCTTCAACAGTCTTCCAGTTTTTGAGATTTTCATACACATCATAATACAATAACAGTAAGTGCATGCTTATTCTTACAGGGAGACAAGTCTCCATTTCAACATATTTTCTAGTTGAAGCTTTAGTTACTTGACAGAATATCTCCTGCAGAGATTAGCCTATTATTATTTGCTACAGACCCTCTCTGAAAGCAAGAAGCCCATTTTCTCCAGATGACTCATTAACAAGCACGACAGAATGAAGTGTTCCAGCCTGAAATGCCAACAGCTAAAAATAACTCATCCCACAGCCTATGACAATTCAGTCCATCTCTTCACTCCATAGGCACAATCTCAGAGGGTCACCTTTTGGGGAAAAAAATTAGCATATGCAATGAAGGAGGAAGGGGAAGACAGCACCCAAAAAATCACAAGTTACAAAAAAGCTGCAAGGCAATAGTACTGCATAAATCATTTCAGGAAGCAATGTTCCAAGCAGCACTAAAAGGCTAATTCCACAGCAGAACAACTACTCATGGATTGAAAGAAAAAATCCAAACATTTGACCCAAATATGACAACATAGAGAGGCTCCCTCAAATAAACTGGTCATTTTGACTTTCCCTGTCTATGTACACCCTGCCACTACAACACTAACAAAGACATGTTTAGTGATACCCTGCATTAGTCTTCATGCTATTATTAAGAAGCTCATGGTCAGCTGTTAAGTTTCACAGAATCACACCAGCTCTTTTGTTGAGCAATATTTCTGAAACGCAGCATTTCACCACAGGAATTGTGCACAAAAAAAATTTATCTCCCCCTCCAAGAAGGCTGGAATCAAGCAGGAAGAAATCTATCTTCTTAACCTCAGCCCTACAGAAACTAGGGGAAAATATTAATCTGTCTTTATTGACTACAGAAATACTTTCTTGACCAGGAAATCATAGATCATAGAATAGTCTGGGTTGGAAGGGTCAGTTTTAACAGTCATCTACTCCAACCCCCCCTGCAATGAGCAGGGACATGTTCAGCTAGATCAGCTTGCTCAGAGCCCCATCTACCTGACCTTGAAAGTTGCAAGGGATAGGGCATCTACCACTTCTCTGGGCAACCTGTTCTGTGTTTGCTTCACCACCCTCATTGTAAAAAAAGTCTTCCTTACATCTAATCTAAATGTACCCTCTTTCAGTTTAAAACCATTACCCCTTGTCCTATCGTAACAGGCCCTGCTAAAAAGTTTGTCCCGTCTTTCTTGTAAGCCCCTTTCAATTACTGAAAGGGTGCAGTAAGCTCGCTCCAGAGCCCTTTCTTTTCCAGGCTAAATAATTCCAGCTCTCTCAGTCTGACTCCATAGGAGAGCTGTTCCATCCCTCTGGTTATTATTGTGGTCCTCCTCTGGACTTCCTCCAACAGCTCCGTGTCCTTCTTATGTTGAGGACACAAGAACTGTACACCATACTCCAAGTGGGGTCTCACAAGAGCAGAGTAGCGGGGCAGGATCACCTCCTTTGACCTGCTGGTCATGCTTCTTTCGATGCAGCCCAGGATACGGTTGGTTTCTGGGCTGCAAGCGCACACTGCCAGCTCATGTCCAGCTTTTCATCCATCAACACCTCCAAGTCCTTCTCCACAGGACTGCTCTCAATCCCTTCATCCCCAGCCTGTATTGATACCAGGAGTTGCCCTGATCCAAGTGAGGAACCCTGCACTTGGCCTTGCTGAACCTCATGACGTTCACATGGGACCTCTGGGGAACTCAGCAGCTACAGACCACTGAAGGTTAATTTCTGTGTCTGAAAAGCTGCTGGAACAAACACCACTGCATAAGCACCTGGTAGTTAAATGTCACACAGTTACCATTAATTTGATATCAACTTTTTTTTCTTTTTAACAAATCAATACTTCAGAAAAGATTGAAGAAATTTAGTTTATTCAAGAAAAGAAATGTCGAGAAAGAAGATGGACAGTTGAATAACAACTCTTATAAAGAAATCAAACAACATTTCATATCTCTTGCAGGCAGGAAGAAATGAACTTAACTAAGACTTCGACTACACGTTACAGGAAGCTAATTACACATAGGGAAACAGCCTACATAGAGGGGGAAGAATCTTCTTCACTTGTATTTTGGGAACAGGTAGACAAACTTTTATATATTGCAGCTATATATGTTAAGCTGGTCCTATAAAACGGACTTGAGGCTCATGCCAAACCTCTGTGTCTGTAATTGGGAGTACAGGAGAAAATCAAATGACATTTCATCAGTTTTCTTATCTCTAGATTGAAAATTCCTTTAATCTTCAACATGTAACACAAAAGCTCCCACAAGAGAGAAACTAACATAGAAGGAGATTGCAAAGGAACTCACTGTACAGTTTTTGAAGAAAACCAAGTCAATAACTCATTTTATTTCAAGCCTAATCTTTCACATTAAGGTCACAGAAGATAAAGAATACCCAGCTGTTCCAGAAATCAGGCAACTGTAATGAAGTTCCACAGAAATCTAAAGCAACCACAACCACTTCTCCAAGTGTAGAAACATTTAACTTTCCCTTTCACAAATAAAGAAAAATATTATAAAAATAAGTAACTAAATAGAACTTGTGCCTAAATCCCCTGTTGGAAAGAGGGAAAAAGAAAAGGAAAGCCCATGTAAGAATCCAAATAATAATAATGAAACACACACACACACAAAAAAAAAAAACCACAAACCCCCCAAACACACAAAAGCCTCCCCCCAAAAAATCAAACCAACCAAACAAAAAAAAAACCACAAAAACAAAAATCCACCACACAAAACCAAGAAACACATCATTTTTTGTAATACCTGTAGACGTTCCAGTATTAATCATTATGAGAATGATGCAAGAGCCCTCAAAGACTAGAAAAATAGCTGAAAGAGCAATCTTGAATACCTACGCAAGACCAGATTAAGAGTTTCCATGGGTAAATCTGAATGTCCTGAGGTTATTATGAGAGCAATTTTGGAAAACTTATTTTTTAAGAGGACATCAAGAATTCACGTCAAGTGATGTATGGGTGCGCATGAAGTAAATTGCTCTAAAACAATAAAGGACCCTGACCTAAATACTGCCCATGTATAAGATTGGCCAGATTGAAAAATCTCAATGTTATGATAGTTCTTTGCTCCTCCTTACAAAAATGGGGCACATCATCGTGCCAGTGTGAAAAATCAACAGTATGAACAACATAGGCAGCTTTGGTGTTCATCACCTTAAATGGAAACAGTGAGACACTGAAACGGGTACAGAGAAGAGCAACAGGCATAATCACAGTAATGGAAATACTTTCACATTAATGAAGACAACCAGGACACAGTCTAGAAGAGTCAACTACAGAGAGAAACGATCAAGATCTACAAATTCATCAGTGGAACATGTTGTGATTATTCAGATCATCTCATAGTACAAGAGATAAAGGCCATAAATGTACCAAGCTAGTGACAGACTCCAAAGATGAAAAAGAGTATACTTTTACAAGATGTACAGTGAAGCTATTGCGCTCTTTCCTTAGCAGACCATGGATGTCAGAAGCATAACGGATTCGAGAAATTACTGAATAAATGAACAAACAAAACACCTAACAAAATTTATTTGGTAAGAAAGAACCCAACCCCTGCCCCTCCCCCCACCCCAGCCCCTACCATCTCTGTTTCACAAACTGTCTAAACATTATTTGTTAAAAGCTGGGAGAATATTCAACACAAATATAGAAATTCAGTAATGCTTGCTACATATTACAGTCCTGCCCTCCAAGTCTCAACTGCTAGTTAATTGAGCCCTTGAACTGCCTGGATGTGAACATAACTATGTTCTTACATAATACCAAGCACAGGTACGTGAGCTATTCAGCTGGTTTAAGTAGCCTTTTTCACCATGACACAGTGCTTTGTTATTGAGAGGACTCAGGCAGAGTATTACACTTAATTTAGTGTGGCTGAACCACTTGCAAAAGAAAACATTTGACTCTTACGCTAAAAGCTGGCTGGTGATGTTCGCTATATTACCGCAATGCTACCACATTCAAACACATTTCAAGTATATTTTCTATAGCATATATAGCCTCGTGGGATGATCCACAGAGAGCATTACTGTGCAGAGAGCTTAAATAAAGTGTCTCTACCTACCAGACTCACAGGTGACTTCCCTGTAAGTTTGAATATGCTACTCTGTAGGGGAACACCTCTGCAAGAGCTTGACTCAGTTCAAACACAAAGCCTATCTTTTTCTAGCAGGAGATCCTGGCTTAGTCTTACCATTGGAAGAATGTCTCAATTATGTAAAACTATTTCCCTCTCCAATTTTGACTCACTAATAATTTTGTCTTTTCTGAGACTAGAAAAGACAAAGAGGTTGAAAACAAACATACTTACCCTGACTCTCTCTAGCTAAGAATGACCAGTGGTAATGAGAAAATGAAACTTTATAAACGAAACATGTCTGAAAGTATTCTGTTATAAAGCTGTTATTTGTATCAAGACCATATACAATTCAGTAGGAATGGAAATGCATTTAATCAAAGAACAACTTGCAACCTTTTCTCTTTTTATAGGCCATGTAATCCTTTGAGTACAAAATTTTGACCAAGGAGGATTAAGACCAACAATTAAACCTATTTTATATCTTATTTCAATCCCTAAAGATTTAGGCTTTTAAAAAATGTTCCAAATAGGTTATTATAAAAGTCACAGTGAAATAATAAATTCAAAATTAGAGTTTGCAGTTTTAGTAAATAGTTTGATATCATGGTGAACTCTAATTTGTTTGCTTGAACAGGGTCTTTTCCTAGTGGGTAGGAACAAAGCAGCTCTGAATTACAAACAATGCCCTGCAGTCACTAAAATTCATGAGGTATTAATTTACAGTTTCATCTGTGATCAGTTAAACTGAATGTGAAATCTTAAATATCTTAAAAAAAAAAAAAAGACCACAAATAGCTCAATAAGATATTTTTTCAACGGTGCTTTAACAAAAACCATACAATATTAACTACTATTGTCAAAACAGAGCCAAATGCAAGTTGTGTTTAAAGCCTGCATTCTAGTAACCAAACAACACTGAAAGATGTTATCCTTCAAATGGTATCTAAGAAGCCGATACAGAAGTAACAAATGCAGTCTCCAAAACCACTTTACTCTTACTTTAAGTCATATAAGAATAATGAAAAAAAACAACCAAGAACAACGAAGAAAGTATATATGTATACATATATATAACATACACATAATATATAGGAAAATAAATCCATCTTTTTGCTACAGTGTAAATATCCACCTGTATATAACAACAGATGGCAGTTTAACTGGTCTAGAATTAAGAGTATTGTCAGCTTAAGCTCTCATATCCCTGATTTCTTCTTCCTCTGGTTTAAAAGTGACTGTTGTGGCTTTGTGCCATACTCAAAGGCACAACTATATTTGCAGAACTTAATTTTGAGGGAGACAATTTAGTAGTGATACGTATTTGTGGTCAATTTTGAATACTAGGAAACATCTGGAACGTTTATACTCTTAAAACTTATTTATATTGCTAATATGCTTTTATTTCTAAAAAGTAACTTTTCATAACTGTTGAATTAACTTTCCATAATTGTCAAGGACTGTGCCCATTTTACAAAACTTTAACAAAGATTTTTATTAATAGGCTCTCATTCATTATAGAGGGAAATTATAATGTTAAACTTTAAATAGAAATCCATTATGAATAATGTACATGAACATAAAATACTTGAACACATAAAGAAACTTTTGCAGCAGTCATCATAACTGAAAAGTAGCTAACATTCTTCCTACATTTAGAAATACTTGTTTTGAAGATACAAGATATTAAGCCACCAGTAACAAAGGCAATTTATAAGTAAGTTTTCAGAGAAGTTTTTTACTTCTCTATAGAACTTGGGACATAAAGTACATTCACTTTTTTACTGCATAAACACACATGGTAGGAAGTTAGCACAGATCATGACTTAATCATTGCCTTTATATCACACAAATCAAAACCCGTACTGTGGAAATGATGTATCACTTGTTACTTTTCAGTGACTTGTAATGAGAGCTACTGGAATGCTATACAGAATAGTCTCATGTACAGTGGCACATACCTAAGAGCATCAGTGTAAGTTATGCATGTGTGCATGCTTTCTTAAAGCACGAATTCCTAAAACAACCAGTTATACACTGTGAATATAGTTTACCATTATAAATTGTTATCACCTCATTAATAATTTGATTTTCATTCATGAGATGATTGTTCTCCACCTTTAACTCTGTTTTCCTTTACTAATTAGCAGCAGAGTTAAAATTATGCATTAAAACATAACACATAAGGTGTTTTGACACAACAGGTAATAGTGCACAATTATTAGATGTCTCAAGTCAAACATTACACATATGTCAATACCAAAAAAAAAACCCAAACCCCCCAAAAAACCCAAACAAACCAACAAACCAAACTTCCAGCACATTTCAGTTAATTTCTATTTCCTGGATGTAAGAGTGTGGATTTCTCAGTTGACTGATCTATTCTAATGTGGTAACAATTCAAATTTAAGCAAAATTGCTTAAGTTTCAAACTACAACACAATGCAAAATGGGTTTGTACCCAGAAGAGAGGTATACAACAATGTATGAAACTATTAATGATGCACAAAATCCTTATGTTAAAATCACTTGAATTCCAAGTCAAACACTTTAAAGTTAGGAAAAGCTGGATATAAGACTTTGGCTCATTCTTGTGTGTGCTGCTTTCTATTTCAGCTCCCTATTCAGCTTTTGGCCCTGCACTTTCTATATACACCAGTTATGAAGACAGAATTATTGGCTTTCTCGGCAGTATTTTGTGACATAAATTTCTATAGTGAAGCACTTGGAATATAAGTATAAATAAACATAATTTAGTTGGGTCCCACTGAGATTAAAGGTGTAATTATCCTCCTTCTGCGGGAGCAAAGGTAAAAGAAAGAAAATACTAATTTTGAGTGTGCAACTTGTTATGCTTAGGACCTGGTTTTCTCTGTATCCAGGTTTCTCATATCCAGTACCTGATATGTTCAAAGTATAATTGTAATTCATCTACTTACAATTGTATGTACTCAGCATATTAAGATCGCAAGTCAAACACTTGGGAAACAAAGTCTCCTCTGGAAGATGGAGAATTTACAAGAATTCTAAATTACAATCTTGCAGGAGATTATTCAATTCCACTCTAAAGGAACCCTGTCTTCACTATCTATTACCAGTCTTCCCATTCATCTTCACATATCCCACCTGCCACAGTGTGGTGCTCTACAGACAAGGGCATCCTTTCATCATGCAATCATCATTCTTTTCATATTGTATGCCAAACAGTTCTACATAAAAAATAGTGTATGATCATATTGCCAAAGACAACCAGCATAGAAATGCACGCTTGTTATCAAGACTGAAGGATTTAAGACAATCACAGAGCTGATAGTGGTGATAACTGCCTGTATAAATGCCATTGCTCAGTTTTAACATAAAACAAGGCAGATTACTTTACATGACTTTCAGAGATAATGATTAGGCACATCCACCCTAAAAATACTCCCAAAAGTAAACTCTTGTGTTTCATGAACAATCACCACATTGTTATTGGAACTGATATTTGACTGCACTTTTGTTAGCTTACCTTGTAGAAAGGACAAATTTCCCCAAAACGTAAATACAAGATATCACTGGATAAAGATACATCCTGAAAACATGAAATGAACTATGTAATATCCAGAGAAGTTTCAAAGACCCTTTTTTCCTCTTCAGTTCAGTTTCAGACCCTACAACAGGGAAGTCAAACTTGGTTGGCAAAGATTATTAAGCTAAATCAAACCTTTATGAATTAAAGAGCTCTAAAAGGCTACCTTGTGAATCTCCTGGAAAAGTGAACTGAAGCTGCTGTTGATCTTCTGAACACATGATTCTTTCAATATGCCTTGTAGTTTTAGGACAGGAATGTGACAGCAATGGCAATGAGAGACAACCATCAACACATCACATATAAGCCTCAAATTAAGATTCTGGAGGCAAGTATATTTTCTAAGGCCCTTATTGCAAACCATCTGGATTTAAGAAATTTTAAATATGCATTTTATCAGAAGAAATCCTGAACATGGATAGATCATGAGCATATATAGCAAAAGAAAATAAATCCTTATCATGAGTCTTTTTGTATCTGAACAGGCAGATTCTCAAAGAGATCTTTTAGTTCCCTTTCTTTGTAAAGATGCACATTATCCAGAACAGCAGGCCTCAGGACAGTAACCATTTTCCATGTATTCTCTTATCCCTGTTTTCCAGTAATGTTTTCCAAAATTTGTTGCACAACCTAACTGTCCTCCTGCATTTTTCTCTCGCAAAGATACCTGAAAATTTCTCATACATTCCTCTTAGTAATAAAATTTAACTTTTCTTATTTAATTTAGTTTCTATATATTATTTTATAAAATACCTATTGAAGTCCCTTATTCCCCATCAACCCTTTTTTAGTTACACTAAACATTTCTGAGAGGAATGGTGGTTTTTAACTGACCTCATCTGCAGACCTTGTATCCTTTTGTTTGCTGGGCTCTCTTTCTTTTCTGTTTTAAAGTATTTTCTATTTGTCTGGTTAATGTCTTTATTTGTGAGCCCTTTTGGAAACCATATTAGCTTTGTGTGGCATCTGTATATTTCAAGTGAACCGCACCCTACAACTCTCAAACTTTTAGAGTCTTCAGGCAGCAGATTTCAGTCATTCCTAGGCCTTGCAAAGGGAGAAGGAAAACAGAGCATGTAGACAGCCTTCTTGCACATGTGGCTATGTAAGACCCCATCAAAACAGCAGCAGATTGGTAAGAGCAGCAGATTAGTTAAACTTCTAAGAAGAGTTATATATGGGTAAAGCTTTCAGAACTCTGAACGGAAAGACATCTACCTGGCCACTGGCTTTTACTGTTCTACCACCAAGGGCATTGCAACTTTTGGCAAATTTGATTTGTAACTCATCATTTAAATAACATTAGAAGTGAGACAAATGCCTACATTAGATAATTAGGTCTTGCGTTCAGAACCACCATGATCTGCTTAAATGTACCATATTATCAGTGATTTCAGCTCGTAACAATAATTTGCTCACAAAGAAAGAACTAGTTTCAGTTATACTTCCCCAAGGAAAAGTGAAGTCTTTTGTAACACGTTATTGATAAGAGAGTATTTATGTACACGGTTTGGCATTGTGACTTCCTTTATTTCCCCGTATTTGAACGCACCAATTTTTTGGTTAATACAGTAAATCTGTTGTATTAAATCTGAACCTGATTAATGATGCACTGTATCAAGCTAAGTAGAATTAAATTAGTGTATAATTGATTAGTGTGTAATTGGAGCAGAGCTGTAGATTTACCAACTTTAATTAGGATGGCTTATTACAGATAATTTACATCATCATAATATAAAACAGAAAATAGAAGTACTTGATTCATCAAAAAGCGTAACTTAAGATCAGGTGGACAGACTCACAGATTAGAGAGGCGTACAAACTAATGCCTTGCAAAGTTCTTTAAGACAAGTAAATCATAACAAGCTAAGTCCTTTAAAGAAAGGCAAATTGCTGATTAACCTTTTACCCTGGATTTCCTAAGCAATTAGACTGTTCATACTAATTTACTATAATAGACCATTCTAATAGAAGAGGGTAAATCTACAATGCTACTACAATTAAACATCAAATCCTTTTAGTCAGCACTCAGTAATGCCAGACTGGGAACAGAAACATGATTACTACTCTTAAAGAACAAAACAAAACAGAAACCACAAAAAAACTCACCACCAAAACCCACCTTTAAGATTAACATGTAGAAAGAATGCGCATTTACTAAAGCAGCAGAAGGAAGAAATAAGCAGCAGCAACTGTGCTACCAGACCTCACCCATATTTTCTCAACACTCTGTTAGATGGTAACTCCAGTCTAGACGGAAGGGAGAACTGCACATTCCCCCGAGTAAACTGCCACAGTAATTATGTTCATTATCTTGCATGCTAACAACAAAGATATAATAATCTACCAGTGAATAATTCATACATTGTCAGGTCCCTCTATGATGTTCATTACTAATGGTACTACTTACAGGGCAAGTTAGAATGCAAATTTTTTTTTTTTAAACATGCATTTACTACGTAAACAAAACATTTGAGTCATTTTTAGCTTCCTAACCATTAATGAATTTAGCAACCACCAGAAGCATTTCTTTTAAATATCATCTTCTTATATATTTAAATGAATACCAAGCAGGGTAACTGAAACTGCCAGAAGGCAACTTCACAGATAAACATAAATCATGATTTTAAGAGGTTATACCTTTTTTCTTTTTTTTTTTTTTTTTTTTTTTGGTGTATATTAGAAACAACAAAATAGTCCAAAAGCTTTAATAACCATCATTGGCCCTGGCCTCCCAAAGCTTGCTTTATTCACTACCAAGATTAAAACATCCTTCCACTGATTTTATCTAAATACTTGCCATCTTTCTTACAGAAATCTAAACAAACGTCAAATTTAAGCAAACACATTAATATAACAAACCTACTTGCCCACTACAATCAATAATTAGAAGAAATTTTCTATTATCAGAACTAAATTTAATATCTCTATATCAAAGATTTTGCCTCCCATTTTCACTCACTTTTATAATTATCTTCCATTACATCTGCTGAACTTAGTTTGGAAAAGTTAAAATCCATTTCAAAAATTGTTTCACATTTAGAACTGCCATAACTTGTCTAAAAAGCCACACGTATTAAATTCTCTTCATGTATTTAACTTCAATAACTTCAAAACAATAAGGTGCAAACCCCTCCCCCCCATCATCTTTATTTTTTTCCCCTACTTCCCCTGCTCTCCTCAAATTCTGTACTGATGGCTCCTAAATACTTTCATAGGTTGCTTATCTAATTTAGACCCATTTTTTACCCATACACCAGAGCTTAGCACCAGCATTGCTGGTATTAAAACTATGGTGAAATTTAATAGTAATAATCACAATTGATCATAATGTTGTGATTTAATTTTGTATGTTGATTATGAGCACTTTCAGCATAACCATTCACATTAAACAAACACAAAATCAGTCTTCTGTTTAAGATAATCATGAATAACTATCCAGTTTCATTAGCCCATGTAACAGACATGATTTTAGCAAACTGAAACACCAACATGAGTAGACTTACAAGCAGTTAATTCAACGCATATGCATCACCAACACCCTTCAGCATCAAGAAAATATTTAGCAGAATTAATTGGTTTGCAGGTTCCCCTCACACACTTCCATAATCATCAATGGAGGATGCTGTCCTGTGCACCTCCAGGCGGCTCAGACCTAAGAAACCTCTTGTCCCAGTAAGGCATAGTATTAATGTTAGCATGAGTTCCCTGTAAAAAACTGGACATTCACAAATCCAGGTCTATTCTTCTCAGCATTAAGAATCTAAGACAAGTAAGGAAAAGTTGAATACCAAGACATTCAGATTCAGTTGTACACAGAAATGTTTAAATTTAAGAGGACTCTGTGGATCAGAGGTCGCAATCTACAGGAACAAATACATGTGTTCTTACTATTAATTGATTATCTGAGGAAACAGAATTAACTGCTTCAAGTGGTTAAAAATATTCTATAACATAACAGTATTTGTCAATGTCATATACACAGGTAATCTGCTATTTACATTGCTTCAAGACCGTTATACTCTAAGTTTGTGCAATTTCACTTTGTTTGATTCAAAACACAAACAGTGCACATTTCAACACGGCCTGACTGTATTTGCTGGCTCCACAGAACTAGCCACAGGATGAACAGTTTACCTAGAATAGTACCACCAGTTGTAAAGGTTTAGGAACAAAAACAGAGGTCAAATTTTACTTTCACATGCTTCCCCCAACTGTTGATACTCAGAGAGCTTTCAGTATCTGACAGCTTTTCAAAGTTTCCAGTATAATGAAGTTTTGAATTTTCCTAATCAGCATTTTCTCCTGCGTATATTATGCTAGTGTACCATCTCACTCATTACAATTGGAAAAACCTTTTGTTTAGAAGATTTTATTTAATAGACACAAAGCTTGCCAACCAAAGCTTTAAAGCATACTAAAACGCAGAAGAAATGCAATTTTTAAAAATGTGACAGTATGTGGAGACACATTTTAACAGGAAATCCAGAAATAGTCAGGTATGCTTGATTTTCAAAGAGTTACACTGAAATTATTCTCTGAATAAACTGTGATAGCCCTTTAACTTCTTTCCCAGCACTGCCGCCTCTCCATTATCTACTTTATTATACAAGTACTCATGTTCCAGTTGTTCTCTAAATAAATCATCCTCCCATAAGTAAGAGAAACTAGTTCCATTCTTAAATTATGAAATTTAGATCAATTTTCTGGCACTTTAAATCAATGTAACTAATGGTCCAATTTCAAATCAATTTGATGCATGTAATTTACAATAAGCATGCATGTCCTTCCTCTGAAAGGCTAACAAATGAATTTTACAACGACCTCACCATGATTATCATAGGAATTTAAACAAAAACATTCAGTTATAAGGTTTAAAAAAAAAAAACCACCAAAAAAAAAAACCCACCAAAAAACCCATAAAAAAACCACACGCACACAAAGAAACCACATGCAAAAAAAACCCAAAAAACAAAAAAACAAGACACATGCCTCCACCTCCAAAGCCACTTAAAACCTAACCCACAAGCAGCACATAAAAGGTCGAAGTGCTGCCCTTCACCACCATGCTGCAAATATACTACCAACCCCCGCTCATCCATGGAAGATGGTCAGTTTTTCTTAGGCTTGATCTACTGACATTTTGATACACGTTAGTAGTACTTCCAGAACTTTCAGGATGTAACTGATTTTTTTCTCTCTCACCAGTGACACAATAACAATACCCACCAGAAATTCAAGCTCACTGGTAACTCATGATATGGTAGACATACAAAACAAACCAACAAAAATAAAAAACAAACACCAAAAATACCAAACAAACCACTACCCAAAACAAATACCCCAAACCAAAACCATTTCATGCTGAGAAACACACTTATCCAAAAAGTTTTATGTGCAATTCAGTTACCAAAAAAGTTTTATCTCCTATACACTAGAGAATCAGAGAATCACTAGATGCTCAAGTCTGACTTCAAAACAGAAGTCACAAACCAAAACCAAGTCCAAAGGAACAGGTTGGTATTCTATCAGTACAAAAAATCTGAAGGTGAATTAACAGGCTTCAAAGTAAATAAATAGAAAATAAAAACTAAACCTCAGAGAAGACGAAAGATGCATCATCTAACAATTTCCTCCTCCCCTCTGTTAAAACTCACATCACTTTCTCTCACGTATGTCAAGACTCTGGAGGACCACAATACCCAAACAAAGCTGCTTATTTCACTCACAGCTTGGGTGGTACAAACACAGAACTATTGCATTTCTTTCTTTTGCTACTCCCACCAACAATTTTTTCCATGTTCCACTGCTATTTAATATCTATGAACTTTGTTTTACTTAATTGATTTTGCAAGCGGCAATTACTCTGACATCTAAGTAGTGCAAATGAAATTAAAAATACGAATGATACAAAAAAACCCCTGCAGTGATATTAAAATCTGTAAAAACAGTTAGTGCTATTGCGGCCATGGCACATAAGCCTGAAATCTCCATTACATGTGCTGGTTTTAAAAATATGTTCTGCAAAGGTAATTCTTTTTCAGTAGCTTTAGTGATAGGCAACCTTGCTCTCCAATTATTAAAGGCAGCAAAATATCACTAAATGGCAAAAATGGAAATTCAAAACAAGAATATATGGACCATTCGAATTAAAGTACAATCATTTCTGTACCTGTAGGTGATCACAGATAATCTAGAATGGCCACAGTACACTTTACAGACCAGATTCCAGACTAAGATACCTTCCTGCTAATGTTAGCCTTAACCGTATTCTAACAAAATATCAGGTTTGACACAGATGGGAGTAGGAGGACACATGCCGACTGCACAACTTCACCGTTTCCTGGAACACAGAAGAAAGTGAAAACTAAACCAGACCTGCACTCAAAAAGTTCTTGTCTATCTCACTCAACTTGCAGTGATCCATTTTTATACAACTTCAGTTCATAAAGATGAAATGCCTGATAGGTAGAGAACACATTTTACTAGAAGCACAGCACACTTTGCCTCAAATCCTGGTGCACTAGCATCACCACTACCTTTAACAAGTCTAAGAGACATATATGTGAAACCAAGTCATGAACACCAAGGGAAAGTCTCTCCTAGATACTGCAGGCAGGCAAAATCCTACAAGATCGGAGGAATGCAACTAAAAATACAATTCAAACATAAAATTGAACATATGTTAACACAGCACATCCCACAGGTTTCCCCTATTTTGACACTGCTCACTTCCTGGAAAAAACCAGGTACTCCCTCAACTGTACCTTTAAGGCTAAAACTGGAACTTATCTTAAACTGCTAAAAGGGGAGCAACCAGCTATTACTACTCCAGACTCCAGTTTGTGAAAAGCAAACTTTTTGTAAATTCTTAACTGTACAGAAACACACCTAAATAAACAAACATTACTAGCAGCCAGTACATGCATTCCAGTCCAGTCCTGATTATCTTTAAATCCCACATGAGTAGTTATCTTTTCCCAAGAACAGAGTGGTGAACTCTTCACTACGTCTTCACTTGTTTCTTCTTCAAAAAAGATAAAAGCTTCTTATATAAATTAAGCACTATGAGCTTAGCAGCAGCAGTCCCACAATTGAAAGGTTTAACAATGCTATCATAACTACGCAGACAGCTCAATGGATAGTGCATTACCCCAATAAGTCCTAGGTCTAAAAATAATTTCAAGCTCAGATATATGGAGTCAATGCTAAAGCCAGACAATTGGCTGGTTTTGGGAATAGGCATGCACTGTACAAGTATTTCAAGGGCATCTGTCAGACTAGGTCTTGCCTATTCCCATACCCTGAGTTCATAGCAGTTGGGGCAGACAAGGTATGCTCCTGGAGCATTGCTTTGTTTTCTGTTTTCCCCAAAAGAATTCAGTTCATGTGCTCAGAGATTACACTACAACGGGAAGCCAAGTGCAGTCAGTGGGGACAGCTGGAAGATTCAAATCAATAGTAGAAGAAATCCAAACTAGACAGTAACATAAATGCATCTATGGAACAGTTCAATCTGCCCAGACGACATTCAGATTAGCTAATGGTCTTTTCTTCAAAGGTTAATTCTCTGCTGTGTTTTTAGAACTTTATACAACATCCATCTTCCCAACTTCCTTATATGTAAATACAGTGAGTCAGTTTAACTAAGCACCCTTCTTTTATTTATTAACACTGACTGGCTTAGACAACTTACAGTCTCCTTAAACCAAAAAAAGTAGCACTTACATGAACAGGGTTGATTTCCACAGCTGTAGCAACCAACTGCATTACTGGTAGCATTATGCCTCAGACAACCATGATACTTACACTCTTCTTGTAAAAATATAGACATAATCTCACCTTACCACTTCAAAGTACAATGAGGAGATAAGCCTATAGCAGGGACTGCCCCCAAGGTACATTATTTGGAGTAAATGACCTGCCATTCTACCTGCAGGAAGAAGGGTTAGGAGAACAGCACTTTGCATCCTTTAAGGCCAAGCCTGAACAGCCTAATTCCAAACCTACATTTGCATGATCAAAGAGCAGGAATAAAATCCATAAAATGAATGCTTCTTTCTACTTAGAGAAACTGAAACATCGCGCACAATTTGGAAAGCAGGAAATGCACTCATTTGGCTAACGGAAATTTGCATATCAACACTATAAATAGTAATTTTAGATTGTTTAGATATACATATAATACTTGGAAATATTTCTCCAAGATAAACACCAGTTTAAAGTCTGCACTTAATATGATCAAATGTTCTTCATTAGGATCAAAGTTCATCCAATTCAACAAAGTTGTTTTAAATAACGCCAAGTATTCAGAGACAAATCATGATGTAATATGAGAAATTTACATACTGTGTTCCTTCTCATTGTGGCTTTGGGGGTTTAATGCAAAATTTAACATCTGCACATGCTTTCCCCTGCCCCACTTTATTAAGGACTTAACAGGGAAAAATAATTTGTTTCATAATTGTAAAGATACCACTTGCAGGATTTTCATTCCTTCATCCAACCAGCTTACCACTTTCAGCATGCTCCATTTTAGATCAGTTTGCATGTCTTAAGCTCCCAGATTGGTTTAATCTTGGGTTTGGTTTAATCTTCTCTTTCATACTAAAAGGCACTCTCCAATACTCTATTTTTCTCCCTACCAAGACACTTGTAGACTGTTGTCAAGTCTGGGGCAACATCTCTAACACTGAAGAAAAGGACAGCATATGAGGCAAGCTGTTTGTGACAGAACTCCAAGGTTTTCACACTCCTCTTCTACTTGTGCATGTCTCTCCCCACAGCGACAGGCAGAGCTCCCACAGACAGGAGCCAGTCATAGCATGACCAAAATGGGTGAACTGCAGCTTCTCATCTTTCAGAAAGAGCAGAACAGGGTGACAAATGAAAGCCAGCTTATGGATTGATGAAGAAAAATGCAGGGTATATATTAAAAATAAAATAACCCAAAACCAACAAAACAAAAAACCACATAAGAGCAGTATGAAAGGCCAGTAATCCCTGTTAAAGATTCTCACTCTTAGAAGATTGAGAGTTTGAAGAGAGTTCCAAGACAGAAGGGAGAGCAAAGAGGTAACATGCGGCACTAATGCCTAATCCTAAATTCTAACTGCTTTTACTTAAGAGAACAGATCAAGGAAAAACAAACAAACAAAAAAGACAGTTGGGAAAGAAAGGTTAAAATAAAAAGAAAACTGGAAGTTGGAGAAGGGATTTCTAATGATCAGAGAAGATTCATAAATCTACACTAAGAAGATACTGGACCCAAAAACACAAGGCCTGAACAGATGGTATCGTTAAAGAATTCTTTTATTTAACAAATGAAGCTGGATGCTCTTGAAACAATATCTGGTTTATGAAATCTATCATGACTACTGTACATTATAAATTTTAAAAAGACATATGCTACTACTACATCTTGGTTGTTGAACACCCTATCTATATTCACAATCACACTGACTAAAACATGAGTTTGTGATGTGTTACCTCATTACAGTCAGAAAATGAATCTCTAGTAATAAGAATTTAAGTGAGACAGACCTATGACACACTGAACATGAGACTTCCACATGGGAATGTATCTAGGATTTCATACTCCTTCAAACAAGTGATAATTCTAGTTAGCTATTTCATACAAAAGCCAGAGGGCATAGAAGCAGTCACATAATACAACGTAATCATTCTTTCACATACAGACCTGATAATCAAGAAGAAAAACCCTGAAAAACTGAGGTGTATCTGGAACCATGTACCTAGCTACAATGATTCATAAATTTCATTCCAATTACTGACGCTTCTTTGAATAGACTGTTCATTTTTGGCCTCATCATATAACATGAAGAATTAGCCAGCTCCTTCAGGACTCACAGATGGATTTCATCAGGTCCCACGGACTTGTGCACATTCAGGTTCTTAAAGATCATCTCGAATCCGATCCTCTCCTACAGTGGGCTTAAGGTCTTCATTCTCACAGTCCCTGCCTTTGCCTTCCAAGACTTGAGCGATGTGGATAGAGCACTTTACGATAGATATATGACAGCTTTTTTCCCTGTTAAGTGACAGATTATTTTATAGTTGCCTACAGAAAGATGTAAAACAAAGTATGATCAATGAAATCATAATATATTAACAAAAATTCATTAAAAATTCCCAGACATGACACTGTCCAATACCATCTCCACAGAAGGCTTCCCACCTTCAACTACAAGAACATAGGTCTTGCAGATTATTTCAGTTTGTTCCAGGGAGGTGGACACGAACAAGAATGCAAAGGTTTTTCTCCATTTTTAATTTCTGAAACACATCATCTTCAGGTATTCAAAAGATGAAGAAATAAAAATGTATCACGCTGCACGGAGTAACCCAGCTCATATTGCTGTGCCTTCAGATGCAATAAGATTAACATTAATTAAGGTCTTTACTTACTTTTAAGGATTTTAGGTCTTTCTGAATGCCAAGGGAAAGTGGGAATTAAAAAAAAATGAAACAATATCTTTAGCTATCCATTCACTTGTACCAAATGGGAAGAGTTACATATTCTATTAAAATACTTAAACATTTCTACCAGCTGCTGTGCAGAGAACTGCAGAATAACAAAGGGGATTTTCAACTAGAATTAAATCTCTTCATCTTCTCAACCCTCAAAGCAAGAGAAATGGTTCCATTAATTCATAATCCTTTTAGGTTGCTCCTTTGACATACTTAGCCTAATACTCTGGATCTCTTTTCAACCTCTACCACCCACAAGAGATCTATACATAGATAGCCTGTTTCAAGTATGCACATCCCACACCCTTCAGCCCAACAGACACTTCAAGCGTAAGCTCAATACCACTTATCACTGTTGTAAAAACCCTGGCATGAAGCTCCAAAGTATGCTGGCCAACTTCCTGTCAAACTGCTGCGCTTCAGTTTCCAGCAGGGATTCCCTGCACCTTCTCTTGCTTCCCACCTAGCACCAAGGATCTCCAGTTAGACCCAACAGTACTGTACCGTGTCTCTAAGCCTCTGAAGAGTTTCAAAGACTTCTCTCAGAAATAGTTTGTCTGCCCTTCAGGCCAGCTCCTCACAGTCTAACTTCTTCCTGCCTCATCCCAACCCCTGTTCTTGAGCAGAGCTCTAGGAAAAGAATTGCTTTCTCTCGAAGAACTCAAGATATATAGCATTGCTTTGTATGAGTACATACTTACTGTTATCTCAAAAGTTTAAGTCACCATCAACAACGTCTGTGCTAGACAGAGGTAACAGCTACAATAGCAAGTAAAATAAACATAGTAGAAGAGTTATTGGGTTGAGACAGAAAGGAGTAAAATGAACATGAAGCATATGAAATAATTGCACCAAAAGAGGCAGACTGAAATCTATGCCTGTTAGAAAAGAGACTTTGGAACAGCTTGTCTGACAACTAAAAGAAATGTGGAGGGGGGGAAAAAAAAAAAAAAAGAAGATACCTACTCTTCTCTTAGAAAAGTACAAGTAATGAAAGTTAGAACTCCAGGACAGGTGTAGCATATGTAGCATAAACAAAGTAAGGTCTTCCAGGTGCAGATGAAGCAAACTTCTGATTTCAGTAAGTTAATGAGCATATCCAACAAGCAGCCTGTTGAAAGATTTACCTGCTGAATTTAAAACTGCTTCTTGATCAGAGAAACAATGAAGCCTAGTTTCTTAAGAAAGCATATTCTATAGTTCCTACCACAACAGCCTTACTCCTCTGTCATGTTCCTCAAGTCCCAGCACAGTACCCTCTCACCCTCATCTTTCTCCCACCTCCGCAAATCTAGCTATTTGGCTGGTGAAAAGGGAGGATTTGTGTTCATGGTTGACTGGGTAGCACCCATAGGCTGTTCCAGCCAACTAGGCATGATGCTGCTGCAAACAGATAATGTCTGAGGTCTACCCACCTCTGCCTCCATGAAAGTCTCTTCCTTATGAAGCCACTAACTTGCTTGAAACCTGACGTAACTTATTAAACTACACATTTCTGCTGCCCTGTTCGATGCAGTTATGATACTGCCCCCTGAGCTTAAGAACTATTAGGAGACAGATACAGGATAGCTCAATTGGTAAAGAAGATAGACTACAAATACATGAGATGGTGTCTTGCCAAATCTCATAATTTCTTCTGAAGTCAGGGCTGACAGCAGCAATAGTTTCCTCAGGTTCTAGAGATACTTTTTGCCCTTTCTCTCCTCCTCCAGGCTTCTTAAAAAAAAAAAAAATTTACTCCAATTGCTCTGTACAGATTGAAACACGTGAAAGAAAATGGAAGGGGGAGAGAGAGAAAGCACAAAAAATTATTTCATTTTTAAGCCAGCTTATAGGAAAATTGGAGTATATTTCCAATTGTTCACAGCATATTCAGAGATGAATTCAAAAATTTTCTAAACCCATTTTAACTCTCCAATCTCTAGCTTATCAAACTGCCATCTTTAAAAGAAGACGCATCTTTCCAAGTAGTTATTTACTTCTTGAAATGCAAATTTATAAGAAGAATTCATTTTCTCCCCCCTCAAAAAACATGAAGGGCTTTCAAAAGCCGACTTACCTACTCATTTATACAAGGTAATGCAGTATATTTGCATAAAACAGTCAAAACTTTTTTTTTGTAATGTAATAGGTAGCTAACTATGTAACCCCTGCCGTTTTAAAAGACAGTCTCCTCATTAGGAAACCGTTCAAAGTGACAATTTCAGTAACTCAGCATCTCTTTCTGGATAATTAGATGTATGATGAATATGCAGATTTCACAGAGCTGATTGGCTCAAATATATCCCATTCCTCAAGAACATCACCTTCCATAAAAACAACTCTATTACCGACCAGCAGGCTCTCATCCAAACTTGTTTCAAACATTTATCTGCAAAGCTCAAATACAGATCACAGCAGATAGAATTACCTTTGCCCGACCTTTGTGAAGGTACAGGTTACAAATGACTATTTCTCCTATTGGCACTGTGACCTGTATACATAAGATTTTCTTACAGCAGATCTTTACAAAATCTTTGAGGACAGGGATGGAGATTTCATGCCGTCCACACTATCGCAAAATGTAACTTAAATAACATAACAATAGCACCATCCAGTGGCAGTATCTTCTCTTTAAGAAGTTCATCACTCACATCACTTACACTGATCCAGGTTGGAGCAACTTTAAAACAACTAGTAGGATTTTTCCACTTCCAATCACAGTTTTTTGAGTAGGCATCATCCCAAGAACATAGGGATCTTGATTGGAAATGCAGTACTATCAACGAGTCTGAAAAGAGCAACTGCACATACAAATAATTGTGCAAAACCAACATTGAATGCAAGCATCAAATATATATGCAACTTGTAATATTTAAAAGATCTGTAATGCAAGTTTATTCCAACACTGAAATCCTACTAATATATTAACTGAAGGTTGAAAATGCTTTCCCCCCCCCCCAAACTAGGCAGCTCTTTATTGCTTTTTAGGTAGAAAATGCTTCAGTGTCTTCTCAGTATAGACTTAAAAAAAAAAAAAAAAACAAAAAACCCCCCAAAAAAACCAAAAAAAAAAACCAAAAAACCCACCAAAACACCAAAGCACGTCCTTCCCCCCCCCCCAACCAGTTAAGTTTCTCCCTTCTATTTATTTGGTTGATGTCTTATTTCCTCAGAAAAATAGAGTATTTTATATTTTCAAGTACCAGAATGGTGACCTCCACTCATAGTAAGCACCTGTGGCAGAGCCAAAAGAAATCACAAAAGAAAATAAAGGAAAAAAGGGCTGCTATACAGCAATTACCATCTGCAGTAATCAATATTACAAGAATAGATAAAGAAAGAACTGGTTTTAAAGACATTTTCAGGGTGTTTTTCTCAGAATAGAGAGAATAAATAAACTGGGAATTGCACAGTTTAGTGGTTCAGTGTCCAACCCTTGACACAGGCACATCCTTCCAACTTAGGAAAGACTCCCATAAATTACATCAACCACTAACACATGTATTTGGACAACTATGATGGCACGATTTTCTCTTTGTTGTGAAGTGGGATGTTCACACACTGGAGGTTTTAAGCAAGCTTCTGTTTCAAAACATTCCCATAGCTGCTGCTGGGATTATAACCCAAAACCTTTTTATTTGGGTTTTTGTTTGGATTTTTTTTTAAGAATTCAGAAATTTGTGCAGGACTGTGCCAGCACAAGGGAATGGTAAGCTTATTAACTGCTGCATACAGGCATGTTTCACTGTTGCTGAATGCTAGAAATGTTAACTGAAGAGACCGCCTAATTCAGAAGTGAGTTCAGAAGCAAATTAGAGCGCATTTCAGCTTTCACCAAGTCTGTAATATAATTTATCATTACAGTTTAAAAGCACAGTGTTCACTACTGTAGTTGCATATCTTGTTTAAATGTTCACTTTCTACTTCAAACACTAACACATTTTTGCACTAAAGTTGAATTTCTCAAAATACTTTTTCCAATACAGTGGAAGACACTGATTTTCTCTTCCTATTTTTGATAATCCAATACAAGACCTGCACACATCCTGCTGTCGTAAACCTAGGGCAAGCAGGATAGAAGAATGTGCATGTATTCAGTTTTGTTTATGCGGATATTAGAAATTAGTAACTGAAATTCATTAATACCCCTATATTCTCACTGTCTGTAGCTCTATTGTTACTCCCCGCACAATCAGAGCAGCTACATCAGTTCAAGAGAGGAGGCCAGACCAGGACACACGCACTGGGGGGAAGGGTGCTTAAGATGCTTAACTGGCACAGGGAGTTAATCTCCATCACCTCCCACACGCTCCTGCACCAGATTGAATAATGTATATTGGATTCAGCTGCTCAGCAGAGACAGTGGCATCTGCAGCTGCAACTGCACCAGCTGACTCATGTGACCAGAAGGTACCACTGAATCCCTTGCAGCAGCTGCACTCCATCTGTGATCACTGGTTTGGGGACAGAAGCTGCAGTGTGTGTCAGTTGCCGTTTCCACTTCTTGTAAAGCAAGGTCATCTGATCACACAGTCAGTACGGTACTAGGGCAGGAGACCCCCTTCTAAATAAGCAGATGGCTCGGTAGTTAAGGCACACAGCTTCTGAATTTGTAGCAAGTTTCCCATGCAATCTGGAGCCAGCTACATTCCCTGTTTGCTTTGGCCACGAATCCATAAAATTACCATCTTATCTAACAGAAAGCTTCAAGAACAAATCAATTTAAATGTTTCAGACACCCATACACAATGATTCCTGAGCTATACAAGTATGTAGATCAGAAGATGAGATATTTCCTGGCAAGTCTTCAATGCTATTCATGATCAGTAAGAAAGCAAATCAGCTTCACTCTAAAGCACAAACTTATCTCCCTGCAAATGTAGAACCATATCCATACAGGACATATACACTTACACTGCTAAGCAGGGGCTTCTAGATGTCCTGATAAAATCAGTCAGTCAATTTTAAGTGATCTCTTCCATCACACTACTAAAACGGCTTAAGTCTCCATATTTTCCTCACACTGCAGGCTACTCTGCCTGCTCTATGCTTTTGCCTGTGGGGTGCATAGGTTCACAGAACCTTACCCTAGCAAATACATATGCACATTCTCTTTGCATATGGCCTTGTCCAGCCAATTCTGCACTGTTCTGGCTCTGAGTTTAGAACATTGCCTTCTTTCCTATCCCATTCCTAATCTGTCCAACTCCCTCTCTACTGCTCTTTCTCCACTGTTTAGTTGATTTATGGACTATAGTTGTGTTTCATCTTGCAAGCCCTCTGCCACTTGACACTCTTATAGCAGTCCTGATGCAAAGAGAATCTTCCGTACTGAAACAGAACTGCCAAATTTTGTACTGTGACCTCTCATAACAGAAAGTCTCATCCATAAAACCCACTTTAGAAGTACAAAGAACTGTTCTTCATAAATAATTTACATACAACTTTGATCACTCCAATTTGAAAATGATTACAAACTGTCTTCAACTCATGGTCTCCTGCTTACCAGGAGGCAAAGACGAATGATCCACTCCCAACATAACCACAAAGTAGCAGCCATTCCAGAACAGCAATTTTCAATTCTCTGAAGCCACACTAGTAATTTGAGTCACAAAGAAACACTTCTGGGAATTAAACATGAAACATTATTTTGTTGTTGTTTTATGTAGTGTATCCAGAGGACTTCTGAGGGTCAGTTACCCAAAATGAGGAAGGAGGAGTGAGAGAGAGGTGGGGGGGTTACAAACATATTTGAATAGGGGTTAATTAGTAGTACAGTTACTCCTGAACTTAAAAAACTAAATCCTAAATATATGAATATATGAAGTAATAGATGCTGTAAATTTTAAGCTTTAATTAGTATTGTTTCTTAATTAATCTGAATGTTAATAACTGATTTTTAGCTCCAAACCCTACCAACCAGCACCTCCAACGTAACAGGAAAATTAAATTTTATGTATTTATGATTTCAATACTACTTCTCAGAATACTGCACTCTGTCAGCTTTGAGTTTAATGTGTTTTAATTTGATGCCTTAGGAACACCATACTACATATGGCAAGGCCACGGCTGGAAGATTTGCATCCCCTTTTTGGCAACACACTTCATGAACTACCTAAAATAACATGAGGGAGGCCACTGGAAAGCAGTGAGCTTGCAAAGAAGTCGAGAGGATGTGAACTGCAGGAAGCCATGTATCCTGCATTCTCCAGTCTACGGATGAGGCAGAAGGATAGACTTGAGAACCCAAGACTTATCAGTCTTACGGAGGAAGGGAATAATCTGTTCTCTGTGTCAGTGGAGAATAAGAGAGCTGATAGAACTGAACTGTACTCAGAGCAGATTAAAGGCTAGTTTTAGTGTGGGGAGGGCACACTTTACAGTGGGAATGAAGCAGCACACCAACACAGATTATGTAGCACTGTCTCCACATGACATCTTACTATTTCCAAGAACCTTTAGAGGAGGCTAGACAAATAACTGCCAGGAATGACAAAAATGAATTTCTAGCTGGATTAGGGGAACGAAACTAAATGATCTCTTGAGGTCTCTTTCTGAAGTTCTATGAAAGGAAAGGCAATTAATGGACAGCTAGTAAATTATTTTCACATAAGTCATTTAATCTGCTCTGATAGATGATCACCTCCTTTAAAATAGCAGAATCCTCTATACTGAGCACTAATTGGTACTCTTGGGGTTAAGCTTAACCCAGAAAAGGCTGAATGGACAACAGAGACTTAGCTATTCTTTCAGTTGCTGATAAACTATACAGTTTTGGGTTTTTTTTTATTATTTGGGGTGCTTCCATCTGTAAATAAGGATACTTATTAGTGAAGAGAGTGATGTTGCATTAGCAGCTTTGGAAATGGAACATCTGATGTGATCCTGCCTTTTCTACAATAGTGTAACAAGCAGGACATGAGTTGAATTTCTCTGGCAATTCAGTTCTAAATGGTCACGCTAAAAAATATTTTAAAATGAGAAAACTGAAGTCCCAGCACAGGAAGAATATACACCATGTTACTCACTGAAAAGCTCACAAGTGTGCAAGAACAAGAAGATTATGCTACAATACATCTCATTACCTGATTTTTTTTTTTTTTTTTTGGGGGGGGGGGGGAAGTGGCATTATATCCTAACTATGTTTCTTATGGAATTATGAAGAAACAATAAATCACATCCTTTATGCATTTAAACAGAACATGCACACCAAGCACCATCAAGCAGTAAATTCTATTTTTAAAATTCTAGGAGTTCAAAAAGCCTGAAGCTATTCAAAAACCAAATGAAACACATCTGCATTTAAAAATTCAGTTACAGAAGATTTTTTCATTAAAATACAGAAATATTGAAAGCTTAAATTATCTATCTACTCAAAAATAAGTATTTTTACTGTCTTTTGCAAAGGTCAGCTTTTAGATAATCATACCAGCAACATGTGTAAATGATTTTAGAGCACATCTCCTCAACCACATCATGCTGGTAACAACCACCACCACCACCACCAAAAACAAAAAAAAAAAAAAAAACCCACACAAAACAAAACTGAGTTTAGAGAGGAGCCAATTAAACTATCATTCTGAGTTTTGCAACTTTGCCTGTTATAACATAATCTGTTAACACAGTAATCTGAACACCAAATATGTTTGTGGTCTGTGATACAAAAACAGAAACCCACACAATTTGCTTAGTGTACTCAGGTGCATCTTATCTCAACCTAAACTGTGCACACACATGATGTACAACAAAATATACGTTTCTTATTTTCACTGGGTTTATGTAGTCTCTATGAAAGCAGTAAGCCTCCTCATTTCAAGCTTAGAAGTATTTAAACAAAAAGACAGTAGTACATGGCCAAATACTTTAAAGTGGTTAAAAGCTTTAGACATTTTACATCTTTTACTGCAGTATTCAGTTTATTGCCACAAAGCCAGCTACTAAAAAAGCACCACCTTGTGGCAAACCCACTACTGACTACATGTCCCTTTTTTGGAGCTTTCAAAGATTGACACAATGTTAGCAGCTACACTGACTATTTCATTAAAATTTGAACAAAAGCAGAATTAAAAAAGGATCTGCCAAGGGAAGATTTTCTGAAGACAATCCTCTACACATATTAAATGTAAGAAATTAATGAAATTTACGTTGTTTCATAAAATGCTCCAGGAAGTACTAACTTTTTTTCCCCTCTGGATACAGTACTAGATGACACTGTGAGTAAAATACACATAAGTAGTACAGTAAAAAAACCTGTATAAGAATCCCATGTTAAGTTAAAGTCTCATTCTACATCTGAATACTTCAATCTGCAAGATACACTGCAAGAGCTGCATAAATTAATTACTATGTTGGCTCAAAACCATCCCACAGCAATATCTTTATTTACATTCTCTAAGAGACACTAAGACAAAAGGTGTATCTTCCAAGTTAGTAAAATGACTAATTAGTAATTTCTAAATTTTAGAAAAATCTCAAATCTCACAACACAAATTAATACTCTAAAGACAGAATTTTGTTCTAGATTGTGTGCTTCTGTTCAACAAAGATGCAGAAATCTTTCCAGCTACCTTAACTAAGAAATAGCAATCCCATAAGACTTTGCATGCTCTGCAGCTTAAGATTGCATCTTATTGTAACTATGCACCCCACTCTCTATCTGAAAGAAATCAATACTGTAATAGAAATATGCAGCACTATGGAAAAATTAGTCTGCATATTCAAAACTCAGTCTTCAAATACAACAGTGGTTGTACACAGTTATATCACTACTGTATTAGCACCGCACTTTGTGTGAACCTGGAGTAAATGCAAAATACAGTTCACACCCTTTTTCACGTGATTTTTTATTTTGTAAAATAAGAGAAGCATCAAGAGAAGTGGTGAGGGAAGTCTCCTTCTGCACTATCAGGCCTCGCTGACCACTCAAACAGCACTTATTAAAACATGAGCCCCAGGGGGATAAGAAGGTGCAACTATTTTGTGCTGTTTGCGAAGCCTTTGCAATGAACACTCGGTGAATGGCAAGCTGAAACCCTTCACAGGAGTTCACAACACTCAAACCTTCTAAGTCTGAGCATTCAGTTTAGCTGTGGGCTATCTGCTCTGTCTGCGCTTGAGGGCAAATTCACAAATAGGCAGCAAAAGCAAAAATATATTTCCTTGCTTTAAACAAAGTATGTACAGTACGTACTAAGTACCAGTAATTACTATCAGAAAGAGCAGTAGAGCAACTCATCTTATTGACTGAACTACATAGCGAGGCAGGTCCATGTCAGTGCATCTTTTCCTGCATAAATTGTCAGAGTGTAAGAAACTGTTATGAAAGATCAATTTAACTCAATAACCAGTACTGTGAGAACCAATGAAAGCTCTCAAAATTTGAGCTGGAATTCCAGTTTGGAATATTCCAACACATCTTCCCCTTGGAGGATCTTTTGGTATCTCTAATCACCTATATGGCAGTGATAATCAAAATAGATGACACAGGCACTTGAAAAACATCTCTTGAAGGTAAGAGAAGAAAAATTAATATATGACATTAAGTCGCATAAGCGAGACTACAGAGGAACAATAAATCTGATCCTAGGAACTTCCATAACTTGATTTAAGCAAATTAAGTTTCAATTCTCTAGAACCTGTTTTTGGACCTTTCAGTTTTGGCTTCTCATATGTCACACGCAAAATATTTTTGATTCTCCATTGCCTTTCACACCCATCCCTCTGTTTCCCCTCCAGCTCTCTTCCTTCCCACTACCATGGAGTGCTCTATTACACAACAGTCTCAGATAAGCAGCTCAAGCTACCAAACCAAGTTCCCCAGAGGAACATAAGCCTTGTTCTTATCTGGCAACCAAAGCTATTATCAGAAGTTTCTTCTATTTTATAGCAAATAACCACTGTGTCATATAAGAATGAACCAACACTAATTTCCGAGAGCTGCCTAACAATCAAGAATATTCTAATAGAGCCTATAAGCTATGTAGCAAAGTTTTGCTCTAATATACTAATACACCAAATAGTGTAAACAGAGACAAAAGGCTTAATTACAGTACTGTACTGATACATAAGCACAATTTAAAAATATTAATCCAATGTTTACCATGTAGCCCACAGATGACTCATTTCATATCATCAATAGCAGGATGCAAAATCAAATTATACAATTTAATTAACACATTTTTTCATTTTGAATTTAAGCAGATGTAAAGACTGCCTCCATCAAAGAAGGAAAAAGCACTTCTGCTGTAATTTAGATTCCTAATTTCTGGAAATTTTATGCAGGCTTGTCTGTTAACAAGGATTTCCTGAGATGATTTGTGTAATGCTAATTTGCATCAGTGCTGTATTCAAAAGAATTGGGTGGGGAGTGGGCAGGCAGAGAACTGAAAGAAAAATAGAAGGAGGAATCTCTAATAGAAGTTTTGTAGCTAACCATAAATCATTCTTTTTGTACATGCGAGTCAAAGCTTTACATACAACACAGAAGAGATAAAACAATTCTAGAGAAATAAAACTGCAATTTAAAGTAATTTCTACAGAGGGAGCCAACAACCCAAGGAACAGGATTAACAAAACACATTCCAGATCACCACAGAGTTCTTCCCAACCATCAGTCTCACATTACACTTACATGATTTTCAGATATCCATAGCATATCACCCAGATTCTTACTCCATAGAATTCCCAAGCATTTAATAAAAGTTTACCTAAATAAGTGCTTGATGACATTTCATAGATCACTGCCAACATACAACAGAATGTACTTTTGCTTTGGGAGAAAGTGGCAATTTAAGAGACTGATCATTCTAAATTGCTTTTTATTAATTAAAAAGTACAGAAGTTTCATTCTGTAGCAATTCTAAAAACAGATTTTGTAAAATTATCAACTCTACTGTAGATATTTTTATTGAAGTTTTCATACAAAACCTCTACAGCAGGAAACAGGCCAGTATGATAGCTTGATCTAAAAAAATGAGGATGAAATCTAAATTACAGGTGTGTAAAGATGAGGGCTGTTAAGATTTTTCATAAAGCTGGGCAACTTGTTATTGCCATACGTTTTCCACATTACTTCATTGTCAAATCACATTTCATACTACATACTAATCCCTCAAATGTAATTACAAGTGAGATACATCAAGTAACTCAACAGCTTTGACAGACGTGTGACAGGTTCATGCATCATCCCAACCATGCAAACCATCTATGTTGTCAGCATATGTTGAATAGGCTAACAAAAGATTCAAAGCTTACTATTTCCAATATTTTACTATCTCTTTCCCCAAAAAACAAACCGCATTTTTCTACCCTTTTTTAAGATTTTGGAGGGAGTAGGGTGGATAAAGCACAAAGGGAGTTTAGAGACACTACATACCAACAGGACAGCAAACCCTAAAAGCAACGTATACGGAAGGATTTTTGAAAAGTGTTACTGAAGATAAACTACACCCTCTAGTGGCACAAAATACTGCAGCTTGGTTGTTTCCAACAGCACTAGACAGCCAGTTGCACTCCTCTTGCCCCCGGCATTCAGATCTCCCACTGCATGTTAAACTATCAATAAGGCACGTTTGCATACTAAATGGGTTTGAGTTTGAGTCCCTTAGCTTTTGCACTTATGTATTATGATAGGTAGTGATTTACACATGGGAATACACACCTCCCAATGCAAGGAAACTCCACAACATTCCCATGACGAGGTTCAAATCCCTTTCATACCCTCTAGCTTTCTAACATACCCAGGCTACTTCTAAGCCCCTACTGTAAATTTTTCTGCTCTTTCCGAAGCATCATACAAACCCTCTGTAAACTCCAAACAGCCCTACTATGCCTTCCAGATTCACCCTTCCAGTACTCACTTATACACATCCTGGCTAAGCGAAACCAGGACATACACAAGAAAACCCAGATGTTACAGATAATTCAAAACTGCATCAGTCAGCCAAATAGCTGTTCTGAAGCTTAAGAGTCCCTCTCTCCCTTGTTCAGTTTCACCATGAAATAGTATTCATATAGCAAGTATGCCGCTAAGAATGAAATACCTAAATAAACTCCTCTCGGCGGACTTGCAGCAGAGCAACACGTCTACCCTCCCTTCTGACTGTAACACATCAAACAGTTGACTGAAGGTAAAGGAAGCTTCTATTTATCTTCTTTCTCTTTCCCATTTCATGGCCTTGATCTCTGTTAAAAGATACATTCTGAAAGCAGCAGTGGCTGTAGGGCACAAAACAGCTACCACATTTCATACTTTCTCCTTCAACTAACTTCCAAAAAGTTAAGTGTTCTATCATGGCCAAAACTGCTTAAACAAACAGTTTATAAAACTGTACAACCAGCAGCCAAAGCTGTATTAAAACAAGTGTCCTAAAGCATTGCTTACAGACTCAGTGGTATCTTAGTAAAAGAGAATACTAGTAAAAAACCCCAACACCTCTGCCAGCAGTACTCTACACAGTGAAAAATGGCCTCTGTATCGGGCACTGGGTAAACAAATTTTTTCTACTTGAATATAGAGACAACTTAAATCACACCCCATTACATGCTACAGCTAGCTTAAATTTATTCTCCATGGAACCATAGTAAAAAAAGAAAACCAGCCTAAGCAACAACACGTTTGTGTGTGCACACATGCAAGTCTATACTTGGTTAATCTGACCTTTAGTTAAAGTCATTCAGTCCAATTCTGAGAATTAAAAATAGAAGCAACTCTTGTAAGAGGACCATATAAACAGGAGAAATATTTCCATTTTTCTCAGAGTTATGTTTATTTTTCTGGAGAACAATAGATGGGGAAAGACATATGCAACATTAAGGCCTCACTAACCTTATTATGTCTTAGTTTCCCCAGCAGTCTTGAAGGATGGAATTCTTAATTCTCTCTCCTCAAAGTTACAAGGAATTAGTTGGGTTAGGGGAGGTGTGAAGCATCTCCAGGACAGCTCTTCAGCCACAAATGTATGTTTACCTTGTAAAAAAACCTTGCAAACTGAAGATACTACTGTTCCCCCATCTTTGTTATTCTCAGGGCAGAATAAAAAACTCACCTGAAAACAAGTATGATTGCTCATCTGATTCACTACAACATTGGCATGCTTGGCTTGATCACCAGTTAAGATGCTGATTGTACTTGGAAGCAGGCTACGGAGCCTCCACACATTGTACTCCCTGGCTGAGCTGCAGGACAGCAACCTCTACCTTGCTTGCACTGTGGGGAGCGCAGGGGTGTGTGGGATATTTCCAGTTAAATTCTTTCAAGAATGTATATATGCACCAACTTAAGTGCTAAAAAAATCCTTTAAGATTAAAAAAAGTATGCAATGATGTAAAGACACAATTTTAAAAGACTGCTATAGCTGAAGTGAATTGGAAACAGAAGGGGGGGGGAAAAAAAAAGGTGATCTTTCATACCTTAAGTCTTAAAATAGAAGTTAAGTATGATGCCATGCCTGTAAACTAACTCCAGTCTGTCTTAGTGGCTGTACTTATCTCTCTAGATAACTAAGATTCAAGGACAAAAGGATCAAGCCAAGTCAGGGTGTAGCTGGCCCAATTACCTTTGGAGATAAGGCATTCATTATGGAACAAGATTTACATTTTTATGAAGAACAGCTCCATAGAAGCGATCTCTAAGAAACTGGAGGACATCTGACAGCCAGAGAAATCACTGTGATACTACTAGATGAAGAACACAAAAATAAAATAAATTCTTCTTTACTAGGTAAGTCAGTATAAAAACTGCTGACATTTCAAAGACTGGAATATAAAGTATTTTAAGCAGGGGGATTGTGTCACGTAACAGGAATACATAGAGTCTAACTTTGTTTGTATGAGACTTAAAAACATTAGGACATGTTCAGGAGAACACCTTAGTTAAAAGGACACTGAACCTAAGAATAAGTTTATAACCGGTGATAATTACCCAAGTGGTAAGTTGCCTTGGACCATTCCCTAGAACTGGCATTTCTTTTAAATATTATAAATAACAGAAAAGGATAGTGAAGTATCTAATTTAGAATCTTGAAGGACTGGAAGTGCTCTGAGGTTCAACAATGTTTAATCTGCTCTGTGCCATACAGTTGACATGGTCAGAGAAGTGCACACAGCATACTAGAAAAGTTCCAAAGGTCTTTCCTGAAGCAACGTGACACTGACCTACGACAGTTTTTCCCGTCAAGTATCCAGTGACATTCAAGATGCCAAGGTCAATGCAAAAGCATGTTAAAACTCTTCCATGATGACTGACAGCATATAAATCCTCCCAGAGGTAACAATGAAAAACCAAGGAAAGGTTTCTGTTGCAGCTGATTCACGTAAAACTTTAGTTTTATTGAATCTTCTTTATTTAATTAAGAATTCAACCCTCTGTTTAAGAAGTGACTATGCTGTACATGTAGCAGTAATTAATACGCAATTAAGTAATATGCAACATACTTAAAAAGCTCAAACAGGATTTTAGTATGTTTTGACTATTTCAAATTAAATACCTCACATTGAAAGATTCAGTTTAATCAGTATCTATTGTGCAAATAAAGCTTGTGTACACAGTACAACCTGTACTGCACAAAATACAGACCTGTATGTCATTTAACTTGTGTTTAACCTCAACATTCTAGTACTTCTAATACTTCTACCTTACATCTTTTCAAATTGGTTAATAATGATTTAATGGGTTAATCATAATAATGCTGTCCACATGTGCTCTACCATTAGAGTTCTCTACATAAAACCAATCTTACCTACTGGTCAAAGGCAACTGCTGTTACCTGTCTTTTGCCTGGAGCTGAAGCAGTTTTAATGTCACAGGTACATTACCATAATGTACAAATGTAAGTTAAATGTCTTTTTTCCATCCTCTGAAGGAACATGGAAATTTTATTTGGCTACTAATTCAATCAACTAAGGCTTTTAGCAAATCATTGTTTTTCCAAAGGAATTAAATCTTTGTTACCAGAATACCTTTTTACTGTTTGAAATCTATGACTTTGCTGAGATACATCCAAACTTTAAACATGTGAAACCTGACAGCTATACATACTAACCTGAAATAGTTACCTCATCTTACACTTGGATAAACTGCTTATGTCTTTTGGGGGTACTATGAAATAATGCAAAATAATGCTAGTGTTATAATGGAAGCAGACAAGAGCTGAAAGTTTAAAACTGAAAAGGAAATGAAGGTGGTTTTTTTATATCTAAAGCAAGCAGATGCACACAAAAGGGACTAAATTCCCCATTTTCTCTACGCTGAAAGGAAGAAATGTAAAAGGAATCCTAAAAAAATCTGTATCTTATTTGGAAATACAACTTTTATATAAATATTCCACTAGTCACCATGGAGAAGACACTGAATAACATTATCTAAGAGCTGACAAGTGAAGCACTTTCTCCATCTTCAAAAAAACAAACCCAAACATCAGTTACATAATACAGATTTGAGAGATGGCAAAGAGGACATTCACATAGAACATTTTTCAGGCAGCTCATGGATACGTGAGTGAATAAGGCAAGAAGAAAACAGGAGCTCATGCACCGAGTATAGCTCTTCAGCCAGTGGTATTAATATGCAGGAATTAAAAACAGCAGTAACAGAGCACCAATTATTTCACATAATGAAGAGCTTTAAGAACAAGAGAATTTTGAAACAAATTTTGAAATAAAAAGCATTATAGTATGCCTATATGTGACCTGTATGCTTACACATACAAATGAGCAGGAATGTTCCAATTGTGCCATGTTTTATTTAGTGAATACAGTAACTCTTGATTGAACTCATCAGTCACCACAGACCACATACCAACCTCTGATAAGTCTCCTCCACTTTCAAACCATGTATACAGTTCAAAAGCAAGTACCTTTGAATACTTTAATATCTATTTTAAAAGCTACCGTATGGGGGGGGGGGAGGGGAGGAGGGTGGAGGAGGGAGTGGGGAGAGGAGGGGGATGGGGACAAAAAAAAAAAAAAAAAGAAAACCCAAACCACCCAACACTAAAGGTTTCAAAACCAGGCATATAAACTCACAGCCTGCTCCCCTACACCTAGATAATATTCAGACAATACCTACCAGTCTTTTTACTTTGCATTTTCCAAATATACATACACATGTTTATGCACAGTACCCAGAATTTGCTTTCAACTCAGTTGCAGAGCTTTTGTATTTTACTATATCGTATGCAAAATATAATCATAGGTTATTTTGCCTGAACATGGAAGACTATCTAAAGATTGGAATTAATTTGAACTTCAGCTTCTTTGGTTTGGGCACACCTTTAATGAAGAAGCAAAACAATTGACTATGCTGTTATTGCACTGTTTAAGTATCTTATGGCTACTTCTCCTGCAAGACAAAAGAATGATCCATTCAACAACGGATCATAATTCTTCCCCAGGAACAAGAGTTTTTAGACTACAAAATCAAATTAGCCAAAACAAGCAAAGTTTCAATGTAACCGGCAGAGCACTGGTGACTCTTAGCAACATTCCACACCACAGCCCAACTGTGTTGATGAAAATTTGCTAAGGTGGGAATGGCCATAATATCACACAAACACACAAATTAAAATAATGAGTCAGCGCCGAACGGAGGAGAGTGGGGGAAAGAGGGAACAAATCTTCCTTTTCATTTCTGACATATATAAACAAACATTTCACTTATACACAGACATACTGCAGGCAGCAGGTAACTGCTACTGGACTGTCATACGTAAAACATCAACTAGGATGAACACTCAGACATTTAAATTGGAAGTATACCAACATTTTGTATGGAAGTATACCAAGAATTTTTTTAAACAAATTAAGGAGAAAAATCTTAATCTTTTTTGGAAACAATTAGTTTTCAGACAAGTGTAATTTATAGCACACAATATTGAAGAGCAGAAGTTATTTATGAACACAAAATTTTTGCTTCAAGTCTTTAATAATAAGATATGTATGTACATAGAAAAGTAAACACATATAGCATGCATGTGTATCACCATAAAAGAGCTTACAGTTCTTTGTGCTTCTCCTCTGCCAAAATTTGGTCGTTTGGCTTCAGCCCATACCTTGAAAAAAAACCACAAAATACAAAGCAGTTACTCTTTTGAGAACACACGATAAAATGTAGTTTTATGGTTTCAAACTGGCAAATTACTAAACTACGTAACATTTGTCGATTCAGGTACCTCAAGTTATTGCAAAGATAGCAGCAAAGTTTCCTAAAAAACTTATTACATGTTTATTAGAGTACATTTAACATCACATAAAACATCTGCTTCATATCACAGCTTCAAATTATATCAAGTACTTTGGCTTGCTATATATCCAAAATCATTGCGCTTCATTCCACAAACTGTACATTGATCTTATAATTTGGATCTGACAAAATATGACAGTGAATAACACAGACAATATGAACACTATAACTGGCTGTAGTGTTTCCTCCTGTACCAAATAAAAACTATTATAACCAATACTAAAAACATTCTATAGAAAAAAATATACCTTAAGAACAAGCTATTTCGGCAAATTTCTGCAGTCCATACAGGCAATCTCTGGTCAAAGTGAGACCTTGAGAGAAAGAAACTTTCTTTGCTAGTTTAACCTAGTAAGGCAATTTAACAGAATAGGTTGCCTACACTAACTGAATCAGAGGGGAAAAGGCGCCCAGTCTGCCCCAACACAGGCTACTCCTAGCCATGCTGCAGACTGCACTGTCACTCACTTTGGAAAACCTTTAAGAAGTGACCTCACTTTCGTTCTGCCTCAGAGCAAAATCTTTTGCCATCTCAAAATATTCCACAAATTTAACTGCTATGGTTTCCTGTAAGGTTTGGATTTTGGGGCTTGGGGTTTTTTTTGGACTGATTGCTTTGTAAGAGAGTCATACCTAACATAAGCAACTAAAAGTCAAGCGTCCATTTGCTAATTCTGCAAACAGCTAACTGCTCGCACTGCAGAAGGTTTCCACTGTCCCTTTGCCCTGTTTTTGTTCCTTGCTCCAGTCAACTGCAGTACTATAAATTGCTCCTTCTGAGGAAAGATTCTGGTCACCAACCAACTACAATCAAGCTATCCCCCAAATTCATTTTTGTTTCAAATAAAAAGATGAAATGTATGTTTGCTATTCCTTACAACATTTTCTGATGATACTCTCTGAAACTTGTTATTTCAGCATCCATTTAAAATACAAGCATCAACCCCAGACACATTCTCAAGCTCACTAGTGCAGCATTCAAATATACAAGACACCGACCCATTTTTTCTTGTTTACATTGCAGGGACTATCCCGCTGACTTGCATCCATTAATCCACTTCGCTGCTAAATCATTCTTGTAGTCATTTCTAACCAGGATACAGTGGGGTCCATCCATATTCTCCTTCTAAATGCAGGGTTTGCATTTGACTCTTACAGGAAGCAGACTACATCGTAATACATTGTTCAATAACAGATTCAGACCACTTGGCTTAATTGCCGAGTCTTCTCTATAATTCACCATCCTATCAGTCTTTAAGTTACAAATTTTAACTTACATTTACTTCCAAATCGATGTTTTCTGTAGTGAACAGCATTAGGCTATTTTTCTTTAATAAAAAAGGGTCCAGCCCAATACCAGTCTTTTCATAATGCTGCTACACCTCCCCAATATCTCCATTTGTCATGTCTCAATAAGCATTTTACTGATAGAAAATACTTACATATAAGAGAAAAATCAAAGAGCTACCAGGAAATTCTAAAAGGGACATTTTCAGAAGTCAAACGACATTAACTCTTCTTGTGCAACTTACCAGCTTAGTCAAAATGAAATCAGGTTAGTTATTAAAAGTATCTGCCTGTCATAAGAGAGATATACGCTGGCTAATATGCAATCCATTTTGTAAATGGAGATCATTTTGCCCTTTAAAGTCACAATCCACATAAAGTCACAACCATTCTTCACTGAAGCTACAGTTTTCCTCTGACCAGAGATCAAAACTACTTCATCCAGGACTGAATACAATTTTATCTGATGATGATATAGAAAAAATATCTATATTTGAGTTTTTAAAGCTCCCGATTCCTCATTTGTTCACTTATTTAAAAAAAAAAAAAAAAAAAACCAAAAAAACCACAAAAAACAAAACAAAACAACCAACAACAACAACAAAAAAAAAACCACCCCACACAATTTAATCCACACAGTTATTTAGAAGAAAAAACAATTAAAACCAAATAAAACTCTTCACTACTTACTCATACTAGTAAGTCAGCTACAACACAAACCACACAGCATAATGGGAATGCTGTTTAACAGATGTGTGATTTTCGCCTTGGGTATGTTACAGGCATACCACAGAGGGGTGCGGGAGGGACACAGCTGCTACCCCTGAGGTTTGCAGCATAGTTCCTTTGATGAACCTTAGCTTACCTAATCGTTTTCATCACCACTCCCTTCCTTCACTATGAAAATGGCGTTTTAAAATTATTCTTCCTTGACCCCTGAAGATATTGCTTTGACAGCAACTTGTCAAAGAAAATTTCCCACAAAGGGACATGCTTGTAGAGTTCAAACTTTTATTAGTTCTCTATGCATTAAGACAGGATGAATATTATATTTCATACACAGCTGCTGAAGTATTTAATAAATTTAAATGCGTAACCAGCACAGCGCACAGCTTACATAATATTTCCCAACATATGTTTCGTAGGCAAGATTGATAAGCACCAGTTGGCTCTTCCTAACTGATGGTTAGATTTGGGAGAATCTCTCTAAAAAACTTAGGAGCCAAGGATACTAAATGCAAAATTGAAGCTATACAGTCAAAAAATTTAAAAAAGGGACATTTAAAACCATCTAAGCAACCAGAACAACATACTGTTCACATATTATACATTTACACGCCTGATATTAAACTAGTAAGAGACAAGCAAATATGCTACAGAAGTGGGCAAATGAACTAAAGGGACCATAGCTTCACTTTTTATTCCTATCTTCTGCCCTGTGAAATTCAAAGCTCTACACATCCTAGAATGTTAAACAGTGGTTATTCTTTTCAACTATCCAGTACCAAACTGTGGTATAGTTTCCAAATGTTAATAGTCTTCATCACTACTCAAGATGAGGTTGACCTGGAAGCACACACGGAGCTTTGCACTTATTTGGAGTCCTCCCACCCAGCATCTGCTGGGAAGAAAAACCACACTGGATGTCCTGCTGGTGGGAATGTGTGGAGAGGCTGGCACCAGCCTGGCCTCTTGTTTTGGTAAGATCAAAAGTAGATTAAGATCTCTGGGCTTGGACGTGTGAAACACTAGGTAGGAAGCTGGGGCACACGTGCTGCTGTTTTGGAAGTGGGATGCTTGGGCAACATGGTCTAGTGGAAGGTGTCCCTTCCCATGGCAGAGGGTTGGAACTGGATGATCTTAAGGTCCTTTCCAACCCATGCTATTCTATGATTCTAAGATCCTATTTCAAAAGTGACGTGCAAGGGACTGCACCAAGACTGTAGCTAAGTGTCAAAACAAACTATAGTAAATTTCAAAAATGATACATTTTGAACACTTTGATATGTCATCCACAGACATTTGATCTACTGGAAGAGTAGCCAGTGTTCCAGCCACCCCCTTCAAAATGGCAGCTGCACACAATCATGAAGATGGACAGAAAAAGTGCCCCAACTGTAGCAATTATCACACTGCACAGCTGCGTATTGCCACCAAACCGATGCAGCTGCCTGCCCAGATACGCACACCCCAGCCACTGAGCATCACAGCCCACGGCTTCTGACAGTCCAATAAGCTGATAGCACCTTGGGTGAAACTTCCACTTTGGGAAGACAGCAGCTTTCTCTCCAAACTCAGTTCCTTATGGAATTTCTTAAGCCACAACATCTTGACGTCTAGCCTCTAGATGTCCTCATATCGTAGTTGCTCCACCATAGTCTACTCTGATCAAAGCTCAAGTGACTTAACTGCAGACAGGAGCTAACAGATACCATTATTCTATCATCCATCCGCTAATCACAGTTTAAATGAGAAGCTTCACACTGCTTTACATTACTCTTTCCAGTGCCAAAATAGGGTGCTTTTTTAAACAGTATTCTTTCCAACCTGGTTACAAAAAGGCATGTTTAGACATTTAACTTAACAGGACAAACAAGCAAGCTAATCCCCCTACGTTTCATCAGGAAACAAAGACCCAACTCCAATTCACACACTGGAAAAAGCAACTCTTTGTCCTTTGACTACAATGGGGCTGATGCAGGATGTCTAAATTCGCCTGCTGAGCAAAGCAATTTGAATGCCTCCATTAGTCCCTAACTCCATAATTTCAGAACATTAACAAACTGGGGATATATTTCAGTAAGAAAAATCTTAAAATGAATTTTATTCTGCATTCATTTTATTCATTCTCAGGGATGTTTTCAACTTCCCAAGACAAAGCTATCCTGAACCTCTCAATGTTTTCTCCTCATTTGATGAGTGTAACCAATAACTCTACAAGAACTCAGATCTGAACGCAATGTAATTTTCTTCCTTCCTACTTATGTTTCCAGAACCAAATTTTATGCACATGCAGATATGTACATAATATCAAGCTCAGCCCCCTTAAAGCTTTAATTATAAATTGACAACTAGGTTAATCTTAAGTATTTTCCCTTTCCACAAGCCTGAAAATAAAGTAGCAGAGACCCAGACCAAAATTATTGCAGGCATCCTGAGGACAGATGTTACGCAGAACCAGAATGGTGTTAAGAAAATTTGGCTGTACATACAGCTAAATATACTCTATCAAAAAAAAAAAAAAAAAAAAAAAAGCCAAAGCCACTTGGAAGAGGGTTTTTTGTGTATAGCAGCTAGTGGTACAACTCTGACCAACACATTCTATTTGGTGCTACAAAAACCTCAATGAAGACAGCATAGTCCTCTCCTCTACAGTTATATGACTAGTGAGGCTGAGGCTGCTATGTCACACTCAAGATACAGGACAACGGTGAACGGCCTTAAGCTGTCAGAGGGGAAATTTAGATTAGACATTAGGAGAAATATCTTCATTACAAGGGTGGTGAAACAATAAAACAGGTTGCCCAGAGAAGATGTGCCTGCCCCATCCCTGGCAGTGTCCAAGGGCAGGTTGGACAGGGCTTGGAACAACCTGGTCTAGTGGAAGGTGTCCCTGCCCATGGCAGGGGGGTTGGAACTAGATGATCTTTAAGGTCCCTTCCAACACAAACTATTCTGTGATTCTATGACTTCCCTAGCATTCATGTACAAGTTTACTATTTCCATTTCCGGTTTTGCAGAATTGTAATATTTTTATAAAGTCTCTTCATTTTTTTAGGTATAGTAGAGCCTTCAAATTCAGCTTTAACCTGTGCAATGCATTCTAATGATCCTTCTGAAATGGTAATCCTACAACTTAAAGTTTTCTTTATTTCCCACCTGTCAATATGAGGGAGTATGAAAATTAATGTGCTTGGACTCTAAGCAGCCTTTTTACAATAATGTCTTTAATGTAACAAACAGCTGTAAGGCATGGTTCCCTTCAGGCACCCTCCAATTTTACAAAGCCTAAATCAAATTAAAAAGAAAACACAGCCTACACTAAATATGTACTGGTGGAAAACTCAAAATGAATATCAAATTCAGATCTGCTCTACAAGCAAGAGTTTCCTGAAAGGCTGGTAAAACACACCTGTCCTAAGGACCAGAATAAAAACTGGTCATGAGCAAAGAGGTTTAAAAAATGGCAATAGATCTTCACAGTTGCAAAATTAATCCACCTTTCAAAATTTCTGCCTTGCATCCACCAACCTAAGCAAAAACTTATATAGAAACAATAGCTTAAAATTGCAGAGATATCAAACTAAAAATCAGCACAGACATATAAGGTGTTGCTTGGGACAGAAGAGCTACGACAAAATCTCCATCATGCAGACTACCCAGAAACAAAGAGGTACAAAAAACTGTACACATATCAGAGCAATATTTTCATTAATATTTTCAAGAATACTTGTGAAGGAACAAGATGTGAGAGAGAAAAGATTTTTCTTTTTTTTTTTTTTTTTTTTTTTTTTTTTTTTTTTTTTTGCATTAACCATCAATGTGAGTAGTCAGCATAAGAAAGAAGATTGAAACTATTTCAGTAATATGACATTGGGACAGCAAAGCACCCTAGGGAGCTCTAAACATGTATCTGTGCAGACATTCCTCTGCCTTGTTTGATGTACAAATAAAAATAAACTTTTTGCCACAGTACATGACTCTGACTAACCTTTCTCCCCTTTAAATGCACTTGGGCTCTGCTATTCCGTAAGCTTATTGACATGCTTGACATGCTTTGCTGCAGTTACTGTTTTAAGCATTTCCCAGATTGATTAAAAATGGAATGTATGAAAAGGTAGATTTCCAACACGCTCTTTGAACTTTGCAGAAAAGTCATCAAAAAAAAGGAACAGAGTGTGATTTCTCTGACAAAGACCTAAAGCGTGTTGCTTGTATTAACTGGACAAGACAAGGAGAATTTATGCTATGCTAGGCTATGCTTCATCAATAAAAGAAAAGACCTTTCAAGACAGAGCTCTGCATAAGCATTTTCTCATAAATTTTCAACAAAGCCATTAAGAAACCTTAAGGACTTCAACAGAGTCTTGTATTTCAGACTAAAGAAGTTTCTGTAAGAATGATTCAGCAGTAATGTCACTTTAAAGTGATGTTAAGGCTACTTTCACTGTTCTAAAAAAAGATATACAGTCCTTTTTCTGTTGTTTTTTCTTAATTATTTATCTTGCAAAAACTAGGACAACCAGCCTGTGGGGACATTGGTGCCCACATGTCCTCTTTCAGGCTGTATTGACTGCTTTTTACCAAATGCAGTTAACACATCCCACAAGATCTTTCAGGTCAGAAACACAGCCATGTGTGAACCTGCTACAAAAGTGCATCCTCATGAGCATTTACAGACCAATGCACACAGCAAGCTCAACAGAAGCTTCCAAAATATTTCTAACACATCAGATTTATGGGGGATGGGTATACAAGGTCAGCCTGTTTCTCAACTTCCATCTGCAATTTATCAGCCACAATGAGTAATGCTACCATAACTGCCAATTCCATTTCTTATAACTTGATCCTTACAGCGATCAAAAGGGCATAAATGAACTGCTTTTCCTACAATAGTAAAATACTACCTAATGCAAGGCAGTATTTCTGCATTTTTGACAAGACTACAGTTGCTTAGAAATTCTACTGAAGTCTAATGTAGCCTTACTCTTCTGATTAGCCTAGTAATCTTTTCCATGCACACAAATATTGCGTGTAAGTACCATGACTTCTATTTGTTTGGATCATTACTTTAAGCTTACTATGCCAGATTTTAGGAGCTGTGCATTTTCTAAATCAAGTTGCAAATAAAAAACTCAACCCAGATCATACCTTATGTATAAATTCAGCAGCCAAATTCATCAGACCAGATGTGACCAGCTAAACCAAAATTAAAGTTCTGTGTAACTGGCACATACACACACCCTAGTCCAAATGTTTGTTTTAATACATTTCCTTTCCCCATTCAAAAAAAAAAAAAAAACCAAAACCACCAAAACCAAAAACCAAAACCCAAACAAAAACAACAAACCACAAAAACAGTCAAGGGCTTTGATTCATATCCTGAAAGTCTCAGTCTCTTGCCTGACTTGGGCTGTTTTTATTCCACCAGCTTAATACATAATACATCTGCTTTTTCATTTTTTCCATAAATTCCTCTGTTGCTTTGCTATAGTCTCCCAGTTTCACCATCTGAAAGGCACCGCACTCCCCATTCCTTCAAAATTTCTCTCCTTTTTAGCCCCTCTCCCACTCCATAACAGGGCAGCTGATTCCTCCCTACCTTTTCACATTCTTTCTTGGTCTTAAATTGACAGCAAAACAGGGAGCCCTTTTCCATTAATTTCTGTGTTTAATGACAGCTGATTATCATGCATTGTTACTCTAGGGTCACCTTGTATGAATTAGTTTTACTGCTTTGTTGCAAAATACCAGATGTAAGTCCAGAATCTCTTCCCTGAAAAACTGAAAGATTTAAGAGGGATTGTATGATGGTAATACATACAATGAATACAATACAGTCCCCAAAAAAGCCTGATTCCAGAAAAATATGAGTTTTGTAATAGCCCACTTATACCAACAAAAGAGAAAACTGCCTGAAAGACTTTTCAGACACCTCTAGGAAAATATTAGAGCTGTGAGAGAATGCATCTCTCTGATAAACCTCAACATGGACCAGCACAAGACCAAACGCTATCTATGCCACATGTTTATGATAGACTTAGAGTTAAGTACAGTAGCTACTGATGAAATCCATAGATAACAGCAGACTGGAAAGGGTACGTGAAACAAAACATTCTAGCAAAAAATAAAATGAACCCATTCAAACACAGTAACTTCAAAATACAGATAGATGCAGAGCCGAGAAGGTAAATAAAAAGAATTAAAACGTGCAAGAGTAAAGGCATCCCACAGAATAGTAACTTGGAGAGGAGGGAAACCAGGTGTCATAATCTGCAACTAACTCAACCTTAGCCTCTGATTTGTGCCAAACATTGAAGACATCAATGAACTACTTTAATATAGAAACAGGAAAGAGCAAACCAACCAACCAAAAATAAATAAACAAAAAAAAAAACGCAACAGAGTGAGCTGTCAGCCTCACTAATTATTTTGTCCCCTTCCATTTTTAAACAGAAAAACATGCAGTCAAAATGTTTACTTTGGGAAGAAGAAAGGTAGGTAGGAGTAAAGCACACACGAGTGGTAAAGGGAAAGAGACATGAAAAAATAACAACGGAAAGTTAAGATACTTCTATCTGAAGACTGTTTAAAATAAATTACTTCACAGTTATCAATGACAAAGAATCAAGTCTGGTTAGGGAAAGAGCATGCAGCATTGTCCTGGCAGAGAATTAGGCTGCCTAAGGAAACAAAAGTATCTGGGATTAAGGGAAAGTTTAAGCGCAACTCAAACCACAGACCTTGTCCATTTCATTTATTAAAAAAAAACAAAACCCAAACATTAAACACTGCTACTGGAATAGAATGTCAGGGCTGAGAGAATGAAGGACCATCTTGAAGAAGCTATTGAGGAATTTCTTGTGGGTTTTTTTTACACATTTATTAATACTCATTTCCTGTGTACTATTATGACTGGAGTCTTACCAGACTGCATCACATTGTGTACAAACCTCTTTTTGTATCAAAAAAACCTCAAAAATATTAGCAGGAAGTTGGGGTCTTTTTACTGCAATACTTATTATGGAAGATGGATTTAAATTTCAACACAAAATTAACTTAAAATTATGCCCATGACACCTAAAAGAAAAAAGAAATACAGTTATCGATGGCATAATTAGAAGCATTTTGTTTCCACAATTTCTTGCGTAGATATGATCATTCATTCATACACAAATGTTACTAGGTATAGTTTTTCTGGCATTTATACTTTGTTAGTTGCTGTTTGGTTTGGGGTTTTTTTGGTTGGGGTTTTTGTTTGTTTATTCATTTCCCCTTGATCAGCATTTTCCTAAATAGTTGCTTCTAAATTATTCAGCGTAATAAGATAGACTCCCCACTGATAATATGGTTGGAAATCAGGACTTTAATCAGCTATTAATATTGTAAGGTAGATTTAAAGGGCTTTTGAAATTGGAGTCAAAACAATAATAGGTTTAAATGATTAAAAGGGATTAAGGAAGCCAGGAAAGTTCAAAGCCTATTAATCACCAGACTGCAGAAAACTATGATCATTTAATAGGGTCAGCCCTATCACTTGGGACTTCAGCATATAGTTGTGGTCCTGTCAAAACAGTTTTCTTACCTATAAACTAGTGAGCTAAAAATTTAAGACATGTAAACACTTCCAATATAGAGCTGAAATGTTGGGTTTTTTCAGTAATAATTTTTGAAGTGACTGCAAATGCCTTCTTAAAAGCTGTACACACACTGTACTTTTATTTAAAAAAAAAGTACTCTGAATTTATATGCATTACACTGGTAGAAATACCCTTTACCAACCTTTAGCAACTCCATCACGGAATAAAACAGTAATTCAACTTGTGCAGAACTACAGGCAGTTATGCTTATAGATTGAGCTCTTTCAGCTATTATTTTCATATTATTCCTTTGAGCCTTCAATATTTAAACAGTTTCTTTAGTCATACCAGTCATCTTGCATTGTTTCTGCTCTAAAGTCATAACCTCACCTTTACATACCAATTTTCTTTAACCATAAATAAACCTTGGTTTGTAGTTGAATTCATTTTGATTACAAACACAAACAAGCTTTAACAATCTTGCCTTAAAGTTCCATTTACATAAAAGCTAAAAAAAAAAAAAAAAAAAAAAAAAAAAAAAGAAAAAAAGGGTACATAATCTGAACAGTAACAAACCACAGGGTTCCTGTTCTCTTCCTAGTTAGCCACGTTTACTTGCTATTATCACTTTAAAATTTATTGTTCTGCAACAGACCTGTCAGCACTAGTACTGAAAATCCCCAAATACCTCACTGCTGGACAAGGAGCTCTGCTTTGAGAAGGAAATTGTAACAAAGTACCATTCGGCAAAGGCAAAGTAGCAGAGTTGTGGACATGACCCTGAGATTCTCCTGCCTGTATCTACAGGTTAGTTTATTAATTTCTTCTGAATAAATGTTCTCTGTATGCCATAGGTGAATATTATTGCCAGCTCAGTCGAGCTTCTGTACGCTTGAAAATAAATCCCTCGTCTCCTCTTCTAAAGAGAAGGCAGACATGTAAAGCAATGTGCTTCAGGTGTCAAGATGGGACCTGATAAAATTCAACCACAGGTCCTGAGGGAAGTTGTTCAGAGCAGCCCTGTGGAGGACTTGGGGGTGTTGGTTGACAAGAAACTGAACATGAGCCAGCTTCAGTGTGCACTTGCAGCCCAGAAAGCCAACTGTACCCTGGGGTACATCGAAAGAGGCGTGACCAGCAGGTCGAAGGAGGTGATCCTGCCCCTCTACTCTGCTCTCGTGAGACCTCACTTGGAGTATTGTGCACAGTTCTGGTGTCCTCAACATAAAAAGGACATGGAGCTGTTGGTGCAAGTCCAGAGGAGGGCCACGAGGATGATAAGGCAGCTGGAGCACCTCCCGTCGGAAGACAGGCTGAGAAAGTTGGGGCTGTTCAGCCTGGAGAAGAAAAGGCTGCGTGGAGACCTCAGAGCAGCCTTCCAGTATCTGAAGGGGACCTAGAAGGACACTGGAGAGGGGCTCTTCATCAGGAACTGTAGTGATAGGACAAGGGATAATGGGTTTAAACTTAAACGGGGAAGTTCAGGTGAGATATAAGGAACACGTTCTTTACTGTGAGGGTGGTGAGGCACTGGAACAGGTTGCCCAGAGAAGTGGTAAACGCTCCATCCCTGGCGGTGTTCAAGGCCAGGTTGGACAGAGCCTTGGGTGACATGGTCTAGTGTGAGGTGCCCCTGCCCATGGCAGGGGGGTTGGAACTAGATGATCTTAAGGTCCTTTCCAACCCAAACCGTTCTATGATTCTATGATGAAGTTCAATAGGCTCTACTTCTACAATAAAACACATGTTAATACTTTGAAGAAACTAATAAAGACAGTAACATTACACTGTTGCAAACACAGAACAAGAGTGCTGGGCTCCATCAACACACAATATATTTCATAACTGAATTACAACTCTGTCCCCATATTAGTTCTGTTCTGTCTCTAAAAAATGAAAATTGAATTTCTAAAATACAATTATTTTAATGTCTCTGGTACAAAGAAAGAAATGCTACATCAATAAAAATCAATTAAGACACAGCAAAAGACAATTATTCTCCAGTGAAGAACTCATAAACCACAAAATCAGACCACAATACTACTTTCAAGCAATAAAGTCCTCCAAAATGAGGATACTGTAAGTGCTGAGGCTGTATTGAACCTTTACTGATGTTAAATACTTTGTCTTAAAAATGCTAAGAATTGACCTTTTCATCAATCATAGGGACACAGAGAAAAAGACTGCTGTATCATATTTAACGCAAAATGCATTGTATTTAGAAATCATAAGGAAACCAACACCAAGTCTTACATATCAGCTAAATGTTTTCTTATTTTTAAAAATATAGCTTAAGATGTATCTAATTTTCCTGGATGTCATTCTGTTTGCAACAGAAAGTATCAATTCCATACTATTACTGCAGCCTAAATGAGTCCTCCTGCTGCCTAAAAGTCAGATCTCTTCAATCATCTGTCTCTGCACCTGAGCACTTCTTACAGGACAGTTCAGTTTACAGAAACTTAGATAGAGAATTGTCAGGAAATCCATGTGCCTTAATTTGCCTTCTCTAAAAACAATTTTTAATACTGACTAGAGGAAATAGCAAGCTACAGACAAGTGTTGCAGCTACTGTGACATTCCAACCATGCTGAAAGAACTTATCCAAACCGCTAAATGCATTACCTCTATTGGAAAAAAGCAGCATAAGGAAAACGGCAGAGCAGGTCTATTCACTGCACTGAAAATTTTAACTTCGTGCTAACAAATGCAGGTGTAATACCAAGATGGAGATTCAGGGAAGAGCTCCTGAGAGATAAACTCCTTGCTTTGCTACCACTAGAGGATCAGACATACCGAGAATGCAATTACTGATTCTGGGAAGAACTGTTTCTCCCTTTTGCCTCCAGCCATAGCCACTGCTTTGCATCTTAACCCTTCGCCCGCAGTGGTAGCTACAACATCAAGCCCAGACACCCACGGATCTGGAAGAGGAAAAAGGGACTGAGGTATTTGGACAGTTCCTGCCAGTTACTGGAAGCTCAGAAGAGCTTCCCGCTTTGGCTGAGTAACAGTCTTGTCCCAGGGCTGATTCTAGAAAAAGGTGTTTCAAGCAGTTCTAATTTTGTGAGTCAGCATAAACTTTAAATTTAGTATACTCCTATTGTGTAAAGTTGCCAGGCTTCTTTTATTAAGTTTGTACTCCAATTTACATATAAAATTTGAAATGTCCTACTTTGAAAACAAGTCAGCTACCCCTCAGATGTTTTTGGCTAAAAAGCAGGCATTTGTAGTTGGTGCTTTCAAAACAATAAAAAGCTAGCAATTACTAAGGCAACTTGCTAATCTTAATATAGTATTTGAATGGCAGAATCTGTTGATAAAACTCTACAGTTTGTCTTAGCTCATACATGCTAGCACAAAAGATGCTAAGGAAAGAAGGAAGGGATTTTGCACAGGCTAACTATTGCAAAGGTGGCAAGATTAACTTTTTTTTTCCCCTTGAAGTAAAGGACATAGCTAATTCCCAGCCCACAAGCCTCTGAAAGGTGATTTCCAACAACTCTGAGCTTGTGGAATTGAAATCTAAATTAGAAATACTACAGACATTGAAATTGAAACCATATCTAATCAAGATACACATCCAAACACTTTACCTAATGTAGACCAGCTAACAGATGTGTTCTGTTTAGTTGTGTTTAGTACTGCTGTACGTAACATCACAAGCACAATTCAAAACCAAAATAACTTGAATGAAATACCCTGGAACACAGTCTCGCAAAAATGAAGTTACAGCAATCAGATCTGAGGGAAGGTCTCTGACCTCTTTTCCACACAGCAACTCTACAAAAAAAAGTTCCTAAGAGATACATGATATTCTGGAACACTTTGCCTCTTCCACTGGAAGGCTTGAGAAATATAAATATTAGAAATTAAAAGCTCCCTAGTCTTCATGTGATAAGACAAACAGAGAACCACCAGTTTAAAGTAGAACTAAAAAATGAAGATGATTTGTATGTTAAAAATAATTCATTCAGCTTGTAAAACCACAGAACTTTTCTGAGTACTATATTTGAGCTGTCCTAAAAGATATACCATTGATTTATAGGACTTGGCACAGGTTCAAACTAAGAATCTAATGGCACAGCAGGACACGCAGCACAAACACCTACACCAATGACTGATGAACTCACAACTGAGTCTCATGCTAATAATTACAAAAAGAACACACAACACTTTGACTGAAATATTCTATTACCCCATTAAAGAATCAAGGGTTTGTGAAATGAAAGATCTTTGTCCCCAGCTCTGCATTTAATCTGAATCTATTAGGGAACTGCAGGCTTCATGACATCCTAAAGTCTACAACAGTGACTTGGTCTCCAGTAACTTGGGAGCGTCGATGATTCTGCCCAGGCAAAAATAAAGTAAAATAGCACTCAAACAGCTGGTTTACCCTTCTCCAGCCCTTGACTAAGGGAAAAACAAGAACACCAGTAATTAAGAGGAAGACAGGCTGCCTCCACCCTCTCCCTGTGGCTACAACAGAGACTACAGGTCCAACACCACAGAAAGAAACAGGACAAGAAAAGGCAAAGCGCAGAGCAGGCCTGGGCATGGTTATGTGACACAGAGCACAGGCACAGTATCAGGGATGAACAGCAGCATAAGCACTTCATAACTTAGGCTACAGTTAACAGTAACACTGATGTGGTATTCACACGATGTTCAGGAATAGCAAGTCACTAAAAAGAAATGTTAAAAATTAGAATTGAATTTCAAAAGGACAAAATCCCTCTCATCTTGATACATGTAACTTGGAAAGAAAAGTTATTGAGATTGCAAAATTGGCAGGCCCAAATGAAGCAAAATAAATCTAGTAATGAGCACTATAATTTACTTAAATATCTAATTTTTAAAAAACTTCAGTTGTTCAAAAGCTGTATGTATTCCAACCACTTCAAAAACACTCTCATTAAAAAGCCATCCTCCCCTAAGAGATGACAAGTCAATTTCATCTACAGTAAAAAAAAAAAACCTGAAAATCTGATAAATCATTAATTTTTGACTGGACTTTTCTATTCTTCAATTCACAAGTGATCAAACTGTTTCAATGTATTACTACAGTAACCAGAAAAAACAACTCTAGCCTTTCCTACGCTGTTGAAAATCTTGGTTTGGAAAAGCAGGATGGGAATGGAAAACAACATAAAAATTGCATCTTATTACCCTGTAATTAAGAATGCCAGCAACCATACCCACAACATAAACCACAATTTTTACCTACTGTATCCTAAATAAAAATCCATCTTGTAATTGTGCAATCAGGAAACTCTAAGATGAAAACTTCTTTGGTACAAACAGCAAGTACCACATTCAAAGAAAAAGTTTTACCATCTAGTTCTAGATCGACTCCAGTTCTCTGCTGAGAAACCCAGCTTATTCCATCAAAGACTGATGATCAACAAGATTGATCTTCAACAAGGGACTTTTAATATTATTGCCTAGTTTCATAGAGCTTTTTCACTTAAAGTTCCTTGTTTGCACTGAGGAGGCAAATGGAACCCAGAATTTCATCATTTGCCTTGTAAAACAGCTCCCAAAGTTTTGTTAAACAAATTTTATTTGGGAGTGAAGGGAAAATACAGATAAACAGTGTGTGTGCATCAGTCTGCCATGTGTTACAAGGTTTTTCTAAAGAAAACAATCCAAGAATTAGACATGTTCTAATGACATGTATTAAATTAAAAAGTTTTCAGAAAAAATGGAAAAATAAAAAGTTATTATTTGCAGTTTATTACTAGGCAAGCATTTAAGAAAGTGAAAACACACAATAAAGAGGAGAACAAGGAATCGAGTATTTCCTATTCATTAACATAGAATCACAGAATGGTTTGGGTTGGAAGGGACCTTAAAGATCACCTAGTCCCAAACTCCCTGCCATGGGCAGGGACACCTCTCACTAGACCAGATTGCTCAAGGCCCCGTCCAACCTGCCCTTGAACACTGCCAGGGATGGGGCAGCCACAACTTCTCTGGGCAACCTGCTCCAGCGTCTCACCACCCTCCCAGTCAAAAACTTCTTCCTAATGCTTCATCTAAATCTACCCTCTTTCAGTTTAGAGCCATTACCCCTGATCCTATCCCTATATACCCTTGTAAAGTCCCTCTCCAGATTTCTTGTAGGCCCCCTTCAGATATTGGAAGGCTGCTCTAAGATCTCCATGCAGCCTTCTCTTCTCCAGGCTGAACAGCCTGAATTTTCTTAGCCTACCTTTGTACGGGAAGTGCTCTGGCACCCTTATCATCTTCATGGCCCTCCTCTGGACCTTACTCCAACAGCTCCATGTCCTTCTTATGTTGGAGACACGAGAGCTGGATGCAATATTCTAGGTGGGGGTCTCACAAGAGCAGAGTAATGGGGGAGAATCACCTCTCTCAACCTGCTGGTTGCTTATATCCCGTTTTACAGGTAAATAATCTATAATCATTGTTCAAGCTCAGTATACCCTGAAAACATCACAGCTCCTCACGCAAAACTCTGTCATTGTACAGATAAATTTTTCAAATAGCCTTTTCTAAATGGAGCTTGACTAAAATCTTTCACTCATTTAAACTACACTTTTAACTTAAAGCACTACGAGAAATAATCAGGCTTGTAGAAAGCTCTAATTACATTGTCAGAAATGCTACCAAATTTATAGGCATATTAGTACTCAGAGGACCTTTTAAAGACAACAATCATTACTTTAAGTTTTTGCAAGCAAATGCTGAAGATTTTATAATTTACCAGCAGTCAGATGATGCAATTTGGCTCAACAATTTCAACAATGTTCTATGTTCAGACCCTGAGATAAGCTAAATTGAATTCTACAGATATAACTCAAAAACACAAGGTAATAATAAAACCCTCAGCTGTTCAGCTTTCTGCCAAATGAGCCAATGCAAACAGATACTTTTAGTAGCAATCTTTCACAAGGACTACTGAAACAGTGGAACATCATATAGCAAGCTATCTCCTAAAAAGAAAAACAGGAGTAAATTTTCAGAGACAAGTTTTAAAGGTGTTACTAGGTACTTTCCATACACTCAGCACTGTACAGACAGATAACACAATCCCCAACTCAAAGCAATACAAAACCCCATTAACCTGTCCCAGAGGGTTGACGGAGCACAGCAGAGTCAAACTAAACACATTAGTGAAACTGAAAAAACTATAAGATTGGGGGGGGGCAAGGGAGGGGGGTCGTCCTCCGCTTAAATCTGGCAGCAAAGTCTGTATCTGCAGCTTGTGCATTCTTTGATCCTGCAACCTCCTAGTACAGAACCACCACTTGTCTTGCCCAGTCTTCAAGCTCAAGCCAGCATGTGTTTTGTGGAAGGGCTTATTTTGCATTGAGGCCTTAAGGCTGCGTTGAAACCTGAGGGTGATGAATAAAGAATCACTTTTGATTGTGTAAAAGCTCTTAGACTCTTGGCCACTTCATGAGAGTTAACTGCATGAAGAGTGTTTTGATTTTTTTTTTTTTGTTTGTTTTGGTTTTTTGTTTTCTTTTTTTGCTATAGAAAATTACAAAGACTTCTGTTAAGATACAAGCAAAGGCAACAAACTGAAAGTGTTGAGAACAACACATGGTGGAATGGTTAAAGCCACTGCTATACAGAACAACCTAAATTTCATGTGAGTAAGCAGATGTTTTTTTATTTCAGCTGCTTCTCTAACCTTTTCCTAATTTATAATCTAAATTCCCACGAGAGTGGAAAAAATATCAAATATGTACATCTGCACTTCCATCACAGCAAGTACTAGAACAGTCTCAAAACAGAAAGTTTAATTTAACAGATGTCAAGTTTGTGCTTAACTAATCCATCACCCTCCAATAGTACTCTGCGGTGCGGAAAGGTAGAGAATCATAGAATCATGGAATAGTTAGGGTTGCAAAGGACCTTAAGATCAGAATGACCAAGCATCTTGGAATCTCCAGTAATGAAACCACTTACAATGCTGCAGACAAGTTGGTAGCACACTGAAGGAGATCCACATCCATGCCTGTGAAATTACAGATCAAAATGATATGACTTCTTCCTTAAGTGTGATGATTTGGCCAGAGATGTCAAAAATTAGAAGAAAAGGTTCTTCAGGTACATAAAAAACAAGCAGAAACAGAAGGAAAACACTGGCCGCTGTTAAACGGGAAAAGATGTCACCACTGTTGAGTCACCAACAACACTGAAAAAGCACAGATTTTCAACACTTCCTTCACCTCTGTCTTTACCAGCACTGATGGGCTCCAGGTCCTGGGAACAAAAATCCAGGTTCATGCAAACACAGACCCACCATCAATGAAGGAAGACTTGGTATGTGAGGTATTACAGGAGCTTGACCCCTGCACATCAATGGGCTCCAATGACATCCATCCAAGAGTGTTAAAGAGAGCTGGCTGACATTGTTGCAAAGCCACTCTCCATAATCTTTGAGAAGTCATCTTCCTCCAGAAGACTGGAGGAAGGCAAATACAATCTCCCATCTACAAGAAGGGCTCAAAGCAGGATCCAGGAAATAATAGATCCTTCAGTTCCTGGGAAAGTTATGGAACAAATCCTCCCGGGAGCTATCAAAAGTCAAATGAAACACATGACTGGGAAAAGCCAGCAGGGATTCACCGGGGCAAACCATGCTTGACTAACTTTCTACAACAAAGTAACCTGCTTGGCTGATGTGGGGCGAGCAGTGGACATTGTCTACCAAGGCTTTCAATACGGTTTCCCACTGCCTCCTCCTAGACAAAATGATGTGTTACAGTCTAGATAAGTGGTTTGTGTGGTGAGTGGCAACTAGCTGTCTGGACACACCCAGAGAGTGGTGGCAGATAGCTCCTTTTCCAACTGGCAACCTGTCACTGGTGGGATCCTCAAGGAATCAGTACTGGGCCCAATGCTGTACTATGTCTTCATAACTGATCTCAATGATGGGATCAAACGTACCCTAATAAAGTTTGCCAATGATATCAAACTGAGTGGGGAAGTGGACACTTTGGAAGGCAGAGCCACCCTGCAGGAAAACCTGGATAGGCTGATTGAACAGACTAATAAGAACCTTATAAAGTTCAACAAGGACACGTGCAAGGTCTTGCACCTGGGCAAACACAATCCAAGACTGCAGCACAGGCTGGGATCTACTTGGCTCGGGAGCAGCTCTGTGGAAAGAGACTTGGGAGTCCTGGTGGGCAGCAAGCTCAAGATGAGTGAACAGTGTGCAGCTGCGGCAAAGAAAGCCAACAGGATGCTGGGTTACATCAACAAGGGCATCACCAGCAGAGATAAAGAAGTAATTATCCCACCCACGGCTGGTCAGGCCACACTGGAATACTGTGTTCAGTTTTGGTCCCCACTATACAAAAACAACATGACAGGCTGGAGAGGGTCCAGAGAAGGGCCACAAAGATGATCAAAGGACTGGGAAACTGCCATATGAGAAAAGGCTGAGACAACTGGGTCTGTTCAGCCTTGAGAAAAGAAGGCTCAGAGGAGACTTTACCACCATGTTCCAGTATTTAAAGGGTGGCTACAAAGAAAACAGAGGCTCCCTTTTACGAGCCACATGGAAAAGATGAAGGGTGATGGGCACAAGTTACTCCTGATGAGATTCTGACTGGACACAAAATGAAAATTTTCACAATGAGAACAATCAGCTATTGGAATAATCTCCCCAGGGAAGTGGTGGATTCCCCAATGTTGGATACTTTTAACATTCAGCTGGACAGATGTCGGGCCATCTTGTCTAGACTGTGCTTTTTGCCAAGGAAGGTTGGACTAGATGATCCTTGAGGTTCCTTCCAACCTGGTATTCTATGATATCACTTTTCATACATTAATCATCACCATCACTCCAAAACACAAACACACTTTGAAGACCCCATGGATTCCTCCTCTTCCATTTCTTCAAACCTGTTTTTCCAGTGGAGAGTAAAAAGAATAACCCATTTCTTGGTGTAAAGATAGTCTGCATTTACAACAGCGTCACAGAGAAGGCAGAGAAGAGAACTAAGGAGCAGATGATACAGGACATGAAAACTATCAAAACCAACAGATCTTTATTAAGCACCTTTAATGATATTGTGCAAAGATTGCCACAGATCCTGATCTGGGGGGTGGTGGTGGGAAATGGAAAGAAAAACCAAACCACGCAAGGAGGAAAAAACTTGCTGCTTTGACAGCTGGTTGTGAGTAATAAAATAGCAACTTGTAACCCTGGACAACAATGTTGATCAAATAATCAGTCTGGAGATGACAAATATAATTGAATCTGGCACCCAGATTAGTAAACATACCTCACGTTATGAGATCATGGCTCTGGTCAAAGGCCCAGAAAATACAGCAAAATAAAGCTACAAGATCCTTAACCTTGATATCATAAATAGACATATATCATAATTCCCCCTGTATCTCCACTCCTTTTTAAGAGCACAGGCTGAAAGATATTCACACACTTATACAGGTACTGGCAATCACAAATATTTTTCTTGCCTTCCCACTGGCTAATACGGGAAGATACAAGGTTTTCACATATTTAGAAGTTCCAAGACTAGCATAATAATCCTGTCAACATGGATTTGTCAATAATGATTCTCTCCACCTCCTCGATTCATGCAGTCATAGACCCACATGTTGGACAACAGCAAGAGAAGATTTGTCCATTCTGTGAAAACATGCTTCCCAAACACTGGATGTGCACTTGAGATGACAAGTAATGACCATTCTCTACAGCCTAAAAATTAACTATGGTTAGGTAAACGTCAAAAACTAAGTATTTGCAAAAGAGAGCACTCTAAGGGGAGCAATGAAATACATGCTATCTCCTAACTTTTAACAGCAGGACACTGGAGTATTTACAGGAGTCAGCAATATCGAGTTTCTCTGCACTCTTAAAATGTCATTGCCATGTTCATCAGAATGTCTTTGCCCACTTTATTAGAGTTTAATATACACAATGTAGATTAAGTTATTCTCAAATGCCTGTTACAGACGCAGTAGGTAAAGGAATCATTCCTGTTAAATGCCACAGGTAGAACTGAGAACACCAAAAGCGTTCATGAATACCTGTTAGCAAAGTTACTTTCACAGATTAACATAGCTATAGGTAGCAATTCACCCACAAAGCATCAACCCTTTTTCTATTCTTTCTCCTCCCACCCATAAAAAGCTGCTCTTTGAGCAACTATCTATCTCCTAGAAAAATTAAACAAAAATAAATACTGTTAGGTTATGGAGTTCATGCAAATCAAAAGGAGAAAATTTAACTTGTCTGACAGGCCTCAGATTTCAGTACATAAGACTTCTAATTTTTAAATTGAATTCTGCAGAGCACATCAGGTCCAGTGAAAAGCACAATGTTCTCTTGCAAGATTTTCACTGCTGCAATATAGATCCCACCACCTCTTTTATGACAGCAGTGTATAAGGATTAGTTGGAGGAGTATTGCTGGGTTGCAGGCAGGGGCATTACTTATGTTCATAGACTGGTTTTCAAGTTATTTCAGTAGAAATTATTTGCCTTACAGTAGAAATGTAAGGTGAATAATTACATCAGAATAATTTACTTTTCCAGAAATTGAGTCTATGTCTTAAGTGTTCAAAGTTCCAGATGTTTTTGAGATTGATACACTCCATTGCATTCTTGCCTTTTGCCTTCAGCTTACAATATTCAGGTTCTCACTTAAACACACCTTTAGATAAAATTTGAGTGATAAAAAAAAACCATTGCAATTAGTGCTATTATTGAAAGCTTCAGAACAGAAGATTTGAGGCTGACATCACACATTCACAAACGAAAACCCTGCACCTCTTCTTTATTTGATGATGTGAAATTTATACTTGATTCAGTATTCCCATTAATAACTAAAAAAATGACTAGAGGAAAAAAAAATACTAACACTTTAAAAATTAAACAAAGACTTTTGAGCACTCTGAAAGATGAAATCAACTTGCTGATCACTTGCAAACAAGAGAAACAAACAACTGGAAGAAAGTGAGCTCATGCAGAAGGATTTAAAAGAGCAGCTGTATTTTCCACCTCTTGAAAAGGCACATCTCTCTGCTGATCAGAGAATGAGTAAGTTTAATACCAACAGCAATATACAAACAGCAATTCAGCAATATGGTTATTCAGCAATATGGTGGCATAACAACTAGGCTTAAGCAAGATAACAGACCACATGCTAAGAAGCGGTCCTGTACTTCACTGATAAATTGGAATATTAAAAAAACAAAAAAAGAAAGAAGGTATATTTGCTCAACTTTTCTTGGTGTGTTACAGAAACAGCTTATTGCCCCCGAAGTCACCACTGAAGAAAGAGCACTGTAATAGTACATCAAAAGTAGCACACAAATACTCATACAAGTGCCATATACATCTTACTGACATTGATGATTGCTTCCAATTAAAAGCTAGGAAAGATAGCATGAATTCTATTTTTAGAATAAATAATTGATAGAAAACAATAAATACCAGAAAACCATGCAAACACTCAAGTTTTTCACTGACACCACTACCACAGCTTCATATAGCTAGAACAATCACAGGACTGACACAATGTTGGCTTCTTTCAGCGTTAGGCCAGAATCCCACAAAGATGAGCACAAACTTTGCATTACACAAGCAGGGAGTCCTCCATTTATTTATAGGCATCATTCTGGAAACAAAACTGATACTAAAAGAAAAAAATAGAATAAGAAAATAAATAAAATCAAGACTTACTTGTCAAGGAAGTCCTTGTCTACAACTGCACAGATATCGAGCAGAGGATTTCCCATTCCGAACAGGACATTTTCACTGCAAGAGAATAAATTATTTAAAGTTAACTTAGTATTAGTTTATTGTTCTAGTATAGAATGCTGAAGACATTTTTTTATTAGAGAGAAAAGTTTCTCTTGAATACAGCTAAGGAACAAAAAGATACACATTTTGCCCAGCACTATAGTCTCACGAAGACCATGCATATAGACAGAGAGTCAATTTTGAGTGAAGTATCATCCTACAATGATCTTATTTGACCAATATACAGACTGCAAGCAGTCAAGAATATATAAAAGTATATACTCTGTTAAGCTGTCATTCACTCACATAGAGAATTCCAGCTGCATGCCACGTTCTGCAGTTTTAAAGGATTACATTCAGGTTGTAATACCAAATTGTAGACAGGGGGAGCATCAGACCAGATTATGAGACTTCCACTGAACAGATTTAGTTGCTGGGTTTACTCTGCTACTGATCAATAACTAACTTAAAACAGACTTACATTGTTAAGAGACTACGGATTCTACATTGTCAGCCATCTTAAACAGCACGGCCATCTACCGATAAGAACGTATGTACTTCTTTTAATCCATTTTAAATTCATTACCATGACTCTGGTCACACAAAAACAAGACATCAGGGATACAGTAAGCAGCTGAAAGAACTGGCTTTATTTTTTTAATTTTTTTTTTTTTATAAGATTCATTCAGAAACCATGTGTTACATTTTTCTGAATAGCATGCACTTGGGTGATAATGCAGTAATACCAAAGGATTAGATATGTGGCCTAGTGTCAAGTAGAAGTGAATGCAGCTGTTCTTGAAGGCTGCTTAAAACTGCATCCAAACCCATCACATTCCTCGCTAAGCTAACACCTGCTGCCTCCAACTGGCAAGGCAAGGCCCTTCTCTAGCCACCGAAGGCAGCTTCAGTAGGACCACCTCCCTCTTTACTATGTCTCTATCAAGTATTTGCAGAGAAAGAATACTCCCTGTCTCTCCATCCCCCAAGTACTACTACTGTAACACTGCAGCTGGATGCAAAGTTTACCTGCAGTTTATCCAAAGCTGCATAACAGTGTCAGCTGAATCTCAAAGAAAGTGAGTTTTCAATTGTTCTGGCCCATTTAGAGTGAGAGAGATGATTTAGAGGTAAAAGAATAAAAAACAACCAGAAAGGGGATGATACGGAACAATCTCATGAATTGTGCCAGAGGCTGGAAACTCATTCACTTACTTCCTCTCAACTGCTATGAAAAGCCCTTTGCTGACAAATATTTGTCAAATTTGAAGCTACTTGCCAGAAGTGCACAGTCAAACTTCCTCTTTAGAATGCCACACTAGCTTCCATTAAATGCTAGATTCTGAAGTCCAGAAAAGTGGAAAATATGATTGATAACCTTGATATTGAGAAACAGCAAACCATGCTTTAAGTATCCTACTTTTTCATTGTTGTACCTTTAAAGACGGGCTTTTACAGCCCATTTCACTGTATGTAAAATGTGGGAGACACTACTTTGTGAAGACAGAGCCAGAAATACAGCTCACTCCCAACTGATACATGTAACATCTGCTTAGTGAAAACCTGTAAGATTCACTAAATACTTCTGTCAGTGTGAAAAGGAATATTGATTCTTCTAAATCGCATAACCATAAGTTATATCTAGCTAGAAGAAAAGAGGGAGACAGATGACAGTTAAGACAACGTAAGGATAGAGGTATCACAGTTGGAACCCCAAAACAGGACATTCTCTCCATTTTAAAAACTAAGTATTGCATCAGTAGTACTGCAGGACAATGAATGAACAAGTCAGAATTCTAAAAGTGCTTAATGCAGATTTGTCCCAAACTGCATGCTCCTGTACTTGATGTTTAGCTGATTCTCACATCCTGTGAAATTCTACACATCCATAATTTTATACCTACAGTTAAGAAAGAAAAAAAATCCATATGACGGATACTTCTATATGAGACAAGTATCAGCACTTGAGTGTATGGTATGCCAGCAAACAGCAGGTGTACTTCAAAACCTCTCTGAAATACAGCTGACATGGTGAGGTCACTACCTATGAATAGGTTACCTTGTTCAATGGAAAAGCAAAATAGAAACCACCAAGCATTTAGCAAGCTGCGGCTGCAGGACATACTGGTCAATATACCCGAAGCAGCACCAGAGCAACTTGTACTGGCTTAGCATCCATTAGTTCTATCAAGCCAGCAACATGCATTCACAACTCCTCTTATGTCAGCAGGAACTACCACTTCCACTGCCATTTATTCCGGGCAGCTCCTTACATCACATACAGTAACTCCTGTTCCATCCCCAAGCCTTCCTTCTCCCACAGTTTCTTATAATCATACCTGACCAAATTATTCCACAGGCTGCATAGTAGGGTGCCATCTGGGATGGCAAGTTTTAAAAGCCAAGGTAGCTATCACTAGGCTAGTAAATGTATGTTCAGAAACATTCTCCTGACACTTCTGGCCAAACTTGCACAGTTTGCACAGTTGTTTCTCACAAGCAAATGCAGGATAGCAGAACTTGACAGCTTTTCAAATACACAAAACTTTGAGTACATCAACTGCTTGATTTCTATCAAGAGGCACACAACTTCACCCAACTTATTTTTGCAAATTCCTAAATACACAAGGTAACACTAATAACTAGCCTTCTGCTTTCAATTAACTTGTATTTCTACATTTTCGGTTGTTACAGCTAGGTGTTTGAATTAACTAAGCCCCAAAGTACTAGAACTTCCATGCTTAAAAAAAGGTATTGACGTTACATTGGCAAAAAGAAGAAAAATCCATACATCCCATTTGTACTGGAGGCTGTAGTTGTGTCATTCCTTAACTGACACTGCATTTGGCAAAAGTACCTTTCTGGGCAAAATGAGAAGAGTCTAAACAATCTCTTTCCTAGTCACATATTTTAAAAATGCAACAAGTTTAAGCAGACATTTAAGATCACCACTGTGATCAGCGTTTTCTAACACGAGCTTTGTGAATCACACTCTGGAAAGTCCAGTGTTTCTACTGTTAAAGAGAAAGACTTTGCTATGTAAATCCTTAGCATGTTCAACCTGATTAACCCAACACTGGCTACATTTCAGCGCAGTGCAAACCACCCTTCCTTTCTTGAGGGGCTGCAAAGTATCTGCACTGTTACACTCTTGCAGTTTTTTTGTGGCACAACATGAGTTACAGCAGTTACTTGGCTACAGTTTGCTCCTCTGTAAAAATAATTATTAAAAAAAAAAAAAAAATCACATATATTCCATAAATCCATGTATCATAAAAGCATAACATTCAGCATAATATTTAGGATGCAGGAGAATGCTGAATTTACAAGTCTCCAGAGCAAGAAACTGAGATATTAACTGTTACATTCTCATCAAGTTTAACACTTTCAGCAGTATACTTGAACCTTTGCTGTCCAGTCACACTGGACACCTGCACTGATTAAAACACCATGGATGATTTCCAGCCAACTAGATGCAAAGCACAGTGAGGAAGCAGCAACAGCTTCCTGAAATGTGAGATTTCACAATACATAGGTTATTTAGAAAATACAGTTCTGCAACAGACACAGAACAAACACTTATGTACTCCATGGCCTCACTGACTCCCTCCAGTCCCTTCTCTTGCACAGGAGTACTGATATCTAATCGTCTGAGAAGGGTGTTGTTGCTTAACTCGACTAACCTATTGCAAAAGAGTATTTGGGTCAGCTCTTCAAGAAACAACTGACATCTCCACCTGCACAAATCAAGGGCATTAATTGACTATACACAGTTAGTATGTATGTGTGAGTATACACACACACACACACACACACACACACGCATATGTATATATAAAAACTGTATATATAGTTTTTAAACTCCAAGCTAAGAATAAAATGTTCATACAAATCTTAAACTTGTTTGGACACAGAAATACCCTATCCATCTATAGCAGGCAAAACTACAGCAACAAAGGTAACTTACAGAAAGCTCTGGTGCATGCTGCATTTGCATTCTCAACTTGACAACAAGTAATATATTTCATGAATTTGTCATTTAATTCAGGGCTAGATGAACAGTAAGTTGTTATTAGTTCAAGCGATGTAATTCATTAAATATAAATAAATCTTTACCTGCTAATTGTGGCATTCTGTTTGGAGATCACCAAGATGACTGATTTTTCACAAACAGCCAAAAAAAGCCAAACCACACCAAACACCACTATCACACACACATCAGTGCTGAGTTACCCTTCAATCATTTTGAAGAAGTCAACAAATTAACCATAACTGAACGATCTGGAAAGCCATGTCCAGTATCATGGTTATACATTACTAATGCCCAACCATTGCAAGCATTTTTAAAAACAGTCCTGTTTCACGTTGGCTGCTGAGCATTAGCAGTGCTGTATCTAACTATCACACAATATTGTTATCATCCCATGCTGCTGGGCACTTCAGTGGAAGAGCAACATCAAAATATCAGTGAAAGCATATTATTAGTTACTGGCACGGAGACAGAGGAGTATTTTGAGCCTTTGGATACTGGCATGTCTTGCTTTAAAAAAAAAAAAAATAAAGAAAAAGAAGTCCCATTATTTCTAAAAAACATTTCGTTTCTTTCTTGTTAATTGCTGCAAAGATTTTCTCATCTACATAACTGTAACTAATAGTAAAGGAAGCCAAGTTGAAAAATCCACTTTTTATTGCTCTGGAGCAGCCTTCCACTGTTATGCAGCTGTAACGTACACTTAATATTAACTTCTTATGCTAAGACATTCTACAGTCAGAAGGCCTTAATAAAACACGATTGGGACATTTGGGTGTCCCAACTGCATGGCAGCCTGCTGTTGCCTAGTCTTACCTTTACAAATATAAGATATAATTTTGTAATATCTAAAATGTTAGTACTTCTGCAGGGTTTAATTATGCCCTTAAAAGTAAGGCCAAACAAGGCACATTCTAAGCCTGTTCTCAATATATCTCTTTCCGTCAGAAAAGACATAGTTAAACCCCATATAACACAAGATTTGAATTTACCAAAAACCATTTATACATGTAGTTACCAGCAATAGCACCAGATTTGTAGCATTTGAATAGCTATAAGCTCTTAACTAAAGACATCTTTCTCTCATCCTGCTTATCTTTGCAACATAAATATAAATAAGATGACATTTACCGTTAACCATAACTTGCCTGACACTGAAAGTATCTTCAAACTGTTACTCCATAACTCCAGACAACTTCCCCTGCATCACTCAGCAGCAAATCACTTTAGCATACAGACCTTAAACATACAAGTCGCCTGCAGGACTGTTCACATGCTTCCCGTACTTACGTCTTAAGGCAATATTTGACTAAGGAGTTACAGCCTTACACTGACTTAGAGGAGTATCTTCAGTTAACATTTCATTCATTATGAAACTTGCATAGTCTTCTAGAGTGACACATTCACAGGTTCCAACTCAGAAGCCAAGCCTAAAAGCTTGGCCTTATGTAAGCCAGTCTGCTGCAGGGAAAAAAACTGTTCCACCGCTACCCAGCTCCTTTCGCAGCTGCGCTGACTCTGAAAGCTCCAGCAGCCAAATACTAATGCAATTTTGAAGAGTTACCGTCTGCACTCCTCAGTCAGAAACAGTGTGAAATCTGGTACATTGAGTTTTGAGGGTGGAGAGACGAGGTGGGAGAGTCGCCTTGAACGACCATTGAACTTGAAGTCCATAATTTTAGGTACTTCCATAGCAACTGAAGGACTGCTCAAAATAACTACGTGATGAAGGTTACTAGTTCACAATACCACCCCATCTTAAAGATGAAGAGTTTTTGGAAGCAAAACAGGTCATCATAATTCCTCTCACTGAATGTGAAGCCAAGGGTTTGTCATTCTTCAGTTATCACTGATAACCTGGCACCACCGCAGTTTCAACAGGCTGTTAAGAGCCTGGCCTGTCTTTACTACCCTGCTCCTCGTTATTTGGGATTCATTTAAAACCAGGTTCCAGTCACGGCACGCTACAGCGATGCTTCAGTGTTCAGACACGGCTGCCGGGTCCCACGACATCCATCCCCACCACCCCACGGCGGGACGCGCCGCGGAAGGCGCTACCTTTGACAGGGGCACCACCGCAGAGCAGCGCCGCCGCCCGAGCCCCGGGCCGTGCCCCGGCTCCCGCCCCGCGTTCCCCTCCGGCTCTCGCCCGGGCCGGGCCGTGCGGCCGCTCCGCTGAGCGCCGGCATCGCCTGCGGCGCGCCCACCTGCCCGCCACAAACCAGGTGACCCGCTGCTCCGCGCGCGGGCGGCCGGCCGGGCTGAGGGGACGGGAGGGCATCGGCTCCGCAACCCCGCCTCGCCCCGGGGGCGCGGAGCCGCAGAACCGACGCGCGGCGCGGGCGCGCTACCCTGCACCCTCGTTACGCGGGCGGAGAAGCGGGGGAAGAGCCGAGCTCCGGCGGAGCATCGCGCCGGGCGCCCCCACCCCGCGAGCGCGGCAGCGCCCACCGCGCCCCTTCCCGCGGGGCGCCGCGCTAGGCTGCGGGAGCCGCGTCGGGGCTCTGCTTTACCTGACGGTGGGCATGGCTCCCCGCCCCGCAGCCGCCCGCGGCGGAGCACCCACAGGTCAGCAGCGGCGTCGCCCCTCCGCGCGGCGCCTCGCCGGCAGCTGCGGCCGCTGTCGCCCGCCGCCCCACGCGCCGCCCGCCTCGGCAGCGACTGAGCCGCCGGCCACGGCTCGGCCGACCCACCCGCGCGCCACCGCCCCGCCCCGCCCCGCCCGCGCGCCGCGCCATTGGCCGCGCGGCCCGGCGGGGGCGGGCCCGCGCGCGCCCTCCGCGCCGGCCGGGGCGCGAGGAGCCCCGCGAGGCGGCGGCGGCGGCCTCGGGGCAAGGGGCGCCCGGCCCCAGGCCCCGGCCCCGCAGCTCTCGGCACCGAGCGGCGCCGCCCGGCGCCCCGGGCTCGCTGGCCGCCATCTTTGGTGCGGGCAGAGAGCACGCGCCTCCCACACACCTCCTCCTCCTGTCACCTCCCTCCCCCAGCCCGAAATGGCAGTTGTGGGCGCCAGCGCTAATTAAACTAAATGTTTAATGGAGCTAGGGAAGAGGTGCGGAGCCGCGGCCTCGCCGCCCGCATCAAAGATGGCCAGCGAAGCCCCTGGCAGCGCTGTCCCACAGCTGTCACGGGGCTCGGGGCTGCTCCCCGCCCGTCTTCCCGCAGGCCCGGCGGGGCCGCTCGGCCTCCCCCGACGCGCGGGTTCCACACACGGGACACGAACGCCTCTCCGCGCTCCGCGTCTGTGTGCTGGGGCGGACCCTAACGGCGCTGGAGGTGACCTTCTGCGTAGCGGGCACCGGCACCCGCGGCCAGCGAAGACCGCGCGTCCCGGCGTAACCGTAACCGGGTGCTGGGGCGCAGGGCTGGCGGGCACGGCGAGCTCTCGCTTTAGCTCCAGGCGGGACATCTATTTTATCCGCGGGTTGCTGGAACGCCTGGCAGCCACCTGTGGTACGCAGCTACCGGACATTACTCTGTCTTTCCGACCTCACAGATGAGACGTGAGCCTGTTTGCCACCACCGGCGGGCAAAAAAGGGCAGCCCTTCATTGCCCAACCTGCTGCTTGTCCGCCCGACGTTCAAGCAGAACTGCCTCATCAGAAAGGAAGAGCGTTGCTAAAGCCAGGTTCCTGTTCTCACTCTTCCTTGCTCTTCGTTTGGCTCTCAACGTTGCTGCTACCCCATGCAGATTTGGCACACACTTTCATAACTTACCAGCACCAGAAACACTGATTCATGAAACTGATGTCAGAAGAGGTTGTTTTTGCCAAAAGTGAATCCCATGTTGTTCTGTTAAGTACTGCTGTGTCGCCTCTAATTGAATATTTGAACTTTACAGCTTCCTAAAAATGTGGTTCCTAGTCTCAATTTCCCTTCCTTTCCACCTACAAAATGGGAATATTGTACTCAGAAAAACTAAAGCCAAATTTTTCAATTATTTCTGATTTTTTAGTGTCTCGGAAGAGATGATGCCAAAGTTTGAGATGGTCATGATGCTCAAGGACCTACAGCGTCACATGAAGATAACGGGAATAGTTACGTTCAATACCTGGTGTAGGACAAATTTCTCTAAACTGGACACTCAAAAATTGTTCACCACTTACAAAATTCTCATTATTCATCCGTGTCAGGGGTCTTGAAAAGTCAAACTAATTGGAGTTGGAAATGCATCCATGCCCTTACTGTTGCAACACACAGTACAATAGGTCCCCAAATCCAAACAGAGGATTTAGAACTCTAATAAAATGTAAATGCTATATTTGGATGTATAATGGCTGTATCCTCTGATCCATGACGAACAACAGATTATTCCTAGTTTAACAGTTTCAGTACCTAACAGTCAAACCTCTAGCTTGTAACTGAAAATGGGAGGGGTAGGGGAAATCCAATCACAGGCAAATGTAATGGCAGTAGTAACATAGCTTCCTCTTGTTGGTCTCACCACTGCATTTTAAATAATGAAAACATTTTTTTAAAAAATCAAGCTATAGATTCCCTCATAAATAATTCCCTAGCGTTAACAAGCACATGAGAATATGTAAAGGAAAATAGATTAAATATAGATCATGTTAATATATTACTAGTAATTTGTAAGATACAACTGCATATTATGAATATTAAGCTACAGAGGCCAAATGAGGTACCATCAAATGTTTCTAACTTTCTACCAGTGCAGCATAATAGGGCCAGCAGTGTGTTTTTCTAAAAAGCAAAATTAACAGCCTTTCACAACACAGCATGTATGATACCTCAGCAGCACTTGTCGATAGCACTTTATAAACTCCCAACTACTCCCAAGTGCCCAATCACCTTGCTTGTACTATCACATATTCTACTGTTACTGATGTCTTCAAGACACCATCAGTCACTACGGGTTTTTGGTCATTTGCCAGGGAGCTTCCAGACATCCTGACAAGAGTGGAGCAACAAGAACCAGGGTATCCCTGGAAAAATGGTCATTTATCGCTTATGGTCATTCATAGATTAACTTTACGATGCTTGTGCCACAAGTTCAACTTGCAGTCACATCACGTATGTGCTAGGCAGCCAGCCTGAGTTTGCTCAGCCTCCCTGACACCTTCCAAACTCGCTCTGCTTGCGTGAGGCAGCCGACCTGTGCCTTCACATGTGTTTTGGCTTCAGAAATCCCTGAGAGAAATACGAGATTCACAGCTTTTGTATCCAAAAAAATATATAATACCTGACAGGGTCTAGCCACAATTTCTCTCGACGGCTTCTGTTACTGTACAGTGAGGAAGAGATCTTCATATGATGAGTGATTATTTCTCAGATGATTTCACTAAAATGCTTCCTTTCAAGCATGGCAATGTGAATTAAAAATGAACTGCACCCCCACCTGATACACCAAAATGTAAGCATGTGATTACTTTGAAAATTGCACTGTATTGAAGTAACCCACAAAAGTATACATCTTATACATTTGTAACTTGTGTATCCAAGATACAGGCAATCTAGGCCTTAGCCTTGGATTAATGTGCTATGTTTTACACCACAAACATTTGGTAGAAATCATCCTGTTTACAATACATAAAGTTCTCCATTAACCCCTGTACCTTTCTCAATTTCTTCAAAGTACAAACCTAAGGTTAATCTTAGATGAGCTGCCCACTCTTCTACTTTTGCAAGACAGGATGATCTTTTATATAATAGCCTCAACAGACACTATAAAATGAGCCTAGCCAGCAGGAAGTCCCCAAATTGTCTTTCAATAACAGCATTCTTCAAAGCCTGCCTGTATTTCTTCCTAGAACAGAGATTGTTTTGAAAACTTTTCTACAGAGAGAATTTTGTCTTTTGCAACATAAAATAAGATGTATTTTTATCTGTGCGCATCTACTATCAAAGTATTAAAAATAATTTTCATTATTAATTTAAAATTCTATAGCATAATCCCATTTCTTTTAAGGCAGCTTCACAGACCATACATCTGTAAGAGCAAAGGAAAGTCTGTGAATCTGATAAGTCTTCATCATATTGCAGACAACTATACTTGTTTTCTGTCTTACTCTAGCTAAATAGCCTAGCCCTTGAGACAGTTACAACTGCTTTGTACCACTGAATGTACAAGGGGAAAAAAACCCACAAAAATCACTGTAAATGAAATCCCAAGGTAGCATAAAGCCAGCAAGTAGCTTTATGTTACTGTATCCTTCAAGCATGGAACAGCTTTAACTGTGGTCAAACAATCATTACAGAAATTATTATACTTCAAAAAGGAAAAAATGCCTTACCCTTCACTGACTTCTCAGTAATACCCAAAGGCTTCTCTCCTTCACACAAAATGCTTTGGTATTTATCATATAAATAACATTAATATGTAAATTGAAATTATTTAAGAAGCAATTCATGTAAATAAAAAATGAACAGCATTGAGAAAACATAGTGTTCACATTGTATCTGCAAGTTCAATTTTTATTTTTGAAGATACGGTTTTCCAACACATTGCCAGCAAATACTAATTAATGACCTTTAGATAGCAATCCATTCCCTGTTGCTGAAACTGGTTTGTGAAATATTTGTGTACCATGCTTGTGTAAGTAACTACTCAAATTCAATATCACAACCTTGAATCACAAGCCAGAGTTTTGCTTCAAACATTTCCACATGAAATATACCTCAGCAACCACAGAGTAAGCCAAGGTCTTGTTCTACAGAAAGTGCATTTCACACTATTGCGTTGCCACCATATCCAACTACTACTATATTCACTCAAGACTCCTTTCCAGGCATCTTCCTTGTCTGCTTATAATATTAGTAGATGAGTAATTCTACACAAGCTGTTTCATTAGCTGAAAAAGAAGGAACTTCAAGATTCATAAAAGGCATATTTGCACTGGCTCCCCTCCCACAGGTAATCAAGCATGCAAGCAGCTCTAGGGACAAGACTAGTCCTGTTGACTTCAGGGAGGCAGCACACCAAGCCGGAGGTGCACGTTTCTGCAGCGTATCAGCAAAGAAAACTGTGTCTAAACTATCTCTGTTTGTCAGTATGACTCTCCTGGCCAGGTGGGCTGCAGGTAACAACACCAAGGAAAGAAAGAGACATCAGCCATGCTCATGGTCCCAAGCAGAAAGATCCTTCCCACGACCTCCTCCTTCCTCAGGTTACACACCCCTTCCCATAAAGCAGGGATTTACCTTAATTAAAGGGATGAAAACACCATAACAACCCTCTCCAATACAAGAACACAAATCCGTGGAAATATGACACATGCTGTGAGAAATCCCACAGGATTACATCAAAGGCCAGGTGAAGACACATGTCAGTCTAAACAGCAATTTGAGAGTTACATAGCTGAACAGTGGAAATAAGGGCCTGAACTGCAAGAGTGAGGTATTTTCCATGCTGCAAGTCATTCCGGTTTTGGATATATTTCCATGAACACAACTTTGAAGGGAAGGTTGCTGCTGTTATGTCCTAAATAAAGCAAAATTAGCAAAGTGTGTTGCTAGTGTCTTCAAAAGTATTTGTTTCTCTGCTTTCTCCAGGAGCCCAAACACCCATCTGAAGAAAATGTCTGTTGCTTTTATTCTCCTGGGAGCAAACACAGCAAGGTGCTTGAGTTTCAGATCTTTCTTTGTACTAAGAGGCCATTAACAGTATCAACATGGAAAAAGTTACTCATATTTCCAGATATTAGAAATCAGAAAGTAAGCGAAGTATCAGCCATGAAGACAGAAACTGAAATGAATGCAAATGGGGAGCAAGATCAAATTATTAAAAAAAAAAAAAAAAGCCAAAGATAATAAAAGAGAAAGAAAAAATGATTTACTAAAATCTACCTGAAAGCTTTGTCACAGCTAATATAAAATATTCAGTCTTCTTTCATTTGTAGAAGGCTTTTGAAGGAAGAAGCTAAATTAAAAGCCATCTTATTAAGAAAATTAAAAATGCATTAAATTTGCAGTATTTTTTACAGTCTCCAGTATCAAGCTGTCTAAGATCTACTGGAACAGTAATGATAAAGGACTGCTTTTGATAAAAATTACCCACAGAGTGTTTGATAATTTATTCTGAAAGGGAAGAGATGTCTAATAGTAACAGAATAAGAGGAATATTGTACTTTATACTTTTAGTATATCGTATTTGTCGAATTCAATGCTTACATTGTCTTCATGTACATAAACTGATCTGTCCAAACAGCCAGCCGCGTCATGATTATTCAATCAATATAGCAGCTGCGGAACGGCCAGAAGGCCATAATGCAGCACAGGGGACTTCACAGCAGAGGATTTCACAAGTTTGTTCGGTTTTTTCTGCTGCGCACATGCATATTTCTATACAGACATGCACATATAAGCTCAAACATTTCTACAGAGAATGTCCAAATTCTTTTGTAACTGTACCAGTCTGTTAACAGAAGCCTGGCTGTGGTTTTCACAGACTTCCAAGAGAAAACCAAACCAAATATAGGACACAAATCCTTAGTAATTTTCCTGTAAAGTATAGCCTCATGATGTTTCTAGTAAGTTGATGCCACCGCTCAGCAACAAGCTGTTTGCAGCTTTGCAAGCCTATTTTCTGTTCAAACAGCACAGTTTACACACACAATGATATTTTATTTCACACAGCAGAGATGCAGTCAGAAGCCTGAAACAACGCAGCACGCATTAATTGCCTTGCCTAAAGCCCGTTGGTTTTAGCAGGGATTTGCACCTGTCAATAAAGACAATGCAAAACCTGCTGCCCAGCAGATTAATGTCAGCACAACGCATTGCTGAGCTGGGAACGCGAGTTTGGGTCTCGGGCTTTGTGTTCTGCTCACTGGGTGGCAAAGCCGGCCATCCTACATTGCTTTCAAGCAACTTTAGCTGAACCCAGTCAGCTTTGCCTGCCTCATGAGGGAGCAATATTTGCTTTCCTTTCCCTGAAAGGATTAAAAGGGACTTAAAAAAAAAAAAAAAAAAAAAAAACAAATCCATGAAACCTCCCTGATACCACTCTGGGGAGATGAGGAAAAAAGAAATATATAGAGGAAGAAAACGTTTGTTATTGTTGACAAGATATAGCTTATATTACAGGGTGGAATTTAAATTTTTCAATGTCATTTTTTATATTAAAATACTTTTCATGGCAGCCACAGAAGAGATTCAGGTTTGTATCATGTGGGAGAATAAAAAATGTACAAGCCCATCCTTGTCAAGTCCATTAGACATGGTCTTCTGAAGAGGCTGGAGAGTCTTGGATCTAGATGTCAAGAACAAGGAATTCTCCCCTAATTCTTGGTATAACAAATATGAAGTTGTTATCTCCAAAAATGTTCAAGAGATTTTTCACTTCTTTTCTAATCTGTAGGCTGTTTCCAAGCACATCTAGCAGTGATTTGCATTAACAACCGAACCTCGTTACAAAGTCAAGGAATCTCGACCATTCTGGTACCTTCTATATTGGCTTTTAACACAGAACAAAGTCCCACAGCAGCACTCGGCCAAACACGTTCTTGCCGCTACATTCAAATGAGTGCAGAGCTCTGCCAAATCCAGTCCAACCACCTCACCCGCTCCATGCACAACCTGCGGCGCACAGCACACATCACCTTTATTTGATTACCAGTTAATTATGGCATTTCTCCTCTGATGAAACAGGGCTGGAGTCTAGTTCACACTTCACATTGAAATAACTTGAAACAGAATTTGAGTACACAAGTTCTAACAATGTTTCTCATATTTTACCTATCATGCCTTGCAAAGTATTATTTTCAGTTTCATTAGCTGTTACGGGAGCATGCCACCATGGCCTTTAATTCCATTGGAAGCATCCTTTACAATTTTAACTCAGTACTCTAATAATGTTCTCAAATTTGTCAAGGGTTTTTTTATGTTTAGGCCTGAAGCAGGTAAAATGCAGCTACCTCTAATAAGCTTTATAGACAGAAACACTGCAATAGGCAGTTTCTTGCCCCACTTGCTTTAAAGGTCCATGGAAATAACATGGAAATGTCACTTTTTAATTCCAACCTTATACTGCTGCCTGCCATTTATTTGCTTTCGGAGCTCAGTTACATTTTTCCTCTTCCGCTATCTGCAACTGAGCTTGTCAACTATTATTAAACTTGAAAAGTCACCCAGCTGCCAAAGGAACAAGTGCCCTGACTTTGACAAATTTAATAGGATTAGTTCTTTCAGTAAGGACATCAGTACTGAAAGGGACTGTTCTCAGCTCAGTACTAAAGTACATCTCTCTTATGCTATATTTGAACAAGTTATTAGTAATTGCCAACATAATTTTGGACCTTTCAAGCCTTGTGTCATTAATCCTTTTCACATACTGAACACTTGGAAGGAGACTGGCTATCTTACAATTATATTCGTGTCTGAATAATCCCGAGAAAACAAACCAGAAACTGCACCAACAAAAGCTCCGCTATAGCTCTCTCAGTACTCATTCTGACCGTGCTTCCTGCACTGATAAACCTTACATTTTTCCTGCTATGACATTTAAATGACTTGTTTCTGTGCAGGCCATCGATTAGATAAGATTCAGTCAGTGTCAGTATATAGCGATCACACAAATAAGGAAGTATCGCAGATGGCAAAGAGCATTTCAACAAGAAATCATTTTTAAATATTCCACGTGCCCTGAAGAAAACATCTCTGTTAACGAGGATTTTTAGACAATTCCCGTCTAACGGGGACACAGACCCCCTCGCGGGTTCTAATCGGGTCTTTCGGGAGTACTTTCAAAGACGAAGCACGCGAGCTGACAACCCAAGCGCCGCCAGTGTTCAGTTTCACCGCACGGCCCCGTCCCGGTGCTCAGCAGCTCACTCGCACTAACCGATCCCGAGGCAGAGCGAGGGCCCTGCACACCGGGCGGCACGGCATCGGCGCTCCCGCCCGCCGCTGCCCCGGCTGCAGGGCGTCCAGCTCAGCGGCGCCCCCGAGCAGACGCCGGGGCCCGGCAGCGGTACCTGCCGGGCGGCAACAGCACGGCGGTGGGAGCACAGCGGGACGGCCCCACCGCCCGCCCGGCACCGCCGGGAGGAGAGCGCAGTCCCGCGGCGGGGCCGCTCGCACCGCCCCGCGCCCGGCACGGCGGGACCCTCGCGGTGTGACTCTGACCGCGCACCGCGCCGACACGTGTCTCGTCCACCACCGGCGGCAGCCCCGGAGTCACCCGGCAACCCTTCGGTATCCGCAAGGGCTCCTTCGCGAAGAAGGGCTCCCCCGCTCCCCGCCGCCCGTTACCTCAGTTGCTTCTGCTCCAGCTTGAGCTTCTTAGCTTGCGGCTCCCCCGCTGCCATCTTCGCGCTGGGCGGCGTGCGGCGCGTCCCGCTCACCTCGGCTCGGCCCGCCCCGCCACCACGCCGGCGCCGCCACCGCCACCGGGGGCGTGGGCGACGGGGCGGACGGCCGCGCCGGGCGCCTGACGGGGAGGGGAGGCCGCGCCGCCCGGCGCTCCTGCCCAGCGGTGCGCTACCGCGCCGCCCGCCCGGGTGGTTCTAGCGTGTGGAGGCAGCCCCCGTGCCCTTGTCCGCCGCTGAGGCCAGCGGGCACCGGCAGGCAGTTGGCGGCTGGCCGCGGCAGCGGGACCGGCGGGCCTGGGCGTGGGGGGCGCCCGTTATTAGCCGCTCGGCGCAGGCAGCGCCCCGGCCGCCCGCGCCGCCGCCGAGGGGCGGCCCCGCGCGCTGCCGGGCCTCGCCGCCATCTTGGCCGCTGCCCCGGGAGCGGGACGGGCCGCACCGGGCCGGGGGAGGTACGTGGGGCGTTGGGGGCCCGGGGCGCTGAGGGCAGCCTGGCCGCGGGGTGTCAGCTTCCGTGCTCCGGGGAAGCGGCGGCCGCGGTGGTGGGGCGGGCCTCGGCGGCAGCCGCGGAAGCCCCGCCGGGCGGGAGCCGCCTGGACTCGGCGCCGCACGCAGCCGCCGGCAGTGGTGGGTGGCTGGAGTCGGGCAGGGGTGACAGCCCTGCCAGCGGTGGTGGCGGGACCCGGCCCCGGCAATCCGGGGCTTCCCGTTTTACCTGCGTTCGTTGCTGTTGTTCGTTGTCCGTTTAAACACAGAATCAGTCCGTTGTTTGGATAAACCCTTGTTCTCCGGGCGCAGGTGCCTGTGCGGAACAGCGCTGCGGGTGCTGAGCCCGGGGTGCGCGGGGCCTCGGCTGCCCTTGCCTTGGGCTCTCCTTGGAGCGGGTCCCAGCCCCGGGGGGGCTGCACGCGGTGCTCTCTGAAGTAATGATGAGGAAGGATTGTGCACAGGGTGGTCATTTAGCTCAGTTTTTAGGGGAGGTGGCGCGGGGCCTGCAGGAGGCGTGATGCAGGAGCTGCTGTTAAAGGCTACCTGCAAAACCTGCAGCAAAGCCACACCAGGAGGGGTAGCACCCAGCTCACCTCAATCTTCCTTCAGCAGCATTGCTGCAAACATGGTGGTTCTGGTCATGCTGCACTTGCTTAATTAGCAAGGGGCCCTGTGAGTGTAGATTTGTATAATATGTGCTGGAAATGAATCCATTACCATCCACCACTGTGCATTGCACATTGCTTCTGCCCTATTCAGTACCTAACAGCGTAATTGAGTGGAGGTTGTCTCTTTTTTCTTTTGTTTCAGTGCTAATCTGCTTTGAAGTAGCGGTGCATTTACCATCTTTTCTGTATGATGAATGACTTGTACCCATTAGATGTTAATCAAACTGGAGGGATAGCTTCATCATTAAATAGCTATTGTGTAAACAACCAGGCAAAACTCATACTTGAATAATGAAAATTTGTGCTGATAGGATGCAGTCTGCAGTATAGGTTAGGAGAAGCTATTTTGCAAGAAAAGCACAAGCAAATTAAATTAGTCATGTAAGAGGTAAGACGATAGAAGAAATGTTTTGCAAAAGAACCGACTACGCCAACCATCAGAATGATTCAGCTGGCAGTTCGCAGCAGGTTTAAGTTGTACATAGGTTCTCATTTATGCCGAAAAAAACCCCAAACCAAACGTCTGAAGGGTATTTCATTGTAAATGTCTAGAATTTAATCTGTGGTGTGTTGGATGCTAACTCAAAAACTCAAGCAAACCTGGGTTTATAAAATAGTAATGGGACAAGCAGATTCTTTCCCATCTGAGTGCACATACCTGAAAATTCCTTGCAGGTGGCAAATTAAACATTAAGACCACTCCACATCCTCTAGTGCTTAATTTTGCTGTCCTTATGCTAAAATGAAGTTTCCTATTGTGCAAAATAGCTATGCACCAGCCAAGTGCCAGTTACCCTTTCAAACAAAGCTCCTCTTGCAAGCAGTTCTGCATTAAGAATCTTAAACAGAAACCTTGTCATGAGGATTCATGAAAGAGAAATTGAAGTCCTTGAGGTAGAGAGGTCTGAACAGCAGGTGACAAGTGGCAGCTACACTTCATGGCTGTAATAATGGGAAGAAACCAAATTAAACCTTTTTAAAATGTTAAATTCCTTCCTCTTATCTCCCATTTATTTTTTCCCCCAACTTAGAGTTTCCCATATAAACTTTCAAAACTTGTTTTAACTTCATTGTTATTAAGTTAAAAGTTAATACACAGAAAATGACATCTTTTTTATGCTCATTCAACATGGTGCATGAGAGGCTGCTTTTTTAACAGGAACTTCTTAGAAGATTCCTTAAGATTTGGTATTCGGGAGCCTCATTTTATTAGTGTAAGACGGAAGAATTAAAGAGTGCTGCTCTGCTGTTTTCTCATGGAAGAGAAGGGGGGTAAAAATGGTTAGATGCCTTCTCTCTACCCTCTGCCTTTGGACTAGTTGTGGCAGAGTGCATGCACATTATTAAGAGCTGTCATTCACAGCAGCGGTCCAGTGGTACTTACTGGCTCTGATCTGGTATTTCAGTAGTGCGCGGCTCTTTGGCACTGTGCATGTCCTTTCTGGAACCTTGAGTGCCCCTTAAAATAGAGCCTGCAAAAGAGAGCAGTGTGAAGCTGGTAGCGCTGTCACTCTGGCCCGCCACACTTACTGGAAGGCGATGGATAACATCTTCCCAAAGAACTACAGAGACGAGGCTTTTATATCCTATGATCGGATCCTGCTGCCTTGGTCGTTAAGATTTCTCCATGGTTTGGCTGGAATATGAGCCTAATTTTCAGCCTGTTCCTGAAAATCCCATTGATAGTTGACAGTAAATGTGTGTCAAGATACTCACCTTACCTGTGTCCATTAGATCCTCTCTATCTGTTCAGTACTGCTTTCAGAGAGGAAATGTCTTAAGTGGCCCCGTAGTAGTCCTAAAGCAGCTGATTCAGATGGAAGTTGTGTTAGAAATGTTCCATTTTCATGTAAAAATGTAGTTTTAGCAGTGAATTTTTAATTGTTTTTGTGGCGGTTCTTTGGGTTTATGTTTTGTGGTTTATTTTTTCTAAGAAACTCTTGCTTTTTCAGCTTCTACAGTGAAGCTTTCTGTTCTTCCAGGACCCAAGGGGAACTGCAGTTTTTCAGGGTCTAAGATTGTTCTCTTGGCAAGAGATGGAATTATCTTGCCAGCAATTAGAAGATTTATACTGGAACTAAATTGAACAGAGGCTCCATGCAAATGTATTATTGGAAAGTTCATCAGTCAGTAGATGAAAAGCTGCACAGATTCTTATGCAGGCTGTGATTGCTATTGGTAAAAGCGTGGAGGAAGTTTGAAATTCTGTTATGGATACCAAACACTGATTTAAGACAACTTCAGAGTATTCTCAAAGGACTACTTCCTCTTCAAAACAATTCCAGAAACTTACTAACAGTGTTTTAAATTAGAGCATAGATAAATAAATGTCTTTAACGGGGATGATCTTGCTGATAAAATATGCATCTGGGTAATTGTACAGACACAAGCAGTTCATTGTGTTGAGTTAGAGCTGATTTGGTTACGGGAGTTTTGCTTGACTAATAGGAAGGGACACCAGGCAGTTCTTAAGAAGGGTTGCAAAAATGTTTTACTTTAATATGCAGATACCTAAGCCTTGGGCATCATAGAAGTAAAAAGATTAATGACACTTGAGCAGCAGCAGTAAGATATGTTAACAATGATAGGAGCCTTACAAAAACTGAAATTACAGAACGTTCACATTTTAGTAAGATCTGAGACTTCCAGGTATACAGTTTGAATGACAGCTTCTCATATTCTGTCAAGTTGGTCCATGTTCAGAGCTGATTTCATCAGGTTTGCTGTTTAAAAAGCTGGTGAATGGGGCTTGGGTGGTGGGGAGCAGAGGTTGTCTAGTTTTGCCACAGCTGCGGAACATTCGTGACACATCTTGAATTTATAGGAAAAAGCTAAACTACTGACCAGCTGGTTGTGGCAAAAATACTAACTTCAAAATAGAAATAGAGCTGCCTCTTTTAGTGTCTTTGTTTCTCCAGATTACTTTAAGCATTTGGTTATTTTCCATTTGCTTGTCACTAGAAGTTCATTTCCACAAATACATAACAGAGGCTCAGACAGTCCATCCCCACTAATCCTTCCACCCTTCAGAGAAGCTATGCCAAATGCAGGGAACATAGGAAGCTGTGGCATACTTTCCCAGTGACGGTCCCATTTTGAGCCGTTTTCAGTCATTATTATGCTCTGAAGGGCATTGCAGAGGTCAGTGATAAATTCCTCACTTCCTGGTTTTCAGAGCTTTGTCTGTAACTCAGCTCAGTGTCATGGAAAAGCAGCTGCTAACAGTATTTCTGCATTAATTACATTTCAGAGTACTTAATTGTAGCTAAGGACAAGCATGTGCAATCAAGTCTTTTTCCCATGCTCACAGCTTCTCCCTCTTGCCAATGAGCTCTGCTTTTGTGTTGTGAGCCTGCTGTGACTTCGGTCCAGATGTTTCTGTGCCAAGAGATTGAGAAAATAGTAACACAGCAAAATCCTGATTTAGTCAACAGAAAAGATACAGACTTGGAAACAGCATATTGAAGACGACTTAGTTAAAATATTTAGTTCTTCTGTGAAGACTTCAAATTCTGGTAGGACAGAAGTGACTGCAAACAATGAAGGGGAATTTTGTGGGTCAGATGGGAAGTCTGAAAAGCTGCAAAACTTCTGCTGGCCTCTTTGTTGATGCAGTGCCCGTAAGATGCCTTTCAGTCAGGCAGTAGTATGGAAGGCTGTCAGCCTACTAAAAATGAGCTCGAATGGCTTCCTTGGGCTAAAGACGCAAATAATAATCCATGTGCGTCTTCAGTCTGCTTCTTAGGCCTAAAAGCAGAGAGGGGGGAGACATATCCTTTTGAAATAGTCCTAGAAGCACACCATGGAGTGGTTTTATGCTGCCATCTCAAAGTGGTGTATGTGTATGCTGCCGCACAGGTACTCTCACAGTTCTTACATTTTGGTGGTGTGCTTTTGCTACTGTTTTTTTAAACTTACGAACTTTGATTCAAGACCTTTACCCTGAAAGTGCTGCAGCTCGTAAGATGCTTTGCTGTTTGGCCACGAGTATTAGCTTGACCTATTGGTGTGAGGAATCTGACTGTTACTAGATTGAATTCTTGTGTTCAGCATTTTTGAATCATTCTTTTTTTTCTTCTTTGCAAATCTAATGTTCTGATGAGCTAGAAGGTAGAGTACTAAGAAATGAATTCAGGGATGTCTACATGGCTAAAGTGAAATCTGGCACTAAAAAAGCAGAGTAGCAGGGAAATCGTCGGTATTGGGAGCACTGTGAGTAATTTCTGTTAAATAATAGCTTACATAAGATATTTTTGTAGCAGTACCAGTTGTAAGAAATCCAACATGAAATCCATCTTTAATTGGCTGGTGCCAGTTGCTTGACACTGTCTGGGATAAGTGAAATTACTTAGTCTTGCATATAATAGACTGATGTCTCCACTGCTGTAAGAGCTTCTTTATCATCGTCAGCACTGGGAAGCAAACAAACTGAGCTGCCCACTGACTGACAGGGCAGTGCTTGTGTGCTCTGTACTTCAGCTGCAAGGAGAGAGCTTCAATTTTCCAGAGCACGTCAAATTAGCAGCAAATTAGTGTACTGCTAAAACTTGAGAAGGAGGAAAGGACTGTGAGGAGGTTTGAAGGGAACGCTTAGTGCTACAAGCAGAATAAAGCTGGAACCTGCTAAGCATGGTCCCCTGGATCAGCATGCTACTCCAGTTGACCGTGAGGCCGCGCAAACACTTGTATGAACACAGCAGGTACCTGGGCAGCTCAGGGCAGGTGAGTAAATAGGGGCAGTGGTCCAATGCTACTGCCCTTTCTGGCTGCCCACACCCTCCCTTGACTGCATATCAAGTTGCAGGCTTGTATCCTAAGTGCAGCTACGGCAAAAGAAGAGGCCCTGCTAACACAGCCATTTGTGCACCAGGAGCTGCTTGTGTGCGCAGTAGAACAAAGTGGCTGCGTTCAGGTAGTGATTATATTAGCCTGCTGCATGGCTGTGCTTCTTATAAGTATATTGTGACAAATGCAGTATTTTCTGATCAATAGAATCTGTATGAGCATTAACAGCAGGACAACTGTGAGGGCTTAAATACACTGTCACATGTATCTGTCAGAGTATCGTTGGAAGCTGCCTGCAGTCCAGCATAGCTTCTCCACAGTGGGCTGTATATCAGGTCCTCTGGAAACGGAGTCTTACTCGTACTGCTTGTACTGAAACCCTCCTATGCAGCTTTGTGTGCATTTACTAGGGATTGGGCCTTATATTTGTTAACAGATATGTTATTGTATCCATATTAAAATGTACAGAGAACTATTCTAAGCTGTATAGCTGATCACCTTCATATGTTTGGGCTGTCTTGGTGTGGAACAATACTGACATTCAGCAGTTGATTATACTTGCCACCATGGTGTGACTATCCAGGAGATTTTGGAGGGTTTTACTGTTCAGCACTGGCTAAATACAGAACTTATTAGTTGAACTGGATTAAAGCAATTGTGCCAAGGCTCCTTTATAAGAATACTGTGCTCACAGTATTAAAATTTTCCATTTTTTTAACAGACTAAATTAGAGATCAATTTGGTCTGGCAGAGATACAGTAGAAAGACGCAATGACGCTTTGTAGTTTTGTTTCCTTTCCTACTCTTAAACAAATTAGCAATCAGTTTCCAAAAGAACTTCCTCTCCTATATGCCATATTGGCTTAGTTGGATTTTTCTGCCCACATTTTGACTATTGGTCTTCTTGTATCTACCACCAAAGACAGTGTTCTTTTAGCAGGAGGTATCTAAGACCTGGCAAGGCCCCAGTGAAGATGACCACATTGCTGTCATGCATGTGAAGGAGTTCAGAATTTGAAAAGCTGGATCTTGGCTCCCTTCCCACATCTGCTGTCTAGGTGGAGGGAAATAGCATACTGCCTACCTTCTTTAGCAGTCCTTTTTCTGTGGTGTGCTTTGGAAGACATACTTTTGTTTTGTCAAGATCTGAAGGGCCAGATTATTTTTCAGTGTTACAAGTATGTTGGGAGGTCAGCCTAGTACTCTGGGCCTTTTCTATTCAGGCACAGCAACAAGAGCTCACTCTGGATGGAGCTAAGCCCTTGTTCCAGTATTTTGGAATGGGGCTTAATCATACAGTGCTTGGACTCCTTAAAATCTCCAAGTGACTGGGCCATTTACATCTAGATGCTTCTGTGCCATCTTCATATTTGTGTGCCAGAGTTAACATTAGCAAAGGAGCAAATTTTGTCTACATTTTATGGCATGATCATGGCCAAACATCCTAAGATTAATGAAGACTATGATAGGTTTTTGGTAGATGTATTTGGCTTCTCGTGGACATGCAGAGTTGATGGTAGTCTTCCTGTTTCAAGGTGGGACACCTGGTAACTGTTTGGTCTCTTGCCAATCATGTTTGAATTCCTCCAAATGCTAAATAAACTTCAGGGTATCTCTGTTGCGATCATCTGCCCATTTCCACCACCTCCTCTGCACCAGCTGTAGCACTCCCTGGCAATGTAATAACTTGCATCAGGAAGCTCATAGGACCAGAAACTCCATTTTCTGCATCACTTTATGACTGGACTGGTTTCCTAATATAGGTAATTGAGGAGCCACAGACCTGCTCAGATCAGTACCTGGAAGGCCAAAGGGGTGAATATCCAGTGTCAGGGGCAGCTTCTTCAACTGCAGAATGAATTTATGCAGGATATAAGTACCAGATTAATTTCACCTTGAGGAGCCAGTGCTCAGGTTGCAATTTGTTTGGTTTGTTTTCTAAGCCTGAGTTTAAACTTGGACCTTATTTTTGTCAGAGGATGGTTATGCAGCAGGTCAGCCAAATCATTATATCTGTCTCATGTAAAGGCTAAAGAGAGAAACTGAAGCCCAGTAGCATTTGTCTCTTCTGTAGATGTGGAGAAAATAGTTTATTCACTTCATTTCAGTCAACAATGCATTTCACTTACTGTCCCATTGGAAGTTGAGAAATAGACGGGGAATTAGTTTTAAAAAAAGGCAGTTAAGCTTCTTGTCCCATGAATAAATGAAGGATCAGTGGCTGAGGCATGTTATTTGTAAATTTTAAAGACATAAGAAAAAACATTTACATTCCTTATCTGTAGTTTATACTCCCTTTTTTTTTCTTGAGTAAGTTAAGTGTAAAACATTTTATGTAAACATATTTCATGTGTGTCCAGCACATTTGAGGCAATTTTATTCATTAAATCAGATTTAAGTTCCTAGTTTTGTGTACTTCTAGTGCATTCCAACCCTTTATCCAAGTGCAGCTTGGCATAGATCGTAAGTAAAAGACTAATCAGCCAGCAAATAAAAACCACTTTTCTAGTTCAGTAGCTGAAAGCCGACAAGCTAAAGAGCTGTATCTTTAAGATAGTGCAATTCTTAGTTATGTGTGTCAATGTTACGCAAACTCCTCCTGCTATAGGAAACTTTATGTATGTGATATAGGAAACTATGTATAAGTTACCCTTACACGTTGCCAAACATGTTTAAGTGAGTGCCAACTCATGAGAGCCAGCTTTTCTTTAAGAAATAAATTACAAATTCCAAATGGGGATGAAAGTGGAAATCCAGGGTGCTGGCTTCTAGCTTCTTTTGTGATATGTCAGCGATTTGATCCACTGCGAAATGTTTTGTGGTGGAACATTCCTCTAAGTAAAGAAAATGCAATGTAAAGAAAAGCAGCAAAGCATACCTTTTTCTTAAATTCACAGTGCGTGTTAATAAAGAATAGCCGTTGTAAGAAGGGGAATCTGGGAGAAGAAATGATGTCAATCCTCATATCCTTTTGTTTATTTTAACTTCTTTGAATGTGTTTCCTACAGAAAATGATCCACAGCCTGTTTCTTATAAACTGTTCTGGTGATATATTCTTGGAGAAGCACTGGAAGAGCGTTGTGAGCCAATCTGTGTGTGATTATTTCTTTGAAGCTCAGGAGAAAGCAATCGATGTTGAGAATGTGCCTCCTGTCATCTCAACGCCACATCACTACCTCATCAGCATCTATAGGGATAAAATCTTCTTTGTGTCTGTCATACAGTCAGAAGTGCCACCACTCTTTGTAATTGAATTTCTGCACCGAGTAGCAGATACTTTCCAGGTTTGTTACCATTAAATAATTTTAAAATTGAAATAATTCCAAGGGAACTTTTGTTTAACCTTCTTTTAAAGAAAAGTAATAAACCTCCTGTCAGTGACTTTCCCCTTTGCAATTTTTAAGTCAGGCACTGGTTTATAGATTTATAGTTACCAGTGCACATGCAGTAAAACCCAAATCCCACTTTGTCTTTTTTCTGTAAGCTTTTGTACTGTCCATGTTATATAGATGAAAAGGAGCATGCAGTCATGAAGCACTCTGTAGGGAGGAAAGAGCTGCAAAGCATGAGTCAATTTTTCAACCTATTTCACAAATAGTGTAAATAAAGGAACCTCTGTGAAGACTGAGCATTGCCAAAAGGTAGTCTCCTTATTTTACAACAGTCTTCTAACTGAAGATGTGTTAAAGTTCACAAGTGGGAGAACCTTTCGCACATAGATACTAGTAAACTGGATCACAGTCATTTCACTAATCACAGTCTTTAGTTAGATAATAAACATAACCTTAACATATGATGCCATCAGACTATAGAAGTAGTTAGTTTAGGCACTAGAATTCCTTGAAATATTGGAGGGCTTCTGTAAATAAATTAAAAAAAAAAAAACACAAAAAAAACCCCCCAAAGAAACTTCTGCAAAGCATCTTAACAGGAACAGAAATCCTCTCCTTTGTAATCTCTGATTTGTTTAGGATTACTTCGGCGAATGTTCTGAGACTGCAATTAAGGACAATGTAGTTATTGTGTATGAACTTCTAGAAGAAATGTTAGACAATGGCTTTCCACTGGCAACAGAATCTAACATACTGAAGGAGCTGATTAAGCCTCCCACAATTTTGCGCTCCGTCGTCAACTCCATCACAGGTATGAAAATAAATAATTTTCAGTGGTGACAGGCTAAACCCAAGTCCCGTCATGTCTCATAGCTAAAAAATAATATCATATCAGTGTGAATCTGTAAGGGAGGCCACTGTCCCACCACTTCTTACAGTAAAGAGTTGGGTAAAAGCAACTTCCTTTTTATTTGCAGTTTGTGCCTGGCCCCTTTGATATCCTCACACTGTCTGGTCCAGCCACAGCTGCTGAAGTCCCTCAGGAATACCAGTTCCCAGCACAGACAGCACATACTGGAGACAGGTGCTCTGGGATTGGCACAGAGCTAGCCCCAAGCCTTGAATAACTGAAGGGCATTGGAGAAGGTTACATATTTTATAAGAAATATTATAGAAAGGTATATAAGAGATATCTAAGAAATCTTCGTTGGCTGGAAAGAGATAGCATGAAGGGAAGCAAATCCCGTGTCCTCAGCCTCCTCCCTGCCCCCATCCCCATCAGCATCCATCAAGTTTGGAGCTGTTTTCAGGCTGTTGGAAATGGGTACATCCTGCACTGACAGAGCCAAATGTCTGTCAGCTGAGCTGGTGGAATGTGCATGTCTGGCAGGCGGGTGCAAGGGAGGTGAGGTATGAGGTGTCACTTGGGGTCAAAGATACGCGTGATGTTTGCCTGCACATTGTGTTAGAGAAGGGTAGGTGGGCTGCAGGGCCGCACAGAGGTAGTGCTTGGAGGTGCTGGTCTTTGAGCACATGTGGTTTGATCTGAGAGCTCTCCCACCTACCTGGCCCGGCAGCTTAGCCTGCGCAGTGCTGCTGCACCCTGTGAGGCTGCTGAGGGACAGGCGCAGACACAGCAACTGCTCCCCTTCAGAGGTGCAGTGGGAGTGAGGAAAGGGTTGTAGCTCCTCCCCCATGAGTTACAGCACCAGGGTGGACTTTAAGCAAGGGTTTTTCTGTGTGAGTTTCAAAAGAACTAACACATCTGTTTTCTGCCTGCTAAGAGAGGGCCTACCCGCAGCAGGTTGTGTACTGCTGGCTACCAGACTCTCAGTGAAGCTGCAGGACACACTACCATATTTGTTGTGCTAAAGGGGAAAAGCAGATGGGAACTGTGGCCCTGTTCTGAGACCTAGTTCTAGCAGAGGGAGTTGTTTCCACTATACTGGGATTCCAAGATCCCTAAGCCCCAGAAGTGATAAGGTTTTTGGTTTTTCTTTTCCTTTTTAAATAATAACCAGTTTACTTTAGGTAGCTCAGGAAGCCCTTTTCTCACACTGGGTGTTGTCAAGAACCAGCAGCAAGGCAGGCAGGAGGAGTGGTATCACTGATAAGGAGCCCAGAAGTTGAGCCAACAGGTCAGGATCATGATTCGCTAACAGGGTCATCTACAGCTCAATGATTGCCAGGAAAGTCTGTCATGCTGAGACAGGTCAAGCCTGTGGGCCAGGGTCTGCATCCATGTGGCACATGGTCAAGTGTAGACGTGGCAGTCATGTTACTACAAGGTAGCTCAGATGGGTACCAGGGGTGAGAGCCTCAGCTTAACAGCAGCTCCCAAGCAAAAGGTGTGGAAGCCCTCCCGAAGGCCTCTTCCAGGTCTTTCTTCATAACAAACCTTATCAGTAAATCAGCCCTGAAGGCAGCCAGCTGAAACTCTTAGGAGAAGAGGGAAGTGTGCTTAAGACCTTCACAAGGAGCTGTAATGTCTTATAGTGATGAAATCCTTCACAGGATCTAGCCCCATATCTACTCCCACTCAAAGTGCCTGCTGTCTTGAGCCTTGTATTTTGCTGTGCAACCACAAGTCTGGACACATGCTTAAAGTGCATTCATGTCACCTCACGAATGAAATTTAGTGGTCCAGGTTCTAGTCTGGAGTTCCTGGGGGCAAATCTTGCTTTGATTATTAATTTTGGCGGTTGAAACATCCCTCTGGTAATTAATTACTAATTCTGAGTTCCTTTTCATTTTTAAGGCAGTAGTAATGTAGGTGACACACTTCCCACCGGCCAGTTGTCCAACATTCCTTGGCGCAGAGCAGGAGTAAAATACACAAACAACGAAGCCTATTTTGATGTCGTTGAAGAAATTGATGCAATTATAGACAAATCAGGTAAGATGCCTTGCAAAATCATTTTTGTTTGTTCAATGTGTTTACATTTAGTTGCTGACGTTTAGAGAGAATAAAGTCCAGAGGCTTTTTTGTGTGTGTTTTACATACATGAATCCATATTTTAAATAGAAATATACAATTTTAAATGACACACCCCAATGTATTTCTTCAGCTCATCTCAAAACAGCAATATGCTCTAGGCTCCTCAGGATCATCCACAAGAAATATTCTGTACTCAGATGGGTTTGGTTTGTGGATTGATTATCTCTTAAGAGATACAAATGGAAAAAATAGTTGAAGTTTTAAATGTGGTGAGAAAATGATCTTTCCGTTGTTCCTGCACCACTACACAACTTGCTAGTTTTCTGGAGACGGGCGAGGGATGAAAGAAAGGAAGATTCAGAGTTTGCATATGCTGAAATTCTTATTTGCTCATTGCTGGCAGCCAGCTCAAGTACATGCAGTACAAGTCCTGTGTAAAAGCTGGCACAAGTATCATTAGCTGATGTGGGACAAGCTGTTTGCTCTGGCTCATGTATTTTAGCAAGCTGCCCAGGCCACAGGTAACTGCAATGACCTTTCCTATCTGTGCTTGGCATGTTCTTGAATGTTGTGCAAATGTCATCTCTGCCCTCTAGCTGCACTCACAACGTTTGTTAGGCCCTTCATTATAATGTTAAATCAACTGTCTTCTTTTTTTATCCCCTGCAGGTTCTACAGTCTTTGCAGAAATCCAAGGTGTTATTGATTCATGTATTAAGCTCTCAGGAATGCCAGATCTTTCTCTTTCTTTCATGGTAAATTTAGCATATATTTGGGAATTTTAATTGCTCAGGATTTATTTATCTTAGTGATCAGAGTTAAACAATTTTAAGAGTCCAATCACTACTTTGTGTGTTACACACAAAAAAAATAACAAGTTTTGCATTATGTTGTGAAGCTGCTGCATTGCTCAGTAGCCGGAATGGCTTTTCTCTGAACATAAAACTACAGTAACAGGAGGAACTGCTGTACCAGTGCAGACCAGAAACCCATCTAGCTCAGTAACGTGTCTCAGAAAATGGCTAGGAATGATAATTAGAGTCTGAGAAATAGGAATTGTGTGGAGTTCAGTAGCTAGTTCAAACTGCTGGTACTTGATGATATTTCACTTACCACTCTGCCACTACTTACAGAACCCACGGCTGCTGGATGATGTCAGCTTCCATCCATGTATTCGGTTCAAACGCTGGGAGTCAGAGAGAGTCCTTTCATTCATTCCTCCTGATGGGAATTTCAGATTGATCTCCTACCGTGTCAGTTCACAGAAGTATGTGTCCGCACACTGATTCTTCAGCTGCACCATCTCTACTGTTTTCCATCTGAGGAAGTGCAGACGTCTCCTTGTCATGGGGGGAGTTTGCATTGTTGCTAAAACGCACATTCTCAGGTTTTGTCTCATCTGTTGCTCTGTCCCTACTAAAACAAGAAAACAGTTTTTCAGTGAGCTGCTGATACCCAGCCATCATTTCTCAGTGGGATAAGCCACAAGACAGTAATATAGGACTATCCATTTCTGGTAATTGTTGCTGCCTAGATGCTGTGTGGCTAAGTCTCTGTATACATAGAGGACTTTGATCTTCATAAAAAGGATAAAGCAAAAGGTCTAAACTGCAGATATTTGCAAACTAAGTCTTGATTTGACTGGTGGCTGTTCTGGGACTTGCCTCAGTGAGATTACTTAAAAAAATAAATGGATGGATAGAGATTAGGACAGTGATTAAGAAGAAAATCTTTTTTTCCCTGTGATTCTCTGCTGATAAAATCACTTCAGCTGAAGTGATGATGCAGAGCCAAATAGCACTTTTCACTTTTGAAACGAACTGGTTCTAACTTGAATACCTCCCAGAAACACAAGAACTATTTATGAGAAAGAGCTTTATTTTCTCAAGCAGAGAAGTAGCCAAGATGCATTCAGCTACCATTTTCTCTTTTCAGCTTGGTGGCAATTCCTGTATATGTGAAACACATGATCAGTTTTAAGGAAAACAGTTCTTCAGGAAGATTTGATGTTACCATTGGACCAAAACAGAACATGGGGAAAACAGTAGAAAGCGTTGTCATGACAGTTCACATGCCAAAGGCTGTACTTAATATGAACCTTACTGCTACACAAGGCAGCTATACGTTTGACCCAGTTACTAAGGTAAGTCTGAAGTTTTTATTCATTTAAATATCCAAGATGACATTAGAACAAGCCATATGTACTGCAGAGTGCTGGAGCAGCCTTCCACACTTAGCAGAAAACTTTCCCATCAGCACATGTTTAAGAATTAAAATCTTGTCTTGAAAATACACTTTTTCAAACTTAGATACACACCAGCTGTGATTTCTGGTTTTATCAGTCTCTCTTCCCTTCCCCTATCCCTTTCCTTCCTCTCTTTTCCTCTGCCTCTTCACTCCCTGAATATCTTTCTTTAGTGGATGCAGGATTATTTTGCCGGTGGTTTCAGCTATGGTATATTCTGCAATCCATGTTCTTTAAAACAAATTTATCTGGAGAAAATGCAGTAGAATTGAAAATAGGTAGCCAGAAAAACAGGGAGCAGGAGATGAGAAAAAACCAACTTCTAAAAGATCTGCCTGAAGACACGCTGGAAGGGAAACAAAGGCCCTGAAAAACTGTATCTTGGGATTCCTGCTTTCTTGCCTCTGAGCTGGGGTTTGAGCCCTAAATGTCCTAAAGCTGCTGAAGCTTTTTAGTACCCAGGAACCATTTTGCTGAAATGCAGCCCGAGCCAAACCATTCTGCTGGCTCTGACACCCTGCTCCGAGCTTTGGAATAGTTCAGTCAGCAACTGATTTGAATTGTAAGTGAAAACCCTCCACATCTTGTTTCTGAAAGAACAGACCTTGATCTTTTAAAAATGAAACCACAAAACAAACCCCCACACTTGAAGTTTCCTTTCTTCACTGCAGAAATAAATCATACTGTGCTTTTTAGAGTTGAGATAACTACGTGGATTGTAACTGCAAAAGTTTGTAGAAGTAGCGAGAACTGAGGAGTTTCTGCATTTATCAACAATTTTCAGTTTATGATAAGAACAAAAAACCCTTACTTTTGTGGATGAGTAAAGGGCCAACTTGGTTCCATGTATCTTCTTTAAAGTGTTAACAACCAATGGAAACAAGTGACCCTTATGGAAATTACTGTAACTTAAACATCTTCCTTTGCCACCTGCCTTGCTCCTGTCCTCCTCATTCTCATGTTCATAAAGTTCCTATGACCTTTGTGCTGGTTCCTCTCCTTGTTTCTAGATCCTTGTTGGATCTAGATGACCCAGTCTGGCAACAGAAACAATCATTGCTACAAGGGAACAAGATGAATAAAGTGCACAGCCCAACTAAGGAACGCTCACGGTGCAAAAGAAACATTGGGGAAGAAAAGTCACCACACCTGCAGGAGCCCTGGCCATGCCAGCTCCCAGCCAGTGGGATACTTCCGGGGCTACCAGGCTGCTTTCTGTCCCCAGCCTGCAAACGAAAAGCTTGGTGTGAACTTGACCTCATAGGTTGTTTCCTAGAAACCTACTACTACTATTTTCTCTTTCCTGACAAGGTCTTAACATGGGATGTTGGCAAAATTACTCCTCAGAAGCTACCAAACCTGAAGGGCCTCGTGAACCTGCAATCTGGAGCCCCCAAGCCAGAGGAGAATCCCAGTTTAAACATCCAGTTTAAGATACAACAGCTTGCAATTTCAGGTGAGGGGGTGGGTGTGACGTGCAGTTGGTAGAGATGGAATGAATAGCAGTAGGAACTGAGGTGGGAAACTTAATCTTTTAATTGGAGATGCTGAGCTGGAGTCAGCTTACCAAAACAGTCAAGTCTGATTTACCCAAACCTGACAGTTACTCTTGCTGGAAGACTCCCTTGCTGGGAATTGAGGATTCCCAATTGTTTTACTTAAGAAAGACTGTGAGAAGTGTTCAGAAGAATGGATTTTTCTATGTTGATTTGTGCACTAAACATGCAGATTTATCCTTTTAGTGAAGAGTGATGGATGATGATTTAGCGTGCTGCTCTTGACTTGCTTTAGCCTTGTGCCCCTAAAGGTCTTTCTAGCAGTCAAAAAATTTCATTAATTTTAAAGAATGCCCTTCTTATTCTTTTCTTCTGGAGCTGGTTAGGGTTTAATCTACAAAACAATCTGCAAGTAAAATCAGAATGAAGTCCATAGGGCAAGTGCAAAAGTAAAGTTAAAGCAAACAAGGCCTCGGTCTGCAAACAGTTAACTCATGCGAGTTATCCATGTGGAAAATGCTTCTGTAAGCAAGCTTTGCAGGATTAACACTCTAATAGAGCAAAGGCTCACGCCTGAAAAGAAGGAGGATGACTGAAGGTGGTAGTACATGTAATTCCTTTCTAGGCAGGTACTGGGCTGTGGTCCTTTTGCTTTTGGACTATGCTGAGTAAGTAACGGTTAGTCCTTGTCCAAGAACAGAATCCTGCAGCTTCCTCTTAAACTTGCAACCCTCTACTTTAAATCTATCTAGCACAACATAGTGGGTCGGCGGCTGGATGCCAGAGAGATGGACCTGTGAGAACACAGGGGACAACCTGAAACCATTAGGTAATTAATAGCTGCTGGCATTCCTCAGTTACTACTAGCAGAAGGATTGCTGATCCTTGCAGTTATGGTTTAGGGTGAGAAGGTTTCTAAAACTTGTCCTTTGCTTCATCTCCATGATTGGAGCTGAGTGCAGCATACAGGAGCGGTGCAAGATGGGACTCATTTGTTCAGTGGTTCGTTCCTTGGAAGGAGGATGTTGGCTCCCGGAGCAGAACGCAAAAAAGTTGTTGCCCTGCGAGGGCAGCTAGCAGGAGGTGACAGGAATGGTCTCTTCTGCCATTTCAAACCAGATGAATTTGGGAAAGGAAGGAAAATGAGCTTCCTACCTGATCTGACACGCTTCAAGAAATCAGAACTCTTAAACAGACTGACGTGATTTCTCACATTCTGCTTTTAACTCCATGCTTGTTTTTGTCTTTTTCAGGACTGAAAGTGAATCGCCTAGACATGTATGGAGAGAAATACAAGCCTTTTAAAGGTGTCAAATATATTACAAAAGCAGGAAAATTCCAAGTGAGGACATGAAAAGCTGTTCAACTTCCAAGAGGAAATTCCCCTTAAAAAAAAGAAAACTTGACTGCTTAGTGACTTACGTTGCTATTAATTAGGTGCCAATTAATTAATAGACTCTGATTAGTTCGGGATCAAAGCATTTGTGCACAGCAGCTCTTAAAATGAAAGCATAGCTTAGTTTTTCTTAATATGGCTTTAAAATAAGGTACTTTTTTTCTAATACACCTTCACTCTCTTTTTACTGAATTGTTGTGCTGGTGAATAGTTTGGTGTAGGTGATCCACAAAACACCACAAACACTACACTGCCAGTCAGATACCAAAGCCCAGAGGGTCAAGCACATTCTGAAGGCCAGATGGGTCACCGGAGAAGTCTTGTGGTGGCACATTTTGCTGCTGCAGCCACCTGCAAAGAGAGCTCAGCTATTCTCACAGCCAGCTGCGAGCTGGCAACCCACAAAGCATCATGTAACCCCTTCAGAAACAGAGAGCAGCAGCCAGCAGGGCAGGGGTCCCCCGCGGGGGCCTGGGGTGTAGCAAGTGTCACTCCTGAGAAAGAGCTGATGAAGAAAAAAAATAACTTCCTTGTTTACAAGAAATCGCCTTTCTTAAGAAGCATTTGCCTTAATCAGCTTTCATTTGTGCCATCTGCAGATGAGCTGATAAAAATAACATCCTGCATTAAATCTGGGAGGTGATTGTTCCTTCAGTAATCCACTTTCTTTCCATTCAGTCTCATCATCACCACCATTTTTTTTCAGAATACAGTTGCAGAGAGTAAGATCTATTTTTTATGTGAAGCCTTTGCTTTGATGTAGATGTTCCACTTGTTCAGAGTGGATGCCACCAGATTTGTGCCATGTGTACATTGGAGCGTAGCTTTTTAGGTAGCACAATAGAAGTGTCAAGTGTATTTAATGGTTGTGTGCTTTAATGTTAATGAAATAAAGGGAACTCTTCTGCAAGTACATCTTCTCTTGTGAAATGTTTGCGCAATTCATGATGCTCGTAAGCGGGAGACATCTGCTTAAGATACAATGAAGTGATGACTATTTGCTACTTCTTTACTGAACTTGATTGCTGTACAGCTATTTGAAGTTTAGAAGGGGCATTTAGGAGCGCAGCAGGTAAGCTCCCTTCCATATCGTTTATTTTTAAATGGAGGAGAATTAATGTTTAGATTATGACATTTCAAAGAACAACAGTGATGAAGCAAAGCTGACTCAACTGCCTTACACCATGAACTCGTTATCTCTGTAAACCAATGCATGCTCCACAGTACCTGCCAGGTTTCAAAGCCTGCCTTTGGGCAGTACTTAGTAGGGTGGGCAACCCAAGTTAAAGATTAAGGAAGGGCAGGATACTGGAGAATCTTTATTTCCCTAACCTGTTTGGTTTACAAATGGATTAAGTGAAAACCTTGCTTCAGATGAAGAACAGGAACTCAAGTCATTCAGTAGTCAAAATTTCAAATGCTAGGATAAAAAATGATCCAGTCTGAAAAAAAAGCAGGGGAGCCCATCTGAGCACTGTCAGCAAGCCAGTAAGAAAAGAAATGAGCATCTCTTCTCCATCAGTAACTTCACTGATATCACCGGGGCAAACTTTGGCCACAGACAACCATTTTGAATTCCTGAAAGAACAGCAGATCAGTGCAGATAAAACAGCACCTGTAAGAAAGCCTTGCATTTGTGTAGACACAACACTGGGTATTGGAGATTACCAACCTTCTAGCCTACCTTTTTCAGCTGGAGAAACATCCATCAAGTCATTACTCATCCTACAGTTCTGCTCCACGTCTCAGCAAATGTCTCATTCAGTTCCGATAACGTTACTAGAAGTCGTCTCTTCAGATGTAACTGATAACGTCCCAGGCTTAACTGTGAGTAGGTGGAGCTGCTCTCTGCATTAGCAGCCTGGAAATGCTGCAAGATCTCCTTTCACAACTGACACCGTTACTGATACAGAACATCCACTCTACGGGCTGGCCTCCACACCAGCCCTTCACTCAGCAAGTTGCAGGATGAGTGCTGCCAGCCTTCTGTATCTAGGACACAAGGGGAGCATGCACAAAGCTTCTGTCTCTGGAAAAGCTTCCATCTGTACTTCACAGCACACCACTGGAAATCACCATCAGCAAGAATTACACTCACCTGGTAGGAAACCACCTTCAGCATGAGAAATGGTGGTGGTTGTGTGAGGCTTACACCTTTTGCTCCTGCCGCCTCTCCAAACACAGGAAACTCAACTGCAGAATCTGCAGCAGGGGGACTGTGTTGCATTCTCCCTGTTAAAAAAAAAATTACACCCGCACCTGCAGGAATAGCACAGCTTAAGGAATTGGAGGGTGCCGTTACCGAGGAGTTCATACTGCCAGCTCTTGATCTCCCTTCCCTGCGTGTCCGCCTCCAGGAGTGCTGACAAAGGCAAATATCTCTCAGGTTCTCATCCTCTCAGATACAGATTGAACTGTGTGAACAGCACAAAATCTGAATTTTCCCTATCACTACTAAGTCCCAGATGCTTTCTGGCACTGCGGGACTCCGTTGGGTCCCACAGCACCGATAAACATTGGTTCCACAAAGTCAGAACATGATGTGTGCTTAGCACACGTTTAGTCAGAACATTTCTTGTGCTTAGCAAGAAAAAGTGTTTGTGAGAGATTCTTACTGTGAAGGAGTGAAGGGAGCAGGGCATGGATCCTGTGCTAATCACCCCTGCATTCAGTCTGTGAAGTAAAATTCAGATTAAGGAGGTGTTGGCCAGAGCAGCAGTTCTTCCCTTAGTGACAGGACCAGAAAATCCCATTTCAGGTTTTCAGAACCTTGCTCAATGCTACTAGAAGAGATGACCATCAGGCCTCCGGAAGAGCTCCCGTTTTCTCCCACCAGATCACGGCTTCCATTAAGTTCTTTAATTACTAGCTTTATGGGCACAAAAGACAGAAACAACCTGATCATCATCTCCTGTTTGAGAAACTGCACTTTGTTCAAAATATGCAGAAACATCTGTCCTTTTGCTTTATTATTTCTGCTGCTTTAGCTTTTTGCTCCCCTTGCTATGGTGTCACCCACTGCTACGTTACCATTAACACTCATGAGCTGACATTTGTACAAATGCATTTTTATTGTTTTAACAGAACCAAAGAAAGGTTGAAAACATTAGACTATACAATACATTTTGGTTTATAAACAAAGTTTTATAGTGGCAAAACATTTCTAAGTGACATTCATGGTCTTTTTTTCAAATTTTTTCTGCATTTCAGGTCTGAAGACCACTAGAGTTCAAAAAAGCAGTAATTGCATAAGGTGGCCAAGGATCTCAGGTTGTACAAAACAGGTCAAGAACTTATAGCAAACATTCTGGAAGGATATCAAAGGCAACCATGATTCATAACTTTCCTGCAAACATTCCACAATAAACAAAAGGTGATCTTTGGCATAAACAATTATGTATTAAAGGCATTAGTAATATTGCATTAATATCAGTCAAGCAACTAAACAGTGATGCTAAAAAAAATATCTCACAGAGAAGCCTGAATTGGGGGAGGGGGAAGGGAGGAAATGTGAGGAGCATTGAAAAGTAATACAGGAAGACTACTTAGAAAAATCCTTTAAAAATAACCCCTACTTAATTCAGTGTTTGTTATTTACTATTAGATAGAAATTACTACATTACAATTATGTTAAAGATCTGGTACAAACCAACCAAATGCAAGACATTCAGGTTAAGGCTCTGGCACCCCTTCCTTCCTCTTCCCGTTGCAGGTAATTGCAGGAAGAGAATATTAAGGAAAGATCCGAAGTACCACATATTCCGTAATACCCAGACACAAGGAGTGAATTAAAGATGAACACATGCTTTCTCTTGCTAAGGTCAGGTTGAGGCAGATGTCGTATAATCAGTATGACTTCCCTTTTTAGATAACAGTGCAACAAAGGGGGTGGAGGGGGAAAGTCCAAGTGTAGAATAACAGTTGCAGACAGGTAAACTGTCAGGTTCCTCCTCCTTTGAGCTGTTAAGACTGAGCAGTTCTTCCACCAGGGCACTTCTATTAAAGGTGGTTTGATCATGCAACACTTCAGCAAATTAAGAGGGTATCATGAGGTCAGTGTACAGAGACTCATTCTAAAACAACAATCCTGCTTTCTGTCAAATGCCAAAAGAGAGCAGGAAGCAACGAAATGAATGTGTGTGTGTGTATATATATATATAGAGATATAAAAAATATGAAGGCATGTTCAGTTATGGGAGGATAAAAGCATCCCAAGTTTATTTTAACAATGAGAGGGATGGGGGATTTTGTTGGGGGGGGGTTTAATTGTTATGGTTTTGTCCGCCTTTTTTAAGACTCAGTAACACTTTGTGCAATTTCCTATTATTAGACCTTGAAAAAAGATGCTGAGCCTCCAAACATCAAGAACAGTAAAAGTAGCCCAGTATATTTTGCATTACTATTTGCTGGTAGCCATTAGGCTGCCTAAAAAGAGTTTCATGTCACTGCAGCTCTTCTTTGAAACCCTACGGGTTTCAAAAAGCTCATACATTGTTGGAAACCAGGGCAGTGAAGCAAAAAGTCTTTTCTAATTCAATATCTTTATCTTTTAATTTTCGCCTTGAGTGGCTGGAATAACATGAAATGGAGGGAAGAGTTAAAAAAGAATAATTGCATGTGCTCATTTGGTTTTCGGAAGGAAAGAGCCAGCACGTGGCTTTTTCTGGTCCTGGACATGCAGCTAGCTTAAGAGAACCAGGATTTTCCAGCTCACTACGTTACTGAATTGAACAAGAAGGAAAGGTTTCCATGAGTTAAGGTCTCCAGCCGTAAGGCTCAAGCTGTCAACAGTGTGCCACTAACATCCGCTGCAAAGCATTTCAGTACAGCACAAGAGTTCTGGAATGCCTACCCACAGGGTGACTGGAGGGTGGCAAAGACAGCTCCAGTTTCTGTTAAAATACTGCTGCCAGGCACAAGTCAAAAGCAAAGAATATCATTTCAGACATGGAATTGTAATCCTCAGTTTACAACTGTTCTGCTGCCCTCCCACACCTTTTAATGTAACCCCCCTACATCTTCCATCATTTCTGCATGGTTTTAAACCAGCCAGCTGAAATCCTGCTGAAGTGTTCAATGTTTCTGTGTCAATGATTGTCCCTAAAAAACTGCCAAGTAACCAATAGTGTCCTAGACTCTCAACACAAGCTTAAAGTGAGGTCCATGTTTTATATCATCACATGGAAACTACTGGAATATACAGTGCATAAATGAAATGTGCTTCTGGGAGTACAGAATTCATCAAGAGAATTTTCAAAGCAAAAAAAGATAAAAAAATCAAGGATACGAACTGTCTACCATCGGAAGCGATTTTGAGGTGTTGGATATCAAATGTGTTCCGAAGACATTTGAAATGCATTCTCTTATAATTCATACCCTTAGAATGGGGCATTAGCACAAGCTAACCTCAAGCTCATGTATACAGCACCTTTCGCTGTTAATATATCTCTTCTGTTTCCAAGAAAAAAAAAAAAAGGCATTTTATGTTACAGAAAACAATACTTATGTGGCAAGTGTCTACTGATACCAGGGGGTCTTTCTGACCCAGCGAAGAGTGAATCCAGCATCTGTTCTTATCTTAATGGATGCTGCTTCAGCTTCTCTCACAGTTTCCTTCACAGACTGCATGAGATTCTGGGCATTATGAACCAACATCTCAGTTGCCTGGCAAGAAAAAGACAAATTTCCAATGTATTGGGAAATACCATGTCCAGGAGAGCAGTATGGAAACCCATTTGCACGAGGACCCCCAGTACAAGCATCTTAAGTAAGTTTATTGCTGAATTAAACTATGAAAAAATAAATGGAACATTAACTTCTGGAAACCAGCAAGTGGTATCCTGACTCAAAACAAGACTTTCCCATTTCTTGCTGTATATTTGTGCAAAATCAGAATAAAAACTGAGTGTCTCAAACTAGAATAATCTCTCAGAAGCCAAAACTGCAGGATTTCAATTGAAAACATGCAACTAGAAACTAACAGAACTGCCAATACTCAAGATGTTGTTGGAGAACAAATATTTTCAGTACACTCCACCATAGGATGCTCCTACTCCTCCAATGTCAAACCTGCTGTATTTGTAGAAGCAAGTTCTTCAGCTCGCTTTTCACTGTTAAGGAAACCAACAAGTTGTTCGTATAAAAATTTGAACCAGAGTAGCTTTGTGGCTTGGGAAGGATTGAAGTTCCTCTGTTAAGCTGTAGCTTTTGAGTCAGAAACCAAGGTGTTATACTAAAATCATCATCATTAAACAGCTGAGGTAAGCCGCCAAACATTGAGTTCGCAGAACACACCCGATACAACACGCTGTATATTTTTTCCCCACTAAACTGATCAACATTTCTACAACAGCATCCATTTTTACACCTCTTACCTGTTCCGACTCTTCGTCGCTGATGTTAGTTCTGCCCAGCATGGTAGCTTTGACAGTGGAGAGAATTTTCAGTTGTGTGCTGATGGTTGGGATTCGCTCACAGACCTAAGGAAGGGAAATAAAAACCACTTCACGTTGTCAACTGAACCAGTGCATTATCTGCTGGGTTTGGGGTTTTTTTCAGAAAACTTTTTGATTTTGTTTTTACTATTAGATGAGGAACAAGCATAGAGGGGATCTTAGAACCTGCAAGTCTTCCTGACAAATACTGGTAAGTTACTTGAATCTTATTTTACTTGCTTTGGGAATTTTTGGGAGGGAGCTAACATTCTTCCTTTCCTCCAGATGTTCCTCAAGGGTCTGCTTGGTTAAGAATGCCATGATGTATGTTTAGCTGAGACTGAAAAACTAAAGAGTGTTATATTTCTGCTACTATTCATTGATACTTAGGACAGACCAGTGTTCATAGCACCGTAACTTTCAACACTTCTTTGGACACTGGCACCTTCCACTCACCTGTAAACAAATCCTGACTTAACCAAATATATATGGCCATGGGATCTAAAACCAGACATAGAACTCGACAAAACTTTCCAAGCCAAGGAAAGATACACAATTTACTGCCACAATTCCTGTGTTCACTCACACCAAGAGAGGAAGAGGTGGGAAGGGAGCAGTTGAGGCATTTACAAGTTAACTCGTTACCTGCAAGAGGTTTGTTCTAATGCGCTTGTCAGTGCACTGCTTTGCCACCTCTTTGGCTAACCGAGTGACTTCATCTGATGCCTTAGCAATGTCCTTTGCACACTGAATGAGGGCACGCTTGTTTCCACTGCCTCCTCTCACCAGGCGCGACATCTCCGCCATTAGCAGCGCCATTCGTTTAGCAGCAGCAATGATGTCGTTACCCTGAAGAGAAGAAGAGGAGTTAGCATTCACGCCACCACAGGTGCTGCACAGAAGTCATGGCTCAATGGCAGCCTACATTTTGGTAGCAGCACTTTGAAGAAGTTAAGAGTGGAAGAACCATTTGTGAACAGAGGTTTCTTCAAGGAACAGGGAAGATCTGCACTAATCATACGTTTCTAACAGTTTTCTCCCTAACACTCAGGAAAAACTTCGATTCAAAACTGGAAAAGAAGTGGTAAAGAGAAGTGTTAGTTTTGTCCATGGAATGAGAGTTACTGCTCTGCTGGATGGGTTTTAAGATAAAGCATGTTATTAGGATTTGGAATTCCAGATTTCCCAAAAAAGGCTTTAAATTAAAAGTGTGCTAAATAGCTTGTTAAACCCAATAGCACTAATGAAGTTAAACAGTGTAGCCATAACAGTTGAGCATGAAATTTTCAGTGGCATCTGAAAATGAAGTTGTTAAAGCATCAGCTGTGCTGCTATGCTGCGAAAGGAAAAATAGAAGAGAATTGGTAACATACAAAACTTTTGCCACAGGTAATGGGGAAATGGGATGCAACTGTTCCTTTTCTTTCTGTGGGTTTTTTTTTTTTTTGGTTGGTTGGGGGTTTTATTTTGTTTTAAGGTATTCCTTGAAAATCTATCTTCCTTTTTGACAAAATCTCCCCCTTAAAAATAAAGCTTCCAGGAGAGAACTACATAATAGTTCAAAAGATAATCTAGTGATATTTCTTACATTAAAATCCAGATTTCTTGTACATCAAAATTAGTCACAGAAATACCTCTGAGAAATATTTGAAACATGAATTACATAGGAATAAGGCAAAACCATTTCTTACACACTGTTCCAGAGAGAAACCTGGTGAAAGAAAAAGCAGACCTAGATGATCAATTGTTAGTAGTCTGTTAGTGTATTTAGACTCATCTTTGTAGAAAGTTGTTAGACAAAAGTGAACTATCTGGTGCCATGAAGCATTCCTATGGTGTGGATGAAGTATTAGCAGTGAGTTAAGGATTAGCACACTCTTTCCTCAGTATAATTCCACAATTAATGACTGATGAAGTTTGGAGCAAAGAGTACACAGCGAGAACCCAACTTAGCAAATGTATTCTCTGTCCCTATAAGCACGTACTCCCATGACTCATTGCTGGCAAATTCAAGAAGATATCCCAGATGTTTTACAGATACAGACAACACAAAAGGCTGAACTATTTGTTACCATGACCTAATAGCTAAACATTTTGCTAGTATAACCAGTTAGGATGCAAATGACATAATACAAAGTTTTTCCATGTTTTCACGTAGGAAGATCAAGAAATTAGGACCAGTGTCATTTACGAAGCTCTCTAACAAGTTATCCAAGCATCAGAATCTGTAAAGGACAAGAACATTTTTAAAACCCTTTTTGAATAAAATAGCTTAGTATATCTATCTATGTAAACATACATACACATACACCCCCCTCATCTTTGTTTGTTATGGGACACCAACCTTATTTTTGCAGCATGCTATGAAAAGTGACCAGTCTTGCAAACATTTGTGCTTAGACAAAGGAGACAGGCTACTTGTGAATGTCTGAACCTCGTGTTAGATTTCCACTGGTTTGGTATAAATACAATCTCAATTCAGCAGCTAACAGCATTCAGTGCAGCTTCTTCATAAAAGAATTCTCTCAAGACCAGCATTTGCAATACAGCCAAGTGCAAGCCAGCAGACAGTCAGTCCTCTTCGATAAACACTGCCATACAAAGCCATTCCTTGTTGTTGGAAGGTATTTTAATTAACGGCATCAGTGGAGGCCAAGCACAATAGGCAGGTTAAATGACTTCTTGAATGCTGTATACTCTGATGTATCTGGAAGTCATTAAGAAACCATTACCCATGGCTTCCCAGGTAGCCCCAGTGAATGGAAAAAAAGAATAGGGGGAGGGGAGAGAAGACAGCCCCTATTACAATTTGAAAACTGCCATAACAAAGAGGAACAGGCAGATGCAAAGGGAAAAGAAGCCTTTGAATATTAATAAGTGACCCAAATCAAGCTTTAATCCGGCACTGACAAACAAGATCTAGCAAACTTGTGAAGCCACTTTCAGTCCTTAAAATGAAGTGCAGACACACTTATTCATTCAGAATGGCCGGGCCCAGCAGGGATCAAGAGTGATGCAAATGTGTCAGCGTTCCAAATGGCTGGATGCACACGGATCAGTCCCCGGGGAGACTCGGGAGTACCTTACTAGACCACTTGGTTGCTTCCCGATGTAGAGACTGAGCAGCAGCCAGAATGGGCTGGTTAACGGGCTGATTGGTTGGCATTAACAGCAGCTCAGGCTCGTAATCATCTTCAATGTCAGAGGGGAGAGTGAATTCAACATCTGCATCATCCTCCTCATCTATATCTACACCAGCCTCAGCCGCTTCATTAATCACAGTCACAGGCTTTGCAGGTGGCAGCAAGGGTGGAGAAACAGGGAACAGTTAGTACAAGAAGCAGAATTTGGTAGAAGAGCATGAACTGAGCTGTTTTAGTGACCAAAACATCTTCTTGGTCTCTCAGGGTCTGACCAGGCAGCTCTAGGATCAGGTCAGAGGGAGGAAGTAAGTAATACAAGATTAGCAGAAGGAAACAAACATTTCACCTGTGGACCAAAGTTATCAAAAGTAGAAAGAAGTTACAATTCAAAGGTGCAGCATCATTTTTCATCTGAGGATACAGCTTCTACAGACAGAGGCTGGCTTGCAGAACAACATTTCTGGGAAGACAATGGTGAAATGAATGGATTTTCTGTTTAGATGAAAGCTGGTTTGACTGCACACAAGCAGGCACAGCAGCTGATGACTCTGGTATTTGCGCAGACAGAAAGCTTTGTATGGAAGCTGTTCACATATATGTGCTAAGAAGAGACAGCAGCATGATCACACAAAACCCACTGACACTGCTTGCTCTAGAGTGAAAAAAAAAAAAGGGTGGAATGAGAGACACTGTAGAAATGAGTATTAAAAGTATCATGGATAACATGAAAAAGAACAATACTTATGAAAAGAGGAGATGATACTGAATGTTATGAATGCTGTGAATATTACACTTAAAAAATACTGAAACAGGATTAGCAGAATAAAAGGATTATTAAGCATATAATACTGTTTTGCCACAGTATGTTATGTTGTATCCATTACCTTGAAAGAAAAAAAAGAGGGTTAGGGTAGAGCACAAGGAAGAGGTAAGTGGTATAACAATACAGGCATTTATAACAAAGCAGCACTTCAATACAAAAATATTCTACAAGTTTACCAGCTGTATTTCCTTGACTATAGCCAAGTATGATAAAACTCAAACTACCAAAACTAATGCATTTTCAACTGTGTTTTGCTTAAGATATGGCCTTTTATAGAAAAAAAATAAAACCAACCAAACTACAACAACAAAAACACACAGAAGTTTTGGAAGGAAGCTGTAACTGTCGCATGCTGCCAAATCAACTTATCTTCAAAGACAAATTCTATTTAATTCTTCATCTAACAAAAGGTTTCCAAATATCCCTCATTCTCCCGTTTATCCAAATGAGAGGGAAAAGCAGGGAAAGCCAAAGCAGTAGACTGTGTTCAGTTTGTGCTCCATGAGAGAAATGGAGTATATAAAAGCCCAGGATCAACTCAGTGGAGTTCTTGTAAAGAAGGAGAAAAAACAAATCCATTTTAAATCTTACAAGAATGAAGAACATTATCAAAATTCTTTTAAAGACTAAGTACTTGTTTACCCCTCCATAAGCATAACGCATGGTAAAGTACCTCAAAACTACCTTCTGAGATGACCAATACATTCCAGTATTATCCCTTTAGTAATATAAATATGTATTTGGTATATCTAGAAGTATGGGAAAAATAAAGCTTTTCATTTTATGGAAGAGACACTCAAACTGATTTGCAGGACTTCTTCTGTATTTTATCTGTACTTCCAGAATGAATGTTCCTTAAGCACAAAGCACTTCAGTTGATTCTGTAAGCTATTCAAGTTTATCTTCTCATTCAACATCTAATATAATGGAGAAAAGTGGAGATTTTAAAAGACAAATTCTGACCTTTAATTTATACCTGCAGAAGCCTAAATCTCAGAAGCTCAGTCACTCAGTTGCTGCCAGAGGGAAAATATATTTCTTTGGGGGAAAAAAAGGGAGAAAGCAAAGTAGTTATAAGACTGATGAGTTCACACTGCTTTGCCACAGCACTGAAATGGTAAGGAAACAAAGGATTTTGACCTTGATAGTGAGTGTGACTCACTACAAAAAAGAGACCAGGCCATCTAATACATGGCCACTTCTGCAATCATAAATGCACCAGATTAATGGCAAAGTAACTTGAAGCTCCTTCCAGAACTAAGACAAACCAGCTCATGGTTCCTGCTGCTGGCATCTGAAAAGTCTGTATGGATGTTGCAAAGTCACTTAAATATAGCCATCAGCTTATTAGTGGCACTCTAGGCAATACTAGCATCAAGATCACACACAGCTTAGCATACAAGGCATATTTGTGTTCACCGAGGTATGTTAATAAAGCATTCTAGCAATTCTGAGTATTAGAACAGTTGACCCTAGTTCACTGCAAACTTCAAAGGGTTTCTAATTTCAGCAGTGTTTTTACTATTTGTTCTACTATTGGAAGTCTCAGTGACTTCCTCTGTCACTGGGACAACTACCTTTGGACCAAACACACTGATCCTAACAAAACAAACAAAAACACATTCCTTTCAGCACAAGACACTTATAACAACTTCTTACCTTGCTAGACCATTTCCGGGCTTCATCATGCAACTGCCTAGCAGCCATCATCATGGGCTGATTAATAGCTTCTCCTGCTTTCTGCTCTGGGAACTCTTCATCCTTTTCTTCAGGTGGCGGTGGTCTGGGCGGGGGAACCTCACCTTCTGGCAGTGGTGGTTTGGGAGGAGCAAGCTCATCAGTCAGCTAACAAATGCAAAAGTCTTATTCAGTGCAATGAAATAGTACACAGACTGAGCAAAGAATGGTGTCACAGCAAGACGTGACTGCATGACCTCATGCCTTTTTCCAAGTGCCCCGTTAAAGGAAATACCATGTTTTAATGTCTCCTTTTGAAAGCTGGATTGCTATTTTTTAGACTTAAGGCTACTTGTATGCACGGCTGGCCAAGACAACGCATTTTATTAGTAAGGAATAAAAATATACTCAAGTAATTTCAGAGTGCAATCCACACACCAGTGACAACTGTGTCTTGTATTACAAACTATGCTGCACTTACATGAAGATGCTCAAGGTCAGGAGGAGGAGGGGGGAAGTCTGGTTCCTGAGGCTGGAAGGCTTCTCTGACTTTGGCCACAGCTCCCAGAATTCTGTATCCAGAATCCAGGAAACTCTTCTGCAAACCTGAACAAAAATTCCATTACCAGTTTAATAGCATTCTGTAATATTTACAACTGCAACAATACCCCAAAAAATTGTTTCTACAACATACTGTGCCAAGTACACTTAAAAACTACCAAAACGGGGGGTTACACGTTTCAAATGTTAGTGTCATATGCAACATGCACAAAATAAAGCCTAGACTGAGTAAGTCACAGTCAATAGCTGAAGTAATTTCTAAAAGAACTTCTAGAATGAAAGAAATTAGGTAATACATTCTTACATAAAGTAACATTACTGATAACTAGTAACAAATACTTGTAATAAAGATTATGAAATAATAAACAAGAATGCTGAATCCTTCTCTCTTGCTTATGCCAAAGGGCCTTGATTGCATTTTAAAAGAGCAGGATTCAGCAGTTTGTGTTGTGACCTTGATTTCACCGTTCTGAGATTTATGCGTACACCATATTTGCATAAAAGGGGACACACAGCTGTACAAGACAAAATGAGCACTACTTCACATCACTTCAGCTAGTGAAAAACAACCATTTTAAAATAGCTGACTGAACCCTTACCGGGATCAGAAATGTTTCCTGCCACTGCTTTAGCATCCATTACCATCGGTGATATAGTTCTGCTTAGCTCATCAGAGGCTGCTTTAACAGCTTCCCGGAACTTAGGATCTTCTGAATTTTCAACCTCCCTTTTTGCCACCAGTAGGATGCGGTTTGCTCGCCTAGCAATGCTGGTGGCACCAGCTACCAGCATCTGAGGTTGAATGTTGGCCATCGCAACTTTACATTTGTCAAGGTCTTTCTTAATAGCCTCTTCTGATGCATCCAACAGAGATTTAGTATCAATGGCTTCATCCACCAACCCTAGAATAAAAGTTACACACATTAATATTCTAGTTTCAACTGTGGAAAGGGATATTTAGTATTCCAGAGGCTGCTCACAACCAGAGAAGCAAGTTATTTCTAAACTGCGAAGGGGCAGAAGGGGCCACGGAAATCAGACCAAATGTATTACCTCAGTTCTACTTCAATTACGTGGTACATAAGTACCACAAACATGGTCAAGCTTGCTCCCACTAATGACATGCCAAGCTCTTACCCATCTACTGTGGAACGCTGGACATTGCCCAAGTCAAGAACAGGCTTACACAATATATGCAGCAGAGATTCCCTCCTCTCACTAACTTTCTTTAAGCGTATTCAGTACTTTTTACCTCTCCCATTCATTCAAAAGGAAACATCCCTCTGACTGTGCTTTTACTTAAGGGTGATATATAGCAATAAGGCAGTGAGATTTAAAATACCCACAACTTGATTATGGGGATGGAAAAGGAGGCAGTACAGAGTCAGGAGATAAGCAGACCAGTGCAACAGATCTGCACTTTGGAAACACTGAGGTGTCTCTGCAAGATTCAGCAGCTTTGTTTTTATTCACTGCTTTCATCAAGCTGTTACAATATTTTGAACATGTTTTCTTACCCCCACTTAATTATCCATCCTCATTCAACGTGCCAAGATTAAACAGAAAAAACCTCAAGTTGCTACAGTGATACACTGCTAGAGTTGCAATCTCAATGAACAGTCATCATAGAACGGTTTGGGTGGGAAGGGACCTTAAAGATCATCTGGTTCCAACTCCCCTGACATGGACAGGTATTCTACTTTTCCCCGCGAAAGAACTAAAGCTGAATTTGCTTCCCTCCAGCTCAGAATTAACACATTTGAAGCAAGCTGCTTGTTTATGCTGTAACATATACATATTTCTGGAGTCAGAAAGCACATTTCCATTTCTCAATTTATTTTTCATCTATCACTACTCTTATGCATGTTTCATCAACCCAAACAGAACAGGGAAAAAGTTCATACCAGCTAGTTAGCCACAAGTATAATCTTCAACAAAGATTCCTATTTTACCTGTCATTTTTTCTACATTATCAATCCATTGGTTTTTCATAGTCTCAAAATGTTCATAAGCAGCTTGATTTCCAGGATTTCTCAGGAGGATACGAGCAGCTGATACTACCTGCCAATGGAAAACATTTTTAACTATGGAAGTATCTGTACATAACAACATCACACAGTCTTGAAAATGCATGTGTTTTTTCAGTGCTGGATGTGTAGCTCCTCATTTGGAATACCAGTTCATTAATTCTAGTTCAACGTCTAGCTGCTTGAAGATGTACAATTCTTCTGGAATCTGTGGACGCAAATACTTTTTTTCCTGGAACTTATATTACTTGGAACATATATTACATGCTAATATATCTTAAAAACACTTCTTGAAAGCACTAAAGTACAATACTTATTACACCACCAAACTTTAAGATGGAAATTTAATTTGGAAACAAAAAATTCATTAAACAGCACTTTTTTCACTTACATGTTTTACTAAGCCTCAAAGTAATTTTCTTCCAAAGATAAGTTACTAACATTTCTTGTGTTAGTTGAAGAATAAGACCTGTCATTTAAACAGTTTCTTCTACATAATATCATATACACAAGTATTTGCCATTCCCCTTTTAAGAGCACCAGCACCGTGGTCTCTGCTGGTATTAACATCTTTCTCTGAGAACAGAAGCATGAAGACAACTCCACAGAAGTAGTCCCTGGCCCATTTAATAGCCCTTTGAGACTAAGGACACAAACCTGAGGGGTAAGTTCCCTTGCAGATTTCACCGTTGCCTGAATGCCCTCCACAGTAGTTTTATTGGCAGTTCCAACTGCAGCTGCTTTTTCTGCCGTAGCTCCCAGCCTAGCAGCATGGTTTTCAAAGTTTGCTGCTCTTTCATCAAACACCTAGTTGTCAGAAGAGAAAATACATGAGAAAAAAGACTAACCTCCCTATTAGAACACACAATTTCTTCAGTGCCAAACACCAGCAATACCTTCATAACATCCAAATTAATTCTTCTTCTGAGAGGATGCAAAAAGACACAAAAGCTTTGAACCTGTTTTATTTTTTTAGTCTTTACATTACTGGACTTCCTTTACTAACTCACTCAGGCAACAAAGGATGCTGACACACTTTATAACTTTGAGGTACTAAGTACACTGATTTCTGACAACTACTTTGTAACAAATATCGTGGTAGAACTGTTTAAGCTCAGAGATGAATTTTCAAAACCATAATCCAAAAGTAACTATATTTGGAAGCTAAATATGGGGGGTTATCCTAAAAAATGAAGCTTCACATTGGAAAAAAAATAACCTTCTTCCACAGTTCTTAGTTATTCAAGGCAGAATACTTGACAAAAGGTTCACCTGTCATAAAGCTAAATTCTCCAAGGCCTTGGGAATCATTTTGATCATGTTCAAATGAACTAGCCAAACAGAGCTGCCAGACACAGAGTTTTAGATACTTCATATGCAGCCAGTAGCTTTGAAATACAAGAACTGTTATCCAGCAACAGTTAAATCTGTTCACAGAGAGTTGACAAATCCTGGTATGAATTTGACTATTTTAATCAGCTTATATAATGTTGAGATACACAGTCTGCTAACTAGTGTGTCAGTGATTTTTGCACAAGAATTTTTAGCATGCTGAAGGCAACATGGTACGAACATCACGGGGAGAAAGCCTTGCCATCAGTTGAAGTCAGGGCCAATACAATTTCTAGGGATATACAGCACAATTCGTAATCTCCAGGAGGCCAGAGAGATTTGCATGGCAATCATTCTGCTGCCACAATTAATAGCGTGTATCACAAGCTTGAGGAAAAAACATACCAATTCATTTTTCAAACTACTGAATCATTTTTCAAAATACTGATTCAGGTAAAATTAAACAATAATGAAGCTTCCCAAGGGAACCAGACCACCTGGGTGTACTTGCCTCATCTCTATTGGGAGCATCAGAGGGAGCAGTGGCTGCTACTGCTAACAATTTAATAGGAGTTGTGGTGTCACTAAAAATGTCAGAAACCTCCTGGGTCATTGCCTCTTGCATCCGTGCTTTCAGATCCTTAAAAAAAGGAAAATTATTAGCATATGATACAGGACTATTAAGTGCTTAGGGATTCAAATCCCATAAACCTTCTTGCATATCATGCATTTCACTGCACAAGAGCAGATTTTTACCTTCAGTGAGTCCTGAAGCTGAGCAGCAACTGCCCTGGCCTGAGGAGATTCTCCCTCCCCTCTTGCTGCGAGGTCAGCTAGCTGAGCAGCCAGCTGGTCTACACGGTCACATTTGGCAAGCAGGTCTTGACGATAAGGTCCCATCATGACGTTGGCTAAACGACGACCTTCTGCCACCAAACCCCGAATTGCTGCCTGGCCTGCAGTGGAAGAAGTCATGTAGCATTAACATACAGTGGAACAAGAAACCGAAAGCATAAATCAAATGCCCCATGAAGTGACACTTCAGAATTCTGCTTTTAAAAACACTCCTCTAGGTAGTAGAAAGGATCTTCTGCAGTTTATCATTGAATAACTGCAGTTCAAACCCATAGACAGATTCAACTCTCACCTGTTTCTTTTGCTTATTACAGCAACTCTGGCTAGATGCAGCCTTTTTAACTAGGGTGGTCTGACAGAAGTTAACCATTACAGTTATCAGGTATTCCTACACTACTACTCTGTTGACTCCAATAGAAAGCACTTGCAAATTCCAGGTACTGCAATTCGTCTCCACATCATTACAAGCCATTAGAAGATGAGCAGGAAGAGCAGAGGAAACCCAAGTAGAAAACCCAAAGGCCAAAGCAGAATACCCTCTCCCAGGATTCCAAAAATCATGGGAAAGAAGTGTCAAGTGTCTGGGGAGGGGGAATGTGGAGGGAAGAACCACCTTACAAAGCATCCACAGTGTGCCAAAAGTTTTTCTGTAAAAAAAAGTTATTTTTAGCATGAGGGATTTCCTTCATTCACTCACAGAAGCTTCCTGTTCTTTCACAAGAATATGTTCCTCTGTTCTTTCATTAATGTAATAGTATTCTTTTAAAAGAAGTCATCATATATTAAGTCTTTCAAAGACCTACTGAAAAATCATTCTAAGCCAATACTAACACACAGGTAATCCAAGCTCATGACCAAGTTCAAAATTACTTAGAAGGAAGCTGTCGCAGGACCTGAGTATGAACGAATCACTCGGCACTGCCACCACCATTTTAGAGAGCTTATGTTTGTGGCTGAGTTTGGTGCTGTTGCAATGTCCCAAGATGTTTTTTAATTGTTGTTTAGCATAAGCGCAGCCAAGCCAGTGCACTACACACACCAGTTCAGTATTTCAGTACATCTTGCCTAGCTTGTGTCTGCCAATTACAATTACTTTAGCCATCACTTAGATAGCACAGTTCACAATATGACTGAATGTCAATATATGTAGCAGCCCACGCTACCGAAGTGGCTGACATGTTTATAAAATAAAATACACATTCCGCCTTGTTACTTCAAAATTCCGTTTGTGTTGAAGCACTGCCCTGGGATAACTGCACACACGGTTATTTGTGACATGGTTGTCACTACTGCAGAGAACACTGAAGTTTTATCATAGCAATGAAAATATCAGGCCAAACTCCACCAGAAGTGCTGTCCAGACTGAAGAGAGTGCATCTCTGATTTATATTCTGTAGTATACATCCAGTGTTGAGAAACTTCATTTCCTTCAGCAAGCTTTCCGTATTTATGCAAGCCTCATGATTCACTAGGCACTTACAGACTTCAAGGGGGAATTAAGTTACTTTTGTTGCTTTTTCAATTAAAAACAATAAAAATTGAGTTTAGGTTTTGTGCTTTTTTGATACAACCATCTCACAGGTTACTGTGTTCAAGACAAACATCAAATTCAAGAAGGTTTTCAGTCATTGCCAAAATACATCATAAAACCTATCTACCACCTTCTTGGTCATCTCATTCTGTGTGAAATCTCCTCATCAGCAAGTGTCAAAACATGGAACTCCACTATTCTGTTTGAAATATTACATGTAAATTTGCACTTCCAAGCATCCAAGCTATCAACATCACTCAATCTTTAATTCAAGGATCTGTCGCTGGTTATTCACACAACAGAAGTTATCTTGACAGACAAGGTGTGAGAAAGAGGTAGGGAAGTTTTACAGTTATATTACTTCGTGTAAGGCCTGTTTCCACCCATCGTTATCAATTGCACGTGTCCAATGTAACTACACTGCTCAGGATTAACTGCTATAAAAACCCAGTTTTCAAGCTTTATCCACCTGCTTGCAATAGCATTAAAAGAAGTTAAACAAACAATTTCAGAAATGGTTTACAATAAACTCTCAGTAAAGCGACTCCTGAACCATAATTACATGCTTGCTGATAGCACGCTTGGATTATCTGATCACTTTTCTCTTTGATTAAAGAGCATTCTCCTCAGATAACCCAGAAACCATAAGAGAAGTGATAATTTGTAGGTCAGGCTTATCAATGTTTGTCTCCTCTCTGAAGGGCTTAAATTACTCAATTTGCTAGGGTAGATATAAATTCAAATATGAGATAGTATATTTGCATGTGTAAGGCCTGTTTCCACCCATCGTTATCAATTGCACGGCTCCAATGTAACTACACTACTCAGAATTAACTGCTACAGTATTTTTGAGACAGTATATTTGCATGATAATAAGAGCAAGGAGAAGTCTAAAGTTTGTCTGTTCTACAGCACACGTTCTACTCTTCACCAAAGCTGTTCTTTCCAGAAGACAAACAAAACCATGGGCAAGCCTGATTCAGTAATATTGCAGCCAGCATTTGGCTATACACGTCCATCCACAAATTGCAGGTCTCCACATCAGTGAAGAGATTCCACACATCCTCAGCATCTCAGGAGCAGTAGTTGCATTCCTAAAAATTCCTAACATGTTTAACCATGAAATGTGGTGGGAAGAGCACACAGAAACACTTACCTACTCCCCGATCAGCAACTGTAGGATTGTCTATCCACCTTTGAGCTTGCTCAATCTTGCCCTCCAAATGCACAGCTGCTTTAACTGGCCTAGTATTTGCTACAGCCCTGTTTGTTTTGGACTGTAAATTCTGAAGTGATGTAGCTATTTGTTTAGCCAATGCACGGGCCTCAGGAGAGTCACCTTTCCCACTAAGGAATAAAAAAAGCATAGTCACATAAAGATTATTTACAGCTAGTCCCAAATTCAGCAGGAACACACAATGAAAGGTACTTCATCTTTTTAAATAAGGTTAAATTTGACACTCAGGTCTCAGAGCAAATAATGCAGATCTGTCATCCATAAATCCCCACCTCACACTTCCCTGCTGTGGAACCTGGGTATTATATATGCTCGACACAGCACTGAGGTGGGGGAAGGCGTGGTACTGTCATTGGTAATACTGATGTATGACATTGATTTCCCACATGGCCGTCTTATGAGCAACTGCAATAATGCCACACAGATTACAAGCAGAAAAGTAAGCAGCAGCAGGACCAAGGCTATATATAAACTTGAAAAAAAGATAGCACATTAAGATTAGCAGCAGCTAAATCTCAAGGAAAGCTTGATTAAAGTGTCTAACTCATGAAGAAAAATATTTCTCTATATATTGCAACGGGTCATAGATGAAGATCACAATTTATACAGTAACTGTTTCTCCACTTCCATTCTCAAGCATCCTCTTTGCAAAACTGATGCAGAAATATAATTTCTGAAAGTCTTATCTTTTATATATTTTGCAGTTACAGCTTGGAACAATGACACTGATTGAAGTGGTAGATATTTCACCTTGCCACTTAGTAAATTGCTTAGCAAAAAACAGTGATGACATTTGTCTGTATAAACAAACTTAAAATGTCACATTATCTCCTTTATTTGAAGTGCTTTGACAATACAAAGGAGACCAGTTTTGGCTCTAGTTTGCCTGTTAAATATTCCATAGGTAGTAGAAAGAAAATATTTCTTATGTAATACAAATTTAGTTACACACTACATTTCTGCTGGGTTTGTTGGTTTTTTTGGAGGTGGGGGGGAGGAAGGGGGTTGGGTTTTGGTTTTTGGTTTTGGTTTTGAGGAAGATAGTGCAAGTTGGGCTTTGGGATAGAAATTATAAGGTTGAAGCTTCAAAACAGATTCATATTTTATAAATTACATTTTTTAAAGGATGTTAAAAAGTTAGCTCCTTGCCCCACACCCTGCAATTCTTGGCATTCAATTTTTACTAAATGCAATATAGAAACTCAGAAGTACAAGATGTCCATTCACAGTTCTTGGAGGAAAACATATTCCCCACTCAATATTCCGATTTGTTCAACACTTTGAACTGCAAATTAAGATCATTCAAATATATGATAAAACTAATACATACTGTCGTCGCAGATCTGACAGCTTGGCTGTCAAAGCAGAGATTTCGCCCAAGGAACGAAGGATATCATCTCTTTCTTTAGGCTCCTCACACAATTCTGCAACTTTCCTTGCTTCAGCCATAATTCCCCGGATATGTTCTTCTCCTTCACTGCCCCCATTGGGATCCGCAAGCCAGTTCTTCAGAGAAAGAATTTATGTATGAGTGAAGATAAACAGTAATGTTATTTCTATAGAGACTTTAAACAAAAAGAAATACTAATACAGCTTTCAAAACTGTACTTAACAGAAAATACTTTTCAAGAGCAGTTTCTCTTTATTAGCAACCATGAAGTTGTTCTTTTGTCTGGCAGATTTTCTATTTTGAAAAAGATGTCAAACTAGATGAAATCTACCCAAAGATTTTACATTCCCTCCCCAACATTTGCCAACAGTATTTTCAGACGTAAAATTAAACTAGTGGCTTTAGAGACTCATTATCTGGCTTTCAAAAAGCAAAGAGATGCTCTTGTGCTCTTGTGGCACTCTTTACAGAGCTCTTCCTAAGAAGTCTCATCATAATCTTATTCAACATATATTATATTAATGTACCTTTATATAATTATAATACACATACACACATTCAGATAAGGTATATATAGAAGGCTCATAATTTGATGACCATCAGCAGCACTGGGTGATAGGGAGAAAGATGAAGAGTTACAATAATAAAGGATCAACTAAAAGAAAAAGTTCTATTAACATTGTTTCGATTTTCTCATGAAGTTCTAAATCCTGAACTCTACACGCAAAACAGAGCCCAAGGAAAGGGCTCTGGTTTTACCCACAGGTAAATCCCTGCAGTCTGAAACGCCTCTTTAATAAGATCAGTCTATGTCCAAATTTTGGGTGTTTCCTCATATTAATTTCACAACCTTGAAACTTTTAGCAATGCTAAAAAAATTATGAAAAAAGGTCATAAGCTGAAGCAAAACTTGCAGCACCCTGTAAATTACTGAATTCAAGATTTTTCTTCGGTAAAGCAAACATCCCCTATATGTTCTTCCTAACAAGTGTCCGTGTTGTGTTTGAAAACAACGACAATAGTTCAGTACAACAGCTCTAATAGCAGTAATGTAATCATGTTCTGAAGGATTTATTAAATCATTGGTGGTACCTGAGCAGCATCAATCTTCTTAGCAATTGCCTGCTTAGAGTTTGTCATAGCCTCCAGTTTGCGAGCTGCATTCTCCACTTTTGCAGTGAGCAAATCCAGACCTTGTGACACCTGCTGTGCTTTCTGCATAGCCATGGGTGTAGCACCCTGTCCTCTGCCCGAGACAAAAAGAGCATTACAGACTGAGCTCAGGATTGAACAAAGCTCTTTTCTAAACAAAAACTTTCAAGAGCATTCCCAGCAATTTTTGCAAGAGATACAGTATTTAATCAGATTGATTTTTTTTCCCTGGGAAAACAAAAGTAACTGAGAAGGAGCACCACAACAAGAAGAGGATATTTTCCCCTTTCCAGAATTCCTCAGAAGAATGAAAATTTTTAAGTTTCACAAAGTAAGGTTATTTGAGGATACAGTTCCATTAAAACATCCAGGGCAAGGCCTGTTATCTCCTCATTTATAGATTGCTGCAAGTCAATCAGAACCTGCAGGAGTTATGTCTCGCCATTATCTAAGTGAGGATGGCAAGTCTGTAAGTGAAAATAGGATGTCATAGTTGCCTCAATCATGTTGACAAAGTAGATTACAGGCTACAGGCTGTTGGCAAGACTTTTTAAAATGGTGAAAAGGATGCTAGCAATACTGTAGGAAACAATTTGAAGACACTACCACAGTTAATTCAAATGCTTAGGAATTACAAGTTGGACAGAAAATTTTACCTCAAATACATATGCCTGAGAACATCAGTTTTGCATAAGAAATGTCATACTCCATTCCAAAATAACCTGGCTACTGGGAGGCTTTTTGAACAGGTTAACTTCATCAAACTGCTAACTTCGCAAAGATCACAGTAAGTGGAAGGATGACAAGCATGCTACTGAGATGCTAAGGTGTGTTTACACAGGCCAGAGTCTCAAGACATGTTTCTTTATACAGGCTGAATTGAAGTTATTTACATATTAAAACAACATATAAATTAACTCCTTTGTTATCCTGTCTCTTCCTTCACCTCCAAAAATTTCACACAAAACAAAGCTGACACCAGCCATTGCTTTACAAGAAGAGTAAGAGTTTAGCCTAATTTCTAACACTCTGTGCAAAATCTGGTACAAAGCAGCTCTTACATTCTCTCAGGTCAATCAGCTGGAAACTCAAGTGAAGATGAACCAAAACCAGCTTCTCATCCATTACCACTACTATAGCTAATATACATCCCTTTAATGACAATATAATCAGTATTTCTGAATTTTGGCCTTTTTAGCTTTTATATGGCGAACTAGCAACCCTCCATAGAAATAAGTCATAGAACTACTCCAAGCTTGTGTACATAGGATGGCAACACTTCAGAGCCTGGCAGTCTATAGACTTAAAGTGATGGCAGGGAATTTGTTCTTAAAGTAACTCAAAACACAGTTCTCCAAATAATTTGGATTTGCTCACTTCCTGCACTTCACTAGGATCTTAACTCAGAAGGGACATTTATTTTACATAAAAGCCAATTTGAAAGACACATGAATATTTAAGAGAGAAATATTATACCACAAACCTACTACCAGTATCCCTAATGGATCACAATGAATAGCTTTCTGGGATATTTTTAGGAGGTGGGAAGGAGTATTACACCAAAATAAAGAAACCAATGTTAGAGCATTCCAGCTTAACGATTTACTACATTGATAAGTGGCTGAAACAACTATTATACTCAAGGGAAACGGGGTTATGGTGTTCAAACTACACAACGGTTATTTCGTAGCTCATCATCTTTATGCCTTCACAAAGGAATATCATACTTCCTGCTTTCTGGCAAAGGAACAAAAGGCCATAGGACCCAACATGAAAAAATACAGTAAATTTAAAGAGAGTCATCTGCTGCCTAAAAACAAAACCCCTTGAATTCCAAACACCATTGTGAAAGAATAACCAATTTCTAATGAGGAGGCAGAAAACTGATGAAGGGCTCCGGTTAAATAAAACTCTATGCAAGAAATGCATATGAAGTTCAGCAGAATTTATCAGTGACTGATAAACTTCAAATACTGCTTGTGGTCTAAAATCCCAACTTAAACACTTTTTTAAACTAGACTATTCATGTATCTTTATGGTCATTGAGGTATACCCTCTTTGGAGAACAGACTTAACAGTAGAGTTTAAAATTTCACTTCTGCCTTATTTGGAGGCAAGTCATGTGTTTGACATTAAACAAACACCGAATTATTTACCTGAGCAGTTTTACCTATTATGATATATAATTAATATTTCACATATTAAAACATATTATTCTTATCAGAAAACACTGACATAAAAGAGGCAAAATACAACTACTGGCCTGCTCTCCCACAGGTTAGGAAGTGACATAACTGCAAGTTCAGGAAAACTGTCCTTTAAAAGTAAAAGACTTACCTCGCTCGGAGGTCAGCCAGTTGGTCGGTCATCTGGCCCAGAGTTTTGCATGTTCCCAGAATCTCTCTGCGTTCTTTGCCTGCACACAGTTCTCCTGCTTTTCCAGCTTCGTCAAGGATCTGCCTTATTGCTTGCTCACCAGCATCCCCTAAGATGCAGAGTCAGTTAGTAAAACAAATGACATTCCTTGACATGTATGAGTAAACTGTTAGTCTCATCATGTCCCACCACATCAACTGCATTAGGTTCAGCTATGAAAATACATTTATCAAAAACTATGATATACACCAAATGTGATAATCATAATGGGACAGCATTTCTGAAACAATATAGCATAACCTTAATGTGCATCATGTATTTCAAGTCCTTTAATCATTCTGCTATCATAGCTTAATTTCTATAAATAGTTCACTTATAGAATCTGTAATTCATGCTGATAAGGGAAAGAGCAACACAGCAAGATTCGTGTAGCCTTAACTTTGGCCAGTTGCAAATCTGACTTGATTTTGGCTAAAGACGATGCAAGAACACATTCCTCTTACTTGCAACCCACCCTGATCCCGTAAGTAATACACCCAATTTGCACTAAGTTCTACAGTTATCTTTGCATTTGTCCTTAGCTACTGAATTTTTAATAGTTTATTTCGTTAACTGTCAGTGTCAATGACAGAAGGCTTTGAAAATAACTGAGGTTTCTGGAATTGAGTGTGGTGAGCAGAGTGAGGTCAGAAGTAGTGTACGCAGGAACTCCACAGACACCAACAATTCACTTCCAACTTTTACAACCGTATTATTTTGGCTTCAGTTTCAGAGAAAGTCTTTCATATAAGGTCTTCCAAATTTTCCAAATGGAACAGGCCTCTACCTGGTTTTATTTGTTTTAAAGATGCATACAAAGGCAAAGCATTTATGTTGTAAAGGTGACTGTAGTCACATTATTTATGGCAGATTTTCGTGTTAAAAAAATTTATGTCAAGGCTTACAGCAAAATGGTTAAAGAGATTCTGTTGGGCAAATCTAAAGTTTCACAAATTCGAAAATATAAAAGGAGGGATTTTAGGTATTGGCAACCACTGCAGTTAAATACTGTTCAATGAAATGTATGGGGTTTTGTTTCTATTAGTGGAATGCAAAGAAAAACCATGTATGTTAGTTATAGACAGTACATTAATCAGACAACTGAAAAGAAGCAAAGCTTTCCAGATCAGTAGACACAACTTGTTTAATCTCCAGGATCTAAAGAAAGGAATAAATATAGGCTCTTTCAGATTGATCCACTATGTATGGGTTATCAATGCTTAAAGGCAATTTTGTTTTAAACAACAGAATTATTCAGACCTTTAAAAAACAAAATACTTTGTGCTGTTTTTTTTAAGTATTACCTGGAGGTGCATTTGGATCTCTCAGCCAACCCTTTGCCTGATTCATCTTTGAATCTATCAAGGCTAAAGCTCTTTTCATGGCTTCTGTGTCCTTTACAGAAGAGAAATCACAAAAATGATTCTCAAAAAAAATCAAAGCACAAATAGTCAACACAACCAAAGCAGACAGAAGTTCTATAAAGCAGAGTCTACTTAGAGAAACACACCCGCATAAGCAGCTCAAAACCCATTTTCAAACCAGCAGGTCGTAGTCACTTCTTTCCAATTAAGACAGACATTTTCATCTCACTCAAAATGCAGGAAATACGCATGCAATTTTAGTGATTTTTCTATTCCTTTATCTACTAGTGTTGTAATTTCTAAAGTCAGAATTCTAATATGCACACATCTTGGAGTTAGTTCCACTTTTTTCCTTAATGTACATTAGGGCACATACTGTTGTAACAATGACATTAGAGTAACTTTTCAAAACAGCAATTAGCCAGCAAATTTTACTACTTACTTCAGTGTAAGAGGCTGCACATCTGCATTTTTCACCTGCTCTGCTGCTTAAAGTCAAACAGTTGCTGTTTGCAGAAAAAAAGACTGCCAGCTAATTCCTGGAATTCTCAAAAATGGAGTTTAATTTCTTCGGAGACAGACACATGTATTCACATGTGGTTGCTTTAAAGCCAGAACTCTTCTGCCAGCAGCATCAGAGAAACTGCTGTTTGACTGTTATGCTGCTATTATCCAACACCTCTTTCACTAGAGGAGATAAAACCATCCATTTCTCATTTCTCTGCATACTCTTTATAATTGTACATGTGTCATCTCTCCACTAGAGGCCAGAAGTTTTCTATCTTGCAAACGGAGAGACAGCGAAAATAGTGACAAATACCTTAAGTAGAAAGTTGGGAAAAAGCCAAAATAGCTTTTTACCACACATCATGGAAATTATTTGAAATGCATACATCCCACGATTAGTATACAAACGATGAAAAGAACCCTGCCTCTTACATTATTAACTGAATTGAACTGTCCATGTCCAGTTCTTACATGCATCTGGTATAGCATAGGATGTCCTGACAACACTAAAGAACTGCCCCATTTTTCTGGAGTTGTTCATTCCGCATGCTTAGCCTCAAAGGTACAGCACTGTCAACATTTTGGCATTTTTATTCGGGCATGTTGGTCTGTCAGCTATTCATAAGGTGCTACAATATAATTCAGCAACCAACTTCCTAAAAGGTCATGCAACACTCTACTGGATAGTTTTAAGGACTGTTGAATCACAGCCTGAAAGAGAGAGAGCACCAAAAGCAGAATCATTTTCACCTGGATGATTAGTTCTCAAATCTAGAAACTGGGTCTCAGAGCTTAGGTCAGGACCTGTTTGAGAAAACTTCAGAAGGGTACGATATACACCTAGGGGTGAGAGGTAGGCATATTCTTTTAAAAGTCATCTTCTCTATAGCTTGACAACTGTGCATTTAATAGACAATAGGAGACAAGTAAATAATCACTTAAGTATTCAAATGTGTATATAAACCTTACTAGCAACAAAGGTAAGTGTTACAGTTTTCTGGTCTACTGTAGGCCTGTCTACCCAGAAATAATTTGAAACAAAGAACTAACTGAATTTTTAAACAGGCAGCAGATGTTGCTTAGTGTGTTGATGAGTTCATAGGTGTGGGATGGCTGAGAAAAGGAGTGTTGGGAAAATCATCTTTGCCCCTCCCTTTTTACCAACACAGGCTTTTGTGTTGTCTCAGCTGCTGCAGAGTTGCAGTTTCAGCAAAATCATAGAGAAGCCTCCAAGTCTAAAGTTTTATATCAGGGGACAAAATCAAGGATATTTTAGCTTCTAGACTCATGATTTTGTAATTTCTAACACTACGCAAGCTATAACAGGATCCATCTGCCCTGCCATATGAAGGCTATATAATTGGATTGCTCTGCAGCGTAATCTTCCTATCCTGTTTGGCTCTACACCCATGTTTGCAAAACACTGTCCCCTTTTCCTATTTAAAAGAGTCTGATGAAATCCTAGTGCAGTAGTTGAAGAGTTCCAGGACAACTGCTCTTAAAGCACAGATTTCCCATCCACACAGCTCAAAATGCCACGGTAAGGAATCCCTCTCAGCTTTAGTCTGATAAGGAGTTTTCATTGCAATGAGAAGAGTAATTTTTAAATAGGAAATTAGAATACATCTTTAACTAGGTTTGTTGGTACTGCACTTCTGTTTCTGCCACAGCTGCATCTCGTGTCAGATAACTGGCAAGCAACAAAGGTGCAGCAATCCTGAAACATCTGGACTTGTCTACCAATTCACATTAAATAGGAAGACAAAAGCAGGAATAATTTAAACAAAGCAACTTGCTCAAGATCTTACTGTTTGAAAGTGTCTTGATAGTCCTGATTTCTGGAGCTGTTTACATGCCTCCTTCCTTCCTAAACAGCTAAATGTGTTTAAAAATTTACTTTTTGGTATTTGCCAGCAGAATATCAGTTGCAAGCAAGAAAAGAAAAAAATTCTACAGCTATTTTGCAAGAAGTTTTATATAGAGTAGTTTTATCAGCAAAAAAGGATTCTTTCCCGCCTCTCCCTACAGTTGCCCTGTTGGTAAAAGGCATTTCATTAACAAAAGCAGCACTGCTACCTTTTCAGAAGAGATAAAGAATTTCATTAACTTAAGTTGAGCAACTAACACAACATTGTCTGAAGCGAAAAGAGCAAGTTGGCTTTTTGCAAATCAGTTCCTAAAGCAAATGAGCACTTATTCAAGATACCCATATGCCTCACTTTGGCCACTACCAAGAATTTTGAGATTATTCATGGAGCAGGTAGTATTGGCACTGCTTTGAAAAGGAGCAAAATAAATCCTACACAATTTCCCTTGTTGAATATAAAACGCAACCTCTGACTCAATAAAGTGGTCTAGTCTAGCAATATCTGCATTTCATTACCAAAGAAGGCAATGTTGAAGGAAATAGGCAAAGCCAGCCTTCTGGCAGAAGAGAGAGGTTAGTCACCACCCAGGGTTCAATCCTGGAAGATACCAGATACTTCTCAGCTTCCTACAACTTTTAACTCCCTCCATTTCTATGGAAATGGAAGATGATTAAATTATTACTTCAAGTTTATTTGAAAATAAACACTAAGAATATACAAGAGAAAACTAAACTCCTCTGTAAAATTAAAAGTTCAAGGAAAAAAAGGTACAAAGCTACAAATGGAAGAAATAAACACAGATTTCTTTTTTTTTTTCCTCCAAGGTTTTGTCAGAGATTGGCAATTGCTCAGTATTTCAATTCTAAACAGGCATACTATCTTTAAAAAAATCTAGTGTTGGTACAAGCAGAGATTATTGCAATCCAGTAACAGTAGTGTGCATTTCAGGGTCTAGAAAGACCAACAAAATATTTCACAAAAAAGCCTGCAACTCTGGCTCCATACGCTCATTCACTCCCCACTGTCTCTACTTAGATTTTGTGATACTTCAATGTATAAACAATTCAAGATATAATAATAAACATAAAATAAACTTCATCATTAACAATAGCATATACTACACAGGTAAAAATTCAAGGCTGTGCATCCCCAAATACACCTTATTTTGCTCCAGAAAAGCATGAGGAATATATCTTTCCCTTGACCGCCAGGCACAGAAGAACACAATGGTAATCTCAGGTAGAATTAAACAGGTCCTCCGTCTCCCTCCCAGAAAAACATTGAGTAAGTCAACCCGTTAGATATATATGGAAATATGGGAAAAAGGTCTGTAACAGGTGGCCATTAGCAAAACTAGTTCCCGCTTTTTCACTCCACTGCATTTTTCAATTCAAATTCTCTGTCATAACTGTTTGGTTAATGCCCAGTGCTAGAGTCCCAAATTGTGAGCATACCTGAATTCAAAAACAACGTATAATTAAGTAGTTCTCAACTCAGAACAGAAAGATACTTTGTTTATACTAGTCCACACAACATATTCATGCATTACATATAATGATCAATATTTTCCATTTGGAAACACTGCTAATACACCAATTATTTTCTTAATAAAATCCTTTATCTGCCTTGCTAGCAAGAGGAGTAAAATTTCCCAAGACTAAATTGCTAAGTTTTTGCAACAGTAAATTTTTTTAACCACAAAAAAATTTCCAAGTTTGTTATGTAAAATAAAAATTGTATTTGTATTTCATAATATGCTTAAATCCAAAAATAAAACTGAACTGAAAAAATGCATAAACAAAACTAAAGTTTTAGGCCTAGACCTGAAGAACATGAGCCTTTTGAACTGAAGGAAGGCTGCTGGTGAAATACTATGGAATGGACAAAATCCCTGATTTAATAAAGCTTTCCGGGCATGCAGAATGTTTATTCCTGCATGACTGGATCCTTTGTTTGTAGCTACAGAGACTAGTAACATAAATTAACACAAAAGCATTCAGCAAAAAAATGTGCTTTACAATCTTGGGCTAACTAATCAGACTCAGAAGGACAATCTTGATGCAGCTCAGCTCGCAATTACCATTCTCTTACTGACATCCAAATCTGCATATAGCTAGCCAGAACTATCAAGATCCTTTTAAAACTTCTTTGTGTATATACATAAGTATGGTGTCACAGCTGGCACACAAATAAAAAGTTGCACAGCACAGTCTGCACACAGCACAAAATCATGCTTTTTTGGGTTTAGTACAAGGTAGAGGTGTAGGGTGTGGAAGAAAGCTTACCTTCTAAAGGTGAGAAAAGGGTAAGAAAAAGAAGAACAAAAACAAAGATGCATAAAGTAGTCATAATAAAGAAGTGATAGTGACAAAATAATTCAAGAGGCAAACTAAGGGTCAAGTGCCAAACAATATAGGTCAAAGTGATTTTAATGCCTAGATGACATCGATGTTAGATTTTCTGCAAGATTTTATTTGTTAATAAGTCTGGCTTCAGGTCTCGATATTTTCTTTAAATGTATTTACAGTTACTTGTTGCTCATAGCACTAACCCTTAAAAAAATAATCCCTTCAGCAATTTACTTGAAGGCACTCAAAAAAATTGGCAGGAATTTCATTTACGCAGCTACATTTATTTGTAAGCCCACAACAACACTTTTACCATTCTGTCAGACCTGCTTTATGTCTAGACATTTCAGTATCTTCAGTGGCTATCACTTAAGAACACCACTTAACTCCAGGTAAGTGGTTGCAGTCACTTACACAGCTTAACACTGAGTTGTAAGGAACCAATACTGTCCATATGCCAAGCTTCACAGACATCATACTTATCCAGAAAAGCTGTTCAGTCTAAAATATATTTCTTTGAGACAAGGCAAACACCTGAAATTTACTCCTATGTCCAGGCTAGCAATAGGGCAGGGAGAAAAGGGGGTGGTGTTCAAGGAGGGATCCACAAAAAATAACTAAATTTTCTTAACTTCAGGCCTTTTGCACAAGAAATACAGCAGCAGCCTATCTTTTCTAGTAGCATATAGGAGAAAAATCTCAAGTAATCTCACTTATGAAAGCCTAACTACAAGACCAGTTTAATATATAGAACAGTAACTTTTAGCTCTAACTTGCCTGTGCCAAATATGATTGTGTAGGGTAGCTACACATAGGAAAAAAAAAATCCTTCTCTGAGAGGAACATGCTATATTCCAGGATTTCCTAGTCATGCCAAAACTAAACCATGAACAAATCTAGGTCTTCTATCTGACTATTCAGTTGCAGTAAACCACTGAGCCACCTTCAAATGCCACACTCCTTTAACTTAGCTTATTGAGAGAAAGCTGATTTTGAAGGATACATTAATACAATCATCTCTGAAGATGTTTTTCGAGATATTTTCAAGATGTTTTGAAGATATTTTACGATGCGATTACATAGTGTTACAAAACTGATGCACAAATATGTATTTCAAGCCTCTGAAACATAAGTGTATAAGTGTATAACATAGCAGATAAAAATTAAGACTTCCATATACCAACATAGGTATGAAATCTACCTTGCTCGCCCAGGCATCTTCATCCCAAGAAGTGAGTTGTAATACACGGATTATTTCATTTATCTCGGCACTCATTTTCTCTACAGTGAAATTGCGATTTTTCAAGGCCTCTTCTATTCCCTGACTTTTAGAATTTTTTGTAGTTACAAAAATCTTCATAGCTGTGAAAACACCATCAATTAAAAAAAGGTACATACAAGATACAATCAATGCTCAAGGTGACCTCTTGCTGCATTTATAGAGAGAGAGCACATTTTCTTTTGTGTGAACCATTTCATCTCAAAAAGAGATTGTAGATTTAATACAGGAAGGAAAGTTATTTGCAGTAAGTACAGAAACAATGTCAGGCCTGTTATTTTTAATAAAACTTTGGAACTCCAGTTCAAAATAGACAGCAATTCAGAGTGATATTAAAAATTAAAGCCAAAAATACCTGAAATAAGTACTGGCAATAGCTCCTTCACGGTATTCATGGAGTTTACCAGCATAACTCTATGTTCCTGATGAGTTAATTCCTGTTGTCTCTCATCAATCATTTTGGCCATCTTTGTCATTCCTAAAGGTTAAAGTAACAGAACATAATATTACATTTCTTTTTTTATGACTAAGTCTGATTTGCAACAGTTGAGCTTTCTAAACAAGAACAAAGTGTAATAAGTTATGACTATATTGAAGTTTAAAACTTAATCTTTATAATAGCAGCTGTTACTTAAAAGCACATTCCAAATGCGTCAAAGAAGCCACTGATTCAAAACCTAGCCAGTACACAAAGTAGAATGGACTCCTCAAAATTCTTGATTTTAAATCCCGGCAATAAAATAGGAAAATACCCAAAATGACTGCTTTGGTGAACAAGTTTCACGGAAAGAGAAGATTGCTCTTTTTGCTTCATCTTCTCCTGTTCAAAATGAGGCAAAATCTATTTAGTCAAAGACAACTTCTCATGGGACATAAAAAAAAAAAAACAACCCACATTTAGAGAACACTATACCTTCATATGGAACTTAAAATATTCCAAATCTAGAAAACAGGGTAAAATACATACATATTAAATAAAAACATGATAATCTATAAACATGCTCTGTGACATGAGAGCTCCTAGTAATTTCTTTTATTTTACACTACATATGTATTCTTATTTATATACGTAAAGCACTAACTAGATTCCTGCTCTGTGTATACAAAGGCATTCTTCAGTTCAGTGTAATTTTATTTCCAACATCTTCCTACATTACCACATCATCTAGATTTTATAGAATGCTTTTGTTAAATACCTAAACTACTTTATGCTTGCTGAAATTAAAGCATTTAGAGTACTAAATGACTGAGATTAATGGTAGGTTTCATCTATAACAACCCAGTGCTTCACTGACCAATCACTCACTTTTACCAGCGCAAGTGTGAGTTAACACAGTGAAGTAACAAATAGTGAAGGAGCATCAAATAATGAACAAAAAGCATTTCTGTAACAGCTGGGCTTTTGCAGTATACTGCACGACAGCTATTTCTGCAACCTCGTTAAGATGCTAATATACGACATGCAGCTTATACTACTCTAGGAAATTCCTACTAGGCCCAACCATCTCAGTACAGACATTTTATCAGCTTAGTGGACTTCACAGCTGTGAGTGCTTAATTACAAAGCTTTTTCTTGTTTTGTTTTGTTTTACTAACACATGCTTACGTCCAGAGTAGGGAAACTACGTATCATCTGTGTAGTACATGCCATTTACCAACTACACATATCATTTGCAAACTCTTCTGCATTCTTGAGAGAATGTGAATCAGAAAATAGTCACCATTAACCCTCTAGTTTAGAACTCTTTCCAACAGGCACTTCCTAAGCAAGTGCTTTCTCATTGTTCAAACACTGAAAACATGGGTAAGGAAGGTGCTGGGGGTTAAAAAGGTAGTGGAAAATACTGTAAGTATGTTTATGATAGGCAGTAGCAAATCAAACCTGGCCCTAGATTCTTTGTGTATGTCACCAAATCCTCCATAGTCTCTACTACTTCCGCCACAGTCAGATATTCCAATATTCCTTTGCAGACACGGATGATTTTACGGACCTAAAAAAGGAACATTCCATCATTTGTTAGATGAAGCTAAGATACACCTGAATTAGAAATGCAAGCCTGTTACTAGAACAGCATAGGTATAGCATTTGCTAACATGACTTACAGGCAATCACAAAGGTCTGGGATACTTATCAAATTACCCAAAATGCCATTATTCAAGAATGCTGTATTGACAAAGACAGTATTTAAACATCATTCTACTACTCGGAAATGATAAATCCTACTTCCAGTGTTTGACTTTGTATGATAAATGAAGGATAGCATTGAGAATAGAAGTTATAAGGAAGTGCATTTAAGTATGCTGGCACGCTTGAAGTTTTTCAGTGCAATTTCACCAATTAAAAAAAACCAACCCTAACTTATATTACAAAGCAAAACTACATAGAAAGCAGACTAAAAACTTTCAGGGGAAATATTATTCGCCATACAGCTTTACATATGGATAAAGCATTATCCAGCATTCCAGTGGGAAAGGTAGATTCAACATCTTAAGCTTTCCAGAAAAATGTACTTCATTTACCTCTGGACATCTGCCTTAGCTTAACTTTTTCAGTTCATACTCGATTCCAAAACAGAATTCTCTGTCAGTTAATCTAACGTCCTGAACCACATTATTTCTGACACCACCACATATAATTCTCATTGAAGAATGAGCTAATTAACATTTAATTCATATCAACCACAAACAGTGTTCAGTCCCTAGAACAGATCATAGTTTCCTCTAAAACTCCTTTCAGTTTTGTCCCAGTGTTTATCTTGAAGCATAGTAGGACAGAGACATTTATTTGTGAAAATTCAATCATTCCAAACTAGTATTTTTCTTTTGGTTAACACACAGTTTTCAGACTAGTTCAATGAAGCAGTAACTCCATAGAAATCAACTCATTATCTAAACACTGGAAGCAGGGAGACTAAAAGCTATTAACTTCCTTGCAATTCTGTCCTATAACACATCATAGTAGCTGTTAAAAACCACTTTAAATAATGAAAATCACAAGTGCCACAGAGAAATCTCATAGCATTCTCCTCATTTCAAAGGAACATGCTAACAGTACCATGAACTGATTAAATGAGATACAAGGATGCCAAGTTAAGCCACTCAGAACAGCAGGAAGATTAACACAATTTCATAGATTAGCAGACTGTTGCATGAGTAAGATTTAGAATTAACACCAGCATTTCTAACAGTGTGAGCTTAATTTCCCCATGATAGCATGATATTTGATATTTAGAAATGAGCAAGACTCCACATTCCCAGAAAGAGGATTACAATAATAAGTAAGATCTGTCACCAAAAAAAAAAATATTAAAAAAAAAAAAAAAAAGATCAAATCAAGACACGCAAAATTTCCTTTTTTTCTTGCAACTCTGGCTTTTTTGTCCACCTGAGGATGGACAAACAGCACCTCTGAACTACTTTTTGGCTTATGCAGCAGCCAAAATACAGTAACTGTTACATCCATCAGAACACATCATCTGGCTGACCAGCCAGACAGTCCAAATTTGCACTACCTCCCATGCGCAAGGCCAGTGAAATTGCCACAGCTAATGAGTCAGACAGACATGTCTGGAAGTGGCCTAGGGCTTTTCAGTGAAAAGATACAGAAAATATAAGGCTCGGTAATGGGTATGGCGAAGGGAATACAGAAAAGTGTCAGGAAGATGTAAGACAGGGTTGATGGGATCTGGCCTTTTTGAGGAATAATCACAGGCATGCCTAAACATTCTATCATACAATGATGCTCTTAACAAAACAGACCAACAAGCCTAAGCTCCTTCGGACAGAAAGAATGCAAAATATGCTTCCAATATGCTTCCAAGCTAAAACAATCAAAACCACATCCATCTACTCAATCGTTTAGATTAGCTAATTCAGTTAGGTTGATATTTGAATAGTGCTATTGTGCAGATACCTATGTCAGTCATCTTGGCATTCTTACCTCTGCTTCATCAAATGTCAGAAGTAAGTCTGACGTTCCAGAAAGGATGCCTCTTGATCCATCAATTAGATAGTCACGCGCTGGTACTGAATAAGGATCTGCTTGTAGCATCTGGGCTGCCCGAACAAGTTTGGTGCAGGCATTCTCCACTCTGGGGAAGTCATCACACAAAACTTGCTGATTAGTTTCTATCTATACGACAACAGATTTGAGAAAACACTGGATTTGTTTTTAACTTTATTACCTAAAGCACTGCAAGCAAACTGTATTCTATACCTTTACAGTTTGAAAAGCAAGAGTACTTATTGTATTTATTTTAACAAGAAAGTAACCATCGACTATATGACACAGTTTTTCAGAAGTCATGCAATCTTCCAATGCAGGGAATATTTGAAAAATCACATGTACAGAAGTCAATACAGTGTCATTCAGGAGAGATCCCAACACAGCAAACCACCCTTCATTCTTAATGACAAGGGCAGGGGACAAAACAATTCTTCTTTTAGAACTTCACAATCAAAGTAATTGTTAACCTTTATCAGCCTTGCATTTACATTGTCATTCAAGAAGCAATTGCTGTGAATAAATATTAAATGATAGCTACATGTTAAGACAAGCGAACATAATATTAAGAAAACCAAGACACTGCACCCTGCTTGTTGAAGCTGTAAGTCCAGCTCTTCAGAGTGTTAACACTCACGACAGAAATAGCATTTTAAATAGCCACAAGATTTAGTGATAAGGAGTGAATTTCTAACGCAGCTTGCAATTCCAGGCTTCAAACCAGAGAGGAGGTTTTGCAAGATATTGCAACATGTAATTAAGGTAACACAGAAGGTACAATAAGCAAATGAGCTCTGAAATTAGGTTCCATCAGACCATTTAACACAACAATTTTAAAATACCAAGAACTGGAACATTGAAAGGCTTTTGGGTTCGTTCTTTTGTTGTAATTACTTCATGACACCCTAGAGAAATATAAAATTCAGACTTCACTTCCATGTTAGCTAGGCCACTTATGACCGTAGTTACTGACTACACTGACCGTGACTTTCCTCCATTCTCTCCCATTTCTTTGGCAGAAATCTAAGTGTAGTCTAACATATATGCTCTACGCATGCAGTGTGCTCATTCAAGTATACATGAGGTTCCAACAAACATTAAACCCTTTAATTACAGCAATACTATCTCTTCTAGCAACATTTTCGTGCTTTTCATATAGCTTATTTTCTACTGATCACTTGGACACCTTAATCATAATTTCAGCTAAGTACTATTGGAAAGTTACACAGCTATCCCATTTTCTCCCCTATGTTTCTTGCTAGCACAAGGCAGAACTTAATGGTTACATCTAAATTTAACAATACTAGAAATAAAATACTCATTACAGGAGAGCATACTTTTTTCAGAAAGTAAAGTTTTCAGGTAATGGCTCCCTAGAGGAGATCGAATTGGGCCAGCTGACCTTGTCATAACTTGCTCTTTAGCGAGACATCTGTTCAGCACATCAAATGGGGGTAACTCATAACTGAGTAAGAAAATACAGGAGGGCTTCAAGGCAGAAAGTGGGAATGCTCTGCTCATTACTATGCAATATACTTAGTTGTCTTATCAAAGTTAACTGACTTGCCTAAATTAGATTTCCACACTTGCTTGTCAAATTTATTCTTTTCAACCCTGCCAAGAAAGGGATTAAATGAATCACCTATTCAGCCAGCTCAGAGCTATAGGGTCAGAAATACTGAATTTCCTACAGTTCAATTTCATGGTCACCTGTTTAACGCTAGCAATTATCTCAAGACTAGCTTTTTCATTTGTAAAGAAAGGAATTAATGCAAATGTGTATTAACCCAGAAGTCACTATAATCAACGAAAATAAAGTTCCTAAAGATTTGAAGTTTTCTTTTACAGTTTTTAGAACTGAACCTCTGACCAGTAAACTTGCATTTTACTTATACAATGCCTATTTTGTATAAACTTCCCTGTGCATTTGACAAACCTCAGGAGTGTGCACTATGTACAAAAAAGCAGAGTGATGTTTATAAACCAACACCCTCCGTTCCCTGCAAAATATACATGCTAGGAAACAAAAGATTAGAATTCTGGGAAAAAAGTAATTAAAGTACTTAAATTAAGAATAAATTAAAAAACAGCAAACAAAAAGCACTGAAAATATTCACTGCAATGAACCTCTTGTTCTATCACAAGAATCAAACCCATTCACAAGTTTTGAACAGAAGTTCATTGCTCTGGTGAACTTTCTAATCCCTGTATTATATCACAACCTAAAAAAAGCCCCAGCTTTAAAAAATATAAAAAAGAAATTTTTTTTTTTTTTTTTTGAGGCATGACTACAATAAGGCTATGTTAACACCAGCCAAATTCTTTGTGAAGAAGACGCAAGTCTTGATATTTCCAACCATACTACCTTGGGTACTCAATCAGCTTCAATCCTTTTAATGTGTTCCTTATGAAATGTGAGGGAAAAAAAATAGCTTACTCTAAGCCACCATTCTACTTTTTAGGACTGACCTCTGCTTTTCCCAGACATGCCTACCCAAAAATGCCAGACAATGCCTGTGATGCTAGAATAATGCTCGTTTCAATTCCTAATCACCTAAGTTGTAGTGAGTTTAGATTACTTGCAGTTCTAGAAACGTAAATTTAAAAGCAAATATTTTACATTAACATTTGTTAATACAGTTACAAGCAAATGCAGGTCCCACTTGGCTACCAAATAATGTTAATATAGAATAGCATTACTGCTTGATTTGTTAAACGAGTATGTGTGTGCAAGTTACACACAGATGAATTTTTATTCCAGTGTAAACAAATGAGGTGTTCTCCTATTCTTTGCCTGGATATTACAGCTTTTCCCTTCTTTACAAGTGAAGTATAGCAAGTAATATGAACACATTGCAAAACATCTGATGTAAGTTATATGCATTACTCATACTCCCCAGTGATTAAGAGAATTAAGATAAAGAATGTGTCATTTTTTAACTCTAGGTCAATTGTTCCAACATGGTTTACGTCAGTAGCAAGCAAAGGTATGCATGATAGATCTTCTCCCTCATTCTCCAAGAACTGTTCCCTCAAAACTGATGGTCCTTTTGAATGAAGAAAATGTGGACAGGGAATGCAGTGTTAGTACACACTCACTACTCCTTAGTACATGCGCACTGCTCCTTACCCCATCATCCATGTGCCAGTACCAGTTTTGCTGGAGCACTCCCTTGAAGAGGAATGCCAATTCCTGAACTAACGCTTCAGAAACAAAAAACCCTCCTCTCAGGAAAGACAAAAAAAAAAAACAAAAAAACAAAAAAACAAAAAAAAAAAACCAAAACAAAAAAAAAAAAAACCCACAAAACAAACCCCCCACAACCTTCATCTGTTTCACTTCCTGCATTCAAATGCCCTTTAATGCAGGAAAAGGTAGGACTCCCTTGGCAGTTCACCTGTGACTGTCACTTGTCACTACAACAAAGACATCACTGACAATATACTCCAGAGTGCTAACAAGGAGCTGTTAACATGTACTAGTTCATTTTGACATAAACTCCAGATTAATAAAAAAGCCCAAATGCAATAGATTATCATTCAGAAAGATGATTGAACATTCCTAACTCATGTTACTGCATCTAGGAAAACAAGTACTATGTGAAGTTTTCATTACTGTAACAGATAGCTTTGTTTCCTATTTTTCATTATATCACAATTCAAGCAGTCATAAGTTGCTGCAGAAAAAGTTCTTGCATCCAGCATAAAGTGGTACTACTCAGCAGTGTCTGTATCACATTTCTACTAAGTCTTCGTGATCTGCTAAATGTTGACCAAGAGCTGGATACAGTATAGCAATAATAAAATCTCTTTTTCTAAATACTTTACTCCTCTAGGTGAACAAGAAACTGGGAACTAACTAAAAACTCTACATATCCTTGAAAATGAGCACAATCAAAATTACATGTTTGTATACAACTTGTCAAGAAGCAAGTAAAAAGTTTTGGTCTCATTTCAACACATAAACGCTCCCCTCAAGAAAATTAAAATAAATAAAAGAAACCAAACCCCTCTGCACCCAAACAAGATCACACTCCAGGAACACAACATAATAAATACTGTAGTGGATTGTATCAAAGGCCCATTTAACTCAGTATCCGGTCTCCAAAAGTAGCTGCAAGTACATGCCTAAGGAAGGTTAAGAACAGGATAAGTATTTATCATACTTCCTCTGGGCATTCTCCCATCCTCCAAGTACTTTCAGTTCTTGAAACTTCCTGCAGTTTGTCTATTTGATAACCTACAAGGGATTCTTCTAAGTACTTATCTATTAACCTCCAAACCTATAAAAAAATTTTTAGCAGCACATGACTTACTGTACAAAGCAGCTCAGTTCTCTCTTTTGTTGGTTTATAAACTTAAAGCAATGCCCCCATGAAGTTCTCGCACAAGAAGTATCAATCTTCTCCATGCGACTCATACTTCCTTAGACCTTTGCCAGGCCTCAGTCCCCACTTGCCATCTTTTCCTGAAGAGTTCCAGCTTTGCCTCATGCAGAAGCAATTCTATACCTTTGTTCTCACAGTCCTTCTATTTGCTTTTTCCAGTTTTACAACAGCCTTTCTAAAACTTAGGTACCTCAAGTGCATTCAGTATTCAAAGCATGGGAGAAAAAGCACACAGTGCAGTGACATATTGGTCTCCCATTCTTTGCCAATAAACCTAACATTTGATTTACTTTTTGACCACTACTGAGCATATAGTGGATGCTCTCGCCCCTGTATCACAGCGCGCCATTGGTAATGGTCAGTTCGGAGTCGATCATCCTACCTGATGCTAGACCTGCTGCTCTCCCACGTGTGCATCGTCTCAGATCTTTCAAAATAATTTTATCTGCACTTAATATCAAGTCAGTCAGTTTAATAAGGTGCTGCTGTAATTTCTCAGTCACCCATTAATCTCACTACCCTGAGTAAGACATCAGGTAATCAGCAAGCACTTTTGCCTCACAGCTCATCCTGGTTTCCAGAGCATTTGTGAACATGGTGAAAAGCACAAGCCCAGCAGAAATCTCCACAGCCCTCTGATTACCTCCTGCCATTGTAGGGCAATGTAATGTAGTTAATCATGTAATTTTTTCCTTTCACTTCAAATTTTCTCTTTTCCATACAAGAAGTTAACTTATTACCCTGTGACTACTTCAATTTCTTAAAGGCCTTCAGACTTTGCCAAAACATTTAGAAATTGGTATATAATTTATCACCTCGATTACCCTTATCCCTGCTTGTAGTATTTCTAAGAACACCAACAGATTTAAAAGGCAGAATTTCCCTCCACAGAAACAGTACCAATTCAACCAAAACAAACCATATGTATTTGAGATTTGTTAATTCTCTCCTCTAGTATAGAATGTCTAGTCATTTGCTCCAAAGGTATGTCAGACCTATAGACCTCCTGTTCCCCAGATGCCCCTAGAAAGTTATTCAGGCAATAGTATCACTTTGACTGACATACCAGATGGTCTCAAGTGTCAGACTGTATTACACTAATAATTCAGCTATTTCATTCTTGAACTCTTACGCTAATACCACCTGGTCTTAGGCATTTTTTAAATTATTTTGTCCTAACATAAATTTTCTCTTTAGACATCACCTTTGCTCTCCATTTTAGTATTTTCTTAGTTGCCTCAATGCTTTCGTGTTCTGACTATCTGCCTGTTTTGTGTTTGGGAATGCAGTAAAATATTCAGCCATTCTGTACACATTGGACAACACTAATAGAGAGGTCACTGCATTCAGTAGGTTGTAGGGCAAAACCACTTCAGTGAAAGTTTGTCAGTTGGCAGTAAGAGGTTTGGCAATTTCACAAGGAGTGATGTATGATTTTTAAGACTTCAGGCAGCAGAAGGAGAAGGTCAGTTGTCCTTGACACCGAGCCATGGAATTAAGAGTGTCAGTCACCGCTCTTCAAATCTCTTACATTTCCAGGCAGTTGTGTCATGCATCAGATGCCTATACTGACAAATATACACTTTTCCACCAGACAAATTAATAGAAAAGATTGAGAACACCACATTTTATCTGACACTGTTACACAAAACTACAATAGCACACAGGTAAGAAACATTATTACTCTGTTGTGGTTTGTTTTTTTTTTAAAAAAGGCAGAAATACCCTGGATATGTACCTGCACATACAGAATGTAATGGGAAAAGTCACTGCTGGCAGAAACGTTCCTGATAAAGGTCACCCTTGAGACCCTGAAGAGCTATTCAAGCATAAAGAGTATTTTCAATCTCTAATAGGCAGAAATGATTAACAATGATCTGTCATCAGAACAGGTTTCCTGTACCTACAATAGAAGATTTACAATAAAATGAGTTTACTTGATAAACGCTGGTGGCATATCCCTTTTCAAGATCTGGTCTTCTGTTGTCTGCACAGTCTCTTTTCCAACCTGCAGGAAAAAAAAGTCATATTTCAGATTTGGAATCTCACTGCAAGGCCTAGATGAAAACAAATAGCTAACTAGCAACAACAAAAATACTTGTACTAATGATAATTCCTTTCACTAGGTTTGCTGTTGCTGTATCTGTTTTTGAGACCACTATACACTGTGGTTAGACTAATGCTTTAGAAATCTTATGCTGTTTCCTGCCAACATCTCTACTAAATTAACTGGGGGAGGAAGACCACTATTCCCTCTTCTCACTCTCCACAGAAACAATACTACTTGTTCGCTGCACTTAGTTGTAAAATCTTAATCACTGAGAACTCCACAGGCTTCCCTCACTCCTAATCCCCACAAGCCAGAAATCAAGTTCGAACTAAGAAAAAAAGTTACTCCCATCTTGCTATTCAATGTGGTCTATCAGAAAAAAGTAGTTAATTACTAAGAATACACCCCACATCTATATTCACACCATCCTTTAGGCAAAAATAATTATGCAGAAGCTAATAAAGAAAGAGATAGAGTAAGACCTGGAGTTTTCTATACACTAGCTCTTGTGTTACACAATAGAAGTCTTTATAATTGGTAGCTGGCTCTCTGAACTGTGAGATCACTAACTTGACAAAATATTTCCAGCTCCTTTGTTCACTGCATTTTTCCAGCTGAATAAGCTATTCAGAAAGGCACCACAAAGCAGAAGGTCTTTAACTCAGACACTCGATTGTGCTAAGAGCTACCAGGCCTGATCAAGCTAGACAAGATAGCCCTGAAAATCCCTGATCAGCTGGTGTTTAACGATTTGCTGGTTTTTGACAGAAGTTGTAGTATGCCAGTAGGCAAAGCACTTGCTAATTCTAATGCTGAATAGCCTTCCAAAAGCACAATTTCATTGCAAATTTTCACTGCCTGCCAAAAACTGTCTCCCTAGTCTAGTCCTTTTCAGAGGGGCTTTACAGAAGTATGTTGGCCCTAGTATTTTATTTGGTTTAAACACCAAGTCAGTGTAACCTACCTTTTTTTTTAAAAACTATTAGTACTACACTCACAAGTAGTCACATAGATATTTATATGAAGGGAAGAGCAGAGAGAAAGTTAAAGGTCTTCCATTTTTTGGTAGGTTTCTGTCCCTTATGTTCACTGTAGGCTCATTAACAGCCGTGGTCCCTCCTAGTGCACAACACTGCAGTGTTGCTTTGACTCAAACTTTACAGCAAGGCCTCAGGAGCACAATTATATCTCATGCCCCGTTTCTTGGCACAGGGTTACATGACCCACCAGAGAGTATGCCTCTTTGTTCTAATTACTGCACTCAGGAAACATCCTGTATATTTCTCAAATATTTGTATGCACACATGCATGATACAGACCACACAGAAAAAGGAGTAATTTGCATAAACTTTGCATTACACATTGTTCAAACAGAAGGCTGTCAAAGGTGAAAATGAAGAGTAATATTTTATTTCCAAAGAACCATGCCTTCAAGATTTATTTCTCTTGCAGCTGTACCAATCCGCATATAGTTCAGTATATTTAAAAAAAAAAAAAAATTCTGAGGATATAATTGTAAAAAATGCATGAAAAATAAGTTGGGGGGGGCTTCAATGTGAAGGTCATTCTAACAATCAATAGTATTACTTTATATTGAACAGTCAGGAGCAACCAAGAAACAACTTCCGCTCAAGTTACAACACATCACGTCTAAGTTACTTCTAGTTTTATTAGACCATACAAAACTGGTATCTTTACTCAGTCTGGCAAGCATAAGTCTCTTCTGTAAGAGGATATATCTAGGTTCACTACTCAAAGAAGCATTATCAACTAATTGTAGATACGTAAGCACTTAATACTTTTAAACATACACTCACACATATATACGGACACTCTTTGCTATGGCTAGCTATGATTTTTAGACTTCAAATTAAAGTAACATACAGGATATGAGTCAATTCCCATTTTCATTTTTTGTGAGGAGTTTTAACCTCAAAACTGTCCTAAACCCCAAAGACGTTTCTCTTTCAAGTTCATCACAAAGCAGAAACATTAATTCCTCCAGTATCCTCAGCACTATATAGCACACAGACAGAACACAAGATTTCAGGCAGTTTTCATGAGGCCTCAATTAAGGAGGTCCCCTACCTTTCTAGAAGAAAGGACTTCTTACTGTATTTTAAGCACCAATACACGGCACACACTCACAGAATCTGTTTAAGTCTAAAACATTGAGGTTCAAAGGAAAGCATTTCATATTTACAAAGCTATTAATTAACCTTTCCAGAAGTTGCTCTTTGCATTTGTACTCAAGGCATAGAGATGGTATGCAAAGAAAAATGTATTTCACATACCAGTTAACAGGCAAAGTCTCAAAACATGAAGCCATATTCATGACTAAAAATACACAACCCCCCCAAAAGAGTTTTGTGGGTTTTTCTTTTCAGCTTTGTGGTTAAGGGGATTTTTTGTTTGTTTGTTTTGTTTCTTACTTTTTGTTTTAATAAGATCTGGTTTCCTCAGGCTGAATTTTACATGCCCTAACCAATAGTATCACTCAACTCTACCTTCCCTGTACTCCAACACCAAGGGAATGAAGATAATTTTTTTTCCCCCCTGAAGATGTAGTATCTACACATTCTTCATCTCAGACAGAATGCTTGTTGAGCTTCAGGCTAATACAGAACAATTATCTGGGAAACCTGTATTTTATTTCTATCCAAGAGAAATCCAGATCTATCTGGAATCTATATACATGTGGAAAAAAAGTGATTCCTACTTTGGTTTCAGATATTCTTACCTAAGATAATCTTTCCCTAACTGGGAAGCAGGAGTCTCAATGGAAACTTTCAAGTAGTACTCAAGTGGCCATTCCTCATGGTTCCAAAGAAATTGCACTGGTTAGCACAGTGAAGAGGCTGTAACTTGTTATGTACTGGGTACTTCTTATGTGCAGGACACTGTACCTGCCCAGAGCAGCACAAAGTAAGGGAAGCTCTCAAGCAAAACTTACCAAGACAGTTTCATAATTACAACTTCTACCCACCCATATTCCTTTCCATACTCTTTGGGAGATTAGAGGCAAATCAGCTGAACAAACAATGAGCTACTTCCTGCTTACTCCCTGCTACTCAACAACAGGGATCAAGAGGCAGACAAGTCTAGAAATTTAAAGGAACTGGGACACACACAAGTCAGAGGCCATATATGGCCACTGAAAAGCCTTCCAGGAAAGGACTTCCTGCTGCTTTTGGTTTTTAACCCTGCTCGTAGGTTTCATGCACTCTTATCTGTCAGTGATAAGTAGATCAGTACATTGTAAGCTTCCTCCTAGGGAGTATTTTCTGAATGGAAAAGCAAGAGGAAGACTTTCTGATCAGGCTGAGGTCTTTCCTTAAGACCAGTTTTGTCTGCTTCTACTGCAGGAAAGACATGAGCACCCCACAACGGCCATTTCCCATCTTCTTAGCCTGCTGGATATAGCAAAGAACAGCTGTTCAGTGCAAAGGAAAAATAGTTTCAGCTTCTGTAATTCTCTAAGAGTTTGTTTAAACAAAGACACCACAAACAGGCAGTTAATACCCAGTTCTCTTCTAGAAGGTTGAAATTAAGAACTGCATGTATCACATAGAACAACACACACAAATATTTAAGATGAGAGTACAAGGTTTATTTTTGGGGGTGGTTTCATTTGTGGGTTTTGGGTGGGTTAAAAAAGATTCTCCTGAATGCTTGTAGTGACAGTAACAGTTCGACAATTTGCCAAAATGCTGTGAAATTTTCCTTGCAGCTTATATGATTTCCCCAGTTGAAAAGGAAGATGACCTTAGAAGAATTAGTTCTTGCAATGCTCTAGAAGCTAACTTAAAACATCTGTCATTTTAGCAAGGAGCCTAAAAACATTCCTGTATCATCATCCAGTGAACACATACAGCCCTGGTGGTAACACCCTAGCAGAGTCCCAGGTTTCTCCCAAGAAATAAGCTACGGTGTAAGTTTTGCTTGACAAATCAAAGTACCACTCAAAATGATCTAGTTTGTATGCTGTAAAAGCAACTTTGCCGTCAGCCATCTCACATGAATTTCCAGTTAGTGGTTTATGCATTCTTCCATGTTTTGCAACCTTCCAGGAAGAATGGTGACGTTACAACGGGAGCATTAAATCTCACATTAAAAATCTGTTATACATCAGTGCAGTTCCATGAAGTTCTCTGCAACTTCCTTCTCATTTCTTTAGATGTCTGTCCTGAAAAAATAATCAACTTTAGTATCTGCTGTAACTCCACAGTGACATCAATTTCTACATTGCATAACCATGTCTAGAATCCATCTCAAAACAGAGTTGCCACTCCTTTTCCCTCACCCACATTTTAAGAAAGCAAAACTGGCCTAGATGCCAAGACTAGATGGAACAATCCATCAAGCAAAGTTAGAAGCAAGCCAAAGTTACACCAAATTTATACCTACTCCTTGCTGGCATAGATGCACATTTCAGTCTGAGCTAAAAAATACAACATGGGCAGAGAGAATTAAATCTTTGTGAAAGCATTTGAATTCGGGTGACATACTGAGGGGTCTTACACATCACAATATAAGGAAAATGATGACTGAAGTTAATGGTATCCAGTTGTGTGTCCTATGCCTTTCATAGAGTTCATCCCTCCCCAAAAGGCTTGTCCATTGAAGGCCTAGAAAGCAGGTCCTTTATCTCAAACTAAGATCAGAGACAGTTTGTCTCAGTGGGTTCAAAAGTGGCAAAGGCTCAATAACCACTCCACAATTGTTCAGTTTTCCCTTTGTGAAACAGTCATTGGAACCAAATTACCTGGAAAGTTTTTGGAAAGGAGCTCTGGCAGATAATGAGAAGCAAACCAGGACTTACCTGTTTACTCTCACCATTGTCAGTCACAGTATTTTGACTGCAACCTGTGTTCTGTCTTTATTTACAGTATCAAGTAGATCCAGTTGTTGGTATTTCAAGCTATTTCACTCAGCTCTTTTAGAGTTGGAGACAACGTTGTTTTATTATGCCCTGACCCTTAGCTACCATAATCCATGCGGTAAATGTTAGCAGAACAGAATTGCATACAATCTAACACAGCAGCAAAGCATAGAACTTTGCCAGATGCAAGTAAAACAGTTTTGGGGTACATCATATTTCTTGGTCCCACCTAAATATTACAAGTTAAAGTTACTCAGAAATTATCATCAGATGACACAAACTGCTTCCAGTGAAGACAGAACTTTCTGCAAACTGTGAACAGAAGAAACAAGCAATACTGAAGTGTTTCTAGAAGAATCTAAGAGAACAGGTTTACAGGCCACTTCCCACAATCTTGTCATCCAGTAAGACTGAAAAAAAAAGTCATTTATAACAAGGTCCCCTTTTTTTTTTTTTTTTTTTTTTTTTAAGACAAAACTTTGGTTTTCCTTCAAAAGCTTTCTTGGAAGCATTTAATTAAAGAAAGTTTCCAATTTCTTCATCACTTCACTCTCATCTTGCTTTGAATTAAAAAAGTGTGATTGATATGTCACTTGCAATTAGTGAGTTTAACACTGATTTAAGAAGCTTTAAGTTTTTCTACTTCTCTGTAGAGGACTAGGCCAATGCAATTAGAGACTGAAAAATAAGTCCAAATAAATATGCAGCTGAATTCTCTCCCTACTTCTAGTTTACATCAAATGAACAATGCACATATACTACCAGTGACATCAGACAAAATGACTACTCTTCCTTCAAGCCAAGCATGAACCTAAAGAGACTGCAGAATCAGAGCCTATCTATCTACTTTGCCTTTCAGTTAATATGGAAGCTGAACACTGGCTCCCACTTTTCTCATGATTACCCTGAAGACTGCATTTCAGGCATAAAAAGGTACAATTTCAAAGTCATCTGGCAGACAAATTAGAACACTCCAGCCATCTGGTCCCCAAGAGCAGCAAGCTGACCTACCTGTCTACACTGGCGATTAAGACAAATTCAATTGGCTTGAGGCTAAGGAAATCCTGCTGTCCAAGTATAATACATAACTATGGAACAAGAACCATATGGAAACTAGAAAGTGACATCATTTGGGTACCAAAAGACTTTTACTCATGCTGCTGATGTCTAACTCTGTTACCAGTGCAGAGCTGAATTACAGGATAATAGCTAATTGCAGGATGCACAACTTACATACAGGAAATAAAAGCACATACTGATTATGTGAGACTTTTCACAGAATATAATTTGGAAATTAGTTCTTTTACCAAGATAAGAGATTCTTCTTCTAAACCAGTACTTCAGAGTTAAAACTACTTTAAGACATTATAACTCCATTTCAGTCAAATAACATGTCAGCTCTGACCTTTGAGCATATAAAAAACTCACCTGGAAAATAAGATACAGCAATTGCCCTCTACAAATGAGGTTCACAGCTGCAACTAGCTACTTTTATCTTACAAGAAAGTCTAAGGAACATGCCTCATACCAAACAGCATCCAGATTCCAAAAGCTCTTCCAGTTAATTTGCATGTACCCAGACCTGTGAATCACTACTAAGTTTCAAAGCACCTCTTAACATAAATCCTGCTGCAGATGTATGCACAGATTAGTACACTACTAAAAGATAACGCTACTAAAAGATAACGTGATACAGAGCTAAATTCTCTCATTATTCAGACTTGTCTGAAAAGTGAGCAACCAAACACCATGATCCTGCTGGTAGGTTTGCTTAATGATCTGCTAATATCCGCATGTTGGAGAAAATTTTGTTTGATGAAGATCTCTCCCCACCTCGCCTCCAACAATTGAGATGCATCCTGTTCCCCCAGCCATCAAGGAGAAGTATCTAGAAAGTTTACTTAAGATTAAGGCTTTGGGGCTCTGTTGGTAACAGAGTAATAATAAAAAGCCTTACCATAGGAAGTTCATAGATCACATGAAGTGGAAGAAGGATTTCTTTCAGATACAGCAGAGTGACCTATGAGAATCTCTGTTTCTAACACAGATAAATATTGTACTGCACAGACAGGCTCTAAACCAACCCAAGCTATAGCTTTACATAGATAGGAACAGTCTTTTTTCCCAGGCTGTTTTCCTTCCTGCATTAGAATGACAAACTAAATTGGGGGTGGTCTTTGTAACAAGAATACTAAATTGTTATTTCATTTTCTGTGTTGCCATAGAAAATATTCAAGGTGCTGAAAAAAGAAAAGACAAGTTAATACGTTAGTTCTTGAGTCAGTTTCAGATGTAGAACAGTAGAGAAGTTTCTTCATCTCAAGTTCCCAAGATGACTAAATCGGGTGCAATGCAGATGTCCACTCTAAATGCCTTAATTTCCCTTTGACTTTTAGTTAACTACAAAATCTGTTGTTAATTTTATGACCCATTTTACTTTTTGAAAACACTGCTAATTTGACAGGTATTGTTAACTACATGAGGCATTTCAATGTACCACAACTGAAAACATAGGTTGGCTACCAGGCACTGAATTTTAGGATCTTCTATTTGTTAATATGCAAACTTGTGCTGACTTCTGAATACCAGTCTGTCCAACACTGATTCTCCCTCTTCCACATAAAGGAAGGGCAGCACTGCTTCCCTTATGAGCTCCTTCCTAGAGCATCAGCTGTTCCAGAGTAACAGAATTTTTATCTAAGTCGAAGACAGCAACCATTTCCTGCAGGAAGACAAAATTTATAAGCATGAGAAAGAAAAAGCATTTTTGAACACCTCTGATAGCAGGGGGAACAGGAATACTAATAACCACTGATTTTAAACGATAGCAAATCAGAATAAAGACTCACTTTTAGCACCTGATCGGGGTGGAGCATTTATCAGTAGATAAATGGAAGAATACTCACCACCCCGCCATTTTGCCAAAGCCACTTTTCACCAGAAGACCCTTCATTCTAAGCAGTTATGAAATTTTCTTATGACAATTCACAGATGAACTCTATGAAATTCCATGGGCCAAGTTACTAAACTTGATTTCACCTGCCTGTCATCAGTGCTGGCTTATTTATCTGCAGCCTTGTCAAGCAAGTGTCTATTTCCATTACCTTGATGGTTTAGAAAAACTAAATGGGTTTAGTGCTAAAGCATGTACTGAGGCAGACAAGGAACACGTAAGAAATACCACCTTCACCTATTTACTTAACCTGCAAATGCAGGAACTAGAAAGAGTTCTGTCCCTCACCGACTTTGTTTAATCCTAGTGTTTCCCTCAAGGGAAACATACTCATCTAAAGTTACCTTTAACGATAAAGTAGTCTTTTTCACTGAGTTTTTAATATTAGATCTTCACGTGCTCACTAATATATGACTGAAGCAACACAAACTCGCAGCATTCATCTTTTGGCATAAGGCCTGCCACAGTAAATGTTTCTTCACCAGTCAGATAGGTACTAACATAGTATTTTATAGTTATTATTCACCTTCTGTAGCATATTGGATAATTTGTCTTTCATAAGAGTCTCATTTTACTTAACAGTTAATTCACGTGTACTTAAGTTAATGGTGTAAATCATTGTTCACATGTTAAATGCGATGTTTTAATTAGCTACAAGAATATCTAATCACATTAAATAGAATAAGGACCAGAAATGGTGGGCTGTTTTCCAAGGGACAGTGTTCATTTTCTAAGGGACAGCACCGTTAAGAACTGAAGTGTGTCAGAAACTTGACAGCATGTGATTACTTCCCAGCTAGATTTTGTCTTCATTGCTTCTGATCACCAGCTCTGCAAGCAATTCAGCACGTAGACAACAACCCACTTATATGTGGAGTCAAAGAATTTGCAGCCACTCAGCAGAAATAACTGATAGAGGATATTAAAAAAAAAAACCCACCAAAACCCTAACAAAATGTCTCATCTGGCATTAGTTCTGAGTTAGACGAAGACTTATTCAGCTGTTCAAATTAGTTTTTAATGAAATTAAGCTTACTATGTGGTCAAGTAACAAACTACTTTTCACATCCAAAATAGCTTTACAAACAACTACTTTCAATAGCATTTGCTATTTATTTCTTGACTCACACTGAAAAAAAATATTCTTTGAAAAGAGTAAGTGCTTTTTGTGTAAAGGCTAATAAATTATAGCAGATGTTGCTAATGTAGTCAGAATCACCTACTATGGAATGACATAACCAATAAGAGCCGTGTAATCTAAATACTAGCTGTCAGTGATTCCCTCGAGAATTTATCATTTAACTCATTCTACAGAGCTAATTTCTCACTCACAACAATTGTCTTCCATGCCATCTAGAACCGAACCTACTCTTAGCCACTTTTACAGTCTACATTCAGGCATCACAACCTACTTTCACCCAAACCGGTGCCAGAGCCAACCTAGTTCTAAACCAGTGCTTTGGCACAACATTAATATAAATTACATTATATTTCTCTATGTTCACCCAATTGAAGCATTATGAAAGCACTACCCTTACTCTAGCTGTCCCTACTGGAAAGCTTAGTTCACATAGCTCAGTTCACACTGAAATCTGCGTGACTTTTTAACAACGGATTTGTTTGGCCCTATTCCTGTAGGTAGTAGCATGTGAACATGGGATGAACAGACTTTCTCAGTGTAGCTCTGTAACATGAAGCTACTACTATTCTCAATCAAAACAAAGAGGGAAAATCAAGTAATGTAAGCAAGCAGCTTAAAGGTTACAATTCCACATATACAAATATCTAGGCTAAAACTGCTTATTTCGTTAAGTTCCTATGATTGGCAAAGCTGTCCAAAGCCTAGCTTTACCTCTTGCATGTAAGCGGAATAATCTTGGTCACTATTACTTTGAAGCTGTAGAGAGGTAAAGTCTTTATAAACTTGCCTTAAAAATAATTACAATAAATAAATAAAAACTTTAAATTTGACACTGAATCATAAAAAGACATCAGAGAGTTCAACTTTTTAAAACTTAACATTTTAGCGCTTCGTCATGCCAGACACAGTACCTATTATCCAGTTTACATATAAGAGGAGATCATCGTTGTGTCACGTTAGAACAATGTTGACAAATCAAATCCACCTTGAAAAAATGATATTAAAGCACCACCAACACTTGGTAGCATAATTGCTACTATTTTGAGAAGTTATAGGTACCATTCCAAACTGTTAAATTCCTTTTAGAAGTTTAACAGAAATCAATGAAAAAGTCCTTTAAATCTTTGTAAGATAAACACATTTAGAGATGAAGTTCCTTTACCTGCTACAAGAATGTGGCTGAAAAGCAAAATAGCACTATTGCTACAAATGCACCTATAAGCATCTCAGCTTGTTCAGCCAGAAGAGAAGGCTGCAGGGAGACCTTATCATGGCCTTTCACTACCTTAAGGGGGCCTACAAGAGGTCTGGAGAGGGACTTTTCACAAGGAACACGTAGTGACAGGACAAGGGGGAAAAGATTCAAGCTAAAAGAAAGTAAATTTAGATTAGCTATTAGGAAAGCATTTTTCATTACGAGGGTGCCCAGAGAAGCTGTGGATGTCCCATCCCTGGAAGGGTTCAAGAACAGGTTGGATGGGGCTTTAAGCAACCTGGTTTAGTGGAGGGTGTCCCTGCCTATGGCAGGGGGGGTGGAACTAGATGGTGTTTACGCTCCCTTCCAACCCCAACCATTCTATGATTCTAGGATCTCCTATAACAGGAAGCTACACTTGTTCCCGGCAACATTTTGTCCTACTTGAGGAAGTTGCTCCAAATTTAAAAACAATGAAACAGAAGAGAACCCCTCTTCCGAGCAACCATTATACTATATTAAAGAGAAATACAAGGTTTTGGGCCAGCTAACAAGTGACCTGGAAAACCTGTCTGAACAAAGGAATTGCACTAAATTGTGAAAGTAGAAGCTAGATCCATCAAGTGTACAAACCCCTTTACAGCTAACTACCTCCACTGCCACACAGTAACAATGCTAGTTATCAGCATCACCAAAATATTTAAAACAAATAAGTCATGTGCAGGAAAGCTTGCTCCTTGCAAGAAAAAAATCTGCCACAGCGAAGGCTAAACAACTCTTTGTAGCAGTTAGTAACTGCTTCAGGGTCACCAAGTCTCTTTAGCATTTCACTATCCCAAGAAATTGTAGAACAGGCCAGATATTCCAACTGTCCTCACCATCCTCACCACCCATCCCTCACCCCTCCTGCCTCAAAAAACTGCCAGAGCAAAATTGTTTTGCCAGAAATTAGACTGCACTTCAGAGATAAGCCACTTTGTATTCTATAGCTTTGAACTATGATAACGTCTCATGGCAAGCCAGGAACGGGGCGGGGGGGGGGGGGATCAGATCAACAGAAAAATACATTCCTTCCTGCTGCACGGGGAGTGGGCTGGGCTGACAACTCAAGTGCCAGTGGAGTCTAGTCAGAGAGCTAAGGAATGCAGGTTTGCTCCAACATTAACTTGAGAGAAAGAAAAGAAATGCCATGCTACCACCTTTTTTTCCTCTCCTCACAGAAAGACTGAAGTCAAGCTGACGCCTACCTAAGATTTACTGATGTTCCCACTCCCCACCCCTTCATTCTTTGAGAAAAAGGGAACTTTTTATAAGTGTGGCAAAGAGTCAAACAGCACTTCTTCAGCTACTACAGTTAAATCACTGGCTTGGCAGTTACTAGCCCTTCATAGGTTTTTTTTGTCGTTGTATCAGGGCAAGCTAAATAAAAAGCCATCTCTTCACCACTGCTCTGGAGTTTCAGAGAAACTCCCTTTGTTTATCTCTGTTATTCAGCAGAACTATTATGCTGTAAAGCTGCAAAGGCAGCTAGGCTTGTGAAAGTGATTTTTAGTGTAGTCCAAACACTTGTCAGTTTACTAACTTATCTCACCTAAAATCTGATAAGTATTTTTACACTCGAGAATGTTTTCTTTCAATTATTGAGTGTTTTTTGTGACCTGTTTGTAACCAAATCAGTTTTTGAAGACTTAGCTGAAGGATATTTAGACACCTGTATACACATTCAGAGGCTGAAATGGGCAACATCTTTTGAGATCAATCTTAAGCAGAGTTACAAAAAGGTAAGATTTTAAAAGCAAATAGGCACACCAAAGCAAGTAACCTTCCCAGTAACTTCCAAATAGATGCTTAAAGCAGCATTTTTTTCTCATTGTGATAACTCTTAAGATAAACATTCAATACATCATATACTTCAGTATCAAAAACCTCTCCTAAGCAAGTTTAAATGACTATATGGATGCATGTTAGCAACTGACAAAGGTTTCCATAGAGTTTAAAGAAGGCTGAACATGCCAGCTTGTGTGCAGCTAAACCTTGGCACTGTTTCGTTCAATTATGTACTACTATATCCCATTTTGAGAGCAACAATTTAACCATTCATTGCTATGCACAGACAGATATTTTACTCATTTATGAGAAGTCCATCTGTTCAAAACATAACTGAGTTTGTGGCCACCAGGAATCAAACCCACCCAAAAACTCCTGCAACTTAGTTAATTCACATGAGAGCCAGGTAACTTCTATCAGTCTGGCTGAAGTCTGTTACTGCTCCTTCTGAAGGACTATTTGTGCAGGCAAGCAAGGCCTTCATAAGAAAATAAAGTCTTATTAATGCATCCCTTCTCAAAACCAGTTGCAATATGCAGACTCTTCCAACTCAGGAAAAGGTTTAAAAACAGCAGAGGAAGCAACTCATCTGGAATAACTGAAGTTCCAGATGACAGCTCTTAATAGCTTCCTCGCTTGAGAAGAGGGTTCTCAGGCTTTTCTGCAACTGAACAGCTTATATTCAGAAAATGGCTAAAAGACTAGAATGGGCAAAGAACTTGATATGGACTTTCCTGACTCCACCTTGAATAAGCTTCCCATTTTGACGCACCTGCTCCTTACATTAAATAGCAAGTGCTTTATGAGAATTAAAGAAAACAAAAGACAGAAGAGACTCACAGAATGGTTTGGCTTGGAAGGGACCTTAAAGATCATCTAGTTCCAAGCCCCTGCCACAGGCAGGGACACCTTCCACTAGACCAGGGTGCTCAAAGCCCCATCCAGCCTGGCCTTGAACACTGCAATGGATGGGGCAGCCACTTCTCTGGGCAGCCTGTGCCAGTGTCTTACCATCCTAGTAAAGAATTTCTTCCTAGCCCCCAATCTAAATCCACCCTCTTCTGTTTTAAAGCCATTATCCCTTTTCCTATCCCTACCTGCCCTTGTAGGGATGTAAAATGCTTCTCTCCAACTTTCTTGTAGGCCCTGTTTAGATAGTGGAAGGTTGTGTCCTGGTTTTAGGTAGGATAGAAATAAAATGAACTCTAGTAGTTGGTGCAGTGCTGTGCTTTGCATTAATCTGAGAATAATGTTGATAACACACTAACGTTTTAGTTGTTGCTAAGTAGTGCTTACTCTAAATCAAGGACTTTCCAGTTTCCCATGCCCTGCCAGTGAGGAGGGGCACAAGAAGCTGGGAGGAAACGTAACCACAACAGCTGACCTGAACTAGGCAAAGGGATATTCCATCCCATAGAATGTCATGCTCAGAATATGAACTGGGGAGGAAGGTGACTAGAGGAGCCAATTGCTGCTCACGGATGAGCTGGGCATAATTGTATTTTGTGCATCACTCGGGGGTTTTTTCCCCTCAGGCGGCAGGGTTTATTCCTTCCCCTCTCTATTTCCTATTATTAGCATTATTATTGTTGATCCTGGTAATTATTATTTTTTATTTCAATTATTAAACTGTTCCTATCCCACAGGTTAGGTTTTTTCCCCAGTACTCCTCCCCACACCACTGGCAAGTGCAGGGGGAGTTAGAGCAGCTGCATGGTGCTTAGTTGCCTGTTGGGCTTAAACCACAACAGGCTGCTAGAAGGTCTCCCCAAACCTTCTTCATAGGAGAGGTGTTCCAGCTCTCTAAGCATCTTCATGGCCCTCTTCCAGACTCGCTCCAACAGGTCCACATCCTTATGCTGGGGACTCCAGAGCCAGACAGAGTACTGCAGCAGGGGGGTTTCACTCAAGCAGAGTAGGGGGAGAACCCCCTTCCTTGACCTGCTGGTCACACTCCTTTTGATGCAGTTCAGTATACAGTTTGCTTTCTGGCCTGCATGTGCACACTGCCAGCTCATGTTGAGCGTCTCATCAACCAACACCCCCAAGTCATTCTCCTCAGGGCTGCTCTCAACCCAGTCTCTGCCCAGCCTGCAGTTGTGCTTGGGATTGCCCCAACACACACGCAAAGACATTGCACTTGGCACTGGCCGATTCTCAAGGTCCCTCTGAATGGCATCCCTTCCCTCCAGTGTGACAACCCCACCACACAGCTTCATGTCATTGGAAAATGTGCTGAGGGTGCACTCAGTCCCATTGCTCACGTCACCGACAAAGACATTAAACAGCACTGGTCCCAATACCAACTCCTGAGGAATGCCACTTGTCACTAGTCTCCACTCGGACATCAAGCCATTGACATCAACTCTTTCAGTGTGACCATCCAGCCAATTCCTTATCTGCAGAGTGGTCCATCCATCAAATCCATGTCTCTCCGGTTTAGAGACAAGGATGTCATGCAGGACACTTTCAGATGGTTTGCTCAAGTCCAGGTAGATGACATGAGTTGCTCTTCCTTATCCACCAACACCATAGCCCTGCCATAGAAGGCTCAGGTACTCAACTCCTTCCTCCACATACCCCTCAGTCTTCACCACCAAGTGCTTCAGCCACAGCACCTAAGTCACAGAAAGCAAAGGCTAGGACTGGGAGCATGAAAAACCACACACCATAGATCAGGCTCAAGACCATCTAAGGAACCTGAAGGTGGACAAGTCTATCAGATCTGATGAGATGCATCCACAGGTCCTGAGGGAACTGGCAGATCAAGCAGCTAAGCCACTATCCATCATATTTGAGATGTCATGGCAGTCCCGTGAAGTTACCACTGACTGGAAAAGGAGAAACAATCCCCATTTTTAAAAAAAGGGGAGAAAAAAGGAAGACCCAGGGAACTACTGGCCAGTCTGTCCCACCTCAGTGCCTGGCAAGATCATGGAGCAGATCCTCCTGGAAACTATGCTAAGGCACATGGAAAATGAGGTGATTGGTGACAGCCAACATGGCTTACAGACATTACTGTTTGCCATAACACAATGACGTAGCTAAGGTGGCACTCGTTACTTACCCAGCACATGCCAGAGTGCTCCTCATCAATTGAGGGGTTACAGGAATAATTGCTATTTGTCCAAGTGCTACTTTGGCAATTCTGTGACTATACCTGCTTCAGAAATGAACTTTTATAGCTGTTTTCTTGTGCACTCTTCAGCATTTCAGGAGGGACAGACTTGTCTCTGTAGCTGATGTAAAGACTCAGCTACTAAAATGCAGCTCAAGTTTAATACCATTGTACTTTACTATTCCCACAAACATAAGATAAACACTGAGAATAAGTCTGGTATAGCCCGAGTGCTCATTAAAAAGAGAAATGGATTGCTATTTGTAATTTATCAACTACTTTAAAAAAGATTCATTACTGGATAAACACCATTACAAGAATATTGATTACTCCTGAATATCCTTATGAATTGCAAATGCAGTTACATTTACATCCATTCCAGAATAAGGCTTTTGGTCTTTGCCCACTGCTAATCTGAACTAAGACTGCCTTGAAATAAATTGGTACATTTTAGGACAATTAAGGAATTTAGACAATTTTGGAACTACCATACAAGATTTACTGTATCCTAGTTAAGTGACTGAAAACTGTAACAACTCTAGGTTGTAGAATACTGAGACCAGAACAGCTGCAGCATACCCAAACACTTCATGCTGCATACATAAAGCTTGTAAAACTAACCAAAGCAGTACTTTTTCCTCAGTTCTGTTTTTGATCATTTAATTTAGGCACCATACATACCTGAGGAAAAAGATTAGGCATGACAGTTGCTGAAGTCAAACCTTGTTAGGCCACAACAGAAAATCAGTTTAATATGAAAATTGCTTACCTTCATTGCAATGAGAAATACTGTACTTCTATCACACACTGTAAGCTCTAAGTATCTTTCACTAGTAGATAGAGAGAGATTGAGGAGCCAAAGATGTGAGCACTCTATCATTAGAAAAAAGAAAGAACTGGTTGGGAATGCAAAGTTCAGGTGCAACCTTAGCTGCAGCAACCATGAGATGTCAGGATCCTGAAAGGAAGAAACAAGAAAAGTCAGACCCTGAGCTTCAGAACATAATTTAGCCTCCTCAGGGACCTACTTGGAGAAATCCCATGGGATAAATTCTTAGAAAGAGAGGTTCCAGAGGGCTGGTTGATTTTCAAGGATCACATCTTCCAAGCTCAAGGACGGTTCATCCTGATGAGCAGGAAGTCAAGCAAAGGCGGCAGGAGGCCTACATGGATTAACAGAATGCTCCTGTCAAAATTGACATGAAAAGCAGGGACACAAGAGGTAGAAGCATGGACAGGTGACTCAGGAGGAATGCTACCTGAGCATGCAGGGAAGATCTGTGTTTGACCATCCCAGGTTCCTGAGACACACTAAATGTTTGGCGCAAGGGAAAACTATCCTCCGTGATAGAAGCTCTTCTGTGGGCATAACCATTGATGGAAAATGTAATGCAGTTTTATTACAAAAGGTGTCTTCATAAGGATTCTAAGCCAACAGCAACAAGACACACAAGTTTTCTACAGGAACAACTTGTTTCTTTTCTCCACTCTTTGTGGGAGAATCCTGTCATGAATCACCAGTTTCCTACCCTACCCATGAAGTCAGGATACTGGGGAACTATTCCAACACATGTTCTCCCACTGAGGAAAAAAGTTAGAGATCATCATCAACTAAGAATCCATATGAAGTGACAGTTTCAGTAATCATAGAAAGCCTTTGGGAGTCAAGAGAATTTTCATCCTTCTTTCCCTTTCATCAGCCAGTATTGTTATCCATTGACCATTATTCATAATGTAAAAAATTGAAACAAATCTCTTACTCTGAATAAAGTGAGTTGTTCTGTACATTTTCACAGAAAAACTTTGGTTCTAGTCTCAGGATGGGGCAAGTACACATCATAGCTCAGTAGACTTAAATTAGTAGGCAAGGCAAGCAAAGGAATGGTTTGTCCTCTATGGATTCTCTATATCCAGTTTTTCATATTCTTACAGATTCACTAGGGCTAGAAACTACTACAGGGACAAACTAGGCCTACTTTCAGATATTATTTACTTAAGAGTTCCACACCCACCACCACCAACCCAGTTGGGAGCTGCTGGGATGCTAGGCTCATGTTTTAAGGAAATGCTAGTTATTGGTGAAAGATTTGTAACTGAAAAGCTGATCCAGCCTTCTTTCATGATTTCATCTCTCCATCAGCAAGTTCTCATACCCATAGAGTGTCTTCTGAAATGCAAATAGTCGCAATAACCACTTATCTGTGGTGTATTTCCATGCATCGACACAAGTTGTTACTTTAGACTCCAATTACAGGACATGATTCAGGGTTCATTCTCTCTTGCCTTTTGTCATGAAAATTAAGGAAGAAATTTACAATTAAGCATTACAATTAATTTTATGGATACACTTATAACAGTTATTAGTTATAAAAAAAGATGCTTTACTGTTTAAATTAGATAACAGTAATGCTCCTTAGTACGGCCTCCTATTGCTCTGTTTAAAAGAAAGTGCCAGGAATGTTATCTTTCTGCAGGAATTAAGAACCATAGCCACAGAGGCAAGTTCTGCATCAAGAAGAACTGCCCTCAGTGTTTGACTGAGTGATAGGATAGAATTTGTGTCACTAAATTAAAAAATAAAACCAAACCAACAAAACACCCAACCCACAACAAAAAGGAAAAACAAAAATCATTACATTGCAATGTTTAAGGTCTAGTTTTACAGTCTGACTTGCTTTTCAGAGTGAAGAATGGCAGCAGAAGACTGATATTACTAACAGTAGATACTTTGTATTTGAGGTGAAAAGATACAAAGCCAGTAACAGTAAAACAATGAAGTCAGAAACAAGAGCTACGGAACAACAGACACAAGCTGAACAACGGAGAAGGTGACTTTTATTTAAGAATTCTAGCAGATCTGGAACAAGAAACATACCCTAGCATTCGCAACCACCAGTTAATGATTGTGGGCATCATTTCCAGTAACCAGCATTAACACCACGTGTTTGCTAACACATCCTTAAAACAACTGCTTGGTTCTGCCCCCCTCACCCTAATCCTCTGAAAGACTTGCTCCATCAATCCAAGTTTCAACTACATTTGGAATGGGAAGACACCTATAAATTACCCCACTTATGTTCTGAAGCTACACACTTCTAAGTGTAAAACACACTGAACCATGTTTTACTTGGTTCATTGTTTTATTAAACTCCATAAAAGGAATTCTATGTCTACAATCCAATACCACTATGTGGAGAAAAGCGTCTTTTTGTTTCAAAACACAAAGCAAAACTACAAAACACTAAAGTTACAAGAAGTCCAGAACAAGAATCTATCACTAAACATTGGCCCTTAATATAGATTTCACAACTCCTCCCTCAGTGGTGTAATTCACTTAGACAGCAGAAAGCATACATTAAGTTTTCCAGAGCAGGAGTGGAATACACCATATTGTTGTCATATGGAACTTTTTAGTTCAACTGCCACTTTAACATTATCCATTCCATAATAATATTCTCAGTTTTTATGCCCAAAATCCAAACTGCATGCAATTACTAATGGAGGCATTAACCATCTCTGTGCACATTTAAAGGAACAGAGAACAAAAGATTCCTTTTAAAGCTCATGGAAGAGACTGGTATGAATTAAGTATCCAAACATAACAACAGAACAAAGAAATTATTCCATTCAAATCAGAAGCTAATTTATCACTTTTGTAAAGATAATTCCTAACAGATAAAAACAAGTAAGAAGTTTATGATGTGCTTTTGATGTCTGATTCAGCCTTCTCCCTCTTCCTCCGGTGAATACACCCTAATGGGTTTTATCACTTCCTCAGAACATACAGCCAAAGTTTTCACAATATGGTAAATCATCCCTAAAGAAACTGCAGGTACACTCAAGTAGAATGTTCTATTTCAAAAAAAAAAAAAGTAAATTTTTTACTGTTTAAACTCCCTCTACACATAGACAAGACCTAGAAATCTATAATGAAAAGTCTTACTCTCACAATATCATAAGGGCTCTTCTAGTCCTCTCATTTGCTTGTAACTAAGGTTGAGTTCTGTAGAGGTTAGATGAGGTGCTTTATCAATCCATTTCTTTCAGCTTAAAGATAATCCAGTACAATAACCTAGAGATGGGGAGGGACAGATCTATACATATCCTATGACAAGCTACAAACATCAAGGAAAAAAGCCAACCAAAAAAAAACAACAAAAAAAACCCCCAAACCAAACCCACACACCAGAAAAACCCCCTGAGAGCCATCTTTTGTCATGTGCAGAAAATTCCACACAGAGAAAGCTTACCTTTTTCTTTTCTTCTCCATCCTTTTCCAAGATACATGAATAAAACCCCTAAAACATTGCAAGCTGATTTTCCTCTCAACAAACACTAAGATGTCCTCAACAGCTCACTTCTCTTGTGCACCCTCAGACACAGGCAAGTCAGCTATGCTAGAAGAACACTTAATGATGAAGAAGCTGTTTTCCCATCCACTCTCCAAAACAGTCAGACCATTTCTCCTCATTCTAAATGTTTTACCAGGTATCTAACTTTTGCTGCTGCAATCATGACAAGGATTTCAAGGCAGGCTACATTTTTCAAAGGTTTATATAGGCAGTTTCCAAGCCGGTGTTTTGCAGGTGTTGATAGGCAATTTACAGCCTGTTTGGGGAAAACGCATAGCTCCTTCTGCATGGCCTGTAACCCCAAGCAACTTCTCACTTAACAGAGGCCCAGGGATATGCACTGAGAAGATGCTGATGGCTTCAGGTCATCACTACTTCCTTATCCGCTAGGATGATAAGACTGAGCTGCTACAGCCACACTAAATGTAACTCTTCAACAGTTCAGATTGTCTGACTTTAATGTTTGTTGGTTTTAAGCTTTGTCACTGCCTGAGTACTGGTAGAGAATTTCACCCAGTTTGAGAGTAAATTCTGTAGGTTTAGTTGTGCCTCGATGAGGTGGGCTTCAGTTGGCAGTAGTTTTAATAGACCAACCTCACAACTTTAGCAAGTGACAAAACCCTCTGACATGCACGACTTTAACCCAGCACTGTAGGGTGTTCTCATCAATCTCCAGTTAGGCTTAATCTTACTCTAGACTGCATTTTTTTACCTTTTAAAAATAGTGCTTGACCCAGCTCTGCTTAAAGGAATGATCTGACAAACCATGACTACAAGACAGGATATTTATAAGCTGAGGACCCTTGCTGATGGCTAGCCTGACCTGCTAGTTGCAGTTAGTGACTGAGATGCTGAAAGATGTCACTATACTTTCATAAGCCTCCAAATCTCAGTAGCAAAATAAAGGCATATCACAGCATCCATCAAGAATACATTTTTGAGAAATTTGATGGTTAACAATTTAATAGATAAAGCAATATTTCCACATTAAAAGTAATGTACTAGAAATTGGATGCAGGTAGACACTTATAAAACATAGACTGAAATACAAAAGGACAGCACCTATAGCATGGAAGATGGAAAGGCTGAAGCTGCATTATCATGTATGCAAGTGCTGGACTTCCAGAGCAGATCGCTGTCCTGAAAGATCTCAGCCACTTCGTTTGTGACCATGTCTTCAATCTTCCATTATGAGAATTTTATGCTAATGTCACTGTCCTCAAATGGCTCAAGCTCAGATAAATGAAGGACAGAAAAACAGGATAATGGTCAGGTATTTATTCTCAGGTAAAGCAGGTCACATCTTTCAGAGCATTGACCTGGTTCAACAACCCAGCCCCTGAAAAGCCAGCACCTCCTTGAATCACTGATCCTGCTGCAGTATTTAAATTATGTGTACTTCTCAAGTCCCTTCTCAGGTTCCCCTCTATTACCTTAATTCTCACGCACAGAATTACTTCCCAGCATGTCAGAACTCAGCAGCTTCACCCATGGTACTGTTGGTCTTCAGCAGAGCAGCAGCAGCAATACTGCTCTGAAGCAGTTCTGTCCAAAACAGTGAAGTGAGAAGAGTGGGCTATGCCTGTACTAACAGAAAGCCAGAATCCATACAAGGCAGTAAACGAATGGAGTTGAAAACATCAGAGGAGAACTTGCTTTCTCCGATTGGCAGTAATATAACAATACTCTGCCCATAAATGCTTATAAATTCACTGCTAGAAAGAAGAGACTTTTTTCCTCTATGAAATGATTTTATATAATGTGTGATAGGTTTAAGATTTCTGCATTATCCTTAGTTGTCTTTTATAGAAACTCCTCTTTTTAAAATAGGCTAAAAGTTTGCTGAATATGTTATTTTAAAAAAAAAAAAATTTAAAACCACCATATGGTTCATTTCCTCCTAGTGAAGTTTGATCAGCTAGAATTCAGAGTTTCATTTCATTGCCCACTAAATAGTCTATTTAGCAAGCTCTAAATTATTCCATGCCTATCAGGCTTGATTATTTCCTCCCTCTCCCAACCAGTTCTCTTGTCTTATGATGTTACATCTTTAGCTACAAGAAATACCAAACCAAACCCCAACCCTCCCATAAGAGACACACATCCACCCCAAGTATCAGCCAACAAAAACATTAAGATCTTCAGTTAAAAGAAGGACTTACTTAGTACATTATTAATCTTGTGATATTAATCTGAAGCCTCTCCCTCAAATTCTTGGCTTCAGTCAAAGGTTATTTTGGTGCAAAAAAGCCTCTGCCACTTACCTCTACATGCAAAGAGTTTGCATGGGCAACATGCACCTTATAGTTAAGAAATTTTGTCAAGTTACTTCAAAACAATTTGACTATTGCTCTGCAAAAGCTATCTCCCAAGAGAAGATTCAAGATGCAGTAGAACTGAACTGTCACATGTGGGGAACTAACACATAAATGAAGCATACCATGGTATTCACCATGGGGAAGACCAACTTGTAAAGATTGGTTTTATTAACTTCAACTAGCCCATTTCCCCACACAGCACATCTCCTAGACCTTGCACAAGAATGGGTCTAAACACTTCAAACACTGCTACCAGCAGTTCCTTACAGATGCAATAGTTTCATGAATATTGCACCTTCCAAGCTGTGGAGTCCTTAATATAGGCTGAGCAGCCAGAGAATGGTGTTGCTGTGTGTGACAAGTTATCACTGAAAAACTTCATTGCTAGTCAGTACCCACCATCATGTACTTTGTGATACTCATGCTACACAAAGAACCCCGAGCAGGCAGTAAGCAACACAAGAGAGCTAGCAGTTACATTACTGTCTTGGTTATGCTGACAATTCTATCTTTGCTGTTACCTGTGTAGCCGTGAGAAGGCTTGCAATTAGATAACCCATCCTGCTCCTGTGAAACTACAGTTTCATGGATCACCTCTGCACTTCAGAATGATGCACTGAAAACACAGCTCCAGATAGGAAACAGATCTTTAATTCTGTATTTTTCCTAATGTAGTCAAAGCTGTATTCTACTAGATCAGGGCATCTTCCTTGTAAGTACCACCTCATATTACACCACTTCTGTTTGCTCTTTGTGAATTAACACAGAAAATAATTCAACAGCCTCTCCTTTTACCTAGCTAGCAGGCAAGAATCGAAAACCAGGTTTCCAAAACAGTCCAAAATGAAAGAAGAGCTGGCATCAGCAAGCTGCAGAAAGAAACTAATTCTGTTTCTCAATTTCTCTAATAAATGCAACTTTATCAGCTCAGGTTTCTTTTGGGGGGGGGGGAGGGGGGAATAGTCATACAACCCAGTAATACAGGCTAAGCTCAAAGAAGCAAAGCCTTATTCTGAAGTCTTCCTTTCAAGGAAAAGTATTTCATACACTCAGGCTTCACATCCTTACAGCCAATATACCTATTACATCAGTTCACTACTGCAGACCAATTGTTCTTCCTAAAAACAAGAGTTTCATCTAAAGTCAGCAAGAAGTGGAAGTGTTCCAGACAGTAGATCCTGTAAAATTCATGGAGTCATGCGGATCAAGGGTTGTAGTTACACTGTATAAACTGCAAAACCTCAAAGTGGCAAGTTATTCTAGCAGCAGAAAGTACTACAGGCTGAAATCTAATAAACACATCACATACATTAGTCATCTTGACAGCTTCTTATACTCACAATCCTCATGATCTCAGTGTATTAATACATCAGTTAATAGCGACACAGTATTTAAACTGTATGCAGATGTTTCATTTTAAGCTAAATTTTACTGGCGAAGGACAAATTTTACTTGCCATGAATGACGTAAGAATTTTACAGGATTCAAAGTGAGCAAGTAACATCTGATGTTCAAAAATGAACTTAACGTAAGTGCAAGGTAAGTATTACCAGGTAATTCTAAATGCAATAGAGAAGTATGCAACATTGCAGTACTTTCTATATCAAGCAAGACATTTCTGCCTTGCAACAGCTCACTATTCTTTCGATGCAGTTGGTTATAAAAGTACTAATGCAACTAAAACATTTCAAATGTATTAGTCATTTGCACTTCTCCGACTGAAATGTCCATACAGCAAATACTCAGATCTTAATGAGACATGCTATGCATAGCTGCCTTCAAGAAGTCGAGAGATTCAAGCCGATTTTCAGTCACCTTTAGCTTCTGCCTAAGAAAACAGCAACTCACACTCGAGGCTATGCAACAGAGCAAGTTATAACTCTAAACTTTGCCTAGAAATCACAGGTCTGTCCCTCCTCGACTCTGTCCTCAACTCCTGCGCTGATAAGGAACTGCCAGCTTCCACCAATATAAAAACCAAACCCACATGCCTGGGAGGCTTGTGGGGGTTTTTTTAGGGTAGGATCACACCAAGTAAGTATTTTGCCTTTTATAGTGCATACACTTAAAATAGGAGTTTCCAAGACAGCAAAAACCACACAGCAGATCAGAGACATCTGTGAGCCGTTCCAGGGTGCACCCCACAGCGAGCGGAGAGGGCGGTACAACCAGCAGTCGCCACAGCACTTCACTGCACTTTAACGTTATGCCGTTCCTCAGGTGGGGAAAAGGCAGACTTCTTCCCTCAGGAAGACGGTGAAGAACTCGCTGTTCCCGACAACTCGCTGCCCTTCGGCGCGGCCCGCCGGGCTCCTTCGCCGGCCGGGAACAGCCGGAGGCGGCTGCCAGACAGGAGCCGCAGAGGTCCAGAAAGCCTCCCAACTTAACCCCTTCCCGGCCCCCGCCTCGGCCATCTCTACCGGCGGTACCGTCGGGGAAGTCGTTCGCTCACGGGGCGCCGGTCGGGCGGCCATCGCGGGCGCCAGCTAGCACACCTGTATGGGGGCTCCACGGCCGCGGGACCCCAAAGTTGGCCGCGGCGGCCGAAGTTGGTGCCGTGAGGAGGAGCGCAGGAGGCGAGCGGGCCGCCGCTACTCACCCGCACCAGGTTGCTGACAGCGGCCTGCACGGCCGACACGGGGGCGGTGAGGTCCGGGATGGCCTTGCCGTCCACCTCCCCCTCCTCGTGCATGATGACCAGGTGGGAGATCTGCTGGGCCACCGGCTCCAGGATGCTCTCGATAGTGCGCGTGTGAAAGACGGGCATGGCGGCGGCGGGGCGGGAGGCCGGGGCCCGAAGTCCGCACAAACTCCTGGCAAACTCTGCCCCTGTGGGCTGGCGCCCCACAGAGAACGCCGCGGCCTCGGCGCAAGGAGAAAAACGTGGAAAAGAAGGAAAACAGACGACCGCCCGCAGTTCCGCTCGCCCCGGAGCAGACCGCAACAGCCCGGAGAAGCAGCTCCCCGTTGAAGCTCGCGGAGGCGGGACTCGAACTCGCTGCCCTCCCGCTTCCCCCTGGCAGCGCCCACCCCGCACTGGCACGACGCTTCAGCCAGGCGGCGGCTTTTCAATTACCACAACCTACCCCTCCCACGGCTCCCCGCCCCCTCGGCCGCCCTCGCCCAATGGCCGAGCCGGGGCCGCCGCTCCCAGTGGCGCACTGCCGCGTCCATCAACATTCCAGAGCCTCCCTCTCCCGCCGCCGTTCCGCAATACCCGCCTTTCCAACCAAGCTTGGTTGCGCGGGCGCTGGTTTCCCAGCGTTGAGGTGACGTCAGACATTCTGGTGTCCATATAAGGAGACGATTAAAGCCGGGGTGCCGGGATAGTGGCCGGGGGAGCGGGATTCCTGCGCCACGCCCCGCTGACGGTGCGAGTTGGGACCGTGGGGCTGAGGCGAGCGTGCCCGGCGGGGTGCGGCTGGCCGGGTATGGTTGGGGAGGGGGCGCCCCTCGCCCGCTGTCCCCAGCCGCCGCTTCGGGCTGTTTCACGCCGGGAGCGCTCCTCACGCCGCAGCCGAGATCTGTTTCCCCCTCAGCGGCGGCTGTCTTCCGTGCAGGGGTGCGCGGTCTCCCCACAGAGCGTCCGCAGCCGGTACGGAACGGCCCGGCCCGGCACGCCCGGGGCGCGGTCCCAACCGCTTCCGCCCCCTAAGGAGAAGTGGCGGGAGGCGGTGGGGGCCGCTTCGCGCCGGCGCCCCGCCTGAGGCGGGGAGGGGTGTCTCTATCGCTCCGCTCCTCGCCGGCCGCCCCGCCGAGGCTGAGGGGGCGCGGCGGGACGGCGGCCGCCACCCCGGCAGCGCTCGGTCGAGAGAGCAGTTGGGCGGCCCGCTGGTGCCCGGGGGGCAATGCCCGGCGGTGGCGGCCCAGCGTGGCGGGCCGGGAGCGCCAAGTAGGGGTCGAGTGGATCGTGGCTTACGGTTGTACCGTTACAGCCTCTGGTAGTAGCAGCGGCACGGGCGCTCGTCTAAGTACATTTAGGTGAGCGTCGTGGTTTTGGGGGAAGGAGTAGAAACTGTAGCCAGAGAGTAACATCAATTCCCACTTTCCCGTAGCGCTACAGTTGGAACGCGGCTGGCGCTGGCAGCTCCCCGGGGAGCGGAGCGCCTCGGCCCCGCGGGGCGGGCTGCCCCGCCGCTGCCTGCCCGCCCGCCTCCGGAGGCCCGCTCCCCGCCGCCTCGCACACGGCGGGTGACTCAGGAGCGCGCTGCCCTGGGGCCGCACATACCGCTGCCAGCCGTAATAAAACTTAGGGGGTGAGCTCATACAGAGCGCGACGTTGCCCGCTCTCCAGCGTGGCCTGTGCAGCGTCTCTTGTGACATTGGGAGTACTCGTGGTAATAAAGTATGTGAGTAAAGGGTTACGGCGCTGCGGTCTGTACTTGTTCCTCTGCTTGATAACACGAGCACAGAATTAAATTTGGAAAATTATTACTGGCTTTTAGGTATTTTTCTCTTTGTCCTGGTGCTATTTTAAGCTATAAATCAATGTTCCTGTCAGACTAGCTTTCACTCCTAAATGTTTCGTAGCAAAACAGTACACTTTCTGTGCAGTGTTTGAACACAGCCAGCCCCACCAGCAGATGCAGGGACGTATAGAAAGGGCAATTAAATCATTAAGGCTTCTGGTATGCGCAAGGATCTGTCTTTTTCACTTCTAGTACCAGAGTTGTCATTGTTGGAGCTACAGAGGTAGTTACAAGTTGTAGGCCTAAAAAGTTAAGAAAACCGCATTTGACGCAGGGCTAGAAACCTTCACACCTCCTTTAGCTCTGAATTTCTTTTTGTTGTTGTCCTCTCTTTTCGTATGCTGGGAATCGTATTTATGTGTGTGTATTTTTTGAATCTGCAGTGGTAGAAGTCACAGAACTGATTTCCATGTTGTACAATCTGGTTTTGTTTGGAAAGAGGTGAACCTGTAGGCTTGATAAAAGATAATCAAATTATGTTATTCAAAACATACTTAAAATATTAGCCTCTCAGTGGTAGTGAGTGTATTAAATCACTTAAACTATGCATGAGAGGTTTTTTGTTGTTAGCTATTGTCTATATAGCATTTACTTATTGTTCCTAGTGTATGCATTCCCAGCAGTGCCTCTTTAGCATACTGTGGATCAGTAATAATGAGCACACAAAAAAATCCTTCTGGATAGTAATGTGCAGCAGCTGGGAATTACAAAAAGCAATTAGTCTGTGTTATGAACTAATAATCTGCTAAACTCTGTTTTGTAGAATTATGCAAACCTAATAAACCACGTGTTTAGTCATTTGTGGGACTTGCACATAAGCTAAGGTCACTGATTAAAAATAATTGCTTTAAGTCTGGGATCTTGTCTTCTGTGTTCTGGCCGAAATATGCATGTGCATGCATAAGTTTCAAAGAAAAAAGGCTGCTTGGTGGTTCTAATAGGTATATTAGATGCAAAATATAACAGATGGACATTTTCGGTGGCCTTCTGAAACGTTACACACCTACAGGGCCAAAATATGCGTGTTTGGAGGATGTGTTGGTATTAAGAGTTTGTTTCACTATGTGGATTATATTGGCGTAATTTTTGCCCATGCGAAAATCAATTTTTATTGTCTGTACTACATGACTGTACTGCAGGGCCCTCGCTGAAACTCCCTGGCTGTTACTTCTGTGGCTACCTAATTTTTGCAGCCGCATCTAGCAAAATTCCACACAATTAAAAGCAATGCATATAGCACTGCTTTTGTATTTTTCTTTGTAAGTACTATCTTTACAGTGTTTTCTCTTTCTTTTGCAGTGTTCAGATGTCACATTGATGTCATATGAATAACAGCTCTGCAGCAGGTACTTTTTTAAACACTTTGGTTTATTTTGCCCTTTGCACTCTTTAGTCTATAATTATACATTAATTATGCTGCTCCTGTGAGATCATTTCTCTATTTATACAGTTCCATTAACTCTCCAGGTCCTAACAAATGGTTAGAAAGTAACAATCAATTTGATCACAATATTTTCCATTTACTGAGCCCAAGGTGGAAATGTGTGAATTCTTTTGTCCTCTTCCAATGTGGTATTACACATGCAACAATGGATTCGCCGCTGAGAAAAAAGGAGTTGCTGAACCTCCTTTTCTTTCCACACACTCAAAATCTTAGTGGTGTTAAGAAGCAGTATTTATTATTAGCATGACAGTGGTGACTAGTTTCTCAAATAAGTTAAAGTGGTTAGAATGAGAGGATTAGCTTTTAGGACACTATTTCCGTGTCTTTTACTATTTCATAAGACCTCAGGTGAATCCAACTGAACCCATCTCTGCAGAGAACTTGATGTCAGCAGACTCTTCTGCTTACAGAAATCTCCATTGACTTGAGGACCATAATGTCTCCCTGTCCGAGATAACAAATTTTCATTTTCTCAAGCATAATGAAGTCTTCTAATGATGCAAAGAAATCATGTCTTTACTTCAAGTGAAATATGTGAATACAGAAGTAATGGGCTTTGGTAGAAAAAGGGAGAACACTGTGTGCTTACAAACAATCTAGCTGCAATGCAGCCTCTTCCATAGTATATTTCAGAGAGTTCTGTATCCTGTGGTCAGGGCACATGGCACTGCAGCTGCGAGTGGCAGGAGCAGTAGAACGGTACGTTCCAGTTCAAAGCCAAAGCCTCAGGACTTCTGGAAAAGCCATTGGCTAAAATTAAATAATACTATATTTAGTAATAATGAACTCTTTGAATATACGCATGTATGCAATTGCTTTTTTACTGGATAATCATGAAGATCTTTAATTCTTTCATAGATTCTTTATGGCTTAAATAATTCTCTTCTTTAGCATGCACACTGAAGATTCGTAGCTTTGTATTAGCAGATATAGGAGTTTACTGCCATCAGCAAGTGCTAAATGGCCAAATTAGGCAATACTTAAAAACGAAATTGCTAGATAGCAGCAAATTTCTGTATATGTCTATAAACTCCTTCCATATACAGCGGAGAGATACACCCGCTGAATAAATCACATTGACATACTTTTGAACATAATGAAAATGATGAACATACCATCTTCATTAATTCATCTTGACTAAAATTCTTCTAGTGTCCCAGACCTCAGAGAAGCTTCAAGTAATTACAACAAAGAAAGAAAATTAACCTAATACAAAAATACTTCCTTCTTCCTGCCTGAGATCCTGAACCTAGAGTTATTTTCACATAATTGGACCTTGTACTTGCAGAAAATTGAGTAGGACTCATTGTAAGATTCCTCTGTGAATGTATACATTTTGTTGTCTGTTCCTCATAAAAATGCAGTGGTGTCACAGAAAGGACAGTGTGTATTCAACACTGTGCTGCTCATAGGTTTAAAGATCATTAGGGCTGTAGTGAGAGTTTTATCATGTTGCAAAGGGAAGAATCCAGAATGACACTGATCTATGCAACACTTCCAGGCTTGAAAAAATTGTCCTCACAAATGTTATATTCATAAGCTTTGGTTTAGAATCTTTTTAAAGTACGCTGAAAATGTGATCGTCTTTCTCTTAGTCTTCTTTATAGCTAGATTCATAGCTATTAAGAATTAAATTATTAATCTCTTGCACATAGATGAAGCACAGGGATCTTCTCTTACTGTCCTATAGGGTTCAAGTGTTAGTAGACTGGATTTTTGCCCCATTTACAGAGATGAGATTACCCGTGTAGTTCAGAGATAGGAATGAGAGGTTCTTAAATCCTGTCCGAAAGGAGCTTGGCTATAACTGTTAGTACTGTTAAAATATTTAAAAGTCCTTCCTATTTAAGGTATTATGTTCCATATGATGTCATGTATTCAGTCCACTGACAAAAATAACACTTGGTTAATAAAAATTTTAGCATTTTTTGAAGGTAACAGATGTTTGGGTTCTTTTGTCTTGGAGCTATTGGAAGATGAGAAGCAAAAATTAAGGGCTACTAAGTTTGCTGCAGATGCCCTAAAATTTCAGGAGTGAAATGAAATTCCCATTTGTATTTTGGGCAGTGTGTAGAGAGAAAAATGCCCCTGATAGCAGGCGACACTATTTTTCATGCAAGTGTGTCATTCTTTACTGTTGCGTACTGTGTCAGCACTGCCAATTAAGCATGGCATGCAGTGGTAAAGTGTGTGCAGACTGCTGCCAAATGAGGGTCGATAGCCTCAGCACTGTCACACTGTGCAAAGCATGCTGCGCCTGTGAAACGTTTTCTCCTGAGACAAACTTTCTGCATTCATTCCAGTTTCCCTCGCAAAGCAGTTAGCCAAGCCTATACTCATGATTTTCACTCATACTGTATTTGATTTGCATCAGCTGAAGGAAATGGAAATGTGCAACAGTGACTCTGGAATTTAAACAAAAACCCACAAGGGATCTCCAGTCTACAGGCCAACTTCCAAATATGGGAGAGGAGAAGCAGCCATAGTAGCCTGGGAAGCTGTCCTCAGCACAGCAAGGGACAAAATAGTCAGGAGTACATGAGCTTCTTGGAGTTTGTTCAGGAAGGTAAATGCTGTAGTTCTTTAGTCAGAATAAAGGAATGAAATACAAGTACTGTGATAGCAGAAAGAAACATTCTTGAATGTGAACTGTCTAGGGCCTGAGCAACAGAAGTGCAGCTATTGTTTTCAATTCTGTTTTTCAGTACGCAATAGTGTGCTTCCCCAAATCCGAATGTGTATCCATACTTGCCAATACCAATCTGTTGGGTTTGCAGCTTTGTCAGGAAGACTCATAGGAAGAATGCTTCTGAGATTACTGGAGCTTGCTACCAGGTCTGGTTGAAATTCTACCAGAACAGTCTCTCTCAACAGAACCAAATTCACCAATATTTAGACCCCACATTCTGCAAATCCTCATTCAAAGGCTTAAAAAGAGCTTTTAATATACGTTTAACACAAGGGAGACCTTTCAAAAAAAAAAGCCCCAAGAAAGTAGAGTATCAACAGATTCTAACTACTAGCTGGTAAATTCACTTGTGTTTAGCTGTTGCAGACTGTCAAGGCTTCTGACTTTCTGGCTGCATGTAGAGCAGCAGGAGCCTACAGGCCAAGGGAGTACAGAGCCAAACCAGCCAGGGGAAGTCTGACAGAGCAGTGCGCTGCAGTGTTTCACACTTCTAGAGAGCCACTGTTTACAGAGCACTTGTTAAGTGGTACCCTTATTGGCTGCATTATAGACAAGGTTTAGGTCCTTTTGTTAGCATGAGGATAAATCTGGCTTATAGAAACAATCAAGGAAAATGAAGCTGAAGTCTTATAAATTGAAATGCCACTAATAAAGCCCTCTTATCGAGGTGGGCTTTTTATGAAGGAAAATAATTTGTAAGCTACATTCCCTTACCCATTGTGAAAGAGCTGCAAATTTTCTAGAAGAATAGCTCAGGCAAGAACAGTATGAAAGAGAAAGGGTGCTGCTTGTCCTGGGAGACTCTGTTAAGGTGGAGGTAAAAGATTCCATTTTTCTTTTCAAACTGCCTAAAGGAAGTATTCTGTGTTCTGTTAGAAAAAGAGATTTTATTGCACTGTGTTTCAAACTTCCAAATCTGAGTCTGCTGTCTGAACAATTGAATTTGAGTTTCTTTAGGGTGGTGTATTGTGGTGGTGTACATGAGAGTATATTATTTATATGTCATTAGGCAAAAGCATGAAGTCTTCTCTCTGCAGGTTCTAGACAGCTTCTTGTGTGCCTTCATGCCTTTCCTCTACCACTACCATCAAAATAAAGATGCCATGTGCAAGTTGTAATGGGAAGGACTTCTAAATTTCAACTCACAAGCCTCTCAAATTAGGATTGTAATGTTAAAGTTGAGTCATAGTGATTCAGCTAATGTGCCATTACTGAAAAATTTAGTAGGAGTGTCACTAAATTACACCATTAGCTTTCAGAGCTGTCCCAAATAGGAAATGTTGCAGCTTTGATAAAGTTGTTTCTGTCTAACTGCAGAAATTTTGTACTTTATTCTGTAAGAAGACATTGTTTTGGCTGCTGTTTGAAAGACATATTTTACCCCTCAAAAGGCTTAAACCCTAATGTCTGATTTGGTACCTCTTTTCACCTTCCATCCCTGTACATGATCATGGAGTCTGAAAATCAGTTTACAAAGATGTGGAAGGCTCTCCCTCGCAGCACATGCTTAACGGCCTCAGACTTTAGTTAGAGATTAAAATAAATAAATATGTGCTGTCCAGAGCTGTAAATGACAAAGTAAGAGTTTCTGAATATTAAGTGCCTATAACTTCAACAAAGATATATTTACACTACATCATCATAAAAAGATGTTATTGATTCCAAAAATGTATATGGAACAAAGTTCAAAACTCCAGAATGTTCAAAAGCTATTGGAACAAATTCTCAGTAGATAATCCCATCAGATCTATTAAACAGAGACACTATTTCTGGCTCAAGAAGATCCTCAGCTTTAATTTTTTCAATTGAATGTGTGTACTTTGGGAATTGTTATTTTATTTTTGCCCCACTTTTGTACTCTCATAGACATCTACTGTTGACTGCTGTCAGAGCTGGGATAGTGTGCTAGATGATACACATGGCCTGATTCTGTGCGTGTTTATATTGCTCCTGTAAAAAAATTCTGCTCTAACACCTCAAATCAAGAAAGAAGGACCAAAATTGGTGTCAGGGTAATGAGAAACCTCAGGGTGATGATGTGCAACCTGAAAGTAACTTGTTATCTGCTGTTGCTGTTACTTCCTCTTTCCTGTGTGACTGAGCTTCTCTTCTGCTAGAATTGACTGCCTCTGTTACAACAAAGATACATGTTATGTAAACACAGCCCTGTTCCTATTTCAAAATTAGCAATAATGTGAGGGAAAACAGAGCGCATGCTGCAACATCGTGTCCTGACCCTGTGGACAACCGTGGACACAGTGATCTCAGAGGCACAGCGGCGGGTCGGGTCATGGAGTGGGCTCATATCTAGTCACATGGCAGAGACTGCCTGCTGGACAGGTCTCCAACTGCCATGCGTGCTGTTAGCACTCGAAACACGAGCTGTAAGAAAAAAAATGTGCATATATTAAAGATACGCATTTGTGCATCTCCTTCATGTAAGCTGGAGGTGATCTTGTGGCATCTGTCTTCCAAAAGAGAAGCCTGGAAACAACCTCCCATGGCTTCATGCAAACCTATTTTCTTTCCAATTCCTAACAGTTTCTAACTAACATAGCTGAAAAATTCCATGTGTCTTTAATTAGGTTTGCATTTCTCTTGGAGACTGGGAGAGAGGGCAGAGAGAACATAATGCAATAGAAACCCAGGGAAAATTAGGTCTGGAAATGAGGTAAAGAAAACAGACTCTGAACAAAGGACTGAGACAGGGAGAAAATTTCTTTTGGGAAAATCATATAAGCGTTCTACAGACAGAACTGCTTGGAGTTACTGAGAGCTTTCATGAAGGGGGGAGAAGGTTTTATTTTGTCCAGGAAATGGCAGTGAGCATAGACTTCTTTTTAGCAATGGAAATATAACTTCTGTATTTTGATTTCAAAGTAATAGTAAAGGAGAGGGAAAATATGGGTTTAAACTGAAACACAACATTTTAAGAAATATCCACATACACACATGCCCCTCATCTGAGTTGATGCAGTTCATGCACCCACAGCACAAACCCATTGGGACGTCAGCTTCCTTCAGCTCCTGTAGGAAACCAGTACTTCTATAGCTTTCAGGAAGAGTTAAAAATAATATCACTAAGTGTATTTCCAAATGTGACTATCAGCAGGGAAGGCCACATGCTGCACTAGCTGTTGTCAGTAAAGCTCTGTACAGTCAATGTGTTTCTGAGGCCTAGTTGTGGCACTTGAGGGCTACAAAGTTTAGCACCTTAGCACAGTTGCTTTCTGAATCTTGCTGCTGAGAGAATCCTGGGGATAACACAGTAACCTTCACTACTGGGCACTTGAGTCTGGTTCTCCTTTTAGCTGTCTAGTTGCCAAATATGGGATCAACATCAGTTTAATATCTGAAGTACAAAGAGAATCATGGATTTGCATGGCTCAAACCCTAAAAGCAAGTACCTTTCAAGTGTTTAGAAAGGGTTCCAACAATCTGGGGACCCCTTTCATTGCGTGTCAGATGTCCAATGAGATACAAATGTTAATCGACACATGTTATGGTAGGAAGTAAACCTACCAGTGTAAGAACAGATGACATTGCATGAGGGCTTTCTTACATGGAATGTGAGAGATTATTATGTCCATGACACTGATCAGCTGGGCAACACAATAGCTAACATGGTCTTTGGATTTGTGGATTTGTATTTGCAGACAGTCTTTGCTTAAGAAAGTTTATGTCCTCTTCCACATTAGCAAACAAGTGTCATTGCTCTTCTTAAAAACAAGCAAAAAGTGAATGCGAAAAGAGCACAAGTATTTTTTTAAGAACTGATAATATCACAGATAACTGATGACAGTGCAAAAATCCAAAGCAGTTATCCTGATTACAGAAGTGAGAGGCCTGAATTTTCTTTTTTCACACAGTCCTTAATAGTGGGTGCAAGCAGATAAGCTCAGAGATGCTGTATGGGTGGGAGACCATGGCCTCTGTATTGAAATCCTGCAGATTATACTGAATCATGCAATGGTCTACACCACTGTGGAGGGAAGGAGGAAGTGTAAACACTCATCTTGGCTGCTGCCGTTTTGGTCTGTCCATTGCCCACAAAGTGGGAAGGTGTAGAGTTGCAACCCAGGCCTGACCTTGGCTTGTGTCTTTGAGAGAACATTAGGAAAAGGGCAAATAAAACTAAAACCAGAAAGGAAACCAACAACCAACCCAATATGCTGAATCTGCATTGCTTAGATTCTGCTCAGACTCTCTCCAGTCCAGGACTGGAATTGCAGGAGCTGCATAAAGGCAAGAAGTTGGGAGGCCCTGGAGTAGGACAAGAGGGAGTGTGGACTTGCAAGGATGACAGTGAGAACTCCCTGGTAAATGCAGGGCCAGAAGAACAACAGGTGCCAAGAGGCCACGGGTTGAGGTGCTTTGTCACAGAAGAGCGATGTAAAGAATCTTGCCCAGCACCTGTCCATAGTGTCTCAGGCTTCGTTGTTCTGTGATAACATCTAAAGCTGCCAACACATAGTTAAAAAAAAAAAAAAAAAAAAAAACGGAAAGGAAACAAAAAATGAAAAGGAAAGGGGAATTAAAAAGAAAGGAAAAGACAACAATGATAATGATGACATTCATTTGGAAAGAGTAATTTAGGAAAGATTCAACTTTGGGACAAGCTGATACAAGAAAGAGTCCTAAGGAAAGAAGTAGCCATTACAATAAAATAATTGTTCTGGTGGGGTTTTTTGTTTGGTTGGTTCGTTTGGTTGGTTGTTTTTTTACCGAGAACAAAATAATTTAAAAGTACATGCAAACATAAATTGAGTTATATTTAAAACAGTGATAATGGCCTACAATCAGCTTTGTGCTTGCAATAAAACATGTTAAATACTCTCAAGTTACAGCTTACTTTCAGTACATTTGAATGTATGGACACTGCAGGAGCATTCCAGGGAATTAATAGTACTGCAGAACGGAGAACTCTGCTTTTTCCCCCCATACCCAGTCTGTGCCTCTTCCTCCCCACACAGAATCAAATGAGTTTTGCTTCTTACTACTGCACTTTTTCCCCTTCCACCCTCTATAGGCTGAATTTCAAGCAGGGCAATACATAGGAAACAAGATGGCACTGTCCCCCTGACCTGCAAAATTAAACAGATGGCAGCTGACACCTTAGAAATGTATTTTCTTGCAGTTGCCATGGTCAGAAGATAGCTTTTACAGTGAGAAGAGGTAATCTGGCACTACTGCTAATGCTACTGCAAATGTTTCCATATTCATGGAAAGCTCCAGAGGTTCATGAAAATTTCCAGGCTGATTCTCTTTTCTCTTTCTTCATTCCCAGCTAGCACCCTACAGCCACATGGAATGCAGACTTCTTAGTATTCCAGAAGCAGACAAAGACACTTTTATTTGATATAATAGAACTTCCCATTTACATTTTCCTAGGAGCACAAATATATCTAATACAGATTTTTCAAAGGAAGTAAGCAGCTGTCATATAGATCAGACCACTAACCTGTCAAGTCTAATCAGATTGTGGCCAGTCCTGACACTTTCAGAGGATGGAGTAAGAAACCCTGCTTAGGAATTCCCACCCAAGGTAGGAGACTGGGGGTTTTTTTCACCCCTGTCATGTGGCAGTGAATTCTTCTGTTACCTTTCTTGTAACCTGAAAAGCTGAGCAAGCTCATTTCTGCCATGAAATAGTACATGCTGGGTCAGAATTTAGATGCATGCATTCCTCTTTATACAAAAATCCCTCTAGGGTAGGCTTTTTTTACAGCTGCGTAATTCATGTACTGGCAAAATGATATTCAGAAGTATTTGGACTTACAAAACTGCTGAGATCACAATACTCCCATTGTAATGTACAAGAAATACAGGTACAACATGTACTGATTTGGCATTATGAACAGTGAATACTCCTTACTTTTTGCTACCAAAAATAAGTATTATTAAGTAACTGAAAATATTGTTTAGCAATAATAGTAATCTCAATTTATCTGCTGGTAGATTGATCTTCCCATTTGTGGATGTTCTGTTTTCTCTTCAACTAATGGTATTACTGATATCTATTGATGCTCTTTGCAAGTTCATTCAGCACTACATTTTTTTCAAAAAGTGGGTTAGATATTAGCTCATGTGTAGTAGTCTCCTGTGAGGTTGGCATGGAGTAAGTCCTTATTTTAGAAAAGAAGGAACTAGGACTATGTAAAAACAAACATTTTTTCATTCTTCAATAGTGCCTGGAATCCACTAAGTCATATTTTTAGGCTGAGCCTGTAGACGGCTCTTCTTGAGCCATTTGAGAGCACTGTTTCTAAGTGCTTTTATTTTACATGATTTGACATGAATACAGTAATTACACATTAAATGTTGGTTGCCTTACTGTTAATGCACTGAGACGTGTTGAGAGGTGGTCTCGGTGCTACCTTCTCAGTTCAACGCTATTGTGGGTTTTAGCCAGTGGTCTTGGATACAGCGCTGAATTAGGACCTGAGTACACTGTTGGTTCTCTTCTTCTGATTCTGCATATTCTAAGAGAATTCTTTTAACTTCTCCAATATATACAGCTGCTAATCCATTGTCTTGAATTTTTAACTTCAGGTGTTAAATTCCAGTTAGAGATGATGTGATACTACTTGTCTGACAGTTTCTTTTCCTCCACACTACCATTCTTGAAATATTTGGCATAGTTATAGCTTCCTTACATGGGGATGATTTATTTACTTTGTGTAAATTGTACTATTGTAAGACCCGTGCATGTCTTTCAAATGGAACATTTGAATGTGTGGGAGAATACTTAATATTAACTACCAGTTGTATGTATACACAGAATCCCTGCTAAAAAAAAGGGGGGGGGGGGGGGGGAAGAGGAGCTTAGTCTTTCTGAATTTCTATATAAGCTATGATTTGGCCCCGACTTCTGAAGCCCAACTTTGCAAGATTTTATCCAACTCCTAAGCATGCAAAGAAGTATCTTTGCTGAAATCCTCATCTCACCGAATTCGGTAGCAGAAGTCACACATTTTTTAACAGAGCAAGAAATTCACCCCTGAACTTCAAAGAATTTATGTGACCTGGAAAAAAAAATCACAAACTTTTTTCCCATTTCAGCATTACCAGGGCATTTCATTTTGGGAAAACTTACAGAATTAATGCAACAGAGTTGTATGTTTAGGTATGTGCACATTATTCCTGAACACATTCAGTCTAGACTTAAACTCTTGACAGTCCAGAGGTGCAAGGGAAGCTGTGAAGAAGAGCAGGAGCTACTCTTGGATCATGTACATAAACGTTCTGACCATTAGTTAGTTGGTTTATATCCAACTTATTGCAGCAAATAAATTACTTCTGCTGTACAAGTTCCAGATACTAGCTCAGCTATAGATGTGGTCAGCAGTGTTTGACCACAATAGGTAGTGATATGGTAAAACAATAGTGCACAGTCTCTGCTAGCTCACCCTTTTGCAATAAAGTGGTTAGCAAACTGCACAGAAGTTGGTAGTCTCCAGAGCTTTCAGACATTCTGGAAGATGACAAGTAGCTCATATGGGCCTCTGAGACAGAATTTATACAGTCCGTGACATTCCAACATGCTTTTTGTTAACAGTAGTCTATTGCCATTACAAAACTGTGACTAGCATTCTCCTGAGAGGTGAGCATATCCCTTTGGTTATGTTTAAACCCCTGATAGAAGTGCCTTAACTGCAGTCAGAGGCAGTGCCACCTATTTGCTAACAATTTACAGAGTTGTCACAACATACAGAGTAGAGCTGTAAACTTTTCCTAGCAGATCATTTATGTCCCTCCCCTCGTAATTCTAGGAATAGTCTGCCCAATTCATGTGGGCCAATATTGGTTTTCTATTTGAAGAAGAACTCAGATGGCAAGCAGAAAGGCACGCGGAAAGACAAGTATTTCTTCTTGCAGTGGAGATTGTATATAGTTACCATGAAAAGGACACTAAGGCAGTGTAAATTATTATTTTATTTATATGTCATCTGCAAAGACACAAAACCCTTGTCTTTATTTGGAATTAGGCCTGCAGACTCTGATGTAAAGGGAACAGTACAACCTCCATTCTTGTAAGAGAGGCAGCAAACTTGTGCTTTTCTCAGTCCTGGAGTAATTTCTGTTCATGCTAGTTTTCGCCCCTTTTTCTTGTGAATTTACCCTGTGCAGGTACACCTGCAACACCAGAAGCTGCAACTGTGGCTTACTGTTCCCATACAGCTAGGACAGACCAGATACTGCCATAGATTTCAAATAATCTGCAGAGTTGCAATAACATGGGCTGCGACCTGAAGTCAAGTTTTTGGAGAGCAATACCCCAAGGTGCACAACTCCTTGTGAATGAGACAAGAGTTCTCAGTTCAAAGTATTTAATATGATGAAAGCTGATTTGAAATCTTCTTTGAAAACTGGTCACCTTTAATCTCTCCAGAAACACTGGAACAGTTCATAGGTTTCACTGGGAATTCAGTGGCAAGTCACAAGTCGGGCTCCCTTCCTGCCATATGTATCATCACACCCATTTAGCCCAATGGATAATCTAGTTATTATTAACTCAGTCTGAAACAAATTCGTCACCCCCGTCTGTATTTCTTAGGCTATAGCTTTCTCTAGAACCAGACATGGTGGTACGGAAGAGGCTTTAAAACAAAATACTAATGCTGACAACTCATCATGCCCACAAGCCGCAATGTCAGCCAGCTAAGCTTTAAAGGAGTTCCCCTCTGAGTGCAGTGTGTTCAGACACTCAGTAGTGGTTTTTTGTTTGAAGGCTGGAGTAGTGTTGTAGAAAAGCCTTTCTTTTGAGAGGCATAATTTTTCTGCTTATTATCTGATTAAAAAAACCTGCTTTCATTAAATCAGTTTAGGTAATTTTCTAATCCCCACTAACTCAGCATTCAACATCAATGACTATAACTTCAGAAGTTTTCTTCTTAGCCTTACTATTACGACTAGAGCCCTAGTTCTTGAGTTCTCTAATTATTTAATGCCATGCAAACTCTTAAATGAATATGTCTAATTCCCATATCTATTCTGGGGAGAAAAGCTCAGAAATGAGGCACTCTAATTCTAAAATCCCAGGAAGTAGTTTGAGATGCAACACTTATTTACAACACTATTCTTAACTACTATATGACTTAATACTATATGACTTTTCAGTATCTGACTTACTTTCTGTTGTCCCCATTAAATATGCTAGGCCTAGGAAGGGATTCAGAATTTTCCCTTATTTAATGTCAGATATTTTTATACTGTTGATAATGTCTATAAATCTGTTGCAAAGGAAGTTACTGGTACTCTGCTTCTGAGACTTAATAATCTCAGCAACGGTGACTCCTAGAAAATACCCTGCATAGCTTGGGAAATGATTTTTTCAGAGCAGGATGCTGCAGTTCATAAATATGAACTCTACTTCTGCAGGAATTTTGGTTTTAGTTGGGGCCTTCAAGGTTCTACAGTGCTTCCCTTACTGAGAACTGTCAGGGAGGCTGTATTACCTTTTCCATCTTCAATCTAAAGCTGTGTGATGGTGGAAAGCTTATGGCCAAAGTTCTGTAGAATCACTCTTTATTATGGTTTTCAGAAATACTTCTTTGAAGTGTCAAGTTGTTTGATGGTTGAAGACAGTTCATACTTTTTAAAGTACCATTCTAAAGTACAGTTTGAGTCTGAGAAGGGAACGCTCTGTGTTTGCACTTTGGTAGCTATCTCAAATCTCATCTCTTTAGAAATAAAATGCTATTTCTGACAGCTACTGCTACAAATTCTGGTTAGGAAGTGAAAGCCAAGGAGAGGTTTCTTCCTGTTCATTAGTTCCTTGCAGTAAAGAGTTCAAGCACGTTAGGAAAAGTGCAACATGAGAACCTTTGTAAAGACATGTCTATTTGAAGCCTTGGTAGCCAATCAGGAGCCAAAATAAAGGACACTTTCGCTGAGTGGCATACAATGTGCAGCTACTATAGGAAAAAAAGCAAAAGATGCCAACTTTTGTCACCAGTGTTCATAAATCTGGTTTGGAATATTCCTTAAAAAACGAAACAACCCCAAAACCCAGACAACAACAAAATCCCAGCTGTGCTTGGGTTTTAACTGGCACTTTAAGAAGTAGTGTAACTCTTAGTATAGAAAGAACCTGATGTCTTTTGCTCAAGAAATTCACTGTAGTGTATTCAAACACAAACTTAGCCCAGTCTCTGGCTTGAAGCTATCTGAAATCGAGTATCAGCAATGAGTGAGGAAGCTGTTGTAATTTAAGTTTCATAGGGCACTGAGTTATTGTAAGGAATCCCTCAGTTATTACAGCCTTTCGAACAGCCATTGATTCTAGCAACACATGTAGAGAACTCACCAACTATTTTCTTCTGAATTTCTTTCAAGTGTTGTGCATGCTTATTGTAAGCTTCCCTTTCTTCAAGACCGCAAACTGCTGTAAAAACATGATATATTACAGTCACCAGAACTGTTCTGGCTCTGAAATCTGTCAATGCACACTTGCTAGCAGTTTTACAGAAAACAGGAGAAGGAGTCAAAAATAGTAAAGCTGATTAAGATTGCTATAAACCAAAATCAAGTCTAGTTTAACAGCACCTAAATCTATGAGATTTGAACATCCATCAGAAGTTTTTTGCATTGCTGGAAAAAAGAGATTTGGGATCTTATAGCATCAAATCCTAACTGTTCATCCTGCTAAGTGATCTGTGAAAATACTTTCCGTAATCTAAAATAAGACATGCAGACCGGAAGTATAAAGCTACTGTTTTTCTGTGGGAAACTAAAGGCAGATTCAGAGTTTGTTAAGTTAGGCATTTTGCAGTGTTAATTTGGAAAGACCTGGATATCTGTTGTTTTATTAGTGTATGTCACACAAGAAAATTCACTGAAGCGTGATAGCTATGTGGAGAAAGAACCCCTTTCTCCCCGCTGTTTCATTGGCTGTCACTGGTCTATGTTTGGCAAATGCACAAATGAACTCTCCTGCCCCTGAGAAAAACCTTGGGGGAATAGCTGCTAGAGATATTAAAATTTCAGTTTGTTCCTGTTTTCCTTTATCTGTTGACAAAAATATGATGCATCTCTCTCAGGCTAAACTATTACAGAAGTTTCATCAGGGTTTGTTGTGCTGACATGCTCTGCCCCTGTGAAAGAAGATATATATATCAGTAATTAATTCTTTCTGAAGTTTTAGTTGCTAATTTTTTTCCCCAACAATGTTAAAGACTGGTTCAGGGTCATCTAATAGCAGAGATAGAATAGCCTGTAGTTCCATTTGAAAAGCTATGTCTTGATATGAGTATCTGTGCCAGAATGTTACAGGCTGGAACTGTAGTGTGTTTTGTATGTTTGTCTGTCACAGCTCCTGTGTGTCACAGGGTTGCAGGTTATTTCTTATTTTGGGGAAGAAAATAGAAGGTGGGGAAATGGGGCATCTGTTAACAATTCCTAGATAAGTATGTCTTGGTTGGTACAGTGATCAGAGCCCTTGACGATAACTCAGGAACTGACTTGTCACCACACAAGGGCTCAGTAGGCTGCAGGTCTTTTATGGTGCTAAGATCTTGTACTGGCTCTGCATGAATGATGGGTATCAGCACCCCTGCTGTGTATCAAGCTGAGCAAGCACTGATGAGGTCATACTGCTAGTAAGTGTGGGAAACACTATGCGTGTGAGGAGTAAAGGTTTTAAGCCCGTGTACTGGTGCAGTCTCCACTTTGTCATGGTGTAGCTTCTGAATTGTTAACAGTCAAAACTGCCCTCCATTTCATTTCCTGTCATCCTCACTAAATTGTATGTAGCTAAACTGTGCTCTGTTTAGTGATTTTCTTGATTCGTGCTGTTGTACACTGCCGGAAATTTTCTTCTGCCACCCTCCTAAGATAAATAAATCCTTCTTCCCACTATCCAGCCCTACTGTATCCTCTTTGATATAGAATCTTTTATGTCAAAACCAAAGCATTTTCAATTACCTTACACAATAGATCTCACTAAATAGTTATATATTGATGTGGCTCTTTTGTCTGAATACATACATTTAACTTACCTGCAGGAGCAAGACCTCATCGTGCAATGCTTACCTGTTGTGCACCTTTTTTTGATTCTTGCAAAACAATACTAGTGCGCAATTAGCGCACAGTTACTCAAAATATTGCAAGTGCTTTGTCTGTCTCACCTCTCAAGGGTAATGCAATCTCTGCAGTAACCACAATCACTGCCTGTCCTTAATACGTTCCCTGATATTTAGCTGCCATGATTTTATGACCCCAGTAGCCGGATGTTTAAATTCAGACAAGTTTGACTCAAGGAATTCTAGAATGTCATGACAGTGTTGAAAGACAGAGAATGTTATATTGACCTCATGTAAATTTAAAAAAAAATATCATTTTGATTTAAAAACTGTAAGTTGATAAAAGTTTGAAAAGACAGGCAAGAACTGGGAACACAGTACAGGGAGCAGTTGAGTTTGACTATTGTTTCAGCCTTCTGCTTAATTTGATATGATGATTTAGTATCATGATGGTTAGGGCAATAGGAATATCCTTTAATAAATAATGTCCTGCTATATGTCCACCCCAACACCACACCCTAGCTTGAAATCTTTCGCAAAGCTATTGCAGGTAACTTGAGAAAAGCCTGAAAGCAAAACTTAGAATGTAAGATCACAGGAGTAAATCCCACAGTGATCAGAAAATGTGACTCTTCCAGTGATCATTATTATGATCTTGTGACCAGCAAGAGGGAGAAACATGCCTTAAAGATCCCTAAGATGTCCTATAGACTGGTGCGAACATTTTCTTATCTTCCAGAAAGCAGAGCCTGCTGCTCCTGATCAGTGATGTCTTCCTTATAGTGACTTATTTATTGAGATTACTCTCAGAGTGTCAACATTTCTTTTAGGTAAAATAAAAATGTCAAGAGTTCAGATTTTCGTGGTCTCTTTTCAGCTGTGCCACTGGTGTCTGGCTATTATCAGGCAAGTCTGAGCCTCAACGTCTGAAACAGGTTTAATATTTACACATCTCAGAGCAATGAGTCACATCTTGGTTCTGTCCAGTAAAGCACATAGAGTTCATCATGAAATACAGAGTTATTTCCAGACAGGGCCCTTCTCTGAAAAATGTTAACAGGTGGAAACCCTAGTAGATAAATTAATGTCTGCTCTTCAAGAGAGGGTTATTTTTACCACCAGCCTGAGTTTGCGGAGTGCAAGTGTACCATGCAATGATATACAGAAAGCATTTATAGCTAGAGTGCTCTGGACCTGTCCCTCTCCCATTTTTAAAGCAGAAGAAGCAAACAGTCTGATAACGTGTGTGCATTTATGTATTCATAACACCTACATAAGAAGATTATTTGATTTCTAGGCAGAAATTAATTTGATCACACAGAGTAGGAGAACCAGATCATGAATAGAGGACACCAACACCGAGTCCATGGATGCTTTGATGAAAAGAAACGTACAGAATGATTTTTCATTAAAATGCATCTGGTCTTTGAGGAGTTACTGATCACAATAAGCTTACAGCCATGTGAACATATCTAGAATTTTCATGTGCTTATTTATATATGAGAAGATGTCTAAGGAAAAAGGTGTTTTTCTCTCTCCACTCCTTTTTTGCTTGGGAAAATATTATTCATTTGTAGCTTCTCAGAAGATCTCTGCCTTTTTCCCAGTGTCTTGCTTTATTTTGTACACTTGGAGAGACACACATACCCATGCTACTGAAGAATTTTTATGCACAAAGTCAAGCTGGTAACTGGATGCAATAGTCTTGTCTGCTGGCTGCTCTGCTGAGTAAGAATGAGACCTGGTCACTCATGGAATTCCCACTGTCTCAGCCTGAGTGGATGGGCAGTGACCTGCGCGTTCTCCCCAGCCTGGCAACTCTGGTTGTGGCTCATCATAGCGACCTCGGTGCCTTTGGCACCACTGCCTGCTCAAGCGCTTGGGGCCCACCAGTGTCCCTTGTGTGTGTAGGATAGTGGTGTCTTGTAAAAAGCATGATACATTCCTACAGTGTTCCTAGCAGAAAGGAGTTCGGCTTCATGTGGGTCCAGTTTTATGGGGAAGGACTGTGCAAAAGAAAGCCCACAACAACAATACAAAATGATAAATTGCATAGCAGCCTTCCAGTATCTGAAGGGGGCCTACAAGGATGCCAGTGAAGAACTCTCCGTCAGGGACTGTGGTGATAGGACAAGGGGTAATGGGTTCAAATTTAAACAGGGGAAGTTCAGGTTAGATATAAAGAAGTTCTTTACTGTGAGGGTGGTGAGGTGCTGGCACAGGCTGCCCAGAGAAGTGGCTGCCCCATCCATGGCAGTGTTCAAGGCCAGGCTGGACGAGGCTTTGAGAAGCCTGGTCTAGTGGAAGGTGTCCCTGCCCATGGCAGAGGGGTTGGAACTAGGTGATCTTAAGGTCCCTTCCAAGCCAAACCATTTTATGATTCTATGCTTATGCTGTAGGCAGAGTTTAAGTTTACAAAGGTGGAATTCAGTGGTGAATAACCTGAACTCTCCTTTGCATTTACTGAATATATTACATGTTTTTAGAAAATTCTGCATTAGTAATACTTTAAAAATCTGCTTTTATTCGTGGATTACATTGCATATCCACAACTGAAAAAAGGGAGGTTGTGCTCCCCGCGTGCTGTACTAGCTAGGCCACTAATACCACATATTTTAAGAGAACAGCTCTGTGTGTTTTAATTTCTTGGTCTTTTCTGAAGCAGCCCGTATGAATGCCAAATAGAGGCATGTTTTTGATGAGTATCTTTTCTCTAGAAACTGGGCTGAGAGCCAGACTTGCTTCCAGTGAACTACCAAAGCTTCTTTTAATTTGATGACCTAAGTTGCTGTTGAATTTGGATGAACTCAGACAAGTTTATATGTGAAAGTGTCCGTCTTTCATTGCTAATCCTTTGAGCTATTCAGTCCTTTTAATTCCCCTTCTTTTTAGGCTTAAAAAGGCTACATCTCTATCCAGACACTTTCAATATTCTACTTTCAGGACTTAAAAAAACATTTCAAGGCTCTTCCTGTATTTAAGATGATACTGGTAAGTGCAAAGCAATCTTGTTAGCAAAGCTGTTTGCAACATCAGCCAGCATGCAATATACTTTTTCTTGCGGTATAGATGTGCTTAATTTGTATATGTGCAACTAAAATATGTTGCTTGCATAACTTAAAATTGTCTTTTCTAGGAAAAGACATGAAGCATGTAGTCAGATTATCTGATATCTCCACCAATAAAACATCACAAAATCTCTTTTCAAGAAAGGAGGCAGCAAATCATGGTTCATAACATAGGTCACCATTCTTGTGCTACCACACTGGAGAGAAGTGCAAGTTCCCCTGACCGAGCTACTTCCAACTCTAAAGTGTCTGAACTTCTGAAAAATTACTTCCCTGTTTATGTTTGGTTTGGTTTTTTTTTTCTGTTTTCAGTTCATATTTAGTGTCAGGTTGAAACCAAGACCTTTGGTGATTTTTACAGCCAAAAAAAAAACAAGGATAGGTAAAACAAGTGCATGTATGAAATCAATAACCTGGTTGTTATTAAATCTGGGAAGTTCTACAGAGTTTCAGTGATACTTTGCATCTTTTGACAAAAGATTTCCCATCTTTATCTTTAAGCTTAAGACTTGAATCAAGATGGTGATCATTAACTGAGGTAAATTTTAAGAACAATAGTGACATAAAAGAGATTTTTTTTTTCTTTTTTTGTTTTTAGTTAAAACCAAGCAAATCACAGAACATAATATGTGTTTCCATTAAATTCTCAACAGCAGAAGCTGCCAGTTGTTTTACTGAACAAATCACAACTTCTAGCTACTCATGGAAATTGTTCTTAGAATACTCGTTTAAGGTCACGGACTGTCAGAAGTAATCAGTCATCCTGGAAAATGGAGCTGTGCAGACTCAGAGAATCTGAACTTGTCTGAGCTTGTCAGCATAGGGAGCTCTGTGCTTGCTTAGTGTGATGCTCACACCTACTATGAGCAGTGGGAGATGGAAGATACTTATTTTTTTCTGAACTTAAAAAAGCACTTTAACAGACACTCATAAGTGCTGTACTCATTTGATAAGGTGGCACTGCGGTGGCATCTACTGTCGTGATACTAATTTACTGGGTAAGCATATTCCTACCTCTTTCCATATATTAAAAAGGTATCAGGAAATGCTGTACTCCAAAAATGGAGAGGCAGTTCAGCCTTCAACAGGGTAGGCTTACCTTTTTCTCTGGTGGAAGTCAAGGATTTAAAGAAATTATCTTTAACTGTTTGGAGACTCCAGAAAGAACTGCACTGAACATGGGCTTGCTTTAGTTTTAAATCCTTTCTCTTACAAGTGCCTTTCCTACTACAGTACACAAAATCTGATGCTTGCAAGTCTGAAAGTTACAATATGCTTTACATCCTGAAACAATCATGTGTGCTAGCTGTCAACTCTATCATGGAGATTGATGCTAAAAATCTTGACATGCTCCTCACTGTGAAACACAATATTTAAAATAAAAGAGAATAGTTCAGTTTAAGACACGCTAACAGATACAACAAATGTCTGAGAAGCAGAGCCTGACCTCCCTAGAGTGGTTTTTTTCTTCCTGTGCCTTACACCAGAAGCTTTAGCAAAATGCTTCCACTCATCACAAAGCCTCCCTTGTACAGATGAAGAGGGAATGCCCCTGTTTCCGTGCGCTGTGGGGGGCTCCCTGAAACGCCCCTGTGTTGTCCTGCCTCGCTGGCGCCCTGGGAGCAGCCCGGCTGAGCGGAACATCACATTTGTTCCAGGCGCTGCTGGCTGCCAGCGCATTGTAGGACTAACTTCTGAGGAATGTTGCCCTTGGCAGGCAGCCTCCTCCTGGCACCGGCACCAAATGATATCAACCGTAATTGTTGCTATTTATGATTTTTCTTGTTGTTTATATGAATCACTGCTAAGACAGCTAGGTTATTCCAAATCTTTGAACAATTCACACAGTGGGAAGCCTGACAGTAGAGAGCAATATAAATTATTTTGAGTTCAATCTACAATTTTTGAGCTGAGAGATAAAAACATATTCTGCTTGAGCTTGGAGCTCCAAATCCAATAACTTCTGAGTCTTAGGATCCCACCATCAACACTGTCTTGCTATGTGCCCTGGAAAAAGTTTTCTATGTCTCTCTTGGCTTTCTTTTACTTTTACTTTGCTTTGTTTTCTGTTAATTTGCTTTTTGTTCAGCAGCTTTGAAACTAACGTAAGTGGGCAGGCCCACACATGCATGAACGTTCCAGCAATGAATGTAATATCACCTGTATGCAATGGGTCTGACTATGTCTTAAACCCTGACCTTCTTTGTGTGTGGATGAAATACATAAACAAAAATGGAAATTCTGATTTTGGCTGAAGGTAACAAACAATTAAAACCATAACAATGACCCTGTCCTTCTAGTTCATGTTTTCAGAACAACCAAAATGCAGATATACCAAAGAATGTATGAAGTTCCTGAAGTGCACCCTGCTGTAAGCGCCCAACAACTCTGATTTGGGTTTGCACTTCCAGAAACCCTGGGCATGCTGACTGTCAGGCATTCTGGACAATGTTGAGTAAAACAGCTGCACACACACAGTAATTCTGGCATGTCCTAAAAGCAGGTGACTTTACTGTGCAAGTACAGTGTCGTATGAATGCAGGCAGCTTTGATCAGGAAGCCCCTAGCAGAAATACATTTGTCCTTTTCTGTGCTTTACTACTAAAGCAGACCAAAAAAAAAGGCGTTTTCTGTAAAAGGGAGAATAATGTATGTGGGATGCTCCTGCGTGGGGTTTTTGGAGGCCTAGTGTAACAGCATGGGCAAATAAATCTACTCTTTGGTGCTGTAGAATAACCTTCTGCAGCACACATTGGCCAGTAGAGACTTCTGTGCTAATACTGAAAGGATACTTTAAGTTCTAAACAAGGAGATTTGTAAGTGGTTTTCTCCACTTCCTGTGACCGACTGTGGGATAAATTACTATAAACCTCTTCTTGCATTTGTACAGTGTGTTTAATGCATCTGCAATTATGATATATAAATAATATTGCTCATTTAAACTTAAATAAGGTTGCTGAGTGCCAATAATACTCATGGCAGAGTTTGAGGTTTGCATTGCTTTTAGCTACTCCTATTCATTTAATTCTGAATGCAGTACTTCATATTTCATTTTGCAAATGAGAAGTACCCATCAAACACCACTGTTTATGATGACAAACTTATGAAATGTACTATTCAAGTGAAACACAATGCTCTTTTGAAGTTCAGGGTCTATATAGTCGGAAGAGGGCAAATTCCAGTGTAGGCATATAATGCAACTGCAACTATCCCCAAATATGTGCATTTTCATCAAGTCACCCGAAGCTACGTAAAGAAGTGGGTTGTTAGTGTAACAGACAGACCACAGATGTGAAGCATCCGGAGACCCATGAAAGCAAGGCACCACGGCTACATTATACCATCAGGGATCATGCAGCTCATACAGAAATAGAAAGGTTGGTGACTTGGAAACAAGAGGCAGAAGGTTTGAGCTGATTAGGGACACCCTGCCAATGCCAGTGCTTTCTGTTGTGTTCAGACTGGCATTGTGTCAGAGCTGCCACAATATTTATCCTGTGTAGAAAGACAGGATATTGCTTAGTACAAGGCACAGAGAGAAGCGAAAAAGTTTTGAGGTACACTATGTAAGTGATTCACTCAAAAAAAAGGCTATGGTAAATTTTTCAGTGTCTCAAACTTGAGACTGAATTCTGGGGAAGCCACTAAGACACTCTGAATGCATACAGTGGGCAGCAAGCAATCTCTCTGCATCAGTAATAGAGAGTGCATCACCATGTGTCCTCGCTCCTGGTATCCAAAGCAGCAGTCTCTGGCTCAGATTGCAAAAGATGTACAAGCTTGCCTGTTTCCTGTGCTAACACAGTCACTTAAATGCACAGAATTATTTATCACATCTCATTACTTTATTCCAGACTCCAGTTAGCACAGAATTCAGAAAACATGGTTTTGTGGAGGACAGGTGCTTTATTATGATGCAGTTGCAGCATCAAGAATCAAAGGACTCTTTTGACATAATCCTACATAGAAATTGTGATACAGCTGGGAAATTTTAATGTTTTGTAAACATGAAAACCAGAAAGAAGAACCAGTCTGTTAGGGCTGAGGCCATTGTGAATGAATGGACCTACAGATACTGGTTTAAATAGTAACCAACCACAAACTTGCTTCCTCTTTTTTTTTTTTTTTTAATCTTTATAACTCTTAGAAAACAGAATGTCGCCAGGGGAATGTTCCTTCAGTAAATCCTGCACTGAAATGTTGTTTCTGTCTTTTCTAGTAAAGAAAAGGCTTTTCCAGGGTTGAACTATTTTTTCCCAAACCTGTGGTAATGTTTCCAATAAATTCCCATATATGTTACGTTTCAGCAGTTTTCTGGCCCACCCAGGAACGTGATTCTTCTATTTTCCCACTGTTAACAGCTTAGAGTTAAAACTCTTCCGTATTTTAATTACTGCAGATGTATCAAAGTGCCAACCATCTAATTATGACTTGTTTGGGGGACTTTCATTGTTTCTTTAAATGTTTTGGCTTCGATTAACTTTACTCTGCCTTGAAGACAGTATTCAGCAGGTCTGGGCTGTATGACATTGCGTACGTTCAGGTGTATCTTTTTTCTTTCTAAGAACAGACTTTCTACTGCTTTAGGCCCTGGATGTTCTCTGCTGATGCGTTAGACAGTTTTGAATGTGCCAGGAAGGCAGTGCCCAGAGCGATGATTTTGCTTTACCAGTGTGTTTCTCAAAAGCCATCCAAATGCCATAGTGATGGATGGCTTTGAAATACATGTTTAAACTCATAAATTTACAATTAAAGAGCCTATCTGTTATGTCAGAGCAAGAGAAATGTCTTAGAAATCAATTGCAGAAGCCTGAACTAGCCACAAGCAAAATTTTGGTGCATTGGTCTTCCTCACTTCTGCTTCTCATGTGTGTGGTGGTTCCTACTGACCAGACTGTAACAGAACATAACATTCTTTCCTTTTTTATTTGTTATTGTTTTGTTTTGTTTTGTTTTCTCCTTGAACTATTCTGTTCTTTATAGAATTCTGACCATATTGTTTTCCTAACCTTTTTCACTAATGTAATTTCTCTTTTCATAGTATCTCATATCTGACCTGAAGTCAGTGAAAATGCAAAATCTGAAGATTATAGATGCCAAAGTATCAGAGGGTTAGAATTGTATGAGAAACATGCTAGCTGGAGCACTGCCAGAAAGCAAGGTCAAAATTACTAAATATTGTCTACACAAGACACAAGAAGTGCAACTTTTGCACTAGTTACTGTCTCAGGCCATGGTGTTGCTGCTCGTTTCCATCTCACAACCTATTAAACAGAAGGAAAAAAGAACGGGCAGGGTAGGAACTAGCCTAAATTTCTTAGGTTTCTGTTCAAAGTCATGTTCAGAATCCTTATTTTGAGAAGCACTGCTGAAATTGGTTAGGTTTACCTCAGTGCTGTGAGGTGACTTCATTCCGTTGCACTAGCTTGCCATAAACTGTAGCTTTCTCTAATCTAATGTCCTTGTAATTGTACTGATGATGCTGCTGGGCTTTCAGGGACACTTTGACAAGAGGATCTGTTGCAGGAATCTCCACAATAGGGTGTAGCGAACATGGCTTTATGATCACGAATATCTAGCAGTTTTAGAAACCCACCTGGCTACATTTTACTCTTTAGGAATGTATCTTTAAACAGATGTATTTTTAAATTAATGGTATCTTCTTTTCTTGCTCTTGATGATTTAGCAGCTTTCTGCACTTTAAAAGCTCAAACTACAGTCTAGCAGGTAGCAACAGTACTTAAATACAGCATTCAAATACAAGGCACAGAATTCCAGCCTGGAACAGCTGGCTGATAAATTACAGAGCACGGTAATGAGCATGTCATGGTGGAGGATTTACATGGTCAATAGCAAGTGCCAGCCAATTATAAAGTGAATGCATCACTATTTCTGTCTCTTCAACCACTATCTGTATAGTAATTTGCTTCTGCACCCACTAACATGTAATTTCCTAGTCATCTGGAGAAAGATGTAATTACCAATAGGGAGACTGATTCTGGAGGGAGAAATCTGAGTGCTCTTGGACACTGTAAGCTGAAAATGTTTAAAATAATGTTCATAGTTCAGTTTCAGGAGATACTTTTTTACCTTGATTAGGAGATACTGTTTTTACCATTTGTGAGGTGGCACAATAACTCTAAGAAGAGACATTGCCTTCCAGATCCTCAGAATCAAATTATGATGTGCTCCTTGTCTGAGTAGACACTTGGTGCTTGTAGAAGAATCTCTGCTTCCATTTCATCTAGGAAGCCAAGCATCAGACAGCATGTAAGTATGTGTGGCACACGCACATGAGAGATGTGCCTGTACACAGATGTCAAATTAAAGTAGGTGGATAAGGATGGAAAAGTTGACTAAGAAAAAACAATCATCAGTGAAACAGAGCTGTAGTTTGTGGGTTTTCCTCATGCTTTTTGTTGATCACCAATGGCTAAAGATTTCTTGTTATGTGAGGTGTTAGTCCTGGCAAAAGAGAATAGTATTTCTATAGGTCTCTAGTTCTGTATGTTCTCAGAGTACGGATGCATTTTAGCACCTATAGAATGTAACACTTCACTTCCAGTTGACAGAAAAAGGCAGAACTCTAATATTTGGCTGTGATTTTATATTTTGTCTGGTAATGGGCCATTGTGTTCTTCAGCCACTCAGCAGTGTAATACTAATTCTGCATGACTGATGAGTAATGCTAGCTCATTTAGCTAAGTTCACAATGACTTTATGCTGAGCAGGGCTTTCCAGGCATCAGTAGAACTCCTTTTTGTTGCTGCCTTGTGTATGCACATGCTGCTAGGCAGCAGCAGCACCACCAAATTTCAGATCTAAACCTACACTGACCAACGAACAAGTGAGAAGTGGAAGTCTGAAACATGGAATGTTTCAGTTTCTGAGAAAGTTTCACTCCCTCCTGACATGATCAATTAGCTAAAATTCTGTTTGTGTTGGTTCTGAAAATTGCCACATATGCCTCTGTTATGTGCATCTGTACTGCTGATGAGACATAAACTTGTAAGGAAATGACTAAGCCATATTTTGGCTTAGTTCATTGCTGTGGTAAAAGATGGTATTGGGTGGATGTGAATTCACAGAAATACAGCATATTGCTGAGCCCATTGTGGCTGAGGCTTACCAGTCAAGGAGGACAATATGTGTCAATCCACTGGAGGAAACAGAATGAAGGGATATTCAGGAGATATACTGTATTTCTAAAAAGGAATCATAATTGACATTTCATTTGTCTGACCTTGCCTTCACTTGCCTTCATTTTGAAATCTTTCTGCCACGATGAAAGGTGGCTCCCAGTAAAATCCACTCCCTGTTGACTCGTATACATTTGTTTTAGAGTTTCTGATTTTTTGCTTATGCTGTCTTAAGCCTGGATCCATAAGCAATAGCTACACAATGACAGTGGAGGAGAGAAAATGAATGTACCTCAGTAGGTAAGAATGCTTTCCTCTCACTACTCAAAATTACGAGGATTTTCTTATTTACGGAATGAGTCACACCACATTGACACAAGTAATTTGCTCAGATCAGCAGCTTCAGCTGCTATTATGTCTGATTTTGACTATGCATGTGATGCAATGTCTACTTTAGGGGAAAAAACCATAACACCCACTTCTGTATAGGAAATTATTTAAGAGCTAATGGTAGTATGGAGCCTGATTTGAGCTTCCAGGAGTGCCCTCTGACTTCAAGGACTACAAACATTTGCAAACATAATTAATAAAGAATGATTTGTAAGCATAGGAGATAGGACAAAGGAGCACTATAATATTTACTTCAGATCAACATTCCACCTCTGTATTTGTAAGTAGATTCTCTTTAAATCTAAGTCCGTGGAATCAATGTCGTGTCTCACAGGGATCTTCAGCAATCCCAAGGGATTTCTTCAGGCTTAGCTAAAAAATATTCTAGTATTATTTACCAATGACTCATTTGTAACCATCTGCCTCTCCTTTTCCTTGAGTAAATATTGGCAAATGTTGTTGCTGCAAAAACAGTAGTCAGCTTTACATCACAGCTTTCTCAGATACTGGCACAATGGCTGTGCCAGGATAAGGCAAAGAGCTTATCTGAAAGCTATAAAAGCCACCTGGGGCTTTCTCACATAATGCCAGTCAGAGTAATTCTAAAACTGTGCCATCTGATGATGGAAAAGCAGGACTGAGGTTCTGTGAAATCCAAAAGCTGGGGGAAGCTTTTGGATGCTAGGGATGTCTAGTGCTCTTGCTTTCTTCAGCAGGACCATGAAAGAGAAAAGACCCCTCATGTGTATATATATATATTACTTTCATGCTGTGACATGAAGAAGTATCTAATTTCTATGCTTTCAGCTATTCCTTCATCTTCATTGTAGAACTGTGAAATCCTCTGTGACCTGATACTGTATATGGGTTATCCAAAAAGTGGCATCTTGGTATAAAACAGCAGGCAATACTTTTTTTCTAATTCTATGAGTCAGTCTGGTTTTTAAAACTGAGCAGAATATCTTTGCTACATTCTTACTTACAAATCAGTGATCCAAAATTATATCTCTATTGATTTGGCACTTAACGGCTTTCCCAAATAAGACATTACAAGATCTTTTAATGGCTGTGCTTTTGTGGTTTTGTACTGGACTGACTCCTTCCGTTTGCTTTCAAGGTAACCTTTCATGTTCACTACATTTTCAGAACACTTTGAATATATGCCCCAAACCACCGAAGACATTCATCCTGCCCCATCTAACTTCAAAGGCTATTTCAGTCAATCTCTCCTGAACAAGTGAGGTGGTTGTAAGAGGATGTTTTATCTAGGTGTCTATCATTCCTCCACACTGTTAGTCAATGCATACATACCCAGTACTGTGCAATGCAGCATCGAGGTGCGCTGCTAAGTCTGGGTGATTTAGCTTGGCTACTGGAAGCATTATGGTTAATATGATCATGTGCATGGCTTCACCTTGGCTAAAATCCTCAGCTTCATGTTTGTCCTGGTCATGCTGAATAGAATGTCCGTAGAGTGAAATGCTGCCTAGCCAACAAGAGGGGAAAAAAAATACCTTACTCTTTCATGTTTCGATGTGTTATTCTGGTGGATTCTGGTGGTAGGTATGGGTCCTTGCAAGATGGCTTTTCAATGAATTAAAAACCAGTGATGTGGAAGTCTGCTATGTCCTTGGTACACGCAGGCTTAGAAAGCAAGCTTTTCTTCTAAATCTTAAAACTTGATTGCACATAAAGAAAGAGGATCTTAAGAGATAGCAGTGATATTGCTGGGTAATATGTAGACCTAGTTTGTGGAAAATAGCTCTTTAGTAAAATTGTTGAGTAGTGTGAAAATTCTGAGAAATAGGTAGAAGCTGATATTTAAAGACAGAGGTACAGCCTGCTGGCTAACTACAACTTTAAAAGCAGGGCTGCTGGCATGGTGTATGGAAAGGCCCACTTAAAACCATACTCTGCCTGTTGTAGAGTGATGTGGGATGACATTCCACAATAAATACCCATAATCCGTATTCAAGTATTAGAGCAGGGACTTGTATTAGTTTGCCCTGAACCCTTGCGTTATTACAAACGTATTGGAAGTCTTTGCCTGCTTTCACTGCAGAGGGAAAACGACACTACTTTTGGGAGCTTGAAAGATTCTGTAGGACAGAATTAAGATATGCTGATCTAGTTCTGTGCTCTTATTGTGGTGCAGCATGTGGAAGTGAAATGCAGTTGTTAGCAATATTATAACCTCTCAGATTTGTCTTCCTTCAGCCTTTGCTTAGGCTTCCTTGTGCATGATCTTCAAAATACATTACATCACAAATATGGCTATACAGAATTCAACTATGTTAATATTGTGCAGATTTCTGTATCCTTTCTCTTCTGTCCCCTCTCCCATCATCCTATAAAATCATGGGCTTTGCTTTGTGATTCATGGGATTTTTTTTTCATTTCTTTCTTTGTTTTGTTTAAGGAAACACCTAAGTCATTATTTTAGTTTTTTTCCCTGCAACCATGAGGGATACAATTTTTCTTGTAAACGAAAGCTTAAATCCCTAGGCTGCTTGTTTTAAACCAGGTCTTTTCTGTGATCGTGAGAGAGATGCTGAGGTGAAGGAAGACAAGAACATTGCAGGTTCAAGCTTCATATCTTTGCATCCAGAGAATGGTAAGTGAAATTGAGACCTAATTTTGAAGTTATTTTCTATACTTGACATACCATCCCCAGCTGAGAAACATAATTGCAGTTGATTTAATTGCTGTGCAAAGATCTTTCCCAGTATGATAATAAGCATTTAGTGGCCTGGTGACACCAGGATAAACTTATCTTAGGAAGCACTCTGTGGTTTTATATGTCAGTATCAAGGATGCAGAAGCTTTCTTTGGCCCCCTTGTACACAGGTCATAGAAAAACCCCACACATATTTGCTGCAAATCATCTTCAAACATCAACACTTACCTGTTCTGTAAGCATGCAGGTTTGCATCATAGCTGTTTCTCAAAACTGTCATTATTCCCCTTCCAATTCCACTGAGATCAGTGTCAGTGAAGGAAGAGTTGAAGATAGCTTTCACAGGGGAGGTTGCTTTAATTGGTGGTATTTGCAACCAAGTCATCAAGCAGTGTGCTAAAGGCTCATAGTCCCACATGGGAATGATGACTCACGAGATCTAATTCCTCATTCCTTTTGGTTTATATAGCTTTTAGCTTGTTTCTTAATTTAAGAAAAATATTGATAATGGCTAACTGGGAGTGTCAGAATGTTTTTATATGAACATCTATCTTCACAACCAGTATGTTATTTTTTAGTGCATTAACTGCCCTTACAGATTCCCAAATGGAAACTGATTTCCGTGCCTATTTCTTTTGTGTTGGAATTACCTCTTTTAATTAGTATAAATGCCTGAAGAGTTTTACGTCTTTATACACCACCAAGCTTATTTTCCTTCTGAACATACAAGCAACCATGTAGGTACGGAATTCATGACATTAGAAAGTTCTTCACCTGGCTTGGTAGTGCAGCTTTTGCAGCAAATTCAATTAAGGCATCAATTTTAGGGTGTGCTGATGATGATAAATTCACCATTTAATAGAACTTACGCTTTGATGGTTTTTCACATGTCGTTTTAATTAATCAATATAAGTACCGATGAAACAATGAAGTGGTTTGAGCCATAGAAAATGGCTATCTTCTGCTAAGTACTATGCAAGAAAGAGTAAAAGCGCTTACCAGATGGATGCATAAATTAATGTGACTTCCCTGAGTTTATGGTTTACAGCTCTTTTAATTTTGTATTGTCATTAGTCCTAGGAATGTGCCACAAAGTGAAATAAAACTACTGAAGGTATTAAAGTCTAATGCAGAAAGTTAATGTTTAAGTTGTCTAACTACAGTCATTGGAGGGTGTGATTTTGTAAGTATGATTAGTTCTCAATGAATAGTCTTCCCCTATGCCTTTAAATGGGAATCACAACTAAAACCAAGAACCTACACAAAATGTAGCCCTTTGCTTCCATCATGGCTTTGAGAATCAGAGGAGACAAATTGTCTGGCTTTTGCATGATGTGCAGGGCTTCCACTCTTGGTGCACATCAGTTTCAGAAGCAAAGCTGCGACCACAGGCATTCTGCCCGTGGTCAGTAATTGAGCTCCATTCGCTGCTTGAAGCAGGGGAAAGCTGGAGCCAAGTTGGTGACTAGTTACCAGTCCACATGATGCTGGCAGTGCTGGCTGTTTGCTTCTGGTAGGCTTCACTTGAGTGCAAGCACTGTCTAATTAGACGTGGAGGATTTGCTGAATTACATTTCCTTTGCTCCCTTGATCGATGCTTGGAGCATGAATCTTTTAGCAGATATTGACGCTGACTCATGGGACTCTAGCTGATGAGGAAGAAGGTTGTGCATCTGGCATGCTCAAGGTCATGTCATGGATTCATGTGCTTGTGGGAAAGTGCAGAGCTGCTAGGCAGCTGCCCAGAAAATGTGCACTGCTGCCACGTCTGCTCCTTCTGAAACCCCATGAACAAGGCACAGCTAAGAGGTACAGGAAAGTCCTGCAAATACATGAAAGGCAGACTCTGTGACAGAAGTGGGAAAGTGCATAAGCTGAGGTCTAATTGAGTGAGTCATATGCTCAGAGCAATGAGACTTGACAGGTCTAAGTGAGGAAAGCCCCAGAGGGGCTCTTCAGAGAAAGAGCACTATTGCCACAGCAGTTCAGTTCCTTCTCAGCCTCTTTGGAGAGCTGCAGCCTAGCCTTGAAACTAGGACTTGTAAACGTTTGCAAAATATAAACTGCATAGGAAGTTCATACTTGTCCGTTTTGTAGTGGCTTGATCTCTTGACTGAGAGTTGTCTTTGCAGGCATTTGATCTCACTGAGGTGTATTTTTATTTCATGACAATCTGCACTTTAGGGTAAGAGAATGTTGCCGCTTTCTGTGTCTGGAATGGTGGAAGGAGGACTTGGTGCCTGTGAGATGCGGTGGGAGCTGCTGGCATTGAGGAGGACAGGGCTGAATATTTAGGCTTGATCCTGAAAAAAATTTTAAAGTCCTGCTGTTTTATGCATTAGGACATAAACTAGACAAGCAGGATTTGCAGAGGATTTTTTTCTTTTTTAATGTGGGACACTTTAGCATGTATTTTTGGTAAAATAGCTGTTTGAAAAATGATGTGCAACATAAATATCATTTCTGAATTTTGCTCCAGCTGAGGAAAGACACATGCAAAGGAGGTGGAAATAAGATGCATAATGAGAAGTCTGACCTTAACTTACTCCCTTGCTGGGTGCATGCCCTTTCACTCAAGAGAGGCCTGTAAATAATAGATTTTTAAAACATTTAACTTAAATTTTTTAAACATCTAACTTAAATCACCAATGCATTTGAATGAATATGTTTAGCCATTCCTTTCCGACTAACAACTGCCGTGGTGTTTGGTTCTTCAACATTGCGCTGTTAAAGCAATTGCAGGCTAATCTATTCTACACCTACCTGAGTTTTGTCAGTTCTGAGTAGTCAAGCAAGTCCTACAGCTTAGTTTTATTCTTCTCCTGTCACAGAGGAAGAGCAATAGCCCTGCTGCTAGTCTTGTTCAATGATGAAATCGCTCTTGAGTCTCATTAATATAATCAATCAATATGTTCTCCTGAACAGGCATGTTTTATGTTCATAGTCTCTGCTCCGTAGGAAGACACTACTATTTAGGGATCAAATCTATACAGCAAAGTAAAATGAAGTTGTTTCCCCCCCTCTTTATGTATTTTGTTAGCTAAGGAGTATTCCAAGCAGCATTCTAAATTACTCAAGACTCCGTAGCCTCTGGAATTTTCAATCTGTTGGAAACAGCTGAAAAATAAAAACCAAATGCTCCACTGGCTCTGCATACAAGAGTCTGCATTTTAAACCAGAACTGCTGCTGCATACACTGCAGCTTGTGCCTGTATCGTTTGGTGTTGACATCTGCATTATGATGAGGGGAATTATTCAAAGCCAAATTGCTATTCAGGGTGGTAGTGTGAAACAATGAAAATGAGATTGCTGGAGGGGAAAATATATGCAACAGCTTGCGTAGTTAGGAGAGAAAATCAGGTTCATTTGCTGGAGCATTTCTTTCCTCTTTAGCAGAATTTAGCCCCTTTACAACAGCTAAAATAAAGCTGTGACATAGTTAATGACAAAATGCAAGTGTTTTCTAGGTGCTTTTTTAACTGATGTATTTATATTGTTTATGGACTTAATCTGAAAATGTCCTGTAGGGTAGTAAATACTTGGTTTAGATGGGGATCTACACCTTGTTGCAACAGTGGGAATAATTTGGATCAAAAAGTAAAATATGACAAAAAATCACTACTTTTCCTCTTACTAAGCTGTGAACACCCTGATTTTATTTTTATTGTTGCATATGTGAAAACAAACATTCTTCTTCAATGAACACATTTTGAGCTTTGAACTGGGCCAGTACATTAGGAATATTCTGTCACATCCTGTATTGGTTAGCTTCATAGCTTGGAATATAAATTTATGTCCCTAAAAACATTTTCTTCTTTAGCTAACCAAGACAGTCTGACTTGTGAATTCTAAACTACAGTATTAGAACTAGCAGTTTGTTTCTACAAGTTTGTGCTAGTCTATACCTGCTTTAGAAGTAGGGTCCCAATATTCTCCAGCTACCCACCCATTAAGAGGTCTTATTGGAGAGTCATCCTCTCCTTGTACTCTACCTCTACAGAGCTTCAGGAAAAGAAAAATACATAGATTATAGATTCCTGCCTGCACTTAAAAATTATCTGCAATAGCATAAATTAAAGAACTTTTCTAAATCTTGGTCGGAAATGCAGGTTTGCATATCTCATCCTTCCCATGAAACAGGCTATTTGCAGTACATCATTGTTTTACAGCTCATGAGCAGAGCAAAACGTGCACCCACTCTTGGAAGGTTTATGCCAAAGTGCAGATGTAGCCTAATTTGCTGCCTCTGAGTTCCCTCTTCTTTTTCTTATATTGTCTATCCAGTTATTTTACAAAGTGGCTTCAGTATTTTAGGTTGGGGGGTATGGGGTGTGATGTGATAGCATTTCCATTTCATTTCTTTACTTGAATTTTATGCCAGACCAAACAGTGGTGTACGATACATTTGAACTATATGTTAAATAAGCAAATGACACTTGCCTTTCTCCTTGAAGGCTGTTTGCTTACCTGCAGTTTAGCTTCACTTCACTGGTGGCAATAACAGCTTTTACATGTGATTACAGGAGCTCACAAAATTCCTAATTGATCAAAGAGATCGTTCTAAGGAGAAAACAAAGAACTGGAAGTTCAAATTTAAGACCTGAGACAAGTTGACTAAGTTGCTTTCAAGGCTGGCTTTATTGTTATTAATGTTGGGTTTACTGCTGTATTCAGTCTTTATCTAAACAAAAAGCCCTGAACTGCTTTGTTTCTTTTCTAGTGAGGTGATGTTTTTATCAACATGCATTCACAACAGGGGAAAAAAATTAATTGTTACAAATCTCTGATTACCTAAGAAAGGATTATAATAAGGACATACGTGGATTTTTTGATAAAAGAAAAGAAAGTGAAGAACCAGATTTAAAAAAAAAATCTGCTTTTCATGGCACATAGTACCTTTTCTTCTAATGGAATTCTGCACTTTCTTATAGTAAGGAAATCTATTCTATATATGTTTACATGATGTGCCTTCTATGTGTAAAGGTAGAAATACTTAACCATTGAATAGGGAAATGTTGGAACGGTTAAACCTATTTTTAGAGGTGTACAAACACAGAAGCAGAAAGGAGACACACAAATTAGAGCAGTTTCTGTGCTGAAGAGACCAGACGTACATCCAGAGTACAGGAGATGCACCCCTGGCTCTTGCAATGTCTGTAACTACTCTTAGACTGACCATCTGATACTGAAGTTTGAGAACTGGATGTTTGATAGCTGAATAGTGGTATATGTGCACTGTCTTGCAAAAGATCTGAAGAAGCTATGTAAGTGCTATGAAAGGCACAACAGGCTTTGATCTCAGAGAGTTGGAAAATAAGAAGTTGTCTGTGATGAAAGACACTGATAGATGAATTAACATACGGGAGCCAGTAAATCTGTGTTTGCATAATTTTCGTACATATGCTGGAAGACACCAGTTCTCTGGACCCTGTTCTGTACACCAGTGATACATGTTAAATATGCCCCATTGCTGCGGCTTTAATAACCTTCTCACAGACACTGGAAGGCTGCCATGCGGCATGCAGCTGGGCAGGAACAGGAGGAAGTTCTTCATTAAGCTTCATTCTCCAGCAGGGCCTGGAAATGACAGCTATTTAATCTTTTTCATGGAAGAGATTTTTCCCGTGTGATGCCATCTTGAGTTTATGTAGCATATGCCAATAGGTCAAATTCACCTTGTTGAGGAAATTACTTGGCTGTTACCTGTCATGTAATAAAACTGAATGCTTTAGAATATATTTCTTCTACACTAAACCATCTTATAATTTTCAGACAGAATTTATTCTGTAAGACAATAAATAAATCTACTTCCTTATCCTTGGCATCTGAACCACTAATTTTTGCAAAAGATATCAATTCTAGAAATAATTTTGAAAATTACTGGAGATTATGAAAATTATCTACCTCCTCTTTTAACTTCTGATTCAGTGCTGATTGTCACATTTGCTTACAAAACATGGTATGTCATGCACTTGTGGCAGAAAAGACTATAAAAGAAATGAGTGATTTGGCATCATTTTGGAATGTGACTGATCTGTAATGAAGACCAATAGCAGCCTAGAAAGTGTGTGACTCTGGTGTGCCATGCTCTTGTAGTAGCCTAAGAGAGTATGTAACAAACCCATTTAAATGTTACAAAACCAGTTTCAAATGAGGGTAGGTAAGTTGAGAAAAATGTGGAATATCTCAGTCATTCTGACTGATACCATGTTTGTTCGAGAATGCGATGAAGTAAGTGTTCAGTTTTGATCAGTTTCAGTTCTGTTCATATGTCAAGGAGAAAATAATCTTCAAAGTGCTTTTTAATGGGATGATGAACTAGGATTTTTTTAATCTTTGCCGTATATTCTGTATTTCTCTTGTATTTAAAAATATGTAAATTTGATAAATCAGAGCCTGAAAAAGTTTCTTGAAAAATGTGTGCTTTCCAGTCACAGGTGTTTTAACAGCTTCGTATTTCCCACATCCAGATGCTAAAGACTCCCAGTGTTTGGATCATGGGCTTCATAAAATTTGGCAACAGATGATAACACAGATCAGACACCTGTAGCACAGAGGTGCGCAGACATGTTTCTTAAATGTATGCAAGTGCTTTCTGGCTGGGTGTTCTGTAAATCGTGGTGTCACACCTATTTTGGTATTATAATGCCATTTTTACTTTCAGAATGGGACAACTTCTTGAACAAACTGTTAAGATTTGTCTTTTTAGCTGTGTTTTGATGCCTGAATGGATTACAATAGTTACCCAGTGTAAAATCAGTTGTGTTTGGAAAACGCCCATATACCTTCTGATAGAAGCATGTTGTCAAGCCATTTGGCAGTGCTTTGCTTCCCTGCCTGAATGTATCAGATATCAGATGTGAAGACCCATGAAAAATAAATTATAAAATCCCCCTTTTGGCTGTTACCTGAGGGTGTCTGCGTTACCATCAGCAAGCACTAAAGGACTGAGTTCCCCAAGCTCCTGCAGAAACTCCATGAGCTTTGTCTTGAAGTTAAAACTTTCAACATTCCAAATCCAAGAGATTCAAGCAATGCAAAGAAAATCGCAGTATGTTGTTGTAACAAACACTTGTATAACAAAGTACTGTCTCCATGTGTAGCATGTAACAGAAGTGGGGCATTGGAACTAGATGATCTTAAGGTCCTTTCCAACCCATTCTAAGTGGCCTGGAGAAAACTGGCCCAGTGTTAGTGCCAGGAAGAGCTCAGTGCCATGTCTGGGATGCGCCTTTCATGTTGCCAGTACCTCAATCCGAGGAGCAGCAACACCCCACAGCTTTCAGCCTAGAGCACTGAGCTGGCTCGTACTTAGATGTGACCACACGGCCTGAGGTTGATATGTTCACAGTAACATGAAAATTAGTCTTTTCACACGAGGGGGCGACAGCCTCGCATCTCTGCGGGTGTCCGGGGGGAAAGAAAGGAACCTTCACCTTCCCCTGCCGGTGGGTTCTGTATCACCAGCTCGCACCAGCCTGGGCTCCCCGGCCCTGCGCGGCCAGGCCCCGCCTCCGAGGGCTCCCCTTCGCCGCCGCGCCCGGCCCCGGCGCCCCGGCCCCGGCTCGGAGCGCGGGCGCCCCCAGCGGAGCCGCCGCTGCCGGGCGGGGTGCGAAGCGGGACGCTCCCTGCAGATGCTCTGGGGTGGCAGCGGTCCGCAGGCACGGTTTAATGATCTAGCGCTTTAGAGCGGCTCCGGGAAGATCACCGCCACCGCTCCCGCTTAGAACAATTATAACTGTTACTCCTCTTAGGTAAGGTTTAGTGTCGTCGTGTAGGCTACTATTTCATGTGCTAGTTTATCTTCGGCTATGCTATTTTAGTTGAACTCATGCATTGGTGGAGCAAAACGGTAATGTACTGTAGTGCACTTTTGCGATTTCTTCTTAAGCACTTCCCACTGTTGCCACGCCTTCCTGCGAGCATGACATGAAATAACTGGCTTTGTTGTTGTTGCTCATGAAATAACTAGCTTTGTTGTGACAAGAGATTCTCACAAGGGCAGTATTCTCTCCTCTGCTGCCGTGGAGTGTGCTAGCGATGCCTGAAAGCTGCGTAAATCAGGAAGATGCAAGATTATAAATCTCAGTGGGGAATCAGAGTCTTGTTTGGCAGGGTCACAGTAGGAAGCGCGGGGTAAATGTCTGAGTACCTGCTGTTTATCCCTTCTTCACCCTTTCGTAAGTACTGAGATGGAAAGGGAGCAAAGGTTATGCTACAGATGAAACCACTTCAGTGTGAGTGACGTGCGTAGGCTCGCTGAATTGGCTGCGAGCGGCAGCAGCTCCTTTTCTAAGGCTGCTGCCCCATCTAGTGGCACTTCTGTGCAACGGGTGCCGTGAGGGGAAACGAGGCGCCCTCCTCACGGACCCGGTTACCGAGTGCAGGCACAGAACTTAAAAATAGATTTGAGAACAAGGGCCTGCGACCCATCGAACTTTGAGTGTATCCAGACCAATCGATGGACAACATAATTACTTTTTCTTCAGATGTCCCCACAAGTTTTAATAGAGAATAGTGGCCTTTAAAGACAGGGAAGCTGCCCTATCTGCTGGGAGCTTTATAGGAGCGAGATTATTTCCTAAAAAACGAGATGAAATTGGCCCAAACAACTAGGACTAAATCTGGAAAGAAGAATTCGGTTTCTCTTGTAGATCATGCAGTAATAAAAATGTCTTTTGGAGGCTGGAGGCTTTCTTTGGTGCTATACTTACATTCTCCCTTTAAAATACCATTTCTCTGATAGCCCACAAACCTCCAAATTGATCCGATTACCCATATCTTTGATATAAGGGATTTTAAATTTTACTTCTATTGCTGAATCTGTATAAAGACTGCCTTGATGCAGTCTGTGTTTTCATAGCAAGAGACCATAATTAAAAATACAAGACTAACGGTTCTGTTTGGCAATGGTTTTGTTAATATGAAAAGTGAGCCCCTGGCTCTTCTGTGGGGACACCAACAACATGGGTGAGGTGCTGGTAACTTTCTAAGTGAGAAAGCTCATACTGAAATGTTTTTTGCCATTGGAAGAGCCCACAGACTGTAATTTTAGTTGTGGTGGCTGGACAAGTGTAACAGATACCCAGATGGTGTAAAAACAATAATTAAATAGCATCTGACCTTGATTGCCCCTATAGAAACCTGCATATACCAGCAGATGTATCTTCCTTCTCTGGCTCTGGCTCTGGCAGGAGCTCAAATGCTGGAGATCCACAGGATCCTTTGATATTAAATTAGTGAATATATATATATATATGTATAAAATATAAATATCTGTAAAAAAGCCAGCTTTTGTCATGAATGGATGGTAGGAAAAAATGTAGCATAAAAACTCATGTATTTGTGGAATTCAGACCTTGTTACTTACACAGTCTTTGTAGCTGTATAACTGTCAACCAGGGAAAGATGATTAACTTATTTAAACCAATGTAGACAAAACTATAAACCAATGTAGTGAAAACTACAAGATTTCGTTATACCTGTATACTTGTCTCTGTTCTGATGCTGACACAAAGTCTATCAGCGGAAATGCCAGCACAGATACGTATAGCCTGGCACTTTAGTCTGGTATATTTTCATTGAGATCCTGTATTTAGTTCCAGAGAGGTCTTTAACCGCTGCTGCCTCCTGACATTTTCAATGCTGCAGTTAATAATAAATCTTTTTGTTATTATTGCAAGTTTATTGATATAAAAGATTGCTGACATAGATCACAGTCAAGTGACAAACTTTATTTTTAAGCTTTGCAATACAAAGCACTCCTAAGCAAGCACCTTTGGGAGGCTGGGGTCCATTGTTTCTTTATCTGCTTCCCACCATTTTTCAGCTTATACGTTTGACAGCTCTGTTGCCTCTGAACAGTCAGTATTTTTCCACCCATGTGATTGTTTTCATATTTCAGGAGGACACATTCGTATTTTAAGGCTAGAATATGAATATGTATTTTAAGACTAGAACAAAAACTGTTCAAAATTTTTTAGAGCGAAGCTAGTAGTTTATGTAAGTTCTCTCCTAAATGTTCTAAAAGCCCCTTTAATGTAGTTTTAAGGCTGAGTTGAGTTGACCGTCTAAAAATATTCCCATAGCCTGTTTTCAGCTACCGAACATGATAAATTTCTCTGTTTTGCCTCCCCAGGAAATAAACAAAACAGCTTTTAATACTGTATATCTTAAAACAAGCCTATTGTGAAAAAGGATATAGTTAATATAAGGCAGAAATGTCCTTAGATGCCGGAAGATTTAGTATGTAGGATAAACCTAGTTACAGTTATTTTAGATGCAATTGGTTGTTCTTGAAAGCAATTTCAACTTCATCTGTTTATGTTTAGTTTGAAATGAAACTAGCAATTTTTACAAAGCTGATATATAAAACGTGATGTCTGTGATCAAATACACTTGATCCCAAATGCAAGATGCCTAAGGGAAATGAAACAGTCAAGCTTAGATCAGTCTTTCCAGTGATCCTTTAGGAAACTGAATACTTTGTGCCCAGTCTTCATAAGATAGACTCAATGAGAATTTCTACCCCATGTTTTTGAGAGATTCTTCTGCCTCAGTTCTCCCTCTTTCTTCCCCACTCCCCATTTGGCATTCGAAGTAAAATCAAACACCAAAATGAGGATGCCAAGTTAAAACTCTGTGAAGAATCACCATTGTAAAATGACAGCTAAGATCCTTCCAGAAATAAAGCAGAAGATGTTAACCACATAAGAAGGTAAAAATGCCTTCCCGCTTGAGTGATGGCACTTGAAATCTGTAGCTGATTTAAGTCTGATAGTTTCTCTCATTTTTCTGGAAGATTGTTAGGATGATTTCTGAGACAAATCAATTTTTTTTTGAAATGCAGGTTCTTAAAGCTGCTTGTTGCCGTGTGATATTGGCTCAGGTTCTGTATAGCAAGTTCTAGAGCAAAATACAACTGGGATAGTCAAGGGTACCTGTTCACAGCAGTTCTTCATGTGGCTGGGGCTGCTATTGATGTAGCGCGTAAGCATGTTTAAAAATAAAAAGGTTACCCAACCACACAGGTTTGCAATGTGTCAGACTTTGCAGGTGCATTTGAAGATGAAGGAGTTGGAACTCTAGTGAAGATATTTTATCGTGGGTGCTGATGTGATGTAGTAATGCCAAGTACATGCTGTGACCTTCATGGAATAGCTGCATTTCCAACATCTGTAGTGATGTTCTGATTAAACAAAACATCTTGAGGATGTTTTTGATTTAACTTGGGCTAAAGTTTTGTGCCACAGCACAAGAAAATTTTGGGAAGAATTATGAAGTGGTGGTTCTTTCTTACTGCAGCTGAAGTTATGAATACACTGAATTTAGAACATCAGACCTCTGACAAGAGATACTGAGCTGGTGCAAAGAGATACTTTGTTTCATTTCTAATAAATGATGAAACTGCCTGTGGATGTTTTTTATTTGTAGATGTGTCCATCTGGTTTTCTAGAATTATACTGTTACCAAATAGGCGTTGGATCCTAAAATGCATAAACCCTTGACTGGCAAAGTCTGGTGGTTGCCTGTGATTTTCAGCTTCTTTCGTGATTGCCTCCTTATGATAATACTGTGCTTTGGAAAGTTTTATCACACCCAGAGGCCTCCAGCTTGAAACATACTGATGTAATTCATGCGTATGATGCCAAGTCATAGCATTACGTAGAAAACACTTTCCAGTTATTCAGTAGAGAAATAATGTTTCCTCTATCCAATGGGGGATAATAATTTTACTCTCTTGCCAGTTGCACATGTTATTCATAAAAAATATTTTGCCCAGTGGGACATGGAAGCAATTAATTTGATTCTTGTTCTGTCTGGAATATTATTTTGTTAAGAGTTACTGAAGGGTTTTCTCAAAACTTTTTAAAGTTATTAGTCTACCATTAAGAGGTTTGCCTTTAATTGCTAATTCAGAAATCCAGAGCACTTTGTCTCATAGGAGCCATTTTTTAAAACTACTTTTTTTAAAAGATGGTTAAACTCTGTAATACTATTTCTAAACTTCCCTGTGGTGTCTGTGTTTTCGTGTAGTCATCTCAGTCATTGAGCATGTTCATTTATCTCATAATAAAACAGGGAACCTGAGATTAGGTGATTTCTCAAAATCACTTCCCGTTTCATTGCAAAGGCCCAAACCAACTGGTTTGTCTCTGTCTAAATTGTTCTGAAAAGTTCCAGTGAGGGAGGTTCAAGGCCACTCAATGCCATTTATTGTCATGCTTCACTACTCTTACCAGTAGAGTAATTTCATCACGCTTTGATTCAGTTTCCCTTCCTGCAACTAGGCTTATTGCTTCTCACCCCATCTCCTGAAGATACAGAGGAAGGTTTATTCCCTTCTCTGCTGCAACCTTTTCCCTTTTGAAGAAAATGTCCCTTGTAGGTTTTGCTTCTCTGCATAAAATAAACCAAATATTTTCAGTCTTTTCTCCTTGTCAAATTCTAGATCACTGATCATTATTGTTGTGTTCTCATCAAGATGATGCTCGAAACAAGACACAGTCTGCCTAGTCCCTAGGTTTACAAACTGTGCTCTGGTGTCTGTGTTAGTATGTTTATATTTTTTTACTCAATACTGTTGACTTGAATCCAGCTTGTGTTCTGCTATGCCTTCTGGATCTGCTTTAATAACAGTCATCATTCATCTATATCTGTATGTTTGGTTCTTCCTGTTTGTCTTTATCAGTTTGTTCATTTCCGTTAACTCTGGTTTGCTAAGCTCACTCTGAATTCTGTTTGGATGCTGGTATACCCGCAGCCCTTCCCAGCTTCAGATATCATTATTCTATCTTACCAGACAGATGCAGCCTAGATCTGAATGAGTCAACTTGTTAGCTGCAGCTATGGAACAGAACACAGGAATTGAGCATACTGCTCATGTGGGTCTGCATATGTTTGCATGCTTGATTTGTGGGTCTACATCTAATTTTACTGTTCACAAAGTACATAGCACTTGTCCCATAAATTTCTTGCATTTTCACTTCTTAAAGTTCCACTTCCTTCACTTTCCAGGAGGTTAACCAACAGAACCCAAATTCTGCTCAGATTGCCCATTTGTATAATTGTATGGGATGCAGTGGATTTGGAAGGGGTATGCCAGAGCAAGTTTGAACCCAGATTTGCTCTTTAATGAATATGCATTGTTTCAAGTATGTCACTATTTTATTTTGGCTTGCGGCGGAGGTATCTGGAACTTGAGCTTACAAGCCTGATGAATGTAGAAAGGTTTGATTCTCTTTTTATGGGTAAACTCTGTTCTCATTTGCCCCAAAACAAGTGCTCCGGCCAAGTGTTAGAAGTGAGCCAAAGGCTTGGTGACCAAATAGTCATATTGCTCATTATTAGTTCAGGTTTTAATAGGCACAAACAAAATCCTCCCATGCATACAATTCCAAAGGGAACTGGAGTAAAATATGCCACAAATAGGTGACTATACATTATGTTTCACCATAACTTAGTTTATTTAAAACAGGTTTTATTTTGAAGTGCGTTGAGTCACATTTTAGTTTCAATCCCATGAGGAAAGCTTCAGCTATATAAGGTGAAGTGGTCTGTCTGTTCAGGATGCATCACTTCCTTCTAAGAGCTGACAGATTAAACTCTGAACGCATCAGATACTGCTTAGTATGTTTCTTCTGTGGAAGTACTGCAGATAAATAGGGACCTGAGTTCATATTAGTTGTGCTTCTAAGGCTTCTGAGAGTATGATCTTTTCTCTTTGGCTGATGTCCACCTCTCAGCTGTTTCTAAATACTTGCTGGACTCCCATTGTACTCCTTTCCATTGCTTGCCACATTTCTGAAATCAAGAAACAATATGCATAAGTAAGAGCAGATTTATGGTATCAACATTTGTCTTGCATGTATTTTAGTACCCACCAGATATCTAATATCTTCCAAAAATGTCCTCTCTCTAGTATTTCTCTTGTCATGCTGCAGTGGTGTTTGCCAAGCTCCATGCACAGTTCTCCAGGCTGTTTCTCTTCATCCTCACCAGCACCACAACCTATTCACTCTCTGTAAGGAGGGAAAGAAAATGTTTCCTGTGGATTCTGCTGCAGGGAGAGAAACTTTTGCAAAACAGTGCTTTCATCTTCTTTCCAGGCTCTGATAACTAGCCAGCCAGATGATATTGTAGTTGCGGAGCCAAAGTCATGCAGGGAATATTGTAAGAGAGTATATGAAGTATTATAGCAGCCAAAGCAGACATGTAAGTACACTGTATGTTTATTTTAAAAATTTCATTTTTGCTGGGGGAATTTATCTAACATAAAGAAAAGCTCTCAAGAGTCTCTTTGTTCAGTACCTTCTCCAGAGCTTCCTAAATTTCAAAAAGAAAGAGACCTAAATGCAAATTTTTTTTTATCAATCCTTTTTAATTCTTGTATTTATAATTAATATATTTAATTCTTACATTAATACTTATATTTATAATGATGGAAAGAAGTTTAAATTTAAATTGTATTGACTGTATTTATAGAAAAGCCCATAGAAGTCAATGACAAATGTGCTGTTCATTGCAATAATAATATGCAATGGCCCTTATGCAAAGGCGTTTATATTCTCCACCTGTTGGAAACCTGTTGACTTTAGTGCTTTGATAAATGTTCAAATGAAAGAAATACTGAAGTGAGAAAGCTGTAGCCTCCCAAAAGCCATAATTAAAACATGGCATATTTTTGTCTAAAACTGTATTACCATTGCTTGCTTTGTGCCCAAAGTATTCTTTGCCAGCATTGGTCAGGCTGCTCTGCTAGCTGCTGTCTAGAAAAGCAGTGAAGTGGTGCCTTCTCCAGTCTCACAGTCTCTAACAGGAGATCTCCAACTCATTCTCTAGAAACAAGGCAATTTTAACTCCTCACACAAACTTTAATCAGCAGTCCGTGTTTTTGCCGAATAACTCTACCACACACAATGGTGACCTCTACTAATAAATTTCTGTTTGCAGATCCCAACCACAGATTGTATTGCCTAACAGTTCACAAGCCAGTATTGTTGGTAATCATTTCATGTTTATGTAGTGCTGCTGCCCCTGCACAAGATTGGGATGTCATCATGTTACTCACAGTACATTCACAGAGTTCTCAACTCTCCTGCCTCCTGACAAATCATACCCAGGCAGATCTGTGGGAGAAAGGAAGTACTGTCCTACCTATTTTATAGAAGGAAATTGAAGTATAAAGACATGTGACTTAACAAAAACAGAGCTGGAGATAGTCCAGACATTATATGCTACAGTCTTGACTCTAACGGACAAGACTTCTTTAAAATTCTTATTCCTCACTGATGTGAGGTTCACATACCCAGACTACAATGAGCCACAAGACATGGCATGCTTCTCACAAATAACTGTGCGAGTTTTGGAAAGAGGAAATTTAGTTTATGCATTTTCCCTTGAATTTTGAAAGGATTGCTGTAGATGAATTTCTACCTGAGCAACTCTGAATTCACAGTTGCCTTGCTACAAAGTGAAGACATCAGTCTAACAATAAGTTGAATTATCTAGCTCATCTCTATTTGGTTAAAAAAACCAACCCAACCCAAACCAGCAAAAACCTCTCCAGAGTTTTTTTTACATTCTTTGGTGTATGTAACATGACAAAAAAAAAATTGACCAAAATGTTTTCGTGAGGCCTTTTTAAAAAGAGCCAATTCTGTGTATTTGTAGTCAGAGCACTGCTTGTAGGTCACAGGAAATTTCTTGCTCAAGGCTTTTCCAAAACGTTTCTGAAATCTGTAGTCATTCATCAGTAAGCAGCTAGTGACTGACAAACCAAAAGGCTTGTATGAGACCTCCACAAGGAATGACTGCACATAGGCATTTATTTTTTTTTTTTTCCGAATTCTTAAATGAACTATAATGAGAGAGTAAATGTTAATATGGTCTGATCTATGAAAATCAGTTAAATTTTGCTAGTAGTCCTGTAATTTAATCCCAAATTCTGCCTTTATGAGAGGAGATGAATAACTAGCAAAACATTTGGGTACTAACTTTTTTTTAAAAAAATAGGCCAAAAAATGGCAAGCTAAATTGCTGGTCTGGGAGCTTTTGACCAGTAACTAGTGGAGTCTTGCAGGCTCACTGTGTTATTTGGTTAGGATGGATGGGACTGCTAACTTCAGAAATTAGGCTTCCAATTTGTTCCATGATGGCCAGTTAAGTGTAGTTCATTTAAAGCTTGGCAGGATATTGTTATGATACATGCAAGCCTTTTACTTTCACAATTACAAACATCACATGAATATATGACAGCTTGTTGCTGTGATACAAACTCTTCTCTGTAAATTTGCTATCAACGCTGGTTATAGCAGTGCCTCCAGTCCATCTCATAGCTTCCTTAAGGAAACAAAATCAAAGCAGACAACATAGGCTCTTCAGGATGTTAAAGAGATGCCAGGATTTTACTGTGTTCCATTAATCACCCAAAAGAGAAGACCTCAAGAATATTTTCTGTGTGTGATGTCTGCCCAAACAAAACAACAGCAATGACTTTAATGGTGACATTTTGCCAGAGTTAAAAGTGCGGCTGGTTGTAAGTATTACCTTGTTCCTCACCCTTTCTACTATGAATTCTGTTCTAGCTAGACCTCTTTCTTGAAAAACAAATCTAACTAACTGAAATAAGTAAAATTTGCTTTGCAGACTTGATTTCTACTACATAAAGTTTTGCTTAGCAGTACTCGAGACAACCTGCAAATGCTCATCTTCAAAAGCAGTGCCCACAAAATGTACTGAGGAAAGCTGAAACTGTTGCTTTCATTTCAGCACTTTTCCATGATGTTGCTTCATTGTATTCTTCCACTCACAGTAGCATTTTAGTTAAATTAATGAGTGAACTTTCAAAACTAGTCTCTTGCTGCTGTTGATTTGGATCTTACTGGAGAGCAGGTCTGGAGCATTAGAACTGTAATCACTTAGGGTGAAGCCTAAACAGGATGTTTTGGTTTACAGTTCACATAGTGTTCCAGAGCACCAGGTGGGAGTCCTGAAGCATATGCAGTGTGGATATTAGGGTGAATTCCAGTGCTGAGGATCTAAGCTCTATGTCTCACAAATGCAAGTTTCTAGCACTGTAAGCTAGAGTAGGAAGCATTCTTTTCTCACGAAACATATAAATGAACAGGGATTTCAACTATTTCTGTTTTACCAAAGGACTTCACAATTCAGTAATCATACCTTCACCATTTAAAGAGAAGAGGAACACATAAGAACAAGGTTATTTTTAATGATATTAACATCCATAATACAAACAATAAGTTAAACAGTAAAAATAATTAAATAAAGCTTGAGGTTCCAGCCCTCATGCTAATAATTAAATCCATAAAACGAAGACAAGTTGAAAAATAAAACCAGCACAAGTCCTGGTGGAAAAAGTAGTTCCCATATAATATCAGTTAAATGAATGGAAATAAAGTTCTGACTTCCGGCATCTGCAGCATTCAGTAGGTGCCAAGTCCTTAAATCCTCTCCTGGGTCCATAGGTGTATATGTAGAGAGGTTGCATAATCAGACTTCCAGGGAACCCAGACACCTTCAGCTGTGACCTGGAAATCAAGTTTCCAATGTGCCTTCTTGCAGCACAATTCTTAAGAAGAATACATTGAGAATGTGTAATGCTGACATAGCTATAGGTGCTACGCTTAAGATTTTACTGCATTTGGTCTATAGCGATGAACCCTGTACAGCAAATATCACCTCAGTCTAAGTAGACTTTAATCCTTCACATACTAGTGATGATAATGCTGATGCTGTTTCTTTCACTTTCTGATGCAAATCCTGATCACCCTCTCAGTACTGGTCTTAACAGATTAGATTTCTAGGACTTGAGTCTTAGTGTTGTTCAATGTGCTAAGGAAAGATTTTTAGACTCAGGCCCTGTATAAAATGAATGCTTGAGTTAAATAAGTTAAAACTGTACCAATGCTTCCAGACCAAATGCTGGTTCATAAGTGAAGTAGATAACTTGATATGCATAATATCCTGCATGGGAATACTCATTTAAATGTTAAATATTTTAGCTTCCCACTGAGTGGTTTTCAGGTAATTCAGAGTAGTTAAGATAAGATATCAACCGCCTCTCTGCCTCAGGAACACTGATGCTAGTGGCAGACCACATGAGCATTTAAAATGAAAGCCGCTTATGACATTCAGGACGTCAGTGTCCTGGTATCAGTATAGGCTTAATCTTGTTCATTTGAGTCCAGCTGTAGAAAAATCACTTTGGTTCAGGAACAAACCGGCTCTTGGAAATTACTGCATTCATATTGGAGTCAATCCAGTTAAGGTATCTGGTAACTCTGGTGTAAACACCAGGCTTGTCTTTCTTTGCACAGCCATCTCCCCAGCTGACAATCCCATAAAGCATCATCTTGCCATCATATTCACAGACCATGGGGCCACCAGAATCTCCCTGGCAACAGAAAGAGAACATATTAGTCCATTTTCCACAGATGGAACCTTTGTAACAGGGAGCCTGCGATTGTTTTTCTAGAGTGAAGCAAGCTAGTAAATACCTACAAGCTAAGGTTTTGATTTTTGAGAATGCTGCATACATGCAACAGAAGGCTCAGCATCTGCTGTGACCTGAACAGTCTGTAACATAAGGAGTTCTCTAGCCCCATTCCAGCAGGGGACAGAGAAACTAGTTACCTTGCACATAACACTTCATCCAAAGTTTATAATCACAGATAATAGGCTAGTGATAGAAGGTTAAAGACCACACACCCAGTTCTTCACAGAATCAATTGTCCTCAAGTCTTTATGGACAGGGAGACAACACTTATTCTTTTTAGTTGTTCATATGGCCACTCTGCCCACTAAGGGTGCAGGGAAATAAATGTAGTTTTGAGGAATCTGTGGAGGGGCTCAGTGTCCCTCTGTAATTCACTTTTTATCCGTTTGCAGAAATATAGTGTTAAGTGCAAGCTGAGATTGGAATAGTTGCTGTATTCCTCTGATGCTTATCTACCACCAGTCAATTGCTTTAATAGGTTGTAAATAAAGCCTTGAATAACAACAGTGGCTGAGACACCACACTTCTTGGCCTCCAAAGGCAGTCTGGAGGGGGTAACACTTAACTGTAGGTCCCAACCCTCCTCCATGTTTGGCCACACTACAGGTCAACTCCACTGGATGTACTAAATTCCTACTACATAGAGAGGCTCTTCTGATTAGTAGAATTGCAGGTGCCATCAGCTGATCCATATAATAGCATACATGCATTCTAAATTATTTGGAAGATAAAACAAGCCAGTATTACCTTGCATGCATCAGTCTCCCATGTGGGATCTCCAGCACAGACCATGTTGTCGGTAACTCTGATACTGTCATAGTACTCATGCTTGCATTTTCTCTGTGATACTAAGTTTACAGTGGCTGACATTAGCCTTTGAGCATAAAAGATGTCATCTGCAAGTAAAAAGATGACTTATTTTCACCATCCAAGACAAAAAGTCCCAACCAACAACAAAACCAACACACCCCAAAACACCCATCTTCAGCTCTGAAAAGAGATTATATAGCCGTTCCATTTCCAATTTGAGGATCTTATTTCCACCTTAATTTTACTGTTAATGAGTAAGTTATAGAGAAAAAAACAAGTGAGCCAAATGCCAGCTATAAAGCTTAGATTTCAGAGAAAGAGTTTGATAGTTTGTGAAGGAAGTTCTGTACAAGTCAAACCTTTGTTAATCCTCCAACACAGCTTTAATTTTTTCCTACTCCTCATCACATCAGGAATGAGGATATTGCTGTGTTTTACATCTTGGCTTATTTTGTATGGTTGTGAGAACCATCAGATAGGAAATGCCATGGATAACTAGAGAAGATAATAGCAAAACAATCTTTGAGAGATGCACAGGGAGTACATAGAATAACAGAAAGGAATCTTTTAATCCTTCGCAGTTCACGGTATAGAAACATCTGTTCCCACATTGTGGAAGTACAACTTTGGAAAGAAGTCATTCACTTACAAAATTCTTGTTTCCCATAGCCAGATATTTCACACCGGGTATTGTCTGCTAAGTAAAGGTTCTTCTCCGGCAAGCAGACTGTTCTAACAAATTTGGATTCTACTGCACACTGTCCAGAAGTTGTTCTTATCCTTATCAAAGCTACAAAACAAGTCAGAAGACAGGTTTGTAAAGCAAGTTTTCCTCCCCCTCAAGTTCTCTGACAATAGGAATATTAGATACAGTTAATGAGAATAGTTTCAATTACAGTTCTGGTTATATATTGTTCTTATTGCTTTTGGAATTACACTGGATCATTATTTATTAACAAAATTAATTTCCCAAGCACTAGAATTGGCAAGCATTCCATCTTGAACTTCCTTCCTGGAAGGATAGGGGCTGATAGCTCAGGGAAATCTCTTCTACAAGTGTACCTTCAGATGTTTTAAAACCTCAATTTCCTTTCTGGCTGTAGATGGTGGCATCTGCTGCCCTGCTGAAGAGGGGGCAGTTTATACTGTACTGCTCACCAGAAGAGCTTAAGAAACTAGTCTTTTTCCTTAGCAGCAGGAATTTGGAAGGGGTGGTAGATTCCAAGCGTCAATTGCAACAGTGCAAATTGCAGAGATCTCTCTCTGACTTTGTCGGTTTAGGGATAAGTTTGTGAAAGCTAGAGAGACTTAAAGGCTGGATTAATTCAGGATAATCTTTGGCTAATGTGGTACTTGATATGATATTCCCCTACTATCTGATGAAACCTACTGTACATGCATTTTTCATCGTTCTCTATAGATAGTGTGATCTCTGTAGACATAGATTAAGATAGTAGAAGTGGGATGCTGCCACTAGTGCTTACGGAAAAGCCATGCTTTATACAAGTCCAGAGATAAGATAGGTTTATAGTTGACTGCATACTAAGTAATGCATCAGACATGTCACAAACCAAATTTACACAAGTGAAGAAGTCTTGCTCAGCACAAGCCTAGTTCTCAGAGGTGCCTAGCTCCTGCTCCACTTCATCTCATCTCTGGTTCTACTTCTTTTAGAAGATGTATGCCACAATTACACAGCCTTCAGCTACCCTCAGTTTCTTAAAGGCTCATATTAAGATGACACTTACCAATATCATTGTCATTGCCACCTGTGTCATCTGTAAAGTCAGGGTGAGAGATGATGTCATCAACCATGAACACTTGTTCCTTATCATCAGTAACATTCAGTATGGACTTTCCAAGGAAGACTTTGTAAACCGATTTGTTTTGTGGTTTCTTTGACCTGAATGGGAGTAAAGAGATTCATGAAAACCACCAGTTTGAGAGTAAGGTCAACAGCTTAAATCCAGTCCCAGTTGTGTCATGTTTAACACTGACAAGAAAAAGCAAAATTTAGTAAGCTTTGAAAGTTTATACTGTATTCTGAAGGAAAGCATCCCAATTTTCCATTTGAAGGGGTTAAGGTAGATGTTCAGGCGTTTTGAAATGCACACCTAGTTTAGCTGCTACTAATGCCAAGCATTGGTGATGAGAATCCTCTGCAGGATGCCAGGAAGATCAACTTTCCTCAAGAATAAAGCCCACCCAGAAATGTATTGCTCAACAGCTCATCACCTCTCAGGACAACCAAGTGTTGTGAACAGCTACTGAATGTTTACAGCTGAATGTTTACAGCTACTCTTCTCATTTTGCTCAAAAGAACATTCTTACTATGGTATATTTTGAAGGGTTGCTTCATGAGCATCATGTAACAAAATCAGCTGAAGTTGCAAATAAGAAGGATGTGGAAGGGTAAACTTACGGACTATGAAAACAGTGTGCTGCTGTAAGCACCCAGCAAGGGTCAATGAGGCTGCCACCACACAGGAAATGGTCAACACCCCTTATATTTTGGAAGATGCCAGCTATCCAGGGCTGAGACTCAACCTCTGCCTGACTTCCACCAACAATCTTGTAGTATTTGCTCATGCTCCTTTGACCACATGTATGCCCTGTGAAAGGAGAAATTTTGTTCAGATGTTCTTGAAGCTGAGTGCCAACCTCACGCTATTAAAAAAATAAAATCAGTTGTCTTGAAACTAATGTTACTTACCACACTTCTCTATGTTGCAGGGCGTTTCTTGAATGGTGAATCCCTTTTTGGTGTAGCACCAGGGCCTGTCCTTTCCATTTGGGTTTCTAGAAGAGAAAGGAAGCATTCTTTTCATAAAGACAGAATTCGAAGTTACTACCATTTTTTTAAAAACCTAACTGTCCTGCAAAGGCCAGAAGCATTCTGTTGCAAGATATGCCAAAGAAAATGAACAACTGTCCATTACTGTTGCATACTGGGAATTTTACAGTATGATCAGCTTCAATGGAGAGCAAGAACTCCAACGAGTCACATTCCAAATATTTTTTAGTAAAAATTAATCTGATTTTTTTTTTAAAAAACACATGTACCACCATGTGAGACACTTTTTGAAGCGTGATGCTTCTCTTACCTGCAGTAGCTGTGTTTGCCCAGTCCGAGCTGCAAAGCATTCCTCATGTGAGCATGGTAATTACCCCTCCTGATTACTGAGGGAAGGTCCCACGGCAAACATTCATCTTCTGTTGCCACTCCTCTGTAATCCTCCCCATTCTCAGTGTAGCACATGCTGGTAGTGTCTGATAAAATAAATACTTCATTAGCAGCATGTTCTTGTTCGTGATTTTTCTGAGGCAGAAATAATCTGTATGAATCCCTCTAATGAGAAGGAATTTGATTCATTACACTTTATTGCAATAAATTATGGAAAACCTGGACCTACTACATATTCTTACTAAATTTCTTCTATATGAATTCTGAGTATCAAGAGTCTTATGCTTTAAAGCATACATATTACTTCTTTAATGGTTTCAGTTTACTTCACAATATAACCAGGTCTTCTGCTTCTGAACAATCCCAGACAAGTTCACTTTTTTCCACCCCGAACTGAAACATTTGTGAGGTTGGCAACATTTGTGAGGAGGCAGGGGTCAAAAGTTAGAGATACTGATTTTGCACCAACATTAGTTATTAGTAAGCATAAAGTGCTAAAGGATGTCCAGTTGTGTGCTTATGGAAAATACTTTCACTTGGCATTTTGTATTCATGATTTACCCATCTTTTGATATCTTTTCAATCAATTCAGGTTTAGATAGATACTCTACCTAGTTCACAATTAATCCCAGTGTATCCATCAGGGCATACGCAACGATTAATTCCACTAAAGAGGTAATAGCTAATGCAGGTTCCTCCATTCAAACAATGGCATTCTGCAAATAAAAGACATCACTAATTAGAGACAAAACGTTTAAATGATGAAGTAAAGTAACATGTAGTTGCAAATTAAGTTTTAGGTGTTTAAGTATCATTAAGAGTCTTCCCCTTACATCAAGATGTACTTGCAAGATACCAAGTTCTTTTTAGGTTCAAGCAGAACAGGCAGATACTTACCCTTGTGATCTGATCTGTGTTTATATGGGAGCTTGTAGTAGTACTTCTTGGTATAAAACTAAGGGAAAAGAAAAAAGAATTCTAAGGAAAGTTCTGTTTATGTAGTTTGATTATCTTTTATGGGCCCAAGCCCTGTACCCTACTGCATATCTGAGCACAGCAGAATGGAGAAGGGAAAGAAAACACACACAAAACACCTTCAGAAAAGCCCCACAAGGCTGGTGCACTGCATCAGGTCATCACTGTAGTTATTTCTGCTATAAGGACCTAAACAGCTGGTCGGTGTCCCTAGAAAAGGGACAGGAGCTTCTCCCTGCAGCCACCAAACAGTGCAGCAAAGGTGCAACATTCTCCACCTGCCTCTCATTTTGGTGGCCTTGCTGCTTCACATTTGCGCCATGGAATAAAAGCCAGTAGACTTATACAACAGTAGATTCTTGCCCTGTACTTTGCTGCCTCTGCTTTGCAGGCTGAATATTATATTCTTCCTGGAATTAAATAAGATTAGTCCTTTAGTATACTTCTCCCAGAGGTCAGGTTGGGTTGTCTGAGCTAAAACAAGTAGTACTAACAATATAATTCCATAATGTTGGTGAACGGCTCTGCTGGTAGGTCTGAACTGTCAGATAAGATGATAGTCAAAAATATTCCAATTCATATCCGTTACTCCTCTTTTAGCATCACGCTTTCAAGTAGCGTAGGTAGAAATTTAGTTAAGGTCCAATATCCACCTCCATGAAATAACATTGGTATTCTTGGTACTCCGTGTGCAAGTCTAAATTAGATTAAAAGAAAAATAGCTAAATTTCTCTTATTGGAGGAAGTCTTTACTATTTAAATGCTAGCAGACATCTTACAGTGGAACAGAACCAGAAGAAAAAACAAAGGGTTCAAAAACATGTTTCTTGGAGGTATATGTACAGCAGATGCATATGTACAAGCAAAGGCAGCAAAAGCCAAAGTTCAAGTCAAAAGCCTACTACACCATCCAAAGCAGAAGTATAATTAAAACCAGAAGTGGCTCCAAGTGGACACCCCCTTTGCCCCCCAGCATTTTTTTCAAAACTTACAGACTCTAGTCCCGTGACAAGCATGCCCAGGGTTACTGTGAGGAAGATGAGTAACTTCATGTTGTTAGTTAACGTCTCACTTCTTTCCTCTTCTATCCCTAATATTTTGATTCTGAAAATAAAAGAGGAACTTAGTGTCATGTCATAGCTTGCAGTGCCAGCTTTCTTGCTTCTGTTGTTTTCAGCTGGTTTCAGAATAAGTCACAACACAACTGACAGAAGAATAAAACATTGACTTGCTGAGGAATATCCGCTTATTATTTACATATATTAAATTAGAGGTTATTGTTTGAAGCTTTTCTGCATATTTAGCAATACAGCCAGACTTTTTGTAGAGTTTGAATGAAGCTGATAAAAGGAAATTTGGAACTTGGAAAAAATCCATTCTCAGTTTCAGCAGTTTGGACTAACACAGTTGGAAGTTGGCAGATGTATTTAGCTACTCTCTGGCTGTTTGTACCTGTTTAACTGGTTATCACTACCCTGCAACAAAAGCACTGACCATCCACATATAGGCTATGAAAGGGAAAGCTCCTTTTCTCATTACCTCTATAGTTGCTGACTGCGCCTCGTTGATGCCCAGCACTTGCATAAGCCCAGACACCTCACTGAGCGCCTCTGGCCACTGCAAACTCTTGAAAGTCTGGTCTTGGTGTTACCTCACTTATTTACAGGATTAGAGAGGCTTAGAACGTATTCTGTCTGGATTCCTTATATGCAGCTGGATCCTCTAGCCAAGCATATATAGCAACCTTCCCAGGAGTGACTGTTAAAAAACTAGCTTTTAAAAACAACAGGGGAAGAGAGCTATGAAGTGCCAATATGTCTTTTTATATACTCTTTAAATTGCAATACAAGCCATGTGATTTTTCTTTTTTTTAAAGTGTCCTCAGTTCTAGAACATTGGGAAACTTGGTTTTTAGAAGATTCCATGGGAATCTCAGTTATTTTTACATCAGCAAGCAGTGAATGCAGTAGGAGAGGGTATGCAGAAGTGAGTTGGTGCTAGAGACCTGCTCCATACTGCTTCAGAGGTTGCTGCAGGAGCTAATTCTAGCTTGGTCCTAAAGACTGAGTGCCTTCTGCTGCTTGGAGCACATCTCCCAGTTGTGTTTTGTTTAGAAGACGTATAACACAAGTACTCTAAAGCCATTCAGTGTGGGGTAGGAGAGAGGGGAACCAAAACACAGGGAATAGAGAAGATAATTGGATTCACTTGAAAAAAGCTGACACAATCCAAACCAAAATGCTAATGTAGATGGATCCTTTGCTTGCAAGGAGGTTTCATAATACAAGAAAGCAAATCATGCTTCAGGACATGCACACCCTTCAGACTCAGTTGAAATTTCAGCAGGTACATTTTTCCTTAAGCATTATTTATATTAAGATGATTATTTTTAGTTTGATTGGCAGCTTTGCAAATAATTTGCCCTTTGTTACCATAATTAGCTTCGCAGGCCCAGCCCTAGCATTGCAGAGAGCCGTGCTGCAAATTTCTTGCGAAAGCTACACTAGACGGTAGGATACAGAGCAGATCTCCCCACCGCTGAGATGCCGCATCCCCCGAGAGATTCCCCTTCGTTTAATTTAAAGAGCAACCGTTTAATTCTATCTGTTCTCAGCCTAGCATTATCACCCTTAAATCGCACTTTGGTTTCGGGGACACGGCACTTACCAGCGCGGAAGCCCGGCGGAGGCACAGCGGTGTCGATGCGGGGCTGCGGAGACCGTGCGGGCGCAGCGCGGCGGTGCCGGCGCAGCGCGGAGCGGGCGCTATAAAGGCCGGAGCCGGGGCGGGGCCGCCGCCGCCGCTACCACCGCCCTGGGGCGGAGCCGTGCCCGCCCCGCCGGGACCTGCAAGTGCCGCGGCGCTGGTCCCGCTGCAGACACGGCGCTGCTGGAGTGACTCAAGAGGGGAATTTTGAATGCCGCTCGTTTGGTTTCGGGCGGCGGGGGAGAACGAAGAGCTTTGTTGGGAGTTATCCTTCAGTAAGGGGTGCCCCGCGGCGGTCAGCAATACTTAGAGGCATTAAAAGAGAGATGTGAGTGACAGCTATGAGAAAAATAACTTGTGTTGAAACATGCCCAGAGATACGAACAAGGGTGGTGTATTTGATTTATATAGGGCTATCCGTAATGAGAAAAGTACAGATGATTTAGTAATTGCTAGAGGATTAAATTGATTCAGGTGTGGGTTAAGCATAGCCCACTGGGAGGGGGTATTGGCCCAGAATGTGTGCTGTGCTGGAGGGACTGAATGTGTTTTCAGAGCTGCTGCCAGCTGAAACACAGAGCTTTTGGGGCGTGCAGAGCATTCCTACTGCCAGCTGGAATATATTAGGACACTGGGTCACAGCCGGGGCTGAACTCATCTTCTCCAAAGTTACTTACAGCTCCCTTGGCCCTGAGCAATCTTTTGTTCCCAAGAAATTGGTCATGGCTTTCCCATAATTTCTGTCTTCCAAAAAAATATTCAGAATGGGATGATTTCATAAGAGGTGGATGGAGAACTGACAGGTGTCTATCTAAGAATGCAGGCCCAGTCAAATGTGATTTTTCACTTTATCCTGTGACAGTGTAGCAATGCAGTGAATAACAGCAAACCAGTGCTCAGTGTTTGTGGATATATTCACAGAATTTAGCTTCAGGTAGTGCAGGTGACTAACCTGAGGCAGGCCTTCGCAGGCTGTTTCTTAAGAGGCTGGGCCAGAGCAGGTTTTGACCTGTATTTCTCTCAAGATGAATGTTTTCATAACTGGACAATTCAGAGCTTAAGGAGACCACCCTTCTATGTTTGACATCTAGCTTCACTGGTGTGAGTATGGCTTAGTTGTCTTCTTCCCTCCCCACCTTTTATCATGCAAGGGTACAACAAGGGGTAATGGCTTTAAACTGAAAGAATGTAGATTTAGATTAGATGTAAGGAAGAAGTTATCTACTATGAGGGTGATGAGACACAGGCACAGGTTGCCCAGAGAAGTTAGGGATGCCCCATCCCTGGCAGTGTTCAAGACCAGGTTGGACGGGGCTTTGAGCAACCTGGTCTAGTTGATGGTACCCCTGCCCATGGCAGGGGAGTTGGGACTGGATGATCTTTAAGGTCCCTTCCGACTCAAACCATTCTATGATTCTATTCCATTTATGTCAAGTCTGTGGTATAACCATAGCTTTATTCAGGTACTGGCCATTTACATTCTCTATTCTTTTCTGTTCAGACCTTCAAACCCATGTCAGAACAGACCTCTGCTGAAAGCATGCTGAATTCACTTCACTGAATGATAGGAACTGAGTCAGGAGAAACAGCTCAAGCTGGAAGCCCAAAAATGAACATAGGTAAGGAACAAATCTTTCTCAATGTCAGGAGAATATTTTTTTTCTCTCTCTGTAATGACCGAATATATAAGCATCACAAACAATTAGATCCTCTAAGAAACAGGGCAGAAAATATCAAGGTAGAATCCTCATGGCACCCTCTTTACTTTAGAGGAATGGCTGGGGAGCAAATTTACCCTAGGGAATAAATTCTGGGGAGGGGAATAATTCAGATTTTAATAGCAGTCTGTTACATTTACTCTTGAATTTTAATACAGCAAATTTACACCTAATAAATGAAGAAATGGGTCATGGTTTGATTGAGCAGGGAAGGGACAAGGTTTCAGGAAGAAGAGGGTTCCTCGGGGCTGGACAGCTCCTCTTCTTCTTCCTCCGTGCTCCCAAGGAAGAGGTGCTGGGCCTTAGTCACTTCCTCAAGCTCTTTCTGGAAAAAGAGTCAACCCTAGAGCATCTGGGTTTCCCTTTTCACATTTGTTGTTCTCTAAGAAATGCTGTTATTGTTTCCTAAAAAGTGCTGTAGAAGTTCCCTAAGAGGTCAATACTTGTGACCAAGCTGTGTAGATCTCCCCTATTCCTCATTTTCCCCCTAAAACTTGAGGGTTCATACTTGTTTCCCAGGTCCAAGAGCCCAAAAGTTTTGTAGTCTTCATTCTGGCACAAGATACAGAAAGATTCAAAATCCCCTTTTCTACTATTTGTCATATACTTAGATTTTGCTGAAATACTGTATTACTTTATTCTCAATAATGAAATGTGTCTAAAAGGCCACCAGGAGAAGCGACCTGGGCTGTGGTGTCACATTGTTTCAATCAGACTGGCAACAGTTATTGATCAGAAACTCTGACATGTTTGTAGTACCCCTTTAGTGCCATCGAACTCCTTTGGTCTCAATGTTTGCACCTACACAGGGGGATGATTGAACTGAAACTATAGTTTAGCAGAGAGATATCCATGCTGCCTGCAAATGAGTTTGCTTTGGTACTGCAAGTAATCTTACAGCAAACAAGGCTGCATGATCTCTCATGAGCATTAAGTGACTCTCAGGGAAGCAGAAATGGATGAGAGAATTTCCAGTGCCTGAGTTCACTGAGCTGGCTGATGGCTGGAACAACAAGTTCTGAAATGAGGTTTCAGGTGAAATAAGCACTTGGATGCTTGTATGTGCCCTGCCTTAAGGCAGAAACCTTGGAAAATCTGTAGCCTGGCAGCTCTGGCAAGACCTCTGCCTGACCCCAAATCTGGACCTGTCTGCACAGGTAGGAAATGCACAAATTCAGGGAGTGGGAGGGATGAAACAGGACCAGTTCTGTTACCAAGGGACTTTCGGTAGCTTCAGGGCCAGAGTTTGTTCATTACCGCATGTCTTGGGAGTTTAGAAGGACCCTGTTGCAACACATGTTCTCTCTCCAGAGTAAGATCATGATAGAACAGAGGAAAAGGTCTTTGTAACTCAAAATCAAAGTTGTTTGGGAAGAACAATGAACAAAATGAAATGCCTAGTGAAAGACTCTCAATGGAACTTACTTGCCCAGTAGACACTGCTTAATGACAAGCCATCGGGGTTAAGAGAGAAACTCTTGTACAGACCCATGAACAAGTTTTGCATTTTGAGAGCCACTTTCTACTTTCCACTGGTTAAGTCTTTTTCCTTATACATGTCTGTGGTTTCATCACTTTGATTTCTTATCTGAATGTGGCAGAGTTGTGGGCAGGATGGAAGAGCGAAAGACTTCTGAAGAAAGGAGAGGTGCTATAGGAAGTGGTATGAGTGACCTTGCAGAAGACAATTTACCTGCTTAGCAGGAGCATAGCACATAAACAAGAAAATGCAGGTCACAAAATCTAAAGTCATTCTCAAATTTATATAGTCAGGGCTGTTAATAACAGGGCTTTACAAATTTCTTTTTTCTGCACATGGGTTATAGCACAGGGTAGAGAAAATGTATATACCTATTATGAGCTGCTCATGTGATCCAAGTCTGTGAACCCCTTACAGTTGTATAGTACTTCTCTCAAAAAGCTAGTAGGATCAGACCCACCATGAGGCAGTTCATGGCTTACTGTGATTCTCTGATTTAGTTTTCAGTTGTTGATGAAAATCTTGCTGATTCTTTTAATTTATAGTTGAAGTAACTTGAATGTTTCAGACTACTAGGCCAGCATGATTAGTAAATTTAGAAAACATAACATCCCATTCCAACTTGGTGAGGACACCGACCCTCTTAAAGAAATATGGGGGCTTTATCTCATGGTGGTGTGCTGAAAGGGATTGCGAGATTTGCATTGTTTTGCAGAAGCTGCCAGGGTGGAGGCATTATTAGTTCCAGTGTTTATTTTCACAGCTGATGATAAATATATTGAAACTAAAGAGAAATACCATTCACCATACAATTAATGCAGCATTAAGTAAATATCAGTAAAGAGAACTGCCACAGAAGTGCTGTTCTATCAGGGAAAATTTCCCTTACTGTTATACCCTGATATTTCACATTGAATTTTCTCAGCCAGGGACACTCACTAACCTAATAGGAATCTCCATGTGCTTAAGGTTACAATCATGCTTAGAAATCTGCCCTAAACCTGAAATCCTGGCTCTGTGAGCAGGCACTTCTGCAAGCCCTAGCTGAAGGTAGTGGTTGCCAGAAGAGGGGAAGCAGCCCCTTCTCTTCAAGGCAATTTCAGAGTCAGAGCTCAAATATACCTGAGGCATTATATTGCCTGAAACCTGGTGGTTGTGTGGAGGACCTTCTAGTTTGTATCACATATAAGTAATATCAGAATTAGTCCTTTGACTAGTAAAACGCCTGTTTTGCCAACATGGCTTCCCTTGAAATAGAAAAATCATTTGCAAGTCCTCTTTACTCATAGTGCAGTAAGAATGGAGAGGTCTAAATTGGCGTATGAGCAGTTACGTGTGCCTAAACCTGTCATCTCACATGACAGAGCATTGTTAAGCCTCACATTCAGTGTTTAGTTAGTGATTAAGAATACAAAAGCTAAGAAAACACCTAGATCCTTTTGACGTGACTTGTCATCTCTGTAATGATAATAGTTTGTCGTTTTTTTTTTGTTTATATAAAGAAAATAGCTTGTCACTGAATTCAGCAGCCCTGTTTATGGGTATAGAATATTACAAATATAGCGATATTTACAACTGCTTTGTGTACTGGAATGCACCTTAAGAATCAAAGAGTATTGGGTTACAGTAGATTTTGTAGCATGGCAGAAAGGTTTTCAAGGCAGTCATGTGATACAAGTTTAAGGGAAATTTTCCAGTATGAAGTTGTTTTAGAATGCTCTAGCATCACCTTTAAAAACACAGGCACTTTTACAGTAAAACATTTCGTAATCTTCGTTTGATAGTAGGCAAGTTAATTTTTTAAATCAGTTTACTTCTAGCTCTTGAGATAATAACAGATATGACTGAAGAAACCAAAAGATTTCAAATGTTACATTATCAACTTTCATAAAGTTAAAAATATACAGCTCACTCTTTAATCTTATTCTCTCAAATGACAGCTTGTATGAGTCCCAGGAATTTCCAGAGTAGCTGATTTGGAGTCGAATGTGATTCATAAAAATTCTTCTGCTTTAATGACTCTTGCTTACTTGTCAGTTGTTTGTGGTTGGAATCTGAAGCAAATGGTGATCTCATTTCCTTTAGGTATAATTCAGCTATTCAGGTTTCCTTGTTTATTTAAATTTTTGTTCCTTTTCCTTGCTGCCTACTGGTTTTCCTTTATCTATGTTATCTGCATGCGTAGAAGTAGCAGAAAGTATCAGCTGGGGGCCACTGGACTCTCTCCGGATGCTTATTGATGTTGCTTGTTGCTTTGTGTGCAGCAGAAATAGCCAGCCTTTATCTTTGGACTAAGCCAGTGTAATCAAAACCTTGAAAACTTGCTTCGGTCACAACAAGCCACCAACTCCTCTTGGCTGAGCTATTTTATTACACTGGGAGAGAATGTGGTTGAAGCTTTAAAACAATACAATCCCTCCCAAACGCAGTTTTGCTGGATACTCCAGCTGCATTCTGCAAAGAGACTGAGCGTGGTAGAAGTTAATTGTAGGTACAGGCTGAGCACATCGAGCACCTGTGAAATCCCCTGTCACTGGGCCTATTTCATTCATGCGTAGAAAGCAGCTACTTGACGAGTGTTCTTTTTTTGTATACAATGTTTTGTTTTCAATGAGCTGTCCGGATATGGATACTTTTTTGAATAGCAGTGCTCACATCTGAGGATTTCTTCATCAGCTTGTTGTGCACCTGCTTTTAAACTATGCTTTGTATCTCATTGAGCATTTATGAAAATCCACTGATTATGAAAATCGCCAATCTCTTTCGACATTTGTTGGAATTGCTCAGTTGAGACAGCTGATATCTAAAGCAAAGATTAGTCTGAGCTACAAATGTTGCATCCAGATCCTAAATCATTTCGGATTATGTTTGCGGTTATGTCTAGGCCTATCTTTAATTTCTAATTGCTGTAGCACTAGGGGAAACCTAGAAAAGAAGACTTCTGAGTCTGAAGCTAGGAGACAGAAAGCAATTAATGGGTTTTTAGGGATTAAGCTGTGATTCTTTTGGTGATTTTTCAGTTCTGAAGTGGGATATTTTCCAAAATCCTATGTCTGCCTGCCACTTACTGATCTGGAATATCACATTGAAATTTAACACCGGCAATTTACAGAAACAGCTGTCTTGGACTATTATTTCTGCAGTGCGTCAGTCAATCAGATTCACATTCCACCGGAAAACAAGCAAACTGAGAGCACGTCAGTTGGCAGACTTCTGAAGAACAAGAGATTTGCTAAAAACTGGGAAGAAAGCAAATTTGATGGGATGAGTTCTGCATGCTGTATCCCAATAATGGTGTAACCAGGGAAGCAGCACACCCTAACCCCCTGTGCAGTACAGCCCAGGCAACAAAAATTTGCACTGCTTATCTGTGAGGTGCTGCCTGGGAAGATCATTTAGGATTATACTCCTTCCTCCTTTGTCTTTGTCTTTCCTATTTATGAAGGAAGAAAAATACCTAAACTAACAGGCAGTTCCTACCTACAGGGAAGGAAGTGTTGATTTTACAGACCAGTCTGCCAGGCAGCTCTAATACGTAACATATGTCTGAGTGGAGAGACAGTTGATTGTTCCTGCTCTCTGTAGAGTGTGACACTACCTGCTCTTATCAGCTTGGACTCCAGGGACATCTGCCATCTGCCAGTTTAGCATGTTCTCTGTGTCTTGCACACCTCTCAGGTAGAATCCAGGGGTGCAGGATCAGTGGCAGGGAGCCTTGTCTGCCCAGAGTGATGCAACTGGGCCGAGTGTATCCCTTGCTGCTCACCAGAGATGCAAATCATTTGTATATTGCACTACAATCCTTAAATGCAGGATTGTTTTGACTGTAAATATCCAGCTATAAATTTCTAAAGCATTAATTGTCTAAAAAATACAAGCTACAGAAAAATAACTCTGTAATCATAAGCATTGAAGCTATGATTGAATGGTTATGAATCTTAATCATTACTGACATTAGTCATGGATGGTTCTATGAAGTATTGAAAAAGCTCTGAATTAAAAAGACACCTCTGAATTTACAGCTGAAGGAAAAGGATACCAAATGTAGAAAGATGGGAGTGTAGAGAGTCCATAGTGCAGCACTGCCCAGTGTTTCAGGCAGAGGCTCAATACGCTTGCAGGTGAAGAGCTGTTGAACAACTCAGAGGGAAAAGAGTTTTAAGGAGAAAAAGTAAGCTGCTTCCTGGGTGCTGTTGAACAACAGCATTCTTCCTCATAAAGAAACTGCTGAGAGGGAAGGGGAAACAGAATTAACTTGGGTAATCTAATAATAGAGTGTATCTTGGGTGCTCTAATAATAGTTCTTATCTTTGCTCCACCTTGCACTCCTTCAGATGTTTTGGCTTCAGTCTCCTTTCTTTTCTTTTTCCTAGATGGCTTCCTGTAACTTACTTGTAGTAAGACACCATGCTACATTCCCTAATCTTTGTATGCTGATTGTTGTTTAAAGTTTATAGAGTTAAAGTAAATACATCTCTAAAGAAGTTTAACACCCCTCCTGTCTATGGCAGTTGAAGCTTTTACTGGTGGACAGAAAAAAAAAAAAAAACCAAAAAGAGGTTACACAGCCTTCCTGTATATGATAAGAACAACAGGGGAAAAAAACCCACCAACCTTTTAAATCCACTTTTTGTTTGCAAAGTAGGCTTTTTTTTTTATCCTTGTGCAAAGTCTTTCAGAGGGAGGTTCTGGCATGCAGTGACCTATCATCAGTACCACCAAGGGTATTCCTGCCAGAAAGCAGAAATACTTTCTCTCTCCCTCCTCTATCTCCATGGCTTTTTCTTGGCGATACTGATCACTTGTGCCAGCTGCGATTTTGGTTAGAACTGTTGGAAATGCAATGTTTTATTTCCTGTGAAATGTATGTGGGTTCTGAGGAAAATATCTCAAATTGAGATACAACGAAGCCTCCCTCATTGGGAGTTTTGGACACAGCTTTGGAGTGAATCTTCCTTTTGTTCTCCAAGAGGTGTCAGGAATATGCTCACTTGTCTCTATGAAACAAGCAGTGATTGAGACAGGCATTTACAGAGGAAATAGAGAAGGCAAAGTGTAGAGAGGAGTCCTTGCTAATAAATCTGTAAGGCTCAGCACCTTGGGCTGTATGCTGGTACTCTTGTAGCCCTGATCAGAAAGGCAGGGTGGAAGGTGGCAGGGGAGGGGGATAAGAGGCGCTGTAAAGTGTCATTTGCCTTTTGAGAAATTGCTGTGGTTTAGCCAGGAGAAAGGTAAGAAAGAAGTGTTATTAAGTTGTCAGAAATGGAAGGAGAACACAGTGGCAAATGAAAGTTGTGCTGGAAAAGATTGAAAGCAACTTACCCATCCCTGGACTCACTATCAGAAAAGTTATTAAGTGGGCAGCGGAGATTGGCTACACAGGTTATTCAGGAGGAGTCCAAAGGATGAATGTGGGAGGATAGGGCTAGAGGGCATAGGTCGTGAAGTGCTCTGAGAGTAAACACATATTATGTGTGGTTGACTCAGTGAAGAACAGGCAGATGATAACGGGTGGCTTGATCAAAGAGAATTCCGTAAGAGAAGCCTTTGAAGGAGCTTTTCTGAGTGTAGGCAAGAGAAGTGGAATTACATTTGTAAAAGCTCCTGGCAGGCAGAAAAGTTGCATTGCATTCAGTGATGGTAGAGGACAGTGGGTTTGGACATGAAAGAACTAGGAAAGATGGAGCTCTGTTACAACTCAGTTGAGTTTCATCTTATGAAAGGTTTTAATAAAGGTGATACCAGAGAGATGTGTAGATTTACTCTTTGACAGAGTGAAGGAGGTTTACAATAGAGGTGTAACATCACCCACATAAAGATGGCAAATTAGTCTGTGTTTCCAAGTGAGATATAAAATGATGGAGAAAAGGAAACCAAGAGAGAGCCATTTCAAGGCAAGATATGTTGAGTTAGAAGATTGTGAAGAGAGGCAATGAAGGAGAGTGCTGTGGAACATGGCCAATGATGTGTAAAAGGAACTCCCAAGCCCAGAGAATGAGGACAGAGCTCTCTGCCTCTGAACAGTTCTCATGAGAATAGCTTCCACTCCATGCAAAAGACAGAGGAAGGTTGGAGAAAGCTTAAACTGGAGCTGGAGGACAAACTCTGCTGTTAAGTTTGTATTTGGCGAGCAATGAAGTGATCAACATGGGAAGGAATTGCAAGTGGTGTAAAGCATGCTATATTGTTAAAGACAGACAGACTATAGGAAAGAATTGGATTTTCCCTCCTGGCACCTGGTGATGAGCATTCATGTTGTAGTCCAATAGGAAAGCTTTTGCCAGCCTATGTGAATTCCCCCGAGATGAATGGAAATTTCTAATAGAGTCTGTGTAAAACAATTCATTATATGGAACAACTTCTGTGAATAAGCATTACTCAGTGGGAGTAAGGAATGTCAGGACAAATCCTAGGCTACTGTATTATGCTGTACTGAATATTACTTAAAATTACCTTAAGATGCACTGAGTATTATTAAAAGGGAACTAGCTTAGGGAGATGCTTCTCTTCTGTTTATTTCAATGGAATAGGTCTGGTTACCAAAGTACCTAAATCAGAGGCCCAAACCCTCTTCTGAAATACACATCTATAAGCTCAGTTACTCCATAGCATGTTTATACTGGTGGAATGGGGATCAGCATTTAGCTCATAATAACTCATCACCGTTTTCTTGTCTCCACAAAATTATACAAAAAGCCCACTGTTGAACATCTGTTCCAACGGAAAGCTACCTAGTCGCTCCCTGTCTCTTGTGCCTTATAGAGCTCCCGTTTCTCTCTCTGCAGGGCCTCATTCTCATCAGGAAAAGACAGAGAGTAGCTCCTGCTCTAGGCCACCCTCTTTGCTGTAAAAGCTAGAAATTCATGCCTGAGGCTGCCAAGAGCTTGGAATCCCAGTCTTTCAGGGTAACTGCAAAAACTGGGTGCTACTACTGCTGGTTCTTTTGTTACACTCCTGCTCTTAGCATATAACTTGATATGGTAAGGGAATACCATATCAAGAAAGGAAAGGGAATTTCTAGTGCAGGTGCTGCATGTCAGTTGTGCAATGGTTCTACAAAAGCCTGAGCTCGTATACCATAGGATCTTATGTTAGATGTTTTAGAGGTGCTGTCATGAGACAAAGGGACATCAAATACCTACTTCAGGCATTCTGAATCAGGCCAAGCATCTTTAAAAAAAACCCCAACCAACCAACCAACCAAAAAAATTGGTTTCCATACCTAAATTTGATACATGTGGAAATTAAGCCCATAAAAGTGGTGATTTTCAAGCTAAATTCCAGTAAAGGCAATGTAGGCTACTAGGTCACTTGCTTCAGATAGTTTTAGGTTATTAACACTATTCCTCTGCCTTTCATTCTTCCCACTGTGTGATTCATACTGAAAAAGGAATTTATCTTGTCTTCAACAGTCTGGTAATATATTAGTAGATGATTCCACAATAGTATTCAGTGCCAGGCCAGGTGTTTACTTTGATCCTCAAAGCATGTCCCTACATTAACAGGAGATAATTCCTGAAAGTGAGGTTCATTAAACTGACAGTGCTGCGCGATTACGGTTTCACAGCTCTCAGTTCTGGAGCAATATGATTTGGCACACTTTGACTTCTGTCTTTCTCTGCATTGCCTTCTATAGGCATGCTTGATATTTTCTCCCTTCCTGTGTTAAGTTCTGAGAAGACCAATTCGTCAAAAAAATGAGAAAATACCCAAAAAAAGGAAAGACAAAGTTATTTAAGGAACGTAGGGAAACCACAGTTTGAGCGTGTGACATTCCAATCTGTGCAAGCATATATGAAGTATTATAACTTGAAAAAGTTTAAGTAACTTCAGACTAGACATACAGGCAAACTTTAGCTTAAGCATCTTCAAAAAACTATAAAAAATATAAATGTAAGCTCTAGTAGATATCTATGTAGTACAGACACTTCAAAAGGCAAAAGTATTACTATGTTTTGGTTATTAATAAATCACATGGAAGTTTTCCAGCAATTTCATAAAAGTGTAAATAAGAATAGATACCTAAATACCTGGTGTGACTTTCATGTTAGGAAAGGATTTCTTCAGGTGTTAGGTGGACCAATGCTATTAGAGCCAGTGGAGTCCCAGGAGCTGTGACTCTTCAGGAGTGCTGAGGTACCTTTAATTTGACAGATAGTTCTCTGAACTCTGACATGAGATTTACTTTTCAAAGCAACAGTAATACTTCTTTTGAAGAAGTCATAGGAAGAGAAGGAGCCAGAAAGCTGACTAGATAGAAGTCAACGTTGTATTTTCATTTTACTTCTTGACAACATGGCAGTGTTTATTGCTTATAAGAACTGCTTTTAAGCAGATTATTAATGATAAGAGTCTGCCCTTATCTGATACTCTATTCCAAAGCCTTGAAATGGCTTGCCTGACTGCAATGACTGAAGGAAACAGTGAACTCCTGAGTTTTTGTATAGTATTATTCCCATCTTACCTCTGCTGAAACCTATATTCCACAGCAGGTTAATTTTCTGCAAGATCGTGTTGCACTGTGGCTATAGGAAATTCTGCAGTAACTTACTTAGAAGCTGAAGTTTTGAGTATATAGGAATATTCTGAGTGCTAGGGATCTATTTGGTCTGCCTTTATATGCTAAAAATGATATCCACTGCCAAAGGTATGGTTCAGATCTTTGTGCCTGGCACATAGGCAGCCTGCCGTATGTCATCTGAGAATTTCTGATTTGGATTTTCAAGCTTGCCGGTGGTTCTGGTTTTCATCATTCAGGTATGGGCTAAGAGGTCAGTGGTGTTACTCTACCAGCAAAACAATGTCCCCATTCCTTGTGCACTAAAGAAGGAAATTTGTTAGCTCAGGCTTATACAGTTAGATTAGGCTTATACAGTTGTCTTCTCATACCACTACTCTCCTTTTGGACAAAATTCTTCCAAAATCTAGTTAATTGAACCTCTAGACTAATAAAATCTTTGGTCACTCTTAGAATGAGAAGTGACTTACTACCAGTTAAAGCAGATACTTGATGTGAAACATTGGCTTCTTTGGCAGGCATGCAAGTAGTATAAAGTATTTCAAATAAGCTCTCAAATGAGAATAGTTACAGCTGGGCTAACAATGAGAAATCTAAACAGAAGCATCCATTATTTCTGATTACAGCTTTATTTCATTCATAGTCCTAGTACTTGATAAACATTTTTATAAGCATAACTTGCCAAAACTTTTGTTAATGGAAATCATAGCAGGAGAGTCACAGAACTGTAGGAGAGTGCCTAGGCTTGACTGGGTTGCAGAAACAGCTGTGCTGTCCCCTGTGCAGCTGCAGAAGTGGTTAGCACTGGCATGCAAGCATGACCTCATGATAAACTCACTGATCCTCACTAGTTATTAACTGTTTAACTACTTGCAACCAACATTCTTATCATAAGAGGAAAAGACTGCTGCCTTTCTTTTGCGTATCATAAAGACAAGTACGTTTACCAGCATTATTGACCAAAGACTTAGCAATGAATTCATAAGCTGGAACAGTCATGTGCAATATACACATGAAATTACATGTGTAATTTTTGAGAATAGTACCATGTAAAATTCCCCCACTAGGACTTAACTTGTTTTTAAAATGTGTAATATTACAGTGACCTAAGGGTTGCTCGTTTTGGTTTTGTCTGTGTCTAAAAATGTTGTATAGCCTAAGATATGGAAATCCAACTCTCTCAGAAAGTTCTAGGTATCATGACTGCATGACTTCCTGATAAGGACAAATTATCCTATTTAGCAAGATGTACATTCTGTGATAATGATGTGCTTTGAAGTGTCATTGAAGAAAGACACGAAGTAAGAAAAGCATATAGACATACTGCTGCTTTTTCATTTGGAAAAAATTATTTTATCTTCCTAAGTCAAATAATATCATATAACACGTATGAAATACATTTGAATAACCTCATTCAAAGTCTGTGGGATGGAATAGTGTATTTTGTTCAAACACTAAGCAAACTGCATTTGTTCTGCAACTTTGTTGTCTGAAGTTGGGAGGTTGATTCTCAGCTAACCAGCCAAGCGCTCCTTCAAAATACTGCAGTCAGAAACAGTCCCGCAGGAAGTGGTATTTGTGATTCAGTAAACGGCACCTTGCCCACTGAGTCACTGTTGAGCCAGCGTCCAAATGTGTTTCTAGAGTGTGGAATATAAAACTGAAGTCCTGACTGTTTGTGGCCACTAGAAATTCATTGAACTATTGACGAGAACAAGGATACTAACCACAACATCCCAGATTCCAGACAGAGATAATTACAACTTTCCCCCACTTACTTCTTTGGGAGAATAATTCTTCTTCTTTCCTCTAAGCTTGTACCATTTTTCTGCACTGAGCTGGTCACTATCCTCTAAGCATGTTAGAAAGATAAGTGCCACAACTCAGATGTGCAGCCTGTCTTTCTGTGGGCATTTCTGGAAGTGCCAGGCTTGCCACCTGCAGTTTTGCAATCCCATGCTTTATCCCACTTGGAGACTGTCTTTCAGACTTTTTACTGTAACCTGTCTGAGCTTTTCCAGCTAGTTCAGTTTTGCAGCTGAAGAGATGCGCTGATTTGCTGTACATTTCCTCTCAGAACTCATGACCCAGTAGATGTGCACAGTGACTCAGAACAGCCTTTTCTAAACAAAGTCTTAATTTATGGATAGGAATTGAGCAAACCTCAGCAAAGTTTAAGCTGCAGATGCACCGTACAAGTGATCTTTCTTACTGGCTTTCACATGTCCAGCACAGAATTCTTCTCTACTCAATAGGTTTTCTGTTCTGGGTTTGTTTTCTTTTTTTTCAAATCCCATTGTTATATAGAAAAAAAGCCCCCAAAATCCCAACTTTACAATTTACAAAAAGCAAGTCCTCAAAACAGATGTCTAATGTCATTCATCCACACGCTAATTTATGTGAAGTTTTGTGGAAGAAAACCTTGGTACATGAATTTACAAATGGGTTTGGTTGACCTTGGCTGGATGCCATGTGCCCACAAAGCTACTCTATCACTCTGCCCCTCAACTGGACTGGGGGGAGAAAATAAGATGGAAAAAAACCCCTTGTGGATCAAGATAAAGGCAGTTTCCTAAAGCAAAAGCAAAGTAATGTGAGATGGTGCTTGAAAGATCACAGGTTCACATCTGAAGTGGTCCAACAGGCGGTGCAGGTGCTGTGATACTGCGTGTAAGTTCATGATATAGTGCTTAGAATTTAAGTCTTTTTCATGCTGAACTGTTCACAAAAATCTTATCACAGAATCACTAGGGTTGGAAGGGACCTCTGGAGATCATTTAGTCCAACCCTCTTTTTCCCGATTTTCATTTTTTTGTAATTATGAAATAGTATCTAACTGCATTTGACTTAATTTTAGAGAAATTTTAGTAGGACTCTTAGTAACGCTTGCTCTGGACCTGCTCGCATTATTGTTAAAATCATTACTAGCTACATATAAATGGTTTGAATTTATAGCAGGAAGATGCGTTTTGGACCACTTAGTTAACCTCTGTAATTTGTATGCAATGGTTAACTGATTTCTGGAGTTACGGAGCATAATAAATGTTAGGTAGCTCATTTAGCAGGTGAATGTAGGTATAGTTTGTCAGCATGAGTACCTTCATTAATGTTAAGAATGTGTGAAAACATTAGATGTAGGTTCATCAAGAGTGATGCAGTAGCTTCTACAGCAAAGGGACATAAGCATGCAAAATTCAGTTCCCTTGCCACAATATTACCAATTCTGAGTACCTGCTGGAACTGCGCTCGCAGGTCCACCCCTCTTTGTTCATAAAGGAGCAAATAATTCCATCAGAGTGAGGAATAGGATATTACTCAATGTGAGAAACAGTGGCGAGCTTTCACCCTGAACATGGTCAAGAAGTTCGTTTGGTGTCATATAAAGAATGCACTGATCATGCACAGCATGCCAACTAATCCTGGTCTCCCCTTCCTCTTCCTTTATCTTTCCTCCACCCTCCAAAACAAAATTTTCCATTTGATCATGAAGGAAGTGAGGGAACCTGGATGCTACCCCAGGAGAGAAAGCTAGAGGAAGGGCTGGGTCACTTAGTCAAGCAAAGGGGAGGAGAAGGAAATGGTCAGTGAAAAATAAGGTTCTAAATGCATGGCTTTGGACTAGAAATATGTTGAAATACTTCTAAAGAAATGAGGAATGGGGATAATATAGGCAAAGTGGTTTAATCATATGCAGTTAGTAACAGGAGCTTTCAAAGTCTGTGGCCTTGTTTGAGACCAATGGCCAGCAACATAATACACAGGGCCAGTTCTCACTATCTATCGAACCTGAAATGCCAATCATTATGAAATTCCTGGTATCCCTTCATGCTACAGTCCACCCACATAGCAGCCCGCCTAATCTGAAGCTCACTAGTTGACCATAACTCCATTTTGAACAGAATCCTTACTGATGCCTTCATCTGTCATATTCTGCCTGTTGCAGCACTTTTCTCTGTGGCTTCTCTCTCCCCCCCAGATGTGACGTTTTAGGCCGTCTACATTCTGACACTTTAAAAAGCTTACAACAACAAAAGAAACTGATCCCATCATATCCAGTTACCATATCTGTGTACTTTGTATGTGTATGTTAGTGTCTATTTATTTAAAAAACCCCAAACAACTTTTGGTATTTGTACTGTGCAAGCGTAAACTAATGTATTTCATGTTAGCCCGTCCTAAGTTAAGTAGCTTTTTAATTCTTTTTTTTTTTTTTTTTTATTATTTTGCTTGGTTTGTATGTTGCTTTTAGGGTATTTCTTCAACTAGCACATTTTCTGCCTGTAGTTCTGTGAACAACTGTAAAAGCCAAACAACCTGTTTGTGAGCATGTTGGGGTTTTGTAGGTGTATTGCTTTTGTGATGCTGAAGACTTACACAGTGGAGAAAATGAGAAACTTCAAAAAGTCAGAAACACTGGTATTTTACCCCTGTATTGCCATAGGGTAGAAGCTCAGAGAGTGCAGGTGATCAGTTGGGCTAGTTGGCAAGAGTTGTGGGGTCAGACAATTCAGTCCCTCTGGAAGCACTCTGGCTTCCTGATGAATTCTGCTCTTATGGACTGGCAAAAGAGAACTGAAAAAAATAGTAACATTGTTATTTTGAGATTTAATGACTTGACTACATCTTTCCTAGCCTTTGGAGAACTGTGAAGATAGAGTTATCATGCAGTTACTCATTTCAAGTCATGGGGAAGGGTTAGTAGTTGAAGACCTACTGGAAAGGTCTTACATTGCCAAGTAACTAGGCAACTCAAATTCCTTTCGACTTTAGCTTTAGGAAGATTTTTTACAGTCTATAAGTGAAAAATCATTGAACAAACAAAAGGCATTGTCCCTTCCTGTACTAAACCTGGCGCATGAATAGGATTTGTTGCTGCTTCCTGCACACTGCTATTTCTGAACCTCATGGGATCACGAACAGGCAAAACTATTGTGTATCTGATTAAGAATTAAAAGGGCAGGCTTATTTTGCCCTCTCCTTGGAACTTCAGGTTGAAGATAAAATAGGTAAGATGGGGTTTTTTACTGATTGAGAATTCAAGCATGTGTCAGTGCTTATGGTTTATGAGCATTCACAGAGTTTTGCAAGGAGATAAGTAGCTGGCACCACTCCTTAATGATGCCTGTTTACGTGGTTCTTATACAACTCATTTGCTTACATTGGACCTCTGCTTTATGCAGCCTGATCAGCAAGCAAAAAGTAGATGATGTCTCACATAACTGTAGGAGTTTTAGCCAGGGTACACCCAGCTTTGTGGGATGAAGATTAAGAGAGACTGAGAGTCAAATATTGAGGAGCAGCATGTCTTTTACCCAAAGGTCTTTTTAGGTATATCAGGGCAACTTCCCCATTTCCTTCTGATACATAAACAAGAACACCATGTTTAGTGGCAGCAGGAAGTTTCTGCTTCTTTCACTTCCTGGGAAAGTACTTTTCTTCATTTTTTTCTTTCCTGTAGCAAACAAAGTTCTGCTAGCAGGTTCTTCCCCATGGTTCACCCTGGTGAGAAATGATTGTCAGCTCATTCTCTGAAAGCAGCTAACTGAGGTTGTTTGCAGGTGCAAGATAACATCATTACATTTTCACAGTTCCCTTTCTAGTCATGAGATTTGTTTCTGAATTATGTTGTAGTAGGCATAGTCACTGGAGGTAAACCGCTGTCATCCACCTTACTTGTCATCTAGCTGAAGATGCTCATCTTACCTGACTGCCTCAGATATTTGTTTTACCTTCTTATCTCTAAGTGCAGGAGGAAAATAAAGTTTTTGAGGTCATAAGCAGCCATGATGAAGAGTAACACAGGGACCTGCCTTCTCTTCTAGTGCTTGAATTTTAAGCCAAAGGTTTGCCAAACTGCTGCCTGAAGAAGGCTGGGTTATTATTCAGTACAAGTCCTCATTCTGTTTCCAGCTGCCTCAAAAAAACCACACCTCAACACTTTTGGCACCTAGCAATGTGAAAACATACAGAGCAGACAAGGAAATGGAAGCAAAGTTCAACTATCTTCCCTCCACCTCTTCCTCAGACTTCAGGGGAGGAGAAAAGTAATTTTCAGGCCTACTGGGCATCTGTACTCATCAGCAATTATCAGGAGTACCACAGATAGCAGACAGGGACCACTAATTTTCTTGAAGCTGCTGGAAACAACCGTATCTTTAGCATTACAGACCTTTATTATATCACTTACTGCACTTTCCTACTACTTTTTTGAGTTCCCATGGATTGCTAGGGAGGTACTGAACATGAATGAGAGGTAGGCATATGACAGCAGCTATGAAAGAAAGTAACTTGGGGCAAGCTCCCTACTGAGGTGTGATTCACTCAATCAGGATATTCCTGAAGAGTTCATAATCCTTTGATTGTTTGTGTTTTGTAGATAAAAAGTAAAATAATTTAGAATGGCTGATATTAAAAGACAAGTTAATTGTCTCTAATGGAACTTCATATAAATTTAGTTCATTTTCATTGCCCTTATTTGAGAATAAGATGTTAGAAATGAAAGTCCAATTTTGACTCTTTTTCTCTAACTTGGCAGAAATGACCTGTGTTTCCAAGTTCCATTTTTAAATGCTTGTGAACATCCAGTTTCAAAATATAAGAAGGAAGAGTTAATAGTTTTGACCTTACAAAAGCTAGAAGATGACAGATGTCCTGAAACCTGTTCGGTAACAGGCAGGAATGAGTTTCACATTGTGAAGTGGTAGTTCAATTCTTTCTACTAGTAACATGAATTATTTTCTCTGCCCGTTAAGTAGATTTGGTTGATTTCAAGAAAAAAGCATTATTTCTTTCATGGAAATAATTTCAGGAAGGCCTTCTCAGAAAAACAGTTACTTTTAGGGAGCAGCTGCTCGCCTCAAAAAGTAGCAGAACATTCCTCAAATTATTAGTCCCTAAAGACCGAAAGCATCTGTCACACTTTGAAAAGATGTAAAAACAGTTCCATGGAGGAAGGCTAAGGCTCATCTTTCCATGCACTGGACTGGTAGGATAGGAACTACACCTATTGCCAGTGGGATCTGTTCAGGAGGGAGTGTCTTTTCTTGGAGTTCTCGATAGATCAATAAAATAGCTCTCACCGGAAAGTAAGGTGTAGCTGGGTATTGCCACACAAGTGACAATAAATGAAAGTTTATCTGTCTCATATTCATTCTAGAAGATATGTCACGTGTAAGAGTCATGGGGTAAAATGACATCACGTCCTCACAGGGAAGAAATCCTGGCTTACTCCAAAGACATGCAAAGGGAGGGGTTTCTGTGATATGTTTGAAAGTAGTATAAAGCAAGAGACATCATTACCTACATTAAAAAACAAGGTGCACAACACATTCTTTTCTGTCCTATTATGGAAACTGTTTATTTTCACCCTTTCAAATGAGCCAAAATTTGCAAAGGGATATGTTTCAGGGAATGCTAGCAGTACAAATTTCTCAACAAAATGCCCTGTGTGTTCTCACTGCTAGCCTGCAACATCAAAGAACTCACCAGTGCATCCTGCTTCCCGACATTGCATGGACATTTGGCCACATCATATTTGAACCCATTCTGTGTAAACAAGAGGGGGCTGTTTAGTTTTGTTTAGTTTTTAAAGATTTTTAAAGTACGATAAGAATACTCCAGTGCGGTGCAATAAATTCCCTGTGGAGTTCAAAGTCATTGTTCACTTACCTTGTAATGTAGAACTGATACCGACAAGAAGTATGACTGTAAACACAGCTGAAATGAATTAAGATAGATACTTGGGTAAAAAGGAAAGAATAAGGTTTGGGCTGCCTTTTTCTGTTTTTTCTTTTCTTTTTTTTTTTTTCTTTTTTTTTAATAAAATAGTAGAAAACAAAACAATTCCTAAAATTCTTTAATTAGTAGCTGAATAACGTAAGTGACCATTCAAATACAGGAAGGTTGAGGCATATTGTGAAAAATATTAGAACAAGCAGGCTTTCACGGAAAGACATGTAGCTGCCATCCACCATGTCCAGTTCTTGCTAGATGTGACAGACATTAAGAAACATGGCTATTTTTGGGCAGAACCTGAAGAGAGCTAACTACAGTGAATGTTCATTTCAGAGGATGTTACTGACTTTTATGCCTTAATGTAAACTCTCTGCAAACTGTATCTGAAATTTCCTGTAATCCAGGTGGGAAACGCAGTTGGTGTAGGTATTCCTAAAGTAGCTTTATACTTGCTAACTTAGCTACATCTAGTAGAGCTGCAGGGGCATGTAGTTTTCATTGTTAGGCTTGAAGTCCCTTCGGGGCAGGTGGACCTAAAGCTGCCACAGCTATGCTGGCAGCACTGAAGATTCACGCTTACAACTTCTTGTGATTTGTCTACACAAGTTCCAGTGCCACAGATTGCCCTGTAGGCAGATTGAGAAGAGTAAACCCTACTCAAACCTCTGTTACACAGGCATCCAAGTTACAACCAGTTCCAAGTTTCTTTACTGTGAGCTGCACCACTATCTCAAATCTGCAGAGCATGTCTTGTTGATCTCCAATTCTTCAGCACATCTTTTATGCCAAGGCTCACAAACAGGTCTTCTGAGCAGCACTATCCTGCTGCCTGCTGAAGTGCCAACCCAGTGATGCACTAATCCAGCTTCCAGGCATAAAGGTTAAGTTTTCACCTGAAGTATGCATGTTTCCTTGTGCTAAATAATTTTTGTATCTCGGTGCTGAAACTAGTCAAGCTCTGTGTGCTTCTGCCATTCTGTTTGTTGAGGTACATGTGACATACTTTGTTGGGGATGTCATGAAATTGCTTATTGACTTTATAGTGCAGGAAGCTCTTCATTAAATCAGTAACCTAGAAAAAGAAAAACGCGGTAGTATGAGCAAAGTATCTGAGTGATGGAGGACTATGAATTAGTCATATTTACTGGAGGATGTGTTCCTAAGATAGATGTCTGTGGGTGCTGTTCTCTGTGAAATTTATGTGAAAGGTGTTGATGACTTGTCCATTTTCTTCCTGCTTCCTGTCCTATGAACAGTTATCTTACCATGTTCAACTGTTTTCCCCAGTTATCTCATTGTGGGCAATCTTCCTGAACAGCCCAGGATATACTCCCACAAAGATATCCTGGTACTGTCAGAGACATGCCCAGGGCAAAGACCATTAACCCAACTCGCCTTTCATCAGCTCCCTCAATCTCTCATGGTTTTTTGCCTCCCTTCTCTTCAGATTGATTGCTACAAGTAGTAATCATGGTTGTTCACAAAGATTGTTTTCTGGTCTGACTGCCATGTGGCGCTGTGAATATCATGTGTCACTTCACAAGGATGGGGCAAAAAGGAAGGGTATCCTTCACTACATCTTCTTTCCTAGCTGATTTGGGTATGTGAGCACCAGTTTATTCATGGGAGAGAGTGACTACAAGAGTGAGGGGATCATCAGTGTAGTTCTGTAAAATAAGTATAGTGGTGCTGTTTTATAACTGCTGAAGTAGAAGTAGAGCTCACATTGCCACCTGGGCTGAAAACTCAGGAACACCAAAGTTTTTGCCATAATATCCAGTTCCCAAATAGCATTTTGGTGAAAAACCAGTTAACACATGTGGGCTAAAGAAATGGTCATGTTGTCCACGACCTTAAATTATTTAATAGACTCAGCGAAAGCTTGTGATTAAAAGTATGTAAACAGCTGGCCTTTTTAACTTTGAGGTGTTTCAAAAACAACTTAACCAGTTGTATCTGCAAGTTCTTGCTTATTGTTTCCCATGAGCAGAGATATAGCCCAGGGCTCTGCAATCTTGACAGCTGACAGTAATTTTGAAAAGATACTGTGGCACTACCAGATATTGTGCTTGTTACACTATGTTTGGAAAGAAAACTCTTCAGTGCATTATAGGAAGAGAGCAGCATTGCATTTTTGTTACTAATATGTGAAAGTTACTGAAGTACTTGTAAAATTTTCTAGAAAAATGGTAAACATCATCATCTTCTGTGATGAAGTAGCTCAGTACCGGACTGGTCGTTAGACTGATCATTTATAAACAGTGAGCCAAAATTTGTCCCCAGCTACACCCTCGTAGTTCCACTGACGCCACAGTTTGTGACCTTCGAATGGCTGTATTTCTAGCTATCAATGATGCAATTAGGAAATGTGAAGATAGTGGTGGTGTATGCTACTTCTCCAGAATTATTAGCTGTAGTAGTAAGAGCTCTGATTAGAAGAATACATTAGTAGGAGTAAGCAGCACTAATAGTCACAGCTGCTGAATACTTTCCTGTGGCGCTTTTTGTCAATAGGGGCTCCATTTATTACTTTTTTCCATGATGAAGATAACCAACTATTTTCAGCCCCTTGAGATTAACCAGGATGAAGGTCATCCAAGTTTCAGCCTGGTTTCCAGTCAACCCATTAAAAATTTCTACCACTAACAACACAACTAAAAGTATTTTATTAGCTGTTCTCATTAAGCAAAAATTGAAATACTTCAATGCTTCCTAGCTAGCAAGTCTGCTCTTGTTTTACCCTTTTTAAGAACAAGAGACAAAATGAAACCTATATCCATAAAACTAGCATACACAGTTTAAACCTGAGAGGAGACCAGCTTACTGCTTTTGCTGCACCTGAGCATATGTGACTGATGTAAAGAAAGCCATAGCAGGGACTGGTATAGATAAGGGATTGTATAACCGTCACTGCCAGCTGGAGTGGTCATAAAAGCCAGGTTGGATGGGGCTTTGAGCAACCTGGTCTAGTGGAAGGTGTTCCTGCCCCTGGCAGGGGGGTTGGAACTAGATGATCTTGAAGGTCCCTTCTAACCCAAACCAGTCTATGGTTCTATGAAACTAGTCTATGATAATATGGTTCTATGATCTCCCATACCCTGAACACATGGTCTAGACGAAGAACCCTAAAAAATTACTACATTTGTAGGGGATATGAGCTGTAAATGGCATCTGGTATTCTGGATAGGCAATAGTATGAATAAATGGTTTAGCTGCAGCAGGATGCACCAAAAGTTTAAATGATATTGCTTGTAGGTCACTGGGAAAACAGAGTGTGAATGGAAGTCCCGTGAGTTCCATTCCAGGGCTCTTACTTACAGCTATCTTCAGTGAAATGACATGAGCAGTGAAGTGCCCTGAGGGCAGTGTGTGTGACTGTGCATGATATGTTTGGTTTTGTTATTTCATTTTTCATGGCTCCATAGTGATAAAACCCCTTGACTATTATTTCTTGCATTCAGAGAATACTAAGAATCATGGAATGGTTTGGATTGGAAAGAACCTTAAGATCATCTAGTTCCATCCTCTGCCATGGGCAGGGATGCTCCACACTAGATCACATCACCCAAGGCTCTGTCCAAAAGTAGCCTCCTGTTCTGGAGACTACAGAGTACTTTTGGAAGAATTCGTAAAGAACAAACCCCCTTAAAATTTAGACCTTTTCAGATACCCATATTTCTCTGACTTCCATATCAGCCTTTTCTTGGAATCTTGGCCTTATAATTTAGAATAAATGATAAATATTTGTATTTTCATGCTGTTGCTACTCCACATTCTTTCACGGCATTTAATGTGTTCCAGTTTGTAAATACAAGCTGTTACAGGAACCCTTACTACTAAACTATTGGAACAGATTCATGTTTACATGAAGTTTGAAATAAAGTGGCCTGTCAGTCCAAAGTATACAGTTCTCCCACACCACTTGGGACATTGCATTTCCTTGCATGCCTGCTGTCTCTAATGGAATCAAAGGAGTTCTGGGTTGTTCATGGTAGATTAGTTTAGTTTGGGTGTGGAGTAATTTTTTAGATTGTATAAGGCACCTCAGTATGTGAGGTATATATATGGAATAAAAAAGCTACCAAAACTCATGTGTCACATTAGCAGGCAACATAAAGTGTGCGGAATTACCTTGACTACATTGCAATGCTGATATTTTTTTTTAATTTGGGTTCTTCAGTTTATGCCTTTTCAAAAATTCTTGAGCAGGCTTTTAAGTTTGGTGAAAAGTTGACTTAACTATCTTAAGCTGACAACCCAAAAACATGTTATACCTTTTTTCCAGCTATTTTTTGAAAGCTGTTGAATCTGTATGTATCTTCTGGTTTTGGTCCTTCAAAAGCCTACAGTAGAATAAGATTTTGTTGTTTTAAGCATTTTATAAATGCATAGAAAGTCATGCTTTCAAAAAATTCACAATTCAACGAATACGCCATTATTTGGTAGGACAGCAAAAGAGAAACCAGTGTGTGGAAAGTTCAGGTGGCTAAATCAAGGTCATAAAATGAAATCCTGAAAGAGAAATCAATGGCAGTACTAGAAGGAGTTCCCAAATAATTTCCATCACCTGCAAAGTCAATTCTTGTATATCTCTGTTCTCTTAAAATGAACATTGCTCATAGACATCTGCCCACCTTATAGATTTCATGAGATGTGTATTGGAATGTTGACAAATTGAGATCTCCAGTCTTAAAGATGACATGTCTATCACGAACGGTCTTTGCTATGGTATGATATGGTGTTAATTTCTGTAGAGATTAGGAGTTTCTGTTTGATTGACTCAGTTCTTTTGTTTGAGAGAGTAAATCAGGATATGTTTACTTTCCACTGATACATGGTATTGGTATTCTAGGTGGAATGTTCACTGGCTGCCAAAAATATGTTTATGTGCTAGTTGTTTGGAAAGCTCAACACGTGAGAAATGAAACTTCAGACTTTTAAAAATCATATGCATACTTAACAGCATCAGTCCCATCTGCTGCTTCCCAGCTTCAGCAGTATTATCTGCCATTATCTGTCAATTCCTATAAGTATCTCCACCAGATGAAAAGCTGGACTATTGTTCTTTGAAGTAGGATCAGTCAATACTGATAATATTAATGTTTTTCACAATCAGATATTTTATAGATCCTATGTCTTTCAAGCAAAATGTTGCTCAAATTAAGTTAAAGTGTCCTAAAACAAAAGCCCTGTTAGGGAAAACAGCTTCCTGTGTGGAAGGCAAAGTTCAGCAGCTGGTAATGGTGACAGCGTATCTATCTGACCACTATGAAATGACAAACAAATCCATATTTTTAATTATTTGGGATAAGGACTGTCACAGAATACAGATGTTAGAGTAACCAAGGCCCATGTTTTAAGACAGTTACAAGTGTTTATGATGATAGAATCATAGAACACTATGTTGGAAGAAACCTCAAGGATCGTTTGGTCCAACCTTTATAGGAAAAGCATGACCTAGATGAGATATCCCAGGACCTTGTCCAGCCAGATCTTAACAGTGTCCAATGCTGGGGAGTCCAGCACTTCCCTGGGGAGATTATTCCAATGGCTGATTGGTCTCGTGAAAAATTTTACTCCTGTGTCCAGACGAAATCACCCCAGGACTATCTTGTGCCCATCACTCCTCATCTTTTCCACGTGATCCCTTGTAAAAAGGGAGTCTCTGTCTGCTTTGTAGCCACCTTTTTTAAATACTGGAACTTCTTCCAGCACATAAATCCCTATCATTATACCCTTAAACCTTTGCAAAGTTCATTTAACAAACATGTCTTTTGTGCCAGGTATCCAAATGGGTGGGAGAGTTTCAACAAATCTTCTGCTAGAAGTCACTCATTTTCATTTTGATATGCCTTGCAAGGGAAGGAGAAAAGACTTGCTAGACTTTCTCTTGCCATCATAGTGTAGATGACTGAAGATTGGATTATTTCAGGCTGTAAGGGCATAGCTAGTTTGAGTACTAATAATAAATATTAAATGAACTTCAAGATGCTTTCCTTTGAGAAGAAATGGTATTCCCCAGGCACCTAACAAGGGTAATACAAGGATAATTGGGAGATACAAATTGAGCAGTTTTTCTCTGCTCTAAATGCACAAAGACTCCTCAAAGTCAGTAGGTAGTAAAAGAAGCATATTGGGAAAAAGCAAATAGCAAGTCTGGGACAAGCAAGGGTAAAATGGAGATGCTAGTGCCTGCTAGAAAGAGTAGAGAGGTATGTTTGAGACCTGTTGGAAGGAAGAATAATAGTTCAGTTTTGATAAAGCCAGCATCATTCTGAATTCTGGATACACATTCAGACCTTTTGGACCATGGAAGTTGAGTACTAACTTTCAGAATCTTTATGATTCTCTCAGAATTAAGCTGAACATAACTTGAAAAGTATTTGCTTTCTTCACTGGTCAAAATAGTGCTTCATCTTCCTCACAAAGAACTGTTTGCTTCTGGTACCAGTCATTAAAGCCCATTCCCTCTTCTTTCAGTGTTCTGCTGTCCATTAATCTATGTATTTCATGTAAAAGAGAAATGTAGCTGAAATAAAATAAAATAAAATATAAAATAAAATAAAATAAAATAAAATAAAATAAAATAAAATAAAATAAAAAAAATAGGAGTGGGTTTAAATTCCCATCTAGTTCTATATTTTCTGCAGCAACTGTCACTTAGTGGAAGGGTAACAGCAACATGAATATATACAGTGTATTGACATACATGACATACATTGTCCTGCAGTGAAGTACTGTGCTCACTCAAGTGGATAACTGCACTCATCTCTAGAAGGGTGAAAAGTTGATACTTTTTTTTATCGCCATTCTTATTTCCTGACTTTTTTAGTCATTAAAAATCAGCAGAAAATCTGAATCAGACTTCCACTTCTCTGGAGATGTTAATTTTAATGAGGAAGAGAAAAGAATAGGATATTGTAGTTGCTGTTTGGCAGATAAAGATACCCGTTCTTCCAGTGCTGATAAGGATTTCGTTCCTGTGATTAATATCTCTACCAGACATAAAGCTGGACTAATATTCTTTGAACCAGGATTGGTCAATATTGATAATTTTATATTCCTCCCCATCTTTTATTTCACAGATCCCACATAGTTCGTGCAAAAGGCTGTTCAGCATGTCTGCAAATTATACAGCTGAAGCTAGATGTTCAGAAGACAAAATTGTGACACTTTTTGCATTAATCCTTTATGCTTATTTCAAGTGAGCTCCTGAATGAGCTGGAGTTCAATGAGATTTATCATACTATTTTCTCATGTTCTTTAGAAAATCCCTGCTTCTGGCCTAGTAGAAATTATTATTTTGTGGATTGAACACATCATAGTAATTTTGTGAGCAAAATACAATATATTAGTGTCCTTAACCCTCTTCCATTCTAGCATAGTAGTACCTGCACAAAGACTTCACTAGTAGAGAAATTCCTACTCATTTGTCATTGATAGTGCTTTCTAATGCAACCTGAAAATTCTTTTAATCTGAAATTTTGCAAAGGTAAAATCTAGAAATCTTACAGATGTATTCCTAGGTTGCACATCATAATAGTGATCCTCTTGCAGCTCTCAGGGAGGAGTAATGAACAGGTGCTTTTAAACTGGTGTATTTCATTAGCTTTTCTGCATCAAGAACAACACAGGATTTATGTACTTTAAAACTCCTTGCTTTCTGAGAATCATACATGCTAACCAAACTTAAAACACTTACTTGACATCCCAGGAAGGGTCTTACTGACAGAGTTAAGCATCATGAATTCTTGTATTCCTTGGAACTCTATGTTCTGGCCATGCAACAGACCTGGCTTCTCTCTTTAACAGTATCGAAAGCCTGTATGCTTTAATGTCCTTGCCAGGAACTAATTTACAGGATTACTTTGTTGTTGCTGACATGCACAAATAGATTCTGACACTTGCAGTCATGCAGCTGTGTGAGCTTTACCTACCCAAAAACTTCTATAGGGCAGATTTTTGTTCTTAAATGCATACATTAAAATCTACATTTGAATTGGGGGTAAGAAGCAAAAAAATATTTAGATTTTGTCTTTCCGTGTGTTTCTTCTGATGCTTCATAGATGTTTAAATGTATAGGGAGGGTCTGCTGTGCAGTGTCTTTTAGCACCCGTGTTTCTGTTGATGTCAAGATATACATAAATCAGATCTTAAAGTGCAACTATTTTACCAACAGACTTTATGACATGCCAGATCTGGATAAGAAAATTGGATATACTGTGCAAGTGCAGCTTAGTAAGCAACCTTTGCCAAGTTTGGGGGGTGGGGGTGAGTGTGCAGAATGATGATAAAAATCATCAAGGTGTATAGAGATGTGCCTCTTTTGTTAGTACTGGTGACAGAGCAAGGACTGAGTTTTCCATCCAGTTATCAAAGAATTCAAAATCCAAATCTTACATGAGTGAAATATTAATTGATTTAGTTGTACCAAACTCAGGATCTGAAAAACAAGGTTCACTCTCATGGTACTTCTTGACTTTTCAAATACATAGGAAATAGCAGAGCTCTCCTGAAGCATGTTAGTGTATCTCCTTAGAAGGACATACCATGTTGCCTCTTCTCAGGTGTCACCTTGTCTGAACTTGGATCCACAATAGAAGTATAATCCAGATGCTTGCAACCCTATTAGTTGTCTCATTTCTCATATGACTTATTCCTCAAATCCAGTACAGAACTAAGCTTTGTTTGCGCACTCAGTATTTTTGATGGCAAGGAGCTATTTTTAGATATATCTATCCCTGTGTAAGTTTGCTGATTGCCACAGCAGCAAAATGATTGCAATAGCATGAGCGAGGGGACTGCCTAACATCAGTTAGATTTTCAACATATTTTTCATGCCACTTCCTTTATTTACGCTATTGTAAATAAGTTTATGCAATCGTGACTTGAAGCAAAGTCTGTCTTGCTTTACATAACTGTGGGTTGCATTTCAAAACAAAGTAGGATGTGACTTAAGTGGCTTTTAAGACTGAATATGACTGTCCGCCTCCTAGGGTCATCTTTATTCATTTCCTGTGCATAGATACTGCATACCGTACATTGTACTCTATCTTCTGTTATTTGCTGTTTGTTAATGACTATAAACCACCAGCCAAATTGCATTTTGTCTTTACTTTGAATTTATGCCTCGGATTTTGACTGATGTATCCACACTTCTTTATGAACTTGGTGATTTTGTTTTAGGTTTTTCCCATCTGGCCTGCCTTTTTTAGTAGCCCACTTCTATGGCATTGAAGCCTGATTTATTTGACACCTGTGCTCTTTCAAAAAGGCATTGCATTGGTATGACAGGCAGGTATTTGATCCTGTATCCATGCTTGCTCAATTTCAGTTAATTTAAATTCTTTTAAAAGGGAATTGGAGCAAAACACAGAAGTTTCAAAATACATTTGCCCTGTTCCAAAGAATTATTTTGATTACACAGTGACATTTGAAAATTCACTAAAGCCACACAGAAGTCTTTGACAAATGAAATCAGTAAACTGGAATGACAGGCATTAAGAGGGAAGATCTCATTCTGAATAATTCAGAAAATGGTTAATGTTGTAAAATCAAATGTAAGAAACATGTGCCACCTTAAGTTTATTGGAAAAGGTAAGCCTGTGACTGATTTGGTTAGCCTAGTGGATCACAGGATGTTAGGAAACACAGGAAATTTAGAGAACTGCTGTGATTGCAAACCAATTTTCTTTATCTATCTTCTCTATCACCTGCTTTGTCCCTCTAGTCTATGTGAAAAATTGAGATATCAAAAAGAGGAGTGCCCAATCAAACTGGTAATTTGGAAAGAAGTAGGACAGTTAGGAGGTAAGCAGCATCTGAGACTTCTGAATGAAATTTAACATGAAGTATGGGAATGCTAAAACCAATGCTGCTTCTCAATTAAAACTGCTGCTGCTGCTGAAGAGGATCGGTAGTAGTAAGCATTGCTCTTGCACTGAAAATATTCCAAGGTTCACTCAGGGCATTGTACACCAAAAAACCTTACCTTTATACCCAACAATTATTTGAAACTCTAGGTAAAACAGAGGGAACACTGGAAGATGATGTTCTGAGAGGATGAAAGAATACAAGTTTTGCAAGGGTAAATCTTGCTTCTTTTATTTGAGACTTCTTTGAGTGTGTCAGAAGAATGAGGAATTAATATGAACCAGATGATAAAGTTTGATGTGTTCAAATTTTGATTTTAATATCCTAAGGAAGTTAAATAATCATGTGGTAGTAACCAAAAAATATTTGGAATGGAAAAAATGAATGACTTTGTGGACATTCTTCTCCCATACTGCCATGTTATAGATATTGATGTGGAACTAAACCATGATTATACTGATTTGTTCTGTCATGGAAATAGTCTCCCTCTCAACTCTGGCTTCTGCTGTTAGGTTTTCTGTTAATGATTTATGCAATTCATGGCAAAGTTGCGTATTTTAGGGACATGTTCAGAGACTTAGCCTAACCTAGAGAAGAAAATACTTCTCCCATAAATAATGAGTATATGGAGAAGGCTGCCAAGCTGTTTTCCTTCCCAGTTTTAAAAGCTCAGTATTGACTACACAAGTCTTTCTCTTTTCTCTATTAAATATAGTGTGATAGCTTGAAGTATCTTGAGAGCAATTCTGGCATTGTTTAATGTAAATTTATGATTATAACAATATCAGTGCTAGAGAAAAATGTGCTGAAGTTTGCAAATGTGCAAATGGAGTTTGTTGAATCAACACTGCAAATACTATAACACATAGAAGCACAGTAGTTTGTGATGTTTTATTCAAATAATTTTCAGGAATTTGTGAAAATAATATAATATGTTCATATGACCCAATGACTACATCTGAAGAAATCAGAACTGACTCATGGACTCATGAAATACTTGCAAACCAAAAAAGCCTTCAGTGCAAACGCTACAGCCAAACCTTACAGTGCAGTCTCTCTTTTACTGGGCTATAATAGACTTCTTGCTGTATGCAGAAGTATGGGATTTTCATGATAGCCACTCTTATGGTTAATATTATAAACCACTTTGTAATGTTTTTTGTTCTCAGATACTGGTAATACACTGAAAAAAGAGGTGTTTCAGGCTAAGACTAAGGCTCTGTTAAGAAAGACTTTTGCATTGAAAGGGGCATTTGGGACTACACTCTCAAAATTTAAGTTACACTTTTAAAAGTCTGAAACAAATCTGAATTTTACTATGTGAACATCTGTACAGGTGAAGCAACTTTTCCGTGCCTTTGTCAAATGAACTTGGGTTAAAGCGAATCTCAAGAGGCACAATCAGCCTAAGGAGCTGAAGCTGGCATACTTACAAGTTAACTGCCTTTAGCTTATTTCAACCAGTTTATCCAATGGAGACCTGTATTTCCTAAACTGTTCAGTTTTTGTCTGAGATTACCCGAGAGTCATTTTAAAGAGTTTCATAGAAGAAGAAGATAAAATCTCCAAGTCTGGCTTTTCTCCAGGATGTAATGCAGATAGCTGTAGTTTACTTGGTAATTTAAACAGCTCTCCATGAGTCAATGTCCCCAGAATTGTTCTTGGCACTGCTTTCAGAACTGAGGTTGCTGGGTCTGCCCTCTGTAACCATCTCTGGTTTTCTATGTTTTATTACTTTGGAGGCCTTGTTTAGAAAACCATTCCTGTTTGGCAATTAGTCCATTAATATCCTTACATTTAAGAACATAGTGTATGTTTGGTATTTCTTGTATGTTAACAAACTTCAATTGCTCTGAAGAGCCAAATAGGAAAAGTCATTCGGAATGGTTATTTCAGATGCAGAAATGCATGCAAAAGGTGTCATATAACCACACCACTATTTCACGTCTTACAACAGCCTTCATCAAATTGAATGAAGGATAACTGTTTTTTCAGACAGATTTTTCTAGGCAGTAGAAGCTCTATCCATGCTGGTGGTCTTCTCTCTGGTCCAGACAAGCACCCAATCGCTGGCTGCAGGATTACAGTCCATGTTCCCTGTCAGAATCCACGTTCTTCTACTCCTTGTAGTGTTTGTGCTGTGTAAAGGTGGTTGCTTAGCCAATGGTGGGAATGTCTCTGTTTCCTTCTCTTCTGCAGCCTGCTCTTTGCAGGATTATAATCAGTAAATGAGGTTCAGCTCCTTGATCCCAGTATTCTGAACCCTCAGTCTGGATGAGATTTATATACACTCTATTTTTTTTTTTGAATCCTCAGTCAGCAGAGAAACACTCCCATAAGGATCTTCATTACAGTAATATTTCCAGCTGCGAAAATAAATGTTTAATTTCAGATGTTCTCATGTGGAAAATATCTTTATTGAATCTAAATATCTGTTTTATGCAATCTCTCTAAATATCTCTACCTTATGTAATTCATTGCAGTTTTTTTAGCAATTATAGCAGCCATTTTTACTAGATGAAAAAAAGTGAGGAGTGGTGCTATCCCTGGTTTTCAGATCCTTTTGAGATTTGGTGACTACTGGAGACATCTTCCAAATAAAACCAAAACAAAATGTTGCTAACATATTGTTAACTTAAAAAGCTCTCTGTAATAGGAGTAGCTGATATGCGTTCCAGCTAACGTACTATCTAGCACATTCACTATTTTTGATGTATTGGCATAGATGTATTGAGTATATCGTGATGTGTCTGTCCAGTGACTTTTCTTTGGCAGTCATGGTTTTAACCTTCCATTATTCCCAGGAAATAGGGACTGAGGCACAGGCTGCAGCCCTAGCAAATTAAAAAGATTAATTCCTGGGTATCTGAAGGCATTGTGTCTCACAGAGGCTTCAGGTGGCATAATGGATTATAATGTTAGGCAAGAAATTAATTTCTGGAAGGAGTAATGTTAGAAAGATCTGCAGTCAGTGTGTCAAACTCTTCTCCATTTCCATAATAGGCATAAACCAGAGAACTGATTTTTTTTTAATTGGGGTTTTTTTTTTTTGGTCAGAAAGAACTTACATCAAAAATGAAAGAGGAAGAGAATGATTTGCTTGAGGTTCTTTTTTCCCATGTTAGTATTTTTATGTTTCTGCATATCATAACAAGAATTGATACCATTCATATCCGCATGGTCTTGTGAGAAGGAAGTCATGTGAGAGGCAGAGGGTTTACATCACTTTTTTAGATTTGTTTTCTTTTGTAGTCTTAAGCTCAGGAATGAGCAATCTGCAATACAATGGCCCATGTTACTCTTTCTTTCATTAAATTATAACCCAAATCATGTTCAGAGGAACCTTAGGTTCATCCATCTGTCCAAAAGCAGTGTCACTCTATCTATCTATGACATTATTTCACCTGCTTTAAAAAACCTATGATAATAGGGACAATGTATGCACCTCATCAATATATACTAATAAAACTTGGATTACAGTTGTTGCAATTGAAATCCATTACTTTTGGTGCTGTCTACCATGTTTTATTTCTACATTCCTCATACACTTTAACACTGCTATTGGCATTCCCTCTCCTGCCTTTTTCTGTGACTGATGCAGTGTGTCTTTTCTCGGCTCAGAGGCAGCATTACCCGAACCTCTGAATGCGTTAGTTGGTCTCCTTCTGTCTCTTACCAGCCCATGTCTTTGTTGGCACCTAGAACTGGACCTAGTGTTTCAGCTGAGACTTTATTAAGTGGATAGTGAAGCAGGATTATTTCATGTGTTGTACCGGCCATACTCCACTGTAGACACTTCAGTACAATGCCTGCATTTTTCACAGCAGCATGATGTTGTTGACTCATCTTCTGTGAATGATTATAATCCTGAAATCTAATCCCACAGAACTGCTGCTGGGACTGTAGTATCCCAGCCAGTGCCATCTTGTCACTGAAGCTCATTTTCTTGTATTTGCCCAGAGATTTGCTTTTTTTTTTTTTTTTTCCCCTCTGGTTTCCCAAAAATTGCCTGAAGTTCTGACCCAATCTTCACCAGTATTTGAGCCCTACATGTTGGACAATAATAACCTCTATTCCACGCTCCTTGCTGTTTTGAAAATACTGAACAGTCCTGGGCCAAGGACAAAGTAGTTTTTTAATCCCCACCCAATGAAAAAACCCCGACCCATATCAAGTCTATGGCAATTAAAACAAAAACCAAAAAACAGGTTTCTCTGGTTTGCTCTGAAGTGCCAGGATAAGAAATCTGCTACTAGTCTTATCGTGCAGGCGAGCTTGCAGAGGCTTTGCTACTGATGACTGAGAAAAGAAATGCAAAGAGGTGCTCCATGTCCGAAGTGGAATTTATGTATGGCTATAGCTTGTCACTGCTGTGATAGCTCTTCTCTTCAAGGAGGGCAGACTGAGGTATAAATGTTGACACACAGGACTCACATATTCTTTCACAGGTCTACAAGTACCACAAAGGAATTAAGTGTCCTTGGCAGACAAAGGCAGCTCACGTTCTCTCTCCATAATCCCTGTGAAAATGTGAGACTATTTAGAATTCCTGCCATAACTGTCCCACAGTTCATCTGATGTTCAGTGACATTAAGTTACCAGTCTTAATACTTAATGTATCATGTACAAAAAGGTGGAGGAAGCCGGGAATTTCCCTGAGAGTTTCGGGAATGCATATCAATTTGCTCAGTGCTTAATGCTGTGTGCATAATGGAGAAAAGAGGTGTTACAGCAGAGAATTTAAAGTCTCACTATCTGTGTTTTCTCTTGGCTTTTTCTAGTCTGTCTCAGCTTAGGGAAGTCATCATACTTCTGTGCTTATATTTTCCTATATGACTAAAAGGATACCAGAAATGTGAAAATGAAAGGGAACTTTGAGAATCATGTAACCTCCTCACTGAGGTAGTATTAAAGAGATGCAAATAGTTACAAATTCCTGAGATACATTTGTGTTCAAATCGCTGGTGAATGGGACTTAAAACCTCACCAGCTAACTTCTTCAAGAGCTTTTCCATATTATTATAGTGTTTGTACTAACCCTCAGCTTTTGCATATTATGCTCACTTCTTGTTTTCCTACTGCTAAAGATGGAGAAGAGTTCATCACTATTCTTTTTATAATGTTCTTTCATATATTAGAAGCCTTTTGCCTTTGTATTTCCTCATGGTCCTTCATAGTTGTCTCTTTTCCAGACTCCATCACACCAATTTCTTCAACTTTTCCCTTTAGGGTATGTTTTCTAGTTGATTTATCATTCATGTTGCCCTTCTCCGGACTTTTTTTTGCCGGTTTGCATACATTGTTCTTTACTTTGTCTTTCAAGCAATACCATACTCCTCTTGAGCAGCACTCAGAAGCATTGGATTTCCACCTCCATTCTCTAGTCCACAACAAAACTGATAATTTAGAACAAGATGACATAGACTATTTTTGTAGCCATTACATTATTGATCCCTATTCAGTGTGTGTCATTTTGCCCAAATGTTTCACTGTTCTTTTACTAGTAAGCAATTATTCATTTTGAATTTGCATGCTTTCATTCTTCCTGCTCTGCACTCAAACTTATCCTTATCAAAACAGTTTTGAAATGTTGTCCTGATCTGCAGAGCACTTTCAATTCTCCCCAGTTTTGCAATGTGACAGATGTTATAACTGTAATCTCCAATATATTATCTAAATTGTTAATGAAAACATTGTACCGGCTTGTGGAAACTGACTCAAATGGGTTCTTCATTTGCCAGCAAAACAGAGATGCCTACTGTATGTATGCTTTATCAGTAGGACTACCCCAAAGCAATGTCCATCTAGACTGTATTTCACTAGTTTCGCTATGAGAATATCATATGGGATTGTCCTCGAAATAGATCTACTACTTCTCCTTTGAGAGGTCTATAGGTGTTCTGCACCAAGAAGGAAACTTGCTCGGACATGATTTGTTCTTGACAAAGCCGTGTTGGCTCTTGTTAGTAGGCTTCAGGCTTACCCAGGAGCAGAATGGATTTCTGCAATGAACCCAAATGAGATGTACTTCAAAGCAGATGATAACTCCAGTAGCACAGTGTGTTAGCTGAAGCCCCTTGTGCAGTTTAGAATTACTTGATTAGGGAGACACAGCTGAACACCAGCAGTCACACAGGATGAAACTGAAAATATATGGAGACTGAGAGATTATTAGGGGGAAACTGTCCTGTTTGCTTAGCTTGTTCCCATTCTGTGAAGATGTAGATTTTCTAATCCCTGTTGGAGAGAACAGAGGGGGATATAAATAGGCTGGCCTTCTTCGGTCATTATTATATAGTAAGGGAGACCATTTTCCATTCCTCCTTCTCGGTTAGCATCATCTCAGTCTAGAGCTCTGGGGAGCTGCAGGGTGGTAGAGAGAGTTGGATTAACCAGCTCTGTGGAGCCTGGTGGGATCAGGAGGGAAAGCAGTTGTGTGGGGCTATGGACAGGACTGGGGAAGATCCCCTGTGTATATAGTACAGGGACTGCAGGGGCAGGAGGACTGTGGAGCAGCAAAACAAAGTGAATCTTAATAATTTCCTCTTCATTTTTTCATCTTTGATCTTCCAAAATGAAATATCATCCTTAATTTGTGATGACCTTATAATTGAGTCAGTATGGTATGAATGTATTGTGTAATTAAAATGCATATTGGCTTGATTCAAGAAATCATGCCTTTCCAGACCTGCGTATGAGGTGCTGGAAATGAAAAATCTGCTTAAATGCATTTCTGAGGCAGGGTTCATTCATTTAGAGTATTTTAGTTGAAAACAAAGATAAATCTGCAGTGTTTACACTTCATCATGGTACTGTGGAGCCCTGGCAGGTTTTCGAATTTCTCCTCACATTCTTGTTTTTCACTTATTGACCGTGGTAGAGTAGAAACGGTTTGATTATTTTTAGCAGCTTGCCTACACAGCCATGCAAATCTAGAGGATCAAGTTGTCAAATGTCCTGAACATAAATACCATGGATTCAGGCTGCTAATGCTGCACCAGATGGAGACGTGCCAGCCCTGTCACTGACATTAATGCAACCAGACATTCAGGGTAGAAGTAATCTATTGTAGAGTGGCTACAATGCAGTGAGCAACATATATAGAGCAGAGGGTTTGTATTTGGGGAAATTTTTGTTGCCTTCTTCCATATTTGCTCTCACAGTCATTACAGCTAAGCAAAACCAGGAGGTGAGGCTTAAATAAAACAGCTCAGTGAAGGATGGATAAGACTTTTTTATGTACATGTCCATATTCAAGTTTTTTATTCATAGCTCCTGTTCAAAAACCCGCTTGTCGCTTTCCAGCCACCCTTTCTTTTGAGAACAGACACTGGATCGTCAATGACTTACTTCCAAATATTGCCCCACCATCTTTTCACAATGGAGATTCTCTATTTCTTGTTATTACCATTGTGTGATTGCTCTCCTTAGTCACAGGCTGTCACTTCTTTCCATAGAAATGGGCAGGAAGAGGTCAAATCACTACACATTTGAACCCCTCCCCATCCCCTGAGAACACTTTTTTTACAGAAAGAGCTGGCAGCATTACGGAGTTTTCAGAATTCTTCCTTTCCCTGTGGCTTGAATCAGACCTTGGCCAAGATAACCCAGACAGTAAAACAAGCTATTGTAATAGAAACGCAGCTGTCAGGTGTAACATTAGGCCATGAGTGGCATTGTAGGTGGTGCTTCTAATCAATTGCTTCATTATTCCACTGTTAGTTAAGAGCTTTGGGCTAAGGCTTAGGGAGTGAGCCTGTTAAGGGACCATGTCTCCTCTCATGTACAAGTCTATTACACTTACCAAGAGAATGTGCCGAATTTGCTTGACGTAAGTTTCATCATCCAAACCGTTGTCCAGGCACTGTTGGCCATTGGTAGTTCTGACATCAGTGGGTTACTGAGAAGAATCCACCTTCTGCAGACATTGCAACAGATCTGATGCGTAGATGTGTTAATGGTGCAGTAGCACCTTAGTGTAGTAGAGAACACACTAATAAAGAACCTGCTACTGGCTAATGCAGGCAAACTCAGTGTAGCTCCAAAGGGGTGTTGATATATATGTTGTATTTTAATGGTTTGGAGGGCTTTTTTTTTTGGTTTTTTGTCTTCCAACAAGTGAATGCTGTGATGATGGACCTATCTTAGTGCTGGTTATTTGCAGTCAGAAGGAGATACAGCAATCAAAACAAAGAAGAACCAGCATGGCAGAGCCCTAGGCTGAAAAGCTCTGAGATCTAAGAGGAAGTGTTCATTCCTACAGGCTGCCAAAGCTGGAGCTCCAAGCTTTGTCTCTTTCAGGGACGATTTCCTGTTGTTAATAATAAGTGGAAGTGGTCTGCAGGGGAAGTGATGTGTCTGTCACAAGTTCGAAAGCCCAAGGATTTGAATAGCAGAGTTTGAGGCCAGCAGTCAGGACTGAGGGTGATATATCAGATCTATTCTGCAAGGTCCGGTTTCTAGTTGATCACATTGCTCCGCTTACCTCTTCTGGTTCTTTGCCTTCTGAACATGTCACAGTTCTTACTTGCATAGGGAGGTCAGAAAACCAATTAAAAGGCACTATACTCCTGGGAAAGGAGTAAATTAATCAATTAAATCAGTAACAGTCAAGTCATGTAAGCCACTCCTTTCTCCTGAGCGTGAATAGATGGAATTTGAAGAATTCCCCGAATTAGCTGCCCAGCAATGTTGCACCCCCACTTCCACCAGCAGCACAGACCCAGAGAACGCTACAAAGGGGAGCAAAAAAACTCTAGAATTCTGAGTTCTTGCTGGCGCAAAGTCTGGTCATGTTTAAAACCATGGAAACACAAGCTGTTACATAGACACCATGTCACAAAGTGGGCCCAAAGGAGTCTGTGTAGTAACTCCGTCTCCTCGCCTGGCTGGATGCTCCTATGAGCTAACCACGAGGGATCAGCAAGACACCCTCCAGTTTGTCAGTATTGCCAGATTTCGCAATTTCATGGCAAGACTTTCTACGGCTGTTGTATCACTTTAAGGTTCCTTGGTGTATCAGAGCAGTGGAGGATTTTGGTTACATTTATTTCCTTCCTGATTATTGGAAAAGGCTTGAAGCATGAATTCAGACAGGAAATCATAGGACCCACAAAATATTGCATTTCGAAAATGTCATTAATTCAATCAAAATCTCTTTTTAAAGCACTTGAGGTGGGAATTTTCCTCCCTGTGGTCATTATCAGGCTCCTGATTGATGCAGCATGTGATACACTACATTACAGCAGGGTAATGCCCTGTCATAATAAAGCAATGATGCAAACTGTTGCCAACTGAAGCTTCCAAACTTGAACTGGTGACTTGTCTTCCTCTCTTGGGCATTGGTCAGTAGAGACAAAGAACGAGTTGATGGGGATGAATCTGCTCTTCTATGGATTTTGATTAATTTTTTGTAAAGTCCATTTCCAACTCAAACCATCAACATTCCTATAAACATGTTTCCTAAAGTCCTGGCCTTTGCAGCAATGTTTTTCAAGAAGAGGCATCCACCAAAGTGCTTATAATCAGCAAACACCGCAGTGAGTCACCAGTATGATTCACTGACCTAGTTGTAGTGCACAGGATTGTAAAAATGGGGCCAGATTTTCCTCTGCCACAGAAAGAGGCAACACTCTGACTGTCAGCTTCACTATACCAAAGTGAGGGACATGGCCCTGGATGATGGGTTCTAATAGGTTCACAGCCTATCCTGAGAAGTTGCTGTGCAGGCTGAAGTTAAATGAGATGCCCCGTGTACTTAAAAGCAGAGACTGCCACCAGCAGCTACAGAATCTTTACAGTCCTGAGCGTACTGACCAGTGCTGTATTGCCACCAACAGTAGCCAGTGTTATCCTTACGTTGTCTGAGGTATGGACAGTTGTGGACACAGCCAGATGGGGCTGTCAGGAAGATAGTATAGTTGCAGTTCAACTAGCTATTCAGCTAGAGAAAATTTCTTAGTGTTACTGTACACTGAGGGAGGTAGCATCCTGGGTTAGCTACTTAAATGGCAGACTTATCCAAGAAGACCCTTATCTGTAGGTCACTTTCCCCCTTACCTGTCACTTCCACTTGTAAATATTTCTAAAATGATGAGCAAACATTTTGTCAGTTGCAGGCCTATGTTTGGAGCTGGTAGAGGTTTGTTATAAACTAGGAGGTTGATTTGAAGGGTTGGTTACATCCTGTTTACTCGTATCGAAGTTCACATCCCACTAGGAATCGAAGGAACTGTGTTTCACAAAGACCACAGTATTCCAAACATCATTCCATGAAAATGTACAATGGAAAAAAAAAAAAAAAAGGCAATATGGAAATGTATAGTGAAAATGTATGCATTGAACAGGCAATGTACCAAACGCTGCACAGCACTTTGGTATGAGAGAGACCATGAAACGAGATGAGGCTGGCCAGTAGACGGAAGAGGCCAGTAGAAAAGAAGAGACAGTGGAAAAGAAAGAGCTTGGCTGCAAAACCAGTCAAAGGGTGCATGTCACAGTATGGTGCCCATTCGCAGACTAGCTGCTCAGAGCTTGACCACCGAATTGCTAGACAATGAACTTGGTGAATCACACAGATTGGAGCAACCAGATGTCATAATAATTAATTCCAACTGTACAGTAATTAAAAACTGCATAGAGGCAGCAATTTCTTGTCAACAACATTAATACATCATCTTTCGATGGAAAAGCCTCAGGTTTTATAGTTCCGGCTAATACAAAATTATTAAATACTTCTAAAGAATAAAATTCTAGATTCTGACACAGGTTCTTCCATGAGACAAGACTGTAGACTTTGCATATCTCAGAAGGGACGAGCTTAGCATCCATAATTCTAAAATATCCCTTTGAAAGCATGTGTCCATGTATAAAGCAGGGCTTCTTCACAGGCATATATCTGACTGAAGCAAAAATTTCAAATCCTCTTTAATAAAATATTTTGAAATTTTATAAAGGAATTCCAAGAAGTTTGCCAGGGGAATGACTTGCTTCTTTTATGTCAGTTCTAATTTTACTACTTAATGTAATTAACCTTCAGGTAAATGATTCTTAGGCTGCTCTTTCTTATTTAGAGGTGATATTTTAGTACATATCTTGGGGATTTACATGCCCAAATTGCATTGAAATGCCTTAGGGCAGAGGACACAGTTCCTGTAAAAACTGTTGCCTCTATTAGTATCTCCCATGTTTATAAGATCCAAAATGTAGCTTATCTGTATATTCCCATTCTATTTTTTGTTTTATTTGGATGTAGCTTCTCATCTGTATATTTCCTGTTTCTCATTTTACTTGGAGGAGATTTAAAATGTGGAAGACAAAGGATGTGCTTGTTGGTATGTCTAACAGTGCATGAAGGGTGCTGGATCTTCCTTTCTTTTAGGATTAAAGCCCTTCCGTAAAGTAGTAAGATAGTTGTTTCTGATCTATAATGTTCAGCTCTTTTAACTGAGTAGCAAATTATGGTTCCTCAGGATACCACAGGAATTTAATTAAGTGGAGCTACTTTGTTTACACAGTGCAAATGAGAGCAGAATTTACCTGCAGTTGAAAGACAATTGAGAGATATTTTCTTCATCAGAAGAAGAAGACTATCACTTCTGAGTTTTTTTATGTAGTCAGTTGTAGATAGGTTAAGAAATTATTCATTGAAGACTAAACATATAATTGTTGTAATTCTACTCTTCTGTCCTGTCTAGCAGTTTGAATTAATTAAATTAATTAATTAAAAAATTTAATGGGAGCTTGGGGGTTTAGTTAATTGTTGGTTTTTTTCAGTACAATTGATACTTGGTGCCATGCCAAAAAATAAAACCCAAAACCAACAAGAAACCCAAACAACCCTATAGCACTTATTATCTTTCATGTTATAACAAGCACATCTTCTGCAGTTCAGCACTTGTAACCCTAAAATAGCAAACCTGTGCAAACAACTCAGATCTTCTGAGAAACTTTGAAGTAGAAAGTTATTTTGTGCAAAACTCAGCACTTTATGACCATTCAGACAATGGCAAACCAATGTTCTCAGCTCAGCACTTGCCTGCTCCTCTGCAATAATAAGCCAGTGTGAATGTATGACAGAAAAAAATCCCCACTTAAACAAAGATTTCATTTCCAAGTTCTCAAAGAGTGAGTAAAACCAGATTCTTGTCATTTACATATAAATTTTCTTATATACAGAATAAAGTGCAAAAGGTTATACCTGGGCTTTTAGCATGCTGTAATACTCCTAGTACGGGAAGATGTGATTTCTATTTTTTTATTGTTATTATTTCCTTACCAGAATCCTGAGGCCACATTAGGCAAGGAAGGGCGAGGCAGGCTGGGATAACCGACAAGCAGTGATTAAGAGTTTGCTCCTTTTCACAACTTTGCGGGGATAATTCTACTGTGCACTCAGTGCTTCCAGGGCACCTTAGCTGTATGCTGCAGGAAACCGTTTCAACTTGAGCTTGTGTAGCAGTGTGACAGGGACAGCTGGACTAACTGCTCAGGTCTACAGAGCTGTGTTCCATCCCCATCCTTTTCCCGGTCGGAAACATGACACTCCTTTTGCCATTTTCTCTCTTCCCATTTCTGACTCATTCCCTGTTTCTTTTTATATACAGAAAGGAATGATTCCAGTGCAGGAGAGGTCAGAGCCGTTTCTGCAACTTCGCGATACTCACACAAAGGCAGTATCTAGATACCTCTCATTCACACAGTGCTATGCACACTTGGGGGACCAAAGTATCTGGCTCATAGCAGATTGTTTTCCTCTGGAATTCAGCTCCCCTGTATCTCATCTCCTCCTGGTGGCAGTGAGGGAGGGAAGGCTGCACTCGGAGGGAGAACAAAGCAGCTGGATTGGCATCTGTCATGTGGCAACAAAAATAGCAAATCACCATTATGATTTCAGCCGCAAAATTGTTATATAACCCCGAGTTATACACAATTCAAGGTTTTCCCCTCATGTTCATGGAAGTGACCTTTAGTGACTGTTTTCTGGACAAATAAACACAAACTTTCAGAAAAGGAAAGTCCAGTTACGTACTGAATGTTCTCAGCTCTGACTTAGAGCTGGGAATCTATCTAACAACTGGATTAATCATGAACCATAGTCAGAACCTGTTTTACAAACTGGTTAGCCTGTGGAGTATTTGTCAGGGATTTAACCAGAAAAAGGCTGGAAATTCATCTAGAACACAAGCAGCCTTTGTTCAGCAAACTGCTGACATGTTCCTTCAGGCAAATTTTTCCATCAGCTGGATTAACTAAGGAAATAATTATGCAGAGTGCTTATTCCTGGGTTTGCAAATCTGAACTAAATTTATTTCCTTTACAGGTGCACTGTATAGGAGTATATTAAGGCAAGATCAAAGTCTCAGTCCCTAGGACTGTGTTTTGATTCAGCAAATTCAGTCGGTTCCTTTGAAGCAGAGGGGAATGCTGGTTCAGAGTTATCAGCAGGGCTACTGGTGGTCATCACCAGGTGGTTAAGAAACACTTTCAATACCACTGAAGTCCTGTTCATATATTCATGCCCTTTAGACAAGGAAACAAAATTGAAATCAGGGACTCATGTATCTTAATTTCAGACTCCTAAGGAGGATGCTGGCAAGCTAGATGTCACTTGACTGTACCAAGTAACTAATGAATATACACCAGTTGTCCCATAACTGTAAGACTATGGCCTATTGAAAATATGGCTTTGGAGAGACTTGTAATGGTATAAGCTATATATTATGATTTAGAAGTCCTTTAGTACGCAGTTAATAAATTCAGACACACAGAACTCTGTGTGCAAGTGTCTGGTAGTGAGCTAGCTCCTGTACAGTCAGAGAAAAATAAAAGCACTTTTCTTGGGGAAAATAATGCAATTCTCTCTGTATGCCATGTGGAAGCTTGCAAGGGAACGCCAAGACCTTTATAGCTAACTCCCCTACTCTGAAATATCTTAATGTGTTGTTAGCTATGTCTTAAGGCATCAGCTTTTTCAGTGCTGTAGCAACTGTATACTCTTTTTCTGAAAGTGTCCTATGCACTTGATTTTTTTCACACAGTTTCACAGACTCATTAATTCAATACCAGATCCTTTGTCGTTCGGAAATTTATATATTTCCCATTTTACACGCACAGACATTGGCTGATGGGATGGTACTTCTCAAGGTTGCAGAGGAAATCAGTAGTAGAGTCTGAATGAACCCTTAGTTCTCTGAATATCTGATTTTGCATTTCAGTCAAGAATCCAGGATAGCATCTCAGGACACAAAGGGCAAAGGGCCACCTTCCCAGGAGCTACTCTCACAAGTGCATGCTCCTGCACTGAACTTCTCTGGAGTCTGAAATGAAGCGAAGAGCCTGAGTCTCTCTAATGCCGCCTTTGAGAATTGCAACCCAGAAGCCCATTCTCCATCCCACAGCTGTTTTCTGGCAGCTGGCTAATACCAGCACAAAACTACAGGAACCCACCCATTGTCTGCTGGTAGGAGAAACTGTCAATATTTTATGGGCTGGATTTTGTAGCTAATCTGTGGCTTTCTAGACTCATTTTTGCTAGAAAGGGAGTAAGGCATAATAAGTTACGGATGGGACATGCTTTTTTTCCTACTTTGGAAAAAAAAATTAGTAGAAAAGTGAGCTTGAAAAGATTTGTTGTTGTTGCACTGTATTATTGATATAACAAGGCAGTGAAAAGCAGCAAAACCAAGGACAGAAACAGAAACATGCCCTGATCAGCCTCCATTGAGTGTCTTGGTAAGTCTCATGAGCTAGGGATTACTCTGGAACCTCTTCACTCCACCATGCTGGTGATTCTGTGACCACTACAGACTCGCCTGCAGTTGCTTTTGGACCTTGGCAACACCCTGTTGTTGTTCACAGGCCTGAGTGATGCTCTGACTTGTTTGGGCCTGTGTCTTGTTCTGCAACATGTAAGCTGTGCATATATCGTGCAGCTCATTGCCCCAGCTTACTTCCTCTGAATTCCTTGCCCCATTGCTTTTGGTGGCTCAGAGTGGCAGAGCTGAAGTCAATGAGACTGTCTAAGGAAGGAACTGGTCATATTTGCCTTTCCTGTTGAGCTTTTTCCCTTTTACAGTGATAGTAGAACTATTAACATATTAGAGAAAGCTGGGGAGTCGTTTGCTGTTACAGAGCAGTTGCACATGCTGTAATTTAGATGTTTCCCAACACCCCCGTCAGGCAGGCAGAATGATTGTGAAAACATGCCTGTGTCTTACCAGGAGAATTTTGCTGTTTGAACATCACAAGTCGAAGTCCCCATTAAGGTGGGCAGGGAATGGAGGTACCAAATCTTTCAGAAACTACTTTGAAAGTTATGAGCAAAACAGGAAAGCAAATAATAAAATAATGAGCATGTACTGATGCAAACAAGTCCTGCGTCCAGGTGAGAGGAGTTAATAACTAAATAGGTGGTATGAGCTTTGAGGAAGGACTCCTCAAAGCTTCTATGTGAAGACAGAAGAGGTTTGTGAATCTGGAGACATCTCCCATGCATGAGCAGAAAAGAGCGCAGATCATTGTCTCGGCTTGGGGCTGGAGGGACTGAGAGCTCTTTGGAAAGAAAGTGGGCTGTGATGAAAGTAGAGGTCGGTGACACATATACGGAACAGGACAGTGGTTTGCAGAAAGCTGCTCATGCTGGCTTTTGCAGAGCTCAGTTTGGATGTAGACACACCAGCCATCTCCCTAAGGAGTGCATGGAAAGTGATGGGTAGCAAGCAGGATTGATCCATCAAGGAAGGAAATTATCTTATCCTCTATCTTGGTCCACAGACACTTCACTACATTTCTTCAGTCTATTGTACCCCATGCACCTTGCCTTTCACGAACCCCCGCCTCCTTCTCCGTTGTGCGAAAGGATCACACAAACAGGCAAGGTTTGTGTGGTGCTTTGTGGTTGATGGGAAAATGACAAATGAGCTGGGTTCCACATCCAGGAGAGAGGAAGTCCACCATCCTGTATTTCTATGTCATATATTACTGGTTTTGTTTCCTACTGAATGTTAGCTCTTCCCCAGCTGTAGCTGCCTTTTACCAGATCTCTCACAGATGCCCACACTGTTCAGTCTATTTGGCCAAGCTGATCTTTGATCCTGGTAATGTCTAAATTCTAGTGTCATGGAAGCCAGCACTTCAAAGATAAGTTACTATCTTTGCCTGTATCTCTGTGAAAAGAACTGATACTATAGGGCTGTGGGGAGAAAGACAATGGTAACATAATGGAAACTGGACAGAAACCCCATCCTCTCTCACAGTACATCTTGTCAACCTGTCGGGATTGTAGCTCTTCCAGCTCTGGCTGTCTGCAGAAGGCACCCTCACAATGAGAAGTTCATTCTGACTTTTAGCCTCTTTGTTCTGTGTCCTGAGATCTAGCTAAAGAAGAGGCCTTATAATCCACTTTCTCTTTGCAGTGTGGAGTATTGCAGCTCTGTATGGGAACATCTATTTCTTTGCTTTGGTTATTGGAGGTTTATTGGCTGCTCAGTTGAGAAAAGCTCAAACAAGCAGATGAGTTAAGGTAGATGTGGTTGTCCCACCTAATACACAGGGTTTTCGGATCAGGAAAGACTATTGAGGACTAACTCTTTAGCATGTGAGACAGTAGAAGCTGTCTGGCTTGACTTGTGGGTTTGACAGAGGAGTGAGTTAGTTTACCTGAGGATATATAAAACATGATGAGACTTGCAGCAGCGAAATATAAGGTAAGTCAGTTGGTGCCTCCCTGGGAAAGAGAACTAATGGGTGCTGTGGTACAGAGATAACAGAACCTGTTGAGAAGAGGCAGACAGACTCTCCCACTGAATTCTTGCAAGATGTCAAGGCAGACAGGCTCACCCACAGTTGTAGAGCTGTGACTGGACCTAATATCCAGTATCTGTAGGATGCTGGGGAGGTGGGGAGGAATGATAGGAAGATACAAGAATTAACAGGACAAGGAATACAGATAGTTGAAAGCTGAGAGTTTCAAGGGATTCCAGAGTACTTAAGATTTTCCATTTTGAACCTGGGATGAACTCAACACACATCAAAATAGCCAGAAAATAGACTTCTGCTGTTCTCATTTTGGACTGTATATTAATTTGACTAGCTAGCCTGTAGCAACAATGCTGCAATACACATGGCCCCAGATGTTTTCTGATAATAAAACTGTAGCTTGCTAAAGCTTAAGGAGGAAAGATGCTGGCTCTTCTCCAGGGAGAGAATGGTTGTGTCCTGCAAAAGATGTGGCTTGATGCAGCTGGAGAGAATTAGCCAGCCAGAGTATTCACTACACAGAATAAGCCAGTCTCAGCATGAAAAAGCAATCTCCAAAGCCGGTTACTGTATTAAGCTTCTGTTTGTCATGGGTGCAAGAAACATGTTCTGATTTTAACAAGCCTCAGATCTGGCCTCCCATTATGGATGTAGAGGAACTGTGTTTTGGAACTTGACGCTAACCACAGGTAACTCTTTCACTGAATAGTTCAAGAATTTAACTAGTCTAGCTACCTCTGAAAGTCTTGCTGTGTGTATGTACCTCTAGAAACTGACCTTTAATGTCTCTTCAAATTGATTCTCAACTACTAAGTTAGGCTACTGGTGCTTTCTTTCACCCACTATTTTCTTTACTTTTCCTTTCTTATTTAGAACTTGAAGTCTCTGGGTTTACGTGCTCTTGGCTAGGGTACAGGACTTCAGATTCTCATTAGCACTTGGAAAGCTTAAGGGAAGAAACAGAAATGTGCAGCAATGCAAGTGTGTGGGTATGATACCATCATCAGTGAAGGCTCACATGGCAAGGCTTGCTCTTTCAGTGACCCCAGAAAAGATATGACCATCACAGCTTGCTGGTGGAACTGTCACCAAAAGAGAACAAGAATTAATTTGTGCCTGATATTTGTAGTGCCTGGTCACTGAGATGCATGAACAAGTCACACAGAAAGCAGCTTCCATAGTAGAAGATAAAGCATACTAATTTCCTAAATCTGAAAAGACATGGGTTTTGTTAGCTTTTGGCCCAGACCTGTACTAGGGGAAATATCTTGAAATAGCAGTAAAAAATCAGCTAAGTATCTGAGTATCGTACGACATCTGTTTTCAGCAAGCTACCAGAGGGTGGGGAGGCTCCCATGTTAGCAACTGCATGAAAATTACAATATTCAATGGCAGCACCCACAGAATATCCCTCTCCCTGTAGAAACTGGTTTTGCCACTACACGCACATTCATGTTGAGATCATTATCTACTCAACAGTCCTTGATTCCTTGTACTTCAGAGGATGTGCCCTATCTGTTTTGAAGGTGGATGGCAGAGGCTATGAACACTGACTTTATGTACAGGTAATTTAAAATAATATAGCACATTTATTTTAAACTGCAACACCAATAGATTTTATGTATGCCATCTTATACCAGAATTACTCTATCCACTCCTTCTGGAGTTAGACGCAATATTATGATCATAGAAGGTAAAATTAAATTCTTCTTGTGACAGAAACATCTATTTTAGAACAGCTGTTATTCAGGACTAACCATACCTATGGCCTTTTCTTTCAGACCTCTCCAGATCTAGTTATTTGAATGAGAATGACAGTCCCCAGGTCTTCTTTCTGGGTACAACCATGTTTGAAAGGTGTTTTCAGCCTATGGTTCCAGCCATCATTGTTCTTCCACCTTCATTCTGCCTGACCACTTCCAAGCAACTTGTTTAGAAGGGAGCTAAATTTTTTTGATGGCACAATGACCGAGAAAAACTTACTTATTACTTATGCATCTAGAGGACAGCAGTCACAGAAGAACAAAACAATAAAAGGCCAGCAAGCAAATTATTCTATTAAGTATTTAGCATCTTCCTTCGCACTGGAACAGGCCCCGCTTATTTAAGCATCACTACTCATGGCAAAGCAAAATTTCAGCTCTCGCCTCTCCTGTTCTTGACAGATCTTCAAAAATTCTGATCAGAACTGCATATCCTGGAGCGCTGTACCCCTGGAGACGCGTGGTGCTTGGTCAGAGGCCTTTGACACCTGTTCTGCTGCCAGTTTTCTGAAATCTTTTACTTTTTTCATGTGGGTATATGAAGGTACAGTTATCAGATTGAACTCTTAGCACTTTGCTGGCAATGCAGTAGCCACCAAACAGACAAGAGAGCCAGAAAAAAATCACTGACAGCACTCAGATGCTTCACAGGGAAGCTGTAGTGAAGTTTATTATTACCTCTTGCGTTACCTTTAAGATTTTGCCTGGAGGCCAGTGCTGAAGTCAGGCTTCCAACCTGCAGGGGAATTTACATCTACTTGCTAAGTCACTATCCCTCTCCCTGCCCTGAAGGCTTTCTATTCTAAAAGGGGCTCTTTTCATTTTATTGAAGGAAAGGTGATGCATAAACCAAATCCAGAGTTAGATTTTGCAGCAGACTGACACTGACATGCTTGATGTCTTGCAGAGTATTCGTGAGAGAATCAGAAACGTTTTCTGGGAACGCTGTGAGTTTTAGCCCTGTGCGTTTCTTACCGAGCCTCCTTTATAGACCAGGAAGACATGGAGTAGTGAGTGACTGACATTTTTAAGTCATCCTTGTCAGTGAGGGCACTTACAGTTGTGAAAAACACATACGGTTTTGAAAAACACAAAATTGCAAATACAGTGGATATGCAAAATTCCACTCCCCCCCCGAAAAAAGTTTTACAAGTTGGTATCTCATTTCAGTTCCCATAAGAACGATAATCTACCAAACACCATGTTTTCAAGGGAGATTAGATTGGGTTTTGTTTTGTGTTTTCTTTTTTTTTTTTATCTTCTATTGAGGAGAAAAACTCTCATGGTCTCAGTTTATTTCATCTGTGTGAGAAAGGGCAGGATGTTTTGCTGGTTAATTCATCATGTCTGAAAAATAAAATGTTGCCAAAACCTACACTGAGCATACTTCCTTAAGAAAAGTAGGTTACATTACATTAAGCCTGAAGGGGTTTTAGTCACTGTAGAAAAGTCAGTCTATAGTTTCTACTCTACCAGCAGGTTGGAATGCCCGTACTTGCCCAGAATATCACTTCTCTGTTATACTGCCTTGCTAGTCTCTGATTACAAAATGTTTTCTTTTTTCTTTTTTCTTTTTCTTGTTTTCCTATGTGTGAGATTTTTGGAAAACTCATCTAAAATTCTTTAGACAATGTTTTATTTTTCTGTCTACATATATCAAAACTTGAGCCTGAATTCCTTAAATCTTCCGAAATATCTGTACTTGAAAGGAGCAGATGGTGACGTACTGGAAAAATGCAGAGAATTGATAACAGCTCAAGTAGTTCTCATGTCTTTATGTTGCTGGGACATGAAACATGAATGGCACTTAAAACAATAGGCATGTGAAGGTGACCTGTGTTTGTCACTCAAGTTGTTTAAAACCTTTATCAGCTCTCTTGATGTTTGTTTTACAGATGTAACCTCCTATCTTGCAGACAAAGCATATGGTGCACTTGGCAGATGTACTTACTATTTAGAACAGAAGAATGGTGCTTGCCTCTGCAGACACTCGTATGAGTCATCCTCATGATGTTAGTGCAGATTTTCATGAAGCACCTGCATGACAGAAAGTTGGTAGAATCAGCCTTCAATTCCTGAATGTATTTTAAAATTTCTTTAAGGTTTTTCTGGGCTGAAAAAAAGTCTCTAGGAAGACAGAAATACAAATAAGACATCAGCAGTGAAATGTGGCAGTTGCAAGTTTTATTATTTGAGTGCTGACAGGTCATTTCCCCTTTGCCTCTTGCATAGAGTGTAATATTATCACCAGTCAGCACCAACCCTTTGGCTTGTCAGCAGAAGGGCAGGGAAATCACACATGAGGCAGGGAAAGCTTCTTTGTTTCTTTCCCAGGGAAATCCATGACAGGAAACAAAGGAAGAAATTATAAACGATGATCAAATAAGATAGAATCATCCCCTCAGGAATTTCATTCTCTTTTCACTGGGTGAGGAGAACAAAAGGCTCAATGTTTATCTGCTCTGATCTTGAGAGAGCGAAGTCAGTTCTCTAACAGAGCACTGGGGCTTTAATGGTGACTAAAAGCCAATGCAGAGAATGGTTATGTTCCAAGGGAAGTGGAGCAGGTTGAGATGGACTGCACCTCCAGCAGCTATGAAGCACTATTAAAGAATCCACTTTTGTAGGTAAAAGTTTGGCTGGAAATTAGGCTTTTTTTTCTTGGTGCGTGAGTGTCAGTCTGACCTATGAAACAAGGTGCAGCACTTCAAATGCACAAATATGTCACAGGACCTCAACAAAGCCCTTAATTATCTAATGGTTAGGGAATTACTGCACTGCTAGAAGCATGAAGTGCTCAGCAATATCTCACAGCTGTCTGAAGAAACCTTTGTGCTGCTGCCAAATGGTTTGTGGGGACGTTAAAACAAGCAGTGAGTTCTCAGCAAAAAAATTAGGCTGAGCTTTACTTACAAAGACCAGCAGTGTTTCTGGGCTCCAAATCTGGACCGTCCTGCTCTGGTGCCCATGCCAGTAAGAGAGGAAGTCTCTTAAATCTTTATTCTGTTCCAGCTTTTGAGGCGATACAGATAGCTCTTTGATCCCTGCTTTATATTGGTATGTCTTGGCCATTTATCTCTTCTCCCTTTCAAGTACCATTATTTAGCATGCTTGAGTCCTTATGTGGACAGACATCAACAGCCAGAGTGTGGACTCCAAGGAAGTGGTGAGTTATCATATGCAAGGGACATGTCTTCATTGGATGTGCTATTGAAATTTTTTTCAAAGCACAAAGTAGAGACAGAAACTTGTGACATGCAGACAACTTTTTTAACCATTAACAGTTGGATTATTGATACATTTTTAACGGCAACAAGCCCAGCCGGTGTAGAATGGGAAGATCCTACACATATGGAATAAAAGAGTAACATCGAGCAAAGTAGGAAAATGTTATCATCCAGATCCGAATTGTTTGCCACCATCTTGTTTTGTTGCTTTAGGCAAGTCAGAATTTTTCAGTTTCTCACTGTACATATCCATTTAGGGGACTGTAATGCTTGCTTACAACCTAGATTTGCTGTGCAGTTTGACTAACAAGCAACTATGTGAAGAGCATGCTGCTGTCCAAGATAGAAGATGTTGTAGATGTGCAAAGCCAAAGGTGTTTTTAGCAGAGGACAGTCTGAACATCCATGCTGCAAAGCCTTGGTCTTGCTCCCTTTGTAAATCTTTTGACAAACGCCATGTGCACATCTTCAGACCCAGCCATTCTCTGAAATCACCAATAACTAAATTTAGCAATTAAGAGGCCAAATCTTGTGATGAAATAACCTGACAGCTGTGTCTGTAGCACTGTCAATCAACAAGCATCAGCCCTGGGAAGGTCACGTGGTGTTTTCTCAGGGTTCCTGCTGCACAAAATTAAAAAAAAGAGCTCTTCAGGGCAGAACTGTTGTAGCAAAGGAGCTTTGATTATATGCCACTATCCCATTTTGGCTCTATACTGTCTTTTCAGGCCTGCCACTCCTTGCTGACACATTACCAGGTCACCTCCGCTTCCGTGCTTTTGCTCTCTTTTTCCGAGGCAGGCCACCTGCCAGGTCCTTTTGGACAAGTGGCATTCAGAGAGCCTAAGGAGGTGTCCTCTGCAAACCGGAATTATCCTTCAGGACAGATAGAAATCTACTAAAACTGCCGGACATTTTAAACTGCTTCAAAGGGCTATCAGTATACTACACATATTCATATCCTTTTGTGAGTCAGAATGAATTTTCTTGGCTACAAACATCATTCAGGAGGTGAACTTGCCAAACCCTAAGTTATTCAGTGTCCTTCCGTCGCTGGGCCGTTTTAACCTCTGCAGCCATGAGGCTCTTGAATGAAGTTTGTGTCAGGCAGCATTCTTATTAAACAGAAAGATGGCCTTTCCTCCTGCCAGTTTTCAGTTGTATTTTCCACTTAATTCTCTGGCACTGCTTACAGAAGTCTGGTAAAGTGGCCTTACCTTGCTTGCATAGGTTTCTGTTGTCTATGGGATGAGTACAGCTGGGAAAAAAACATCAAAATGCAGGTGCATCTTTGGAAACTCTCTCCAGGCTTTTTAAACAGCCTGACTTTGGTTTGTTTCCTATCAAGTTTTCACATGAGTTCCATAGGAAAGAGTAGGAGTTGATCTCACCCTATAATGTGACTGATAATGTGGCTTAGCAGCTGCAGCTAAAGACTTGCCCTGGGAACAAATAGCATGGTGAGTGTGTGGTTTTAGGAGGAAATGGTTCCATGTTTCCTTTCACGCTGCTTTCCAACAGGATGATCTTACTTCCCTTCATTGTATTTATTGCTGATTAAAGGCTTCCTTTATAGGATGGCTGATCTTCCTTCCTTCCTTAAGTAGTGTTTAATCTTCAAGGAGCTAGTTTGTTGCAGATGGGAAGACAGAGGTGTATTGCAAGTACATTCTTCTGTTTGAGACTTCATGAATATAGAGTAGCAGTATATCGTAATATGCTGAATACCTGGTAATGTGCCAACTATATTTGGAGCTCTCAATCTGTTGTGTGGATGGAAAACAACCAGAAGACCAGGTCAACTCCCATCTTCTAACTCTGCTGGGAAGAATATTTGTAGTGCAGACAATTTAATCCAAATCTATTCCTGAAAACTGATAATAGAATTGTGAGGAAACGGGACTCTGACACTTCAACACTCTTTGTGCTTTAATGTGTCTGAAATTGAAATTTCAGCTGAATGTTATAGGGGAAGGATATCTTTAATGAGAAAAGCAATGAATGATTCCTTTTATTTTACAGACACTGAGAAACTCTGGCTGCAGACTAGCACCTTTGTGCACAACTGTCAGTGCAAAGGTGAACATGTTTGACAGTGCTGATTCACATGCTGTATGATATTGCATTCCAGTTTCATTACTGACAATGGCTTAGTAAATGACTGTAAAGAAACCACAATCTCTGTGTTCAACTGATCAGCTACTTACAACTTTATTTACTTAATTAATTTATCCTTACACCCATTCTCAAGCCTTGCGGTTGCGGTGAGGGTTAGCATGATCCTATAGAACTTAAGAAAGGTTATGGACTGCTGAAAAACAGTTACATTCAGAAACCACTGTGATATGATTAAGTAATTTCTCATACCATTTCAGCCTTTGAGAAGGAATGCCTACCTATTTGACCAACTATCTTTGGATCATACTCTTAAAATGAGTGAGTCATTGAAATTCTTTAATGCGTAAGGAATTGAGAGGTATTTTTCAGTTCTTTTTTTCTTTCCTAAGGCAGAAAGTGCCTTAGGCCATGGGTATGCAAAGAACATCTTCATTGTGTTCAATCATTTTACATTTGTGATGCTTTACTGTGGGATGTCTGTATTGGAAAAGGTCAGTAAGCAGAAAGGCACAGTTAGTTTAGCGGAATGGAATGGAATATTATATTTCACTTGGAAGGGACCTACAACAATCATCTAGTCCAACTGCCTGACCAACTCAGGGCTATGCTGAGCCCAATTAAGGAAGCTGCTGCAGCTTCAAGTGTAAATGGATTCAGTCACTTTAAATCTGGTGTATATAAAGTGAGCTTATACCTGCAAGCGACAATTTAACTTACAGTTCGACAAAAGGTGGGGACATGGATCCTATTCATAACCTCAGAGTGTACATTAAAAATTACCCTCCTCTGCTTCCTGCTTGAATATGCTTCTTGTTCTCTTGGTGCCTGATAATTGGAAAAGCAGGACAAGTACGCACTCTCTAAATAGTTTTGAAGGAAGGACCTTGTAAACAAGAAGCTATGAGATAGGTATGCTCATTCCTTTCCCAATTCATTAAGCAATGCTGTGCTTTCTGTTGTGCCTGTTTTCCTGCTCTCTTATGTGTCAGTGTGGGGTTTTCCTTTTCTTCAGGCTAAGACAAGAATGAGGGTATTCTGAGGAGCTAATAAAAAGGTTGCTTTTGATCAACTGGGAAATTCACAGATACCTAGTTATAAATAACACACCTACTCAAGTTACCTGGATAACAAGAGTTCTGGTCCATTACAGAGTCTGTTAAGACAGTTATGTGTCTTACATGCTTTTAGGAGTGTCGTCATAGATAAAAGTATTCAATCTACCCAGTTTTTCTTCCTGCCTTTTGACCTGGCTGGTAACTGAGAGTTAGATGATCAGCAAAGTTTCCAGTATCTTTTTTCACCCTGAAAACACACATAAGCTGCTTTATTGTAGAAGCCAGTTTTATGCCTTGGAGGTACCCTTGATTCATGAGTTGCAAAGCTAAGTTTTAGTACAAGCTCTGCTGCTGACTCACACGTTGCCTGTAAGCACCTTCATTACTGTCAGGTTATTTAAAATGTCCAGCCCACTAATTTAAGGTTTGTCTGTTCTTATGATTTTTGTGATGTTTTGTTGGGACATTATTTATTTTCAGTGCCAGACAAATCTATTCTATTCCATTCAAATTAATTCTCTGAATCAATATCTTAAAACCTGCAAATTCTTGTACTAGTCAGAAATGTTAGGTGTCTGTCAGGCTTAACAAGTGCAGGTCTGCTGAGCTGAAGATCTCTTCCCCAGTTGAACTCTGTTCATGTGCCTTGTCATCTTCAGCTTCACCTCCTTGAAGAGGCCTTTAGGTCTAATGTATAGTTAAAGGCTCGGAGGAGGTTTGCTTCCTTCCTCTGCACATAGCTGGTGGATCTGCAAACACTGTGTGGAGTGCTACTCAGGCAAAAAGCTAAAAAATACAAAGACAAGGCCAGAGAATCCAAGGAAACAAAAAGCAGTAAGCAAGAGTACGTATAGATGAGTTCGTAGGGAGCTTGCACCAAGTGAGTAGAAGGTATAACACTGTTTGAAGAGATTTGAAGACTTACTTATGTCACAAAGATGATTGGATGGAAAAGATGTACATCTCCAATGGCATCTACATGGCAGAAGCTATTTATGGAAGAAATGTCACTTAGGGGAACCCCTGGAACACACTGTACAGACAGTGTCCATTTGTGAGCGTGTTTGGGCTGGAAGAAGTTCTCTGGTGATCACAGCTACTGGTCTAGAGCATCTTCCCAAATTATGAAATGAGGCAAAAAGCTTGACGCTGTTTCACAGAGAACATTGGTCATTTTAAGAAACAGGATTTTATGAAGTGGCTTTCTTCAATAACCAGGGACAAAACGTGAGGGTTAGCATGTCCCCTTCATCTGATATTCTTCATGTTTATTCTCTAGAAATTAAGGCATTATTTTTCTAAGGATCCTTATACGAGGTCCTTGTACGTTTGCGTTTGAGCATCTGTGTTTGGATAATTTAATCTTTGTTTTCATCTCTGTCACTGGACTTCTTCAAGAAACCAAAATATTTTATAGTAAGCAAAACAGTGCTATTAGGCACAGGCTGAAGACATCATGGAAATACCCCATGCAGTGTAATCCATTTTTAATAGGTCACATCATTCAACTATGACTGGTTAGAGAAGACACTGGAAACAAAATGTTTGGCCTCAGAAACACCAAAATGTGTTACAAAAGTATAAATATAGAAAATTAGTAGATCAAAGTAAAACTATTAATATGAACAATCTCAGCAATCATTCATCATGCAATGGCTGAGATTATTTTGGTGTACTACATGTACACATGGGCCTGAAATAACGTATTTCTTCTTTGGGTTACACCATTAATATTGTTAAGTTTTGATCCTTGACTACTGTATTTGCCCCAAAGGAAGACTAGCTTTTTTTAAACTACAAAGGTCATTCTAGGTTCCAGGTTGATATGGTAACTGATGACTGGGTTTTAAAACAGCATAACTATTCACAAACCTTTTGTTTCATTTTCAAATTCAGATTCCATAGGCTGTAGGCCCAGCACAAAACTATCCTACCATTTTACCTCTAACTTTCTTTCAAAGTTCTTGAAAGTTATTGTCTTTGTTGTGTGACAACCAGTGGGGTTATCTGCCAGTCGCACTGGGCAATTTTCTGATATCTCTTAAATGCCTCAGCTATTGAATCGCTGCAGGAATATTGGTTATAGTTCAAAGCCCTGTTATGCTAATTACCATACAAACACAAGACAAGCAGAGGACCCAATGCCTTCCCTCAGAAAGTACAAGCTAAGTGAAGAAACATTTCTATGTGTCTATGTCTAAATGGATAGCTGGTAGTAGATCTGTTTTGAATCTTACCTCTATGCAGTATAGTGACAAAAGTATCTCCTTATTGAGCCAGTGGAGAGGATTTTCTGCCTGCCTTTTCTTCTTTAGATAGTATATAATGCATTGCCTACAACAGTGAGTTACAACTTTGCTTTCTCTTCTGAGTGTGCTTAGCTGGAGTTGCATGACACAAGGTGAATGTTGGTTGGTGTTCATTAGCATTGCTCCATCTGCATTAGCAAAGGCATGCCAGCATGGCTCAGATGCCAGGGTGGTGTGTTTATTACCCTGAGCTCTACCAGTGTAATGGGCAAGGCAGATTTTCTTCAGACTGACTTGGACTGTCTGGGTGAGTCAGGGGTTGTACACACTACACCTCTACAGACCTCTGCAGCACGCCAGCTAGCTGTGTGCAGCAAGGAGCTGGTGGTGTGTACGTGTGCTGAAAGCACTCAGCAGTCTCCATTTTAGATTACATGAAGTTCTGTCATGTATTTCCCAGGCACAGTTAGTTTTGTGCTGTGCTTGGTTCATTTGTGAGGCTCAGCTAGGCAACTGCCTTGTAAGGGCAGAGTTTCTGGGAAAACTTTCCATCTACACACAAATTTTTGGATCAGTTCACAATAAAGTTTAAACTAGGTCATCACAGGCATCCAAGTACGAAGGGGCTTCAGCTCACCCAAACCACTCAAATATACTTGTTTGTCCAAGATGAAAAAATACTCAGGAAAGCTTTTTCTTGCATCTCTGATCCCTCTGTGAAAAGGGAATAGGGCAGCTCCGAAGCCTGGGGTGGCAGGGCGCAGCAGGGCCAGGCGCTCCCCTGGGGGGTGAGCTGTCAGCAGGGACTCATGCAGGGCTGTGCCCGCTGCAGTGGCTGGGCTGCAGTTGAGCAGCATGGCGAGCAGACAAACACAGAGAGGGCAACCAGCCCCAGCCAAGTGCCCGCCTGACAGGTGAACCCATCGTGCCACATCTAAGGTCAGGCCAGGAGGTCAGCAGGGCAGGGAGGTATGAGACTAGGACATGCCTCCCCTCAGCACAGCTTGGGCAAGGGCTGAGGCCACGGGTCTCAGCTTCAGCACCGCTCCTGAGCAAAGCAAGGCAGGTCCTGGCTTCCCGGTCTGATCCCTGATGACAGCCGAGCGCTATCAGCCCAGACCTGAAGCACAGGCGGCTAAACCCTGGGGCAGGGGAGGTGCGTGCAGGGCCCTGGCAGGTAGAACTTGCAGAGCCCAGTGTTGCACTGGCACCAGGGACTAGGTGGTGAAGGTGGCTGGCACAGACTTGTCAGTTTGCTCAGACCTGTGTCTAGCTGTTTATACAAAGAAATCCAAAGTGCCTGTTCATTCGCAGACAATGTTCATGTCAGTAAGGCTATGGCTTTGGCTGTAATTTCAGCAAGGTATGTAACTGCAAGTGTTTGGCTTTTTTCAGTACAACCTCTTTGTCAAAACAGTTCAAAAGCCAAAGTCTTTAGAGATGGTGAAATTAATGATTTGCCTATTCCTGATGTGTGAGGAGGACACCAATTAATTATATCTAGTATTTACATGGTATTCTTCAGCCAAATTACAAGGAGAGCTATCATTATTATTTACATAATACAGAGGAGGAAAACAGGTCTCGGAGAGGTCAAAAAAGAGGTGAGCCAGCATATGTGAGATCAGTGTTCCAGGAATTAATATTTGGCGCATGGAAGCAGACTGATTTTATTTTTATTATGGGTTTTGTTTTTCTGTTTCCCCAGAGATGCTGAGTATCCACAGCTTGCTTTCTTTGAAATTACTGGGAACTCAAGCATTTCTGAGCATCAGTCTGTGTTTGTGATCCACTCATACTTCTAAACAGACACAGAACTTCTGGTGCAGCAGTTTGAGCTAAGCATCTTGCATAAAGAGAAGTCACAATTAGCTCCTATGGAGGAATGGAAACTGGGATCCATGATTGAAAATCATGTTTACATCCAGTTTTATTGTAGAGCATCTGGTTATCTAGGAGTGACAGGATGAGAGCAAGCAGTAGCTCTGCTGCATTGCTGTTTGAATCTGCCAGTTTCCACTAGTTGCCTTGCCGATGTTTTTTTCCAGTTTTAGTGTTGGGGTTGCTCACAACCAAAAGAAAAAGCTTGCTGTGGGGTCCGTGGAGTACAGCTTTGCTGAGGCAAAGCTTCATAACCTTCTGACATCTCATTCTCATTTGGATCATCTCTTGCTAGTGAGAAACACACTTCACACTTGGGGCTGAGAGTCTACACAAGCCCCAGGAAGAAGCCTACGCACTTGGATTCCAAGGGGCTGGATGAAGCAAATTGCACCATTTCCCATCACTCAAAAGCACCCAGCTGTAACCAGCACCCTCACTGCACCTCCAACCCACTTTTAGGTGAGTCAAAATCCCAGAATACCAATTACTTAGTAGAAGGAAGCAATGAATTTCCTTCATACATCACGAGCTGGGACTAGGGACTGAAACCTTTTGGGAATAACCTACAGATGGATATTAGCCTGGAACTGTAGTGTTCCCAAAGATCTGAGGAACCCCTCTGAGCCCTCAACCAAGGTGCATTTCTGGCTACCCATTTCTGATGCAAGTACTAAGCCACTACATCCCAAGACAGCTCTCAGCTGCACTAAATAACTTCTGCCAAATCTGATGTTCAGTGTTGCTTTTACTCACAATAAGGCTTAATGTAGTAGCTTCATAGCTCTGCAGCTACAGCTAGCTGCTTTTACTGTAGAATCTTATAAAAAAGAACATAGGCCCCTGTTGGTGCAGCTTCAAGATAATCACGCTCACTTCTTTGGCTGGGTAGGTCATGCCTAAGATCCTTCCTTTCCTTCTCTGCTCCCCAGGGTATTGGCAAAAAAGAGAAGCAAGCCTACATGGCAAAGTGTGAACTAGGTCTGCTGCAGAACAGAGCTTATTAGCGCAGCTCACCCGTCTCTCCCAAGTATCACAGTTGCCTCCACATTTGGAAAAGCAATTAAAATCAACAGCACGTAACATATTACAGCTGTAGTAAACATTTCCCTTGGCCGTGGCAAACAGCCCTGGGAACTCTAAACTGCAAACAACAGCCCCTCCTCCTGTTTGCAATAGGGATACACATTTAGGTTCAACACAGCAGAAGTGATTTTCCTCCCAATTTTTTGTTTGTCCTTTGTAAGCCACCTGGGGAGCCACAACCTCCAGAGTATTGAATTTAGGAAAAATAAGTCCCCTGAGAAAACTGGGGCTTATTATTCTGGAGTTTGTGAAAAGCATAAACTCTGGTAGAGTTCATTAGTATTAATCACGGATTGCTGAGAGGGATGCACGCCCTGCATAGTATTCATTCTCACTGGCTACAGGTTTGTCTGGTTAATCCCACACACTGATATTCGTTAGCTAAATGAATACACCCACAGCAAGAACAGAATGAATCTGCGGGGTTGTTAGTTGGCATAACTTCAGTGACTGTTAACAAGACTTCATTCTTTATATACCAGTTGTCAGTCATAGCCCTGTACGTGATTTACAGGAGAGATAAGTGCTACCACCATCTTGCAAATAAAGATACAGAAGCAAGAAGTGTAGGGCTTGTCTGAGGCCACGGTGGAGCCAGCAACTGAAAACGTGACAGCTCCAGGCCCATATTTACGAATGTAAATTGTCTGATGGTGTTGGCCTTGTCTTACTTGTCACAACTCTCACAAGGTGCCTTAGTTCGCAAACAAGTCCTTTATTTGAAAATAACTTTTCAAGAATGATGAGCTCTCACAGACTCTGTTACATGAACAGAAATGTGGTGTGTCTCATGTTGTATTATCCCTTTGCTCTTTGACCAGCTCCTCCTTCTCGTTGAGTTTGTGATTATCTTGCAGGAGACTGCCAGTTTTTATTGGATGTGTTGATTACTTGCAGAGGCACTGCAGGAATTAGACTGTGAAGAGCCGTGATTTGCCCAAGGAAGGCAAGACCCACATTCTGGTAGAACCCAGAGGCACAGCAGCCTTACGGGGTGGTCAGGAGCTGAGTTCTCACCAGCTGCCCTGCGGTCTGTGCTTGGGGATGAACTGGGGCAGAGCCTATGTTTTAGATTTACAGGAGTCTTGACCTGCTGCTAGGATAGCAGAAAATCCAAACCAATGTAATTTGTACAGCGTGCATAAGCCCATCATCAGTCGTATTTAAAATGTTTCTGTCAGTGTAAATATTTGAACAAGTTTGAACGGGTTTTGTCCTTAAAACCTTTGAGTAACGTTTCACAGACTGATAAGGACAGAAAGTGCAGCTCAAATGAAGTCTGTGCCCTGTGACATTTTGAAGGCTTTACCCGTAAAAGTAACGCCTGAGCACCAGATGGCCACACAGACACACAGACACGCAGGCAGGCAGGAAGAGCCTGGGCCAGGACGTCCCCGAGCCCAGCGGGCGGCGGGAGCCGGCGGGAGCGCCCCCGGGCGGCCGCCGCCCGGCACAGCCCTGTCCCAAGCATTCCCCTTTCCCCCTGCGTTATCCTGCTGTTTGGTACCACGCGGGTTTCGCACTCCCATCCGAGTGCTTCCATCATTCTTCCAGGAGCATGGAAGGTACTTGCTGCCGGGCTTCTCACATTGGCCTAGTCTCACATATGTCAGGTATCCCTTTGGATCACTCTGCTGTTCCAGCAGTGCTGTGTGTGCTATTACTGAACAGTGGATTTATGAAATCACTGAGGCCTGTTTACTGCAAAGTGTCTTGTGGGACCAGAATTTAACATCTTAAGCCTGTTAGGAAATGACAAAGGAGATTTAATTACTGCAGATACGTGTGTGTTCTGCAGAGGGGAAGGTTGGAAATGGCTTTAAAGCTCTTGCAGCCTTCAGAGGAAAAGAATATATCAACATGCAAACCAAGCAAGAGATTGTACAAAAAATTGCTCTGAAGGTGGCAGCCACTTTGATATCTTAGGATGGGTTCCCTTGGTTCTCTCAAGGGAGAAAATCCCACTGCATATCTCTGCTGTGGGTTGTGATCAATTTGTGCAGGCCCATCTGATGGTATCATGAGATCTTACCCAGATCCTTCAGGAAATACCAGCTCATTTCTGCCCAGCCCATGCAGCCTTCATACCTCAAGGCTCAGGCTGTGGTGTAGGAATGGTGGTGGGTGCTGTGTACAAGTTGGTGGGAGTCAGGGTGGACCACTCAGGGAGGAGTGTGTTTCTGTAGGTAGGACTGTCCCCCGTGTACTTTTAGGGAGCCCAGGGTGGCAGCAGGGATGTGAGGAACTTTGGAGGACCGTGTCACCCTGTTGTTTCAAGGCCTCTTACCCTGATACTCACCTAGCAAGTTGAAAGCTAGCTGGCTTGGTGAATTCCAGGGGAAAATACCAGGACTAGCTTCATAATGGAAAGTATATGTTTATGGCATTTATTACAGTTGCTTTCTTTTCTTTCTTCCTCTGAATCCCCTTGTTATTTTATATACAGGTTTCACATCACTTTCATTTGTTTCCTTTCTAATCTGAAGTGTCCCAATTTACTTCATCTTTTCTGTTAGAGTGGTGTTCCATATATTTGGTTGTCCTTGTTGCCCACAGTAATGATCAGCTCAGAGTCCATCCCTTCATACATGAAGCTAGGATTTTTTTCCCCACGAGCATCACTTGCCATTCCTTTGTGATAAATGTTAGTGCAGGCAAACGAGAAGCAACGGAAAGAAGCAATAGGAGTGGGAAAGTGTGGGATGCTGCCTTCTGGGGGCAGTGTGTGCTTGTGTAATTTCAGTAACCATGATCAGCTTTATTTCTCAAGCGCAAACTGTATGCTTGTTGTTTCAGGAACTCCTCTTATGCTGGAACTACTTCCCCCTCGGATCTAGTCTGGCTCTTTACACCTCCTGTGCTCATTAACAGCCAGGCCATTACTTGAGTAATTAAGGAAATGCTTCCCCCCCGCCCAGTTCCCAGAGTTTTGTCCCTTTTTACTTTAGACATCTTCGGGGTGGTTTTTTTCTTTCTTTTTTTTTTTTTTTTTCCTCAACACATAGGTGTGTTGATTTTTCCGTTATTATCCTCTCCTAGTAGAGATCTATGTGGAAGGACTGTATAGAAATCTGCCTTTCATGAAGGTTGGGCTTTCAGTAAAGGTTGTCTATGCAAACTGCTAAAACCAGCGGTTATAGGTTCTCCTGCCTGAAGTGTGACACATGGCAGAAGCAAATGGCACCTTCAGCCAGGAAAAACCTTAATTCACTTAATTCACCTCTCCTGGGTGCTGAAGGCTGTGGGTTTGGGTCTTTGATTCCTCCACCGCTACAGTGTATATACAAACACAGTATAGCATCATTATTTTCTGAAAAACACAAGAAATTAATAATTGAGATAGGTTGGTTGGTTTGTTGTGGTACATCCTCGTGCTTAGAAATGTTTTGCAGCAGAAGCTTTCTGAGATGGACACAAAAGGAATGAGTACCTCATAACTAGCCCAGCCCAAAGTTAAATCTGCAGTAATTTTCAGGAAATGATACTGGGATCATGGGGTATGCTTCCACATTTTCTCTTGCATTTTCACCCCACCCCTCCATCAGATGTAGTATTAAAAGACTGTTTTAAATAGATTCTTAGAAATTACCTTGGAAAACATGTACTTGGCTATGTTGTATAAGTCAGGTATTTTCCCCAAATATATTCACGGATATCTGTCAATTCTCCTCTAAATAGTGAAAAAAAAAAAACAAACCTGAATGTTAGAGATAATTTCATAAGTGCCAAAAATCTCTTTAAATCTGTTAAACTGAATTTAAATTATGGTTTCTGCTTTCTCCACTGAGTTAAATGACACAGAAAAGGGAGAAATCCATTTCTTCTAAGCCGTAAACAGTTTTTTGCCTTGATTAGGAGTTCTGCCTATGCAATGAAGTTCAGGCATGACTTGTTATTCCAAGTGTCATTATTTAATTTTATTGTTGTACATCACTATGGAAATACGTGCTGACCTGTGCGAATAAGTAGCCCCTCTCCAGAGGAGAGCAAAAGCAAAAGTTTTCATGTCAAGAGCAGGACACACAGACACACAGCTGAAGATGACTGAAAGAAACACAGTTTTGAAACGTGGGTAATTGATAACCCCTTAAACTGGAAGCGTTTTCTTAGCCAACTAAACCACAGGATTAAAGTCTAAGATGACTGCTGTGGGATGGTTTTGATCCTCGGACAGCCTAGAGATGCTGCAGCCGCGGTCCTCACAGCTGGCAGAGAGGTGTGTGTTCAGCCGCCCAGCGCCAGCCCGGCCTGCGAGGGAGGTACCTTCGCAGCGAGTATCGGCAGCGGCTCCGCAGGGCGCTGGCGGCTGCTGCCGCGAGGTGTCTCTCGGCGATGCTTTCCTGAGGATGCCTGAGCATCGCAAATACCTGAGCGATGACCAGAACTCACCCAGGGCAGCACGCAGCTCAGCTGAGGCGCTCCTCTCTGCTAGCATCTTTTGACTGTTAAGGAAGAAATCTGAAGCCATTTGGTTTGGACCGTGTTTCATGGTTTTGTGTCCCGTGGTTTCCTGATGACGTTCCCTTTTCACTGCTGTCTGTAGGACTTGAGATCTTGCCATATTGATGCTTGTTTTATAAATGCTAAATGGATTAGCAAGGATAAAATAGGAATGGATTGCTATTTCTCCCATAGTGGCCTCTTCTTTTTTTTTTTTTTTTTTTTTTTTGAGTCAGTAGTAGCAGGACTGTTCCTGTAGCCACTGAAACTTTTCCTCTTTCTCACCTTCCACTCAGAAGTCCCACATCTGTTTCCACTGCACATAGCTTGCGTATTTTTCCCTGCTGCTTCTTAAATCTCTACTATTACAAAACTTCCCATATGCATTGCAGGCTGGACTTTACAGGCTAAGAACTCAGGAGTGCTTCTTTTCCCTCTCGGTTGTGCTGGATGGACTCACAGGGGGATGGGTTCCCACAAGCATCATTCCTGAAGGGCACATGTGCCCCAAAACCTGATGATCTAGTCAGCCACATTTCTGATATCAGTCTTGCTAAATATGCTTTAGAAAATGCTAAACAAACTCTTTCAGTTAGCAAGAAGTGCATACAGTTCCAAGGGGACAAGAGGATTGTACCCTCTAGACAAAAGGATGAAGATACCGCTTGAAATAAGTAGGCAATATTTAGGTTTAGAGAGTGTCTAAGTTGTTGACAAAAAAATATGGCCATGATATGAAACTATTCTCAAAGCAAGAGAAATTTAGTCACATGGGAGCTCCCGAAGTTTTGTGTGTGCCTGTAAAACGGAGTTTCACTCTGTAATGGTATTTCTTGTCACTATGTGCAATACAAGTAAGTTTTTAACTCCTCTGTTCTCCCCTGCCAATGGGAAGTGTGCTAGGAATAGGATTTTAAAGTCCTCAGCTGGCATCATTCATTTGTCAAAGAAATTACCCCTCCTCCTGGGCTGATACCATCCCAGCCCTGGGCTTGGGGGCCATCCAGTGGAGTCCGGGACAGACCAGACTGTGATTTCACCTACCGCCGTGCCTGTCTAGGAGCAGACACAGATGCCAAAGCTGAGACAGATGTTAGTTCTGTGGATTTTATTTACAGCCAGCAGGTGTGATTTCTACAGGGAGCTTGCTCTTCGAGAATGACAGCCCAGTGCTACAGCTGTGTGGGATCACAGAGTGCACATCCTCTTCCAAACTCACTCAGAGCCAAAAGCTAAATGAAGTTTGGCCCATAATTGTCTCAACAGCATTTATTTTCTCATGTAAACGTAAAATACTTTGTTGCTCTTTCTCTTACGCACCCACTAGACTATTCTTCTTTGCTGTAGGGAGCTCACTTTAAGTCAGTTCCTTGCCGTTGTCTCTGGATCCTTGGCCTTTACACATTTTGACTCTTTCTAGGTCTTCGAATATGTATGTAAAAACATCTTTCACCTTTCCTTGAACAGTTTATGGTATCTCTCTGCTTTTGTTCCCATTTATGAGATTGTAATACTTATATAAGCAGAGGCTACGCACCATCCAGTTGCATGTACACATGCACACCTCAGCAGGAGTCACCTTATTCACATCTGTGTGACCACAAATACAATTCTGCTTTGTGCATTAGCAGCACTTCTGTGATTTGCAGATATCCAAAAAACAAACAGCCGCGAGCTAGCACCTTATTCTGCTGCTGTGATGTATTTTTCTCTGGTACTTTTTGAATGTAACAGAAGGTCATTAAAAACAGAAGTAATACCCTCCTCTGCAGTATAGAAATTCCTTTAGACACTTTGAGGGCTTCTGAATGTGCAAATATTTGTGTTTCCACACAATCAGGTGTATTTGCCTCCTGCCCTTCAAAGGCAGGAAGTCTGTGTCACTGCAGACTAACAGTGGTGGATTCTTAATGGGGATCCCAACCCAAACTGACAGATCTTGGGTGTAATTTTTTTAACCTGTCAAGAACCATCTTTTTTTCTTTTCTGTTTTATTTTTATTAACAAGATACAAGGAACAAAGTACCCTCAGAAGAAGGCAACTTTCTAAAGCAGTAACATTTGCAGCCGCTCCACAGAAAAGTGTTGCAGGACCCTAATAAAGGTTTAGTGAGTTTTTAATAGTGAATGGCACTCCATGCTGAAGGCACAGCTTTGGGGAGAAATCTGGTGAGAGCTGTACATTTAGTCAGAGTGGCACCACTGCATTGCCTTCACCCAAAATCAAGATCAATAGGAAAGCATCTGTATCTGTTCATGTTAGAGGAGCAACCTGAATTCTGCCTTTCCATGGTGGCTGCACTCCCATGAGGTCATGAGAGAGTCACTGTCCCACTCTCTGACTCATTTCGCTCATTGTAAAACATGATTTACTTATTCCCACAGGTTTTGTGGTTGCTAATGGGCAGTGTAAACTGCTGTTTCACTAGTGCTCTAGCTGGGAAATCAGGCCTGTCTTTCCCACTGTGTGTTCTCTGTTTGTCACATGCAGGCAGAACTGAGCCCTGGAGAAACTGGAGGGTCCAGCTACTGGGTGGAGGCTTGACTGCGGTTCCCAAATACCCTCTTGCTGTGCTTGCTGGCTCAGGCTGTGTTTGTAAACACTCACGGGCCCTCTCCTTTGGATTGTTCCTTGGAGCCAGATTTTCTTTTGATGTTAAATAGGATGTGTGTGTTAATTTATTTTACTCAGGGTAGGAAATTGCTGCCAATGTTCTTTGAAGAGTCCTGTGAGCCATCTCTCGTCTCACATAAACATTCAGGCAATTTTGGTTAAAGTGCTTATTTTTTTTAACTATGCATAAATGTTAATCTGGCTGGTTTACAGCAGAGAAGTTTTACAGGCTCCTTTAAAAACGTCAAGGTCATGTTTAAACAGTTACTGTTTAAACTGAGGAGATAAAGCACTGGACCAAAAGGATTCGGAGATGAAAAAATGAAAACCAGTGTTTTCTGCTAACAGGTGTTATTTGAGAGTTTAGCACTGATAAAAGTGATGGTGAAATACTTCAGAGACCGATTGCTTCTGCATCTACTACTTTGTACTTGTACCGTGGACATTGTTAGTAAAAATACACCCTTCCTGCCTTAGTCCTAAGTTGAAAGGACTTCTGCTGATGACAGGAAAGTGCAGGCTCCTTAAACGCTGACTTCCTGAGACTGCCAGGGGGGCCAGTTCATGCCAATTACTGCAGTGATGTTTGTGATGATGAAGTATACTACTTCCTGGTTGTTACTGGTCCAGGAGGCTGTGATGATTAAATGTTGCTTGTGAGGTCTCCCACATTCAGCATAATCTCTCAGGAGAAAAAGGATTGAGAATCCCAGTGCTGGATGATTTTGTCATTCTGAATATCATAACGCTGCACTCCTACTTGGGAGCACAGGGTGCTTCTTTTCAAAACCCAGAACTGCAAGTTTGACAAAAATAATCAAGCCTTATAGAATGCTATTAAGTTATATTTAAGTTAGAAGAAATCAAGCCCTGTATATTTTAAACAACTTTCTCCTTTTGTGATAGCATTAAGTAACCCTGGTCTTGGTTTGATATTTAATTGGTATGGTGTTATGATTTGAGAGTTGATATAGTTGAAACCGATCAGTCTATCACATGCTACCAGACATACACAGTATTTTACCAAACAAGACCAGACAGGTGCCTTGTTCTGAAGAGGCTGCAGTTTGAGACTGATCTTTCAAGATTCTATATGACGCCAGATCCCCCAGGGAATGATTTGGTCTCTTTGTAATCTCAAGTGTCTGCATACATTTCAGTGTAGGTTTGGTGCCTAGCACTCTTATACTAGGACAACAATCCAGGCTTTTATATCAAGACCTAACTGAGAACTTAATCAAAAAAGTTTAGTATCTCCCCAAGGACTGTGCCATAAATTCAACCTAGATGACAAGAGGAAGGAATTGGAAGATGGATAGTGTGAGAATACATGAAGTTTATCTTTCATTTGAGTTGAATTCAAACAGAGCTAGTAATGGCCAAATGTTGTGATGACTTTGGTGGTGAGAGTTAAATTGGAGGTTTTCCCAGTGATCTGTGCTCCATTTTAAAAAGCAAAGAAACAAAATTAGTTGTAGCTGGCACTAAATGCAAGTTCTCTTCTTTTCTTTTCTTTTTTTTTTTTTTTTTTGTAGCAGTGGCAATAGATAGCAATGACTGATCCACAGAAACCAAACTGCTCATTTCTCATTCCTTTTGGTTATGGGTGGCCCACAGCAATGAGGGAGTTGCTTGTTCATATTCTTCTCAACACTGTGAAAGACAGCATTCAGCTGATATAAGGAGAAACCTGCGTTCATCCTTTACATAACAGTCATTGAGTCACACAACCTTGTTTAAACAAACAGTGTGAATCTTAAAATAGCTCCTGAACATTCCACCACGATGGCCATATTCAAATGAATGTTCAACATGCCCCCACTATCGTATACCCACACAGTAACCCTTTGGTGACAGTGGAGCCGCCTAGAGACAGTATTAAGCTACACTCAGCACTGGACACACAGAGCTGTTCACTTGCTCTGGTGAAGCAACAAAATCTGCTTCTCTGTCATCCACCCACCAAGGGAGGTGATAGATATGAAAGCTTTTGAGGCTAAGCTCATCTGAGAGCGGCTTTAACATACCAGTTATTGTTGCTAGATAATTACTACGGGAATTCATGGAACATAACCTTGTTGCCATATAAATAGTGGGAAACTGCTCTTCACCTGATTAACCATTGACATCAGCCAGTTTCAAGAAGATAGGAGTGAAAACTTGAAATTATTTGAAAGCAATATTATTAATATTGCTACAGATACAGAACTAGAGGAAATTGTTCTGCTCAGAACATTCTATGATTTGTCTGATTTCTGTAGTCCCCATTTTCTATAGGGCCTTACTGATACATTTCAAAGAATAGTTTAGATATGATAAAAGCATAAATAACTGATCAGTTAAGAGAGCAGTCAGTAGACATTGCAGCTCAGCATTCAGAAATTGTTTGGTGGTGTGTCTCTAGCAAAGAAAGCTTCAAAGAGGAGGCTGGAAAGGCTACTCTTCTGGAGTGCTCTTGGTTTCTAACCTAGAGCTCAGGCTAGCAATGGAGGGACTTGGATTTTCATAAGATGAGAAATGTAAATTCAGGGTCTGCAGGTGAAGTACTCAGCTCTCCAAGACTGTCCATGTGTTATCTTCCACTGGGCTTTGTCTGTATCATGTATTTGTGCACAAATCCAGAACAGGCTGTGAAATCGGTCAATAAACCTGGTATTGGTCCCTCAGTAAAGGTAGGTCAAGGATCCAGAGAAAAGACTGCGTTGAGCAAGCTCATGGCAGCTAAATAAGCTGAATGTGTACCCAATGCTTCTCTTTCTTAGTTGGGGACCTAACCTGTGCTTCTGACACCCAAAATTGCAAGCACTTACAGCTGAGAGGAAAATGCCTCCTGTCTAAGTGGCTCGCAAAGATCCCAGTGAAAGGTGCGTGTCCCCATGAGTTACGGTGGGAGCTGGGGAACCAGGTGGGCTGGCAGGAAGCACACAGGGCCCGCCCAGGGCACCTAGGCACCGAGACCCTGCCAGACCACAGCTGCCCCCTCCTGTGTCTGAACTGCCCTGGGGGCACTGACCTGCAGCTCTGGGGAGCAGAGATGTATAGAACAGGGCTGGCCATTTGGACATATCTACTGGCCCTGTCTCTTAACGGGAGAGAGCACTCAGTGACACTAAAATAGAACAAATTTGCAATGATATCAGGTTATACGTTTTATGAGCCATATAATTAACATGCGACACTCAGTGCCATGGGATATTATTGACTTAGTAGCTTAGTAAGTATCAAAAAGGATTAGGCGTTGACATGAAGCAGAATAGCATGTGCAGACACAAGCTAGGATCAAAATTACAAGGGCTACCAATCCTTGTGCTTCAGGGCATATTTTGATCATCAGCTTGGGGCCAGAAGGAAAGCCACTCTGTAATCGAGCAGTGCACAGGATGCATTGTGGGTTACAGTTATACGGATCTCTATGGGCCTTTTTGATTCCTTTCCCTTCTCTTTCTCTCTCTTCCTTTCATCCCCCCCTGTTTCCCCTCCCTCACATTTATTGTCTGGAATAGGTCACTACTAAAGACAAGACACTAAACTAGATGGATGGCTGAATAGTCTGTACTAATAGGGTAATTTAATGTTTGCTTCTTTCCAGAACTCTTAACATTTATTTCAAATATAAATTTTATATTCACTTGCTAAAAAGCTCCTGCCCTTCCAACCTTCCTTCTATGCATGCTACTTTTTGTTTTTATCAGCTACACCTACAAATCCACTTAGGCTCATTTGAATCATGATTTTTCAGAGGTAACAAGAGAGCCTCTGTTTGGGAAAAGGATGAGAGCAACCAGGCACATTAAAGGAACCTGATTTATCTGATTTATAAACAGAATGGACAGCAGAGGCATAGAGAAGAAAATTACTTGATTCTTTGTGGGACCTCAAGGCAATAGCAGAAAACCAGAGAATGTCTATTTAAAAAATATGCCTACTCATTTCATTTGTTGCTTATATCTTTTTTGCTTCTTGCTTTCACCCTCCCAGACTGATTTCTAACTCCACCCATCCTTGCCCTTCCTGGGTCCTTTATTTTTGCTAACATCTTCTCTTCATATCTGGCACTAGCTCGTCCTGCTCCACTCAGCTCACTGATACATACTGCTCTTTGGTTTGTTCAACCTTGCTGGAAAGATGCTGTGGCGCAGCTTCTCCAGCATCCTTCCCATTTTCCACAGCGTTTTGAATTCCAGTTAGTTTCTGTGAATTCATTTTGTAGTCTTTCACTCAGCTTCCCTAAAGACCAACGCTTTGTGCGATTGTCTTACCACAGGCATTCTTCAACATGCCAAAGTTGACCTGAGACTCCATGGATAGATGGGGCCTGATCCAAAGTCCATTAACATCAGAGGAAATGTTCATTTACGCTTATGGGCTTTGCATTAAATCCTTTGCATTTTATTTACCTTCTTTAGTGCCTCTTACGCAGTTCCAGTTATTAAAATCAGATTAATCCCTCGCAGATCCCTGACAGTTCAGTGTACTGTATAAGCCAACCTGTGCCACTTCAAAAGACGGAGACCACAACTGGTACTCTGCTAACATGAAATCTGCAGCTGGCTAATACTAAAAGGAAGGTGTTACTTCCCGATTTCCATCCTGCATAACTGAGGTCAGAATCTCACTCACTGATCATTAGCCAAATCTTCCATTACTAGTGCACAGGCTCCCTCAAAACCATTTCTTACTCTTCAGATATTTTCTGGTCCCTACAACATTATTCTGACCAGGCACCATTCAAGGTTTGCAGTTTTACTCTCAGTACAAGTAGACTGCTATGTCAGCCAGAACATCAATACTTCTTTCTGTTGACACAATACTCTCTTACCCATATTGCCACCCCTCCTCCTGCTTCATTTTGTCTACATTCCTGTTGAAAACTCTACTCCCATAATTTAGTCTCCCACTCAATACTTGGTTTAATCAAGTCTGTCACTCAATTTGTATCTCACTTCTCGCTTAACACAAGTTTCTCGGTTAGCAATCTGTTTCTGTAGCACTTGCTATGCATAACACATGGTTAGCTTTTCTTTCTACGCTTGCTTCTCTGTTCCCTTTCTGATTTCCAGACCTCACTTTTCCTTGTAACACTTGAAGATGAGAGACTTCCTCTTCTGTCTTTCTCTTTTTATATTCCTCATGTATTTTATGAGACCACTGCAATCAGGGCTACTTAGATATCATGGAATGCTTTGTGTAGGGCACGGAACAGTCCTCGGGTTCAGTTAAAATGGTTTTCAACTGCAGAGTCTCACTCAGTTTAATATGTCGCTTTAGGTAAACCTCTCCTGTTGCTGTATGTCTTTGTTGTGGCTGATACCCTTTCCATCTTCGTCATCTTTGCTCAGTTTGTAGGAACACGGGACAAATACACAAAAGTTAGATTCTCTCCCTCTGGCTGCTCATTCAGCACAGTGTGCTAAAATTTGGTCTTGAACATCCATTCTCAGTTTTTGTGTTGAAGAACAAAGAGTAGAGCAGAATCCTGTTCCATTTGCTCTGTACATTTTAACATAGGGACCTGGGCTGCATATATCTTGACCACATCACCTACTGTAACCACAACACAAACTTAGCAGCTCACCTTTCCTGCACAAAGAACATCCAATGTAATTTTGGACAGTAGAAGTGTACTCAAGGTTGCCTGTCAGCAACATTGCCCACCACCACATCTAGAAGCTCCCACAGGACTCTCATGTTACTGGACAGTGCCCCTGGTAAGGACCGCAGGGTGTCAGACTGCTTTCCTCCTCAGCTGCGGCTCTTCTAGCTGTTAGAGAAACTGGTGGACTGCTGAATTGCAGCTGGAGCAGTTTTAGCTGAGCAGGAGGCAGGTTCACTGATCAGCACCTGTTGGATAGATCATTTGTTGGTTCTCTGAATTCTTCTGCTGGGTCAGCAGGTTTCCAGGTTTAAATGCTGGCACGGTGTAAGACGCAGAATGCTGTTGTTTCATAATCACCTTCTAGAAGTATTGCTTTGTTGTAATGCTACTGTTATGTTGCCCTACTTTTGATATCTACTTTCAGCAGAGGCTGGGTGAATTTTTGCCTACTGCATCACTGAGGTGTAGACTTTGCAGCACTGGTCTGGCTGTATTTAACCTGGCGATGGGAAGTGGGGGGGGATATGCTGGTGGCTGCTGCCACTGCTTTTTATGTGATTGAATAACAGGACACTTTCGTAGTCTAGTCATAAAGCAGGAATACATGGTACTTATACAGCACTTTTCATTTTCGGATCAGTTGAATACTGTTCCTGGCTTATGGTACACTTAACTGTCTCCCTGTATGTTCTTAGCACAGCTCGTGCTCCCAGTCATGCAGGAGAGGCCAGAGCAGCCCTTGCCTCCCTGGCTGGATCCGTGACTGCCCTATATAAATCTGCATATCAAGCAGATTTGGCAAGTGTTCAGACAGAGACAGACTCACTTAAGCAAAAGGTGAAAATAAACTTGCTTATAAAGGCACTGCAGACAGCACTCTCAGATGGTACGCTATTAGAGGCAGAACAGAGGCTGGTTTGTTTTCTTTTGCAGCTGGAGACCGATGATTTCTGTTTGCCTGCTGCGTCCAAGTCCCATCACCATAAACCATACGTGTGTGCGGATGCCGGGTCTCGATCTTTAGTAGTTTCAAGGCACTTGGCGTGTTTCGGCTCTACCTCTGCACCAGATGGTTCATTTCCTCGGGGACTCCCACACACACCCCCAAGCTCGGGCGGCCTGGGAGCGCGCCGGGCGCGACCCGAGGCGCATCACGGGGAGGAGGACTCGGTGCTCCGGTTCCCTCTCCCGCGGGGCGAAATGCCGAGCGACGGGTCCCTGCGCGGGGCGGTGGCCGTGGGCGGCAGCGGCCGCGACCTGCCTCATCTTCCCCGCGCCACCGCCTGCTCCGCCGGCCGGAGCACGGCAGCGGGCAGTCACTGCCTGCAGGGCTGCGGCAGGCAGGGAACGGGTCGCCCGGCATTAGCCCCGCTGACGTGCGCCCGGGCGAGGGCGGCGGCCCCCCCCACTGCACGCAGGAAGTTTATCCGGCCGCGGCTCTCTCGGACCCGGGCGCTGCGGCCTCGGGCCGGCGCCCCCCGCGAGGGGAGTTAAGAGAAACACCCGCGGGTGCGCCCGCCCGGGGGTCCCCTCCCGGCCCTGCAGCCTCCCAGCCGGAGCGGAGCGAGCGTGGACGGGGCCGAGCCCGCCGCAGTCTGCCCCCCTTCCCTCCCCCCCGTGCGCGGGGCCGCTGACTGCAGTGCCCGCTCCGGCGGGCGGGGGGAGGCGGCCGCGCCCCGGCTGCAGCCCCCCGCGCTGGCAGCGGCGTTAGCGGCGGCGCTGCGGGCGCCCCGGGAGCGCCCCCGGCGGTCACACCCCGCGGCGGGCCGGGGCCGGCGGAGGGAGGGGGCCGGCGCGGGGTGTCTCCGAGCCAGTTCTCGCGGTGCTGGCCAGGCTCAGCCTCCTTCCCCTCCCCGGCGAGCGGTGACTGTGCACGGCGGAGCGGGGAGCGCCGAGCCGGGCGCGGGGGGAGCCTGCGCCGCCCCAGCGAGCCAGGAGGGAGGCCGCCGAGCAGCGCGCCCGCCCGGCCCGTCCCGGCCGCCCTGCCCCATGCCCCAGCGGCGCTGAGCCTCCCGCAGCCCGAACATGGCCACCACGGCAACGTGCACCCGCTTCACCGACGAGTACCAGCTCTACGAGGAGCTTGGCAAGTACGGAGCCCGCTGCGCGCCCCGCGCCGCGCCCCGCCGCCCGCCCCGGCCCCGGGACCCGCCGGCGCTGCCGGGAGCCCTGTGCCGGCCACCCGGCTCTGCCGGGAGCCGGAGAAAGATTAGCTGTCGCGCTGTAATCCCGCTCTCCAACCTCGCGGCACCGCCGCTGGAAGGAAAGGTGTTTCTGCGCCCCGGGGTCGTCCCCGCCGCGGCATGGGTTGTCCCCGCAGCCGGCCTGGGGCTGCGCGCTCCTGTTGCACCCCGGGACTTTCCCTCTTCCCCCCTTGCCCTCCTCAGGACCAGGCTGCCGCGTTCTCTTCCCCACACCGTCTCCTTGCTGCACACTGCCGTCCCCTTCAACTGTTTCTGTGCTGGGACACAACACTGTTACCGCCACTCTGCGATGCTTCAGTCCCCACTTCCTTGTCCCTGTGAAAGGACCAGGTGCTGCTACACCGCGCTTCTCCCTCCCTCTCTCCTTCCCTCCCTCTCTCCGCACTTGTCTCTGCATTGGCAGACCTGGTGCTGCACCCTAGGACGGGGCTTTGCAGGGGCACCCTGTGGGACAGGAAAGCGGCGTAGGAATGGCCGGGGTAGGATATGGGGACAGTGCTCTCCTGGGTGCTGCTGCTCACCCCCTCCCTCCCTCCCTGCGCCAACTGCTGGGCTCTGCTGCATCTCTTCAGCCCGGTGTCCCCGTCCCTCCCCACGCTGCTGCAGCTGTGTGTCACCGAGCCCGGGCCCCGGTGCTGGTGCTCACCTTGCTGCTTATTGGTTTGTATGTAGAGGTTGAGGAAGGGGAGAAAAAGACAGGACTCTGCAGTATCGTGAGGATTCAAGCTATTTTAGGCTCTCTGTAGGGCTGACTGTCTTGTGGGGCTCTTGTGCAGCTTCTGTTCCCCTTTCTTACACTTTAAATATGTATGTTTGTCCTTAGACTCAGGTTCATCTTCCTGGTCTGAAGGACTTGAAATTTTCTGCCAGTTTTCTCTTATTTGTCCTTTTCAGATCTTTTCTGTAAAGCCAGTTGTTATTCTTTTCCCACCCCGTTTTGTTGTGGGTTTTGTGTTTGGTTTTGGTTTGTTTTTAAACAGAAGGGACCGCTTTTAAGCACTCAACTGTGTAGTCCTGTAGATTCCGAGTCCCTACCTTTTCACCTTGGTCTCTGCTGTATTATCTCTTTTTCCTCACAGAAATCCTTCTTCCCTCTCTCTCAGACCTCTTCTCCAGGTGGCTCTTTGGAATAGTTGTAATAAAATCAATAATTCCAGCTTGAGAAAATGTACGAAGCCTCGTAGCTTCCTACTTACTTCGTTAATAGGTACATGCTTATCCCTGTTTTGTAGGTGGGTAGAGAGATGTAAGAGAACTAGTAACTTCTGCAAAGTGTTGCAACGATTTTGTGACCTATCTAGCACTTGAACATGCGAGAAATGAGTGCTGGTTGTCTGATGTAACTGCTGGGGATACTGTCTTTGGGAGATGGACTTACTGGCGAGTGTTTGCAGCATCGTCTCCCGTTCACCAATCCCTTGACATTCCGTTTCTGTGCCTGTATGGGTCCTCTCTCCCTGCACGGTGTGCTGTTCTTACTGTGCTGTCTGGGAGGGGGCTTGAGTACCATATAGACTAGGTTATATTTGTTGATCAGACAGCATGCGCTGTTCTTCAGTTTGTCATATGTTGTTTCCATCCTCTGCATGTCTTCTGTTCTTAATCCGGTCTGCTCTGGGGTTAGAAATTGCTGCAATTGTTTTCTCATTTTCAGTTTCAGAGCTCCTACCCTCTTTATTTTTTTTCTAGGGGAGCCTTCTCTGTGGTCCGCAGATGCGTAAAGAAAAGTTCATCACAGGAATATGCTGCAAAAATCATCAACACCAAAAAGCTGTCAGCCAGAGGTTAGTCTCTCGATCTACCCTTCTCCCTTTTATGAGTAGAAAATACTTTGCTGGAGTTGAAGCTGTGATAAGTTTAAGGATCTGCAGTTGCTTGTCTCAGTCATCATTTCAGTGTTACAAACTAATTGAGTTGTGTGGCAAAGAGCAGGTTGGAAGGAGGTGTTGCAGGTTGATAGAAAATGTCCTGTATCTGGAAATGGATACTCTGTGGCATTGTCTTTTTTTCTTTTTGAGATCTTTCTTCTTCAAGCCCAGCTACAGGTGTGTTTATGGGAGATTTATCGACATGTGTGTGTGTACCGATCACTCATAATAAAGTGTTGCAGATGGATTTTGCCTAGGAGATCTGTCTTACCCCAACAGATGTGATTATTCTTTTTTAAGGATACATGCTATATGCCTTGCTCCTTTCATACTGTACTTAAATGTGGTGTGTTTGGAAACTAACAAGTTTGCTTTCAAAGGCAGAAGTAGGTTGAGTGCAGAAATCTTGTGAATTTGACTTCTCGATAAATCAGAACAAGTATTTGTTGCTTTTGTTAGTCCTGGAGACTTAAAACACCTGAAACCAGACTGAAGATTTCTTTTTAATTTTCAAAAGACTAAACTCTTCCCGCAAGCTGTTGGTCTTCTGTTTTCCAGAGATGCACAAAGGGTAGCGTACCTTGTAGTATGTAGGGAATGTGTATCTTCTAGTGTGTAGGGAATCCCTTACAGGGATTAAAGTTGCTTCAAGGGTGGAGTGGATGAGGGAGAGAATGAGAGAAACCAAACTGCAGTAAAAGATGCTGAAAGCAGAGTGTGCAACAAGTTGAGATGCCAGAGGCGACTCTTTCTAGAAGAGGTGAACAAGACAAGATCAAAGTCCTTAAAGACCTTTCAGATTTGACAAAATTAATGTATTAGGCCCTTGACTATCTTGCTAGTTGAATAGATGGTTTAGTAAGGAGGATGACTGAGAAATAAAAGGAAAGGCAAGAGGAAGCAGCAAATGATTTTGATAAATGACTTAGAAGTGAAAAATGTTTTGCCTGATCCCTATAAAAGAGAAAAATAGAATATGTATTCTTTTTGCTGGAATACAAAATGTGATGATAAGAGCAGAAGACAGCTTGAAGAATGGTGAAAAATTTCCATTTACTGTAGTTAGCATGGAGAAGAAGTGTGAAGAGTAGAGAGTGCCATGCTGTGAAGGTTGGTTTTTTTTTTTTGCTTTATTGACTTGTGGAAGCAAGTGTATGCGATAATGTGTTGTTTCCTGAGTAAGGTTGTGTTGGGGACCAGCCTGTGGAGCCCTAGATTGTTTAGTTGGTGGCTGCAGATCCTGTTAGAATTAGCGTTCCTCCATAGTCAGGTGACAGTGCCTGCTGATGTAGGTGGGATATCCAATCTCTTGAGTTCAAAATTAGTTCAACTTTATATGGGAGAGGTTTGAAGGGTGGCTTTGCTTTGCTGACGGCCATTAATGCCATGTTTGTTCCGCAGAGTTCCCTGTCCATCCTGTAGCAAGGACTAAAGCTCAGGAGAGCCATCTTCTGAGACCTAGTAGCTTGATAAACTGGTCGCAAATGAGAAACTGTTTTCCTACAAAGAAGATGGTATTGAAGTTAACTCTGGAGATAAGGAAAATGGGGAAAACTGCAGGATCAGTTCAGTTGAAACAAAATTCAGAAACATGTTAGTGGAATATGTCACAGAAGAACTGATAGAGTCGGTTTTTAGGTGTTCGGGCACCTAATGAGTTACAGAGGGAGTGATATATAGATTCTAATTGTTTCTCATATTAAGGTGATGACACTTCTGTGACCCAGCAAGTAGGAAGAATAAGTATGGGTGAATACAGGCCATGTTTTGATCTTCTACTTACTTTCTAGATTTCACGCCTTCCTATAAATAAGATACATTGAGGATACTAGCGTGGTCCTCAGCTATGTAACTTGAGGCAGCTGGCAATGACTTACAAAGGTATTGGTTAGGTAGAGGGCAAGTGTGGGGAGAGCCAAGAAAGGAAATGCATGTTTCTGCTAGTTTAGAACAATATCAGAAACAAGGGACTGATCAGGTTTCATTGAAGTCTTATCTGAGGACTAAAGAATGTGCATTTACAGTGAAAAGTGAATGGTGACTTCAGCTGAATATATAGGTTCCTCAGTTATTCCAGCTGTGTTTGCTGATTGGTTAGTACAAAAAGGGACTGAATATATTGATAGGAACTTAGTGAATTCACCTTGGAATAGGTCTTTAAAGCACTGAAGGAGAAATGCTTGCTATTTAGACACTGTAGCTGTAAATCAGTGATTAGGGAGATTCGGCAACCTGAAAATGGAAGTCTCTGGCAAAGGCATTTTAGAAAGCTGTCTCCCAGAGAAGGAGAATTATGGCATTAATTCTGCAGTATCCTGGATATATGTTGCCTGATGCGTCCTTTCCCTGAGCTGGCACTTCTCCCCCGGGAGGCCACATCTCTGCCCAGCAATAGAGACAGACGGGGCTCTCCTGCATGCCCAGCTGCATACGTCTCTGTAGTGCAGGTTAACGCACCGTCCTGACCTGCCTCCTGCGTTGTTGGTTTTATTCTAGGCTTGGTCACAGTGCCAGAATATTTCATCATGTGGGGACAGCCTGCCCCTCTCCAGTTTAAGCTTAGCTACATTTAACGTTTTGTACCCTCTCTAGCAGAATTTGAACCTGCATAGATACCTCATGTAGTAACTGCTACTTCAAGAGCCAGCGTCTTGCTGCTGCTGTTTATATGTCTAGCCCATTGCTGCTCCACAGAAGCTTTGCCTGCTGTAGTGCTTCCCTAGATTACGCCAGGGAAGGGGTGATAAAGCCTTGCTCTCCTTCCACAGTACTTGTTACCTTTATTTTTCAAGACTCTTGATAAAGAAATACTAGGTAGCCAACTGGGAAGTGCTGAACAGCTTTCTGTATGTAGCCGAAAAGGAGGAAGAGGAACACTTTAGGGTGAATTGTTTGCTTTCTGAGGGTTCTGTATTATCTGACACGTTTATCAAACTGTTTTCTTCAAGCAAGAAAGAGTTGAAGAGGCATGGTGCTGTTAAGGGGCTTCTCTCTCGAAACAAGAAGGATGAATGTGGTGCTGGTATTTATGAAGGGCAGTCCTAACAACTTCGCTCTTGTAAGCTTCACCCTCCGTAAAATACAAAGTCAGATGTTGAGAGCAGAGTCTCTGTTTCTCTATTGTCTATGATTTTGGGGTGCCTGTTCTCTCTCTTTTTTAATGAATCGCGTCAGTAAGAGCTGGTCTAGATTAAAATTCATATTTCAGCTTTAATGAAGTATTTGCTATTATTCATACTCATATTGTGTGATGCTTAAGACTACTCAGTGAAGAGTATGCCAAGAACTTTGTTAAACAGGGGCCAAATGATTGTGGAAAGGGAGGGGAAACAGACTTTGCCTTAGTGAGTGTTCAACTGGCATATAAGAGCAGTGTTTATTACACATGGGGGAAATACAATGCTTCAGTCATCCGAAATTCCTATGGGATAGAACGCACAGGTTTTTACCAGAGCTGCGGGAAGAGGGAAGTAATAACTAATTTTTTTGAAGTTGTGTTGTGTCACCAGAATACTTTTTGAACATGAAAATGCATAGCAAGCAGTGCTTCAGTTCCTAGGCAGCAGTGAACTTCAAATAAAGTAAAATTGCTTGCACTTATAAAAAAAAAAAATGATCAAGAGAGAAGCAGTAGCTTTAGTAGCAACAGGGAAATACCCAGGATTTGACTCTCGATTGCGTACTTCAAGAGATAGTCCTGCATTGGAAAGAGGTAGGCAGAGTTCTATCCTGTGATAATTTTTAGGATGTTGTTTATACCACAGAGGATGTAGTGATCTTACCACCACTTATTTTTCACTTATGTTTTTTAGGTGCAGGGAGAGAAATCTCTCTGCATTACATCTGTTGTTAAATTTCATTTACTGCTGAAAACCTGTGTCTTTCAAGTCTTGTAAGTGACATCTCTTGATGAAAAAAGTGAAAAGCAGCTGTCTTGGAAGTTAGACTGCTTTGCTGCTTTCTCCTTACCATGGCTTTGCTCTTGCCTGTGGAATAAAGAGGTGGATTCTCTCCCAGCTCTCCATCTTTCCAAATCTGTAAACCAGATAAAAATTTGCAGTCTACCAGTTACTTTGTTGTTGTTCCTATAGGAGATTATGTGGATTGTGGGAGGAGCAGGGAATTACTTCTGTGTATCAATCCCTGTTAGGAAAAAAACTCTCTCTTTACACTTCCAGCTCAGCTTTTTTTCATGCACCCCTCTTGTCCTGGCTTTCAGTTCCATAGTGGTTGCTGATTTGGGCTTTACAGTATGTTTTGTTGGAGGTGTCAGTAGTAGTTTCCTTGGACACTGAAAAGTTGAGCTTGAATGATGTGGAGGAGGTTTAGCAGCATCGGTCCCTAACCTCTATCTTGGTCTGCTCTGTAAACATTCTTAGCCGGTGTTTGAGTTAGGACTGTCTTGGACTGCTCCTGTGGCTGCCAGGTTTGAAGTCCCCTGTGGGCTCCAGCACAGCCACTCGAATTAGATGCGTGCAGCGGTGGTGCACTGCAGCCTGGCAAATCCGCTCTGTGTGAAAGCAGGGAAGCCCAGCACACCGGTCACAGATGGCTGAAGCGCAAATCCCAACCCACGTGGCAGTGTCCTGTAATAGGTGTCCTCTGTGCCTGCCTATGTTTATAGGCTGGGGACAAATGTCCTTTCTTGCAGAGGACGGCAAATCAAACCCTGTCTGCTCAGCTGTAGTTGCTGAGCAGCCAAATCAAGTCTGGTCATTCGGTGTGGGAGAGGAGCTGCCCTTTCTGCAGGGTGGGCCTTAGGCTGAGTGTGAAGAGCTTCCCTGTGCCCCAGCTCCTCCTCCTCCCTTCTGCCGCCTGCGAGGAGTCTGAGAGATGCTGTGATTAGGGAGCATATGTAGGAGATCAGCTGCAGCGATGGCTGGGGATTTTTTTGGAGGTCTTTGCGCGCTCGGAGGGATCTAAGGAGCAGAGCTGAAGTGCTGCAGCCCCCAGAGCAGTGTGTGTGGTGGGGCGAACGTAAGGGGCTGGGTGCTGCGGGAAGGGGGCTGCAGGGGAGGAATCGGCCGGTGGGGTGGGTGCATGGATGGCGAGTGTCTGAACTCTGCACTCTGCATCGCAGCACACATGCGTGCGGCGGGGGGTGGCGGGGGGGCTGCTCTGCTGATGTCAGAAACTGCAGCCCTCTGCCTCCCACCGGCAGCCTGCCTCCTCCTCCTCTCCCTCCTCCCCTCCGTCTGCAGCCCCCTGCTCAGGGGAGGAAGGGTTCAAGCAGTGTATGTCACCAGGAGAAATTTCGCTGGCAGAGGTGTTTGGAGAAGAGGAGGGGTGTGTGCAAAAGGAGAGACCCTGACCTTGGAGGAGAGGCTGGGGCTGGGAGCTTGCTGGGGGCCACCCAGGGTCGGTCAGCCTGGCTTTTCGTCCACCCCAGTGCATCGGTACGGGCAGGAGAGCGCCGTGGTGTGAGAGCCGGCAGAGATTGGCAGGGTGGCGAGGGCTGGAAGCCTTGCTTTACTGTGGCTCGCTATGGCCAGAAGCTGGCTTCCTCCCGCTGCGGATGACAGTGATGGTTGGGGTTACCCCAGGTTGCCTCTCAGTTTACGCTGTATATTTTATAAAGGAGCTGGAACAGAGCAGACAGGATTTCAGCTCGTGTCTGTCTTCTCAGTGGTCACATTGAGTATTAAATTTCCAGCATTAACAATAAGGAGGGGGGGCAGTGGGCACACAGATTGGGCAGGAGTTCCTACTGCCTCCGCATGAGGTTGGAGAAAGGGGCTTGGCGAGAGAGTCGGGTTTCTTGTTTTCCCAATATAAACTGGACTTGTGTATGGCAGAAATGTGATTAGACTAACTCCTGCACGTGTCCCAAAGCACTTGGCTCTAGAGCATTTGCTCTGACCAGTGAACCACAACTGAGATATTTCCAGGTGTCTCTCCAGTGAAGAGTGAGGTATTGAGCACACTGTAGATATTTGGGGCAGGGAGATGCCCTTGAATTTCTTGTGAGAAGGATCCAGTGCAAAAGCTATGCATTTTTACTGCTGTTGGTGGTGGTGATTTTGGGGTGTAGTGTGGAAATTTCATTGCCTCCAAATTCAGTTGTTCTCTGGGCAGTACCAAAATCATCACCATGAAGAAATCTTTGCAGAGTGCTCCCTCCCTCCCTCAGTACAGAGGGTTAGCACCACTGTTTTCAGAGAGGACTATGACACTCTTTTTGTTGCGTTCCATGCCCTGCAAGTATTTTATTTTTTCTGGCTCTGCAAATTGCGTGAAGACAATTTTGAAAGGGAAGCATGCTAATAAAGAAAAATATCTCTCTCCACTGTGCCACCTATAAGCACCATATGTCTGCCTCATAACCCTCACAAGCACGGCATCACCCCCCTTTTCATTAATTCTGGCCTATCACCTGTTTCGGTGTTTCAGATGTTTCTTTTCGCTCCTCTGTTCCTGAAAGTTCCTGATTTTCACCAAGGTAACAGACTTTACAAAAAATGTTAATTCGTGTTTGGCTATAGAGTGAGCTGCTGCTGTTGGCTTGGCCAGGACAAGAGGGCTGCAACAGCTGGCACCAGGATCACCAGCACAGGAAAGAAGCTTTGAATGCTATAAAAGAAATGTGGAGTATCTCACCTCATTGTGAGATACTGTTTGCCTGCGACAGAAGTGGTATCAGTGCGCAGAGCAGTCATCCTCGAGAAAGCGGAGGTGCAAATGTGTGCTTCTGATGGGCAAATGTGTGCTTAAAATCTTGAGGTGCTCACTAGATTTTTTTAGTGCATGGAGGAAATGTCAAGCTGTAACTGAAACAACTGTAGTTCCTGCTAGCCCTTACAACAGTGAGCTTAATGCTTCAAAATGTGGGGTCTTACGAGTCAGGCTGACCTCAGGTTCCATTTTGTACCTTCTTAAATTCACTGTGTGTTTAAATTTCACCATATACTGCTGTTATGGCTCCCCAAGCATTCTGGTATTGCTGTCTACATGATTTTTGGAGAACAGCAGCAGCATACTTCTGAAGAAATGGGCTGGCAGTATCTTAGAAACAAGGTTTTTGAACACTGAGGGTAGCCAAAGACCAGTGGGGCATGGATTTAGCTGTTTCGGGAAACTGAGTCTACGGTTGTTAGATTTTGATTCCTTGTAGCTTTTATTTTTCACCTGTTACTTTCTGGCCCCCTTTCTTCCTTCTTCTGTTTTAATTTTGAATTTCTTTAGAATATTCATTTGTTTCTCATGGATTGGTTACTTTAACCAATAATTGCATTATTCTATAATGCTTTGATTGAAAATATCCCTTTAGTAATGCTGCTTTACTCTCCTCCTAGAGAATATTGCAGAATTCCTATTGCTTCCACCTGTTAGATGAGCAGACTGGGGAGGATGGTGGTTGGTGCAAGCAGCTCATTACTGCTGACTGGGAATAATTCAGACATGTGAGGAGAGCTAGTTAATGTTGTATCTTGCCTTTTTATGACGGGGTCAGGAAAGGAGGAGATAACTGTGGCTTTACTCGTGGTGTCAGGATCCATCTCACTCTGCTCCTGGCAGAATCAGGAGAATTCCCCGTCTCTGAGATGTGAGTTGAGTAAATGTGATGACCTTTCAGAGAATGTGTGTGTGCATCTAGATGTGATACTGTACTCTCAGCACTTCGGCATTATGTTCCTGAGAGCATGAGTTACATACCTCTCTGGACTGGTGACCCGCTGTCCTGCTGCTTCAGTCCAAAGTTCCCATCTTGAGTTAGCCATCATCCAAGCACCTGCAGCCCTGGGCTGTCTTGTCTGTCCCGTGGCTGGGGTCTGCTTAGCAGTGACACTGGGATGAGTCCAGGTTAGCATCCTGCTTCTGAGAAGGGTGCTAGCTAATCTTTTCTGTCTGCCAGAAGGCACGGGTGATTTGGCTGTTAAGCACAGGACCCTTTTTCTCCAGGGCAGCAAAGGTAGCATCTCTCTTTGCAGTGCTATCATTAGTATGATTCTGTCAGAGTCCCAAAAATTGAGCCGAGAGCTGTCTCGGAGAAAAAAGTAGGCATTGTGAGAACAAAGACAAGGTTAATTTAAAAGAAAAACAAGACGCACGCAAACATATCTCAAAGGAAGGAAGGTGCCCTTTGCAGGCCTATGGAGCCAAAGGCTCAATGGCCAAGAAGGCAGGGAGCGGCAGCCTGCCTGCTGTGGCAGAGCTGCTGGGTTATCTCTGGGGGCTGTTGTCATGATCACAGTGGCAAACAGGGACTGAAAAAATTACCAGATGCATGTGAGCCAAAGGTTTGAACTTTCTCATAGGAGGGAAGGGAGGGGGGGAGGAGGAGAAGGGTGGGTGATGATGTATTAACGAAGAACAGCATCCTAGTGAAAAGTACCAGGCCCACTCTCCTATAGCCACTGGGATGGGGGGTGGGAATGCGGACTGGCATTCTTCCTTCGATCTAAATTCTGGGCAGCATTGCTCTAACAGATTCCCTCTTTGAAGAGGGGTAGATGCACCCTGCTTTCACTGGGTAAATTGCCAGGATTTGCATTGTTTTGGCAGGTGAAATGGAAAAAGTGGGAAAAGATGGTGTGTCTCTCTTCTTCTGGCCTTTTTTTCTATTCCATATACACACAAATAACTAGTTCTCTACCTTGTGGTAAGAGCTTTTCCGCATCAGAGTTGATACAAATAATCCAGTTTCAGTGTAGTTTGATAGTCTGAAACCTCCGGACTCGAAGTTAACCAGTCTGTGCTAGCGTTACTGATAACACAAGGCTGTTGTCCGTGAAAATGTCTGATTTAAAACCATGTGAGCACTATTAGCGCTAGTATTGGTCGTGACCCTGTGTACTGCTTTTGTCTCTACTGGTTTCTCTGCCTGGAGCTGGAGTGGTGTCACTGCATATCAGAGCTGATTGAGTTGTGGGGAGGGCCTGGATGATGGGCAGGTAGTGTGTGATGGAGGGCAGGCTTGGGCAGTTTTCCCTGCACTGGAGTCTGAGGGAAGCCCTATCACTACCCCGTGCTGCAACCTCCTTTGTGGAGGTTGACCCTTATAAGGACTGGTCCTAGAAGAATTAGTGATGTGCAGTTGGCTGGGAGCGAAGAGCTGGTGAGGGAGTCTCTGGCCCCAGTGCCTCAAAATCTCAGTGCCCCATAGCTCAACAGGTGGTACCACTTGTTTGTTCGCAGAACTATGAGTTATCACAGGGCCTTTTTTGCAGGCTTCCTCAGGAGAGACTTCTCTGGTCATGCATGGCACACCTCTGAGCAGCAATACGCATATTAGTGTTAAATGTTTGTCTGCAGACTTGGTAAGGTAGAATTGTGGCAATTAAATCTAGTTTCTTTCTAGAAGGGCTTCTTCAACTTAAAACATGTATTTATTAAAGGAGACATTAATATCTATGGAAATTAGTGGTATAGGTCTTTCTGAATAGTGGAAATCCCAGTGTGCTTTTTAAGCCCCCATGAATACAGGCTGTGAGTGAGAACAAGGATGTTAAGCCTCCAAAGCCAGTTCCTGAAAGCTTGCAGAAAGGATTCTTTCCCTTCCCTCACTTCTCTTCTAGGCACCTGAGTTAGCTGGTGTGGGCTGCAGCTTGTCTAGTGGAGTAACTTGGTATTTGAATGTGCTTAATCTTCTGCCGTTACTGTGTCATCTTCACTAAGCCAATTGGTGCAGACTGTGGTAAGTGATAGCTGTGAAGAGAGATATGTCATTTCTTGATGTTGACAACAACTCTTCTTTGAAGGAGGAGGTTTTATTTAATCCCAGGGGAGCAGTGAGAAAAGGAGAAGCCGGCTCATGCAGCCTGAAGTCTGAGGTGGAAAAAGGAGGGAGAAGAACTAGAAATCTTTAGACTTAAGTGCACCGTTTTGTTTTGGTTTTTTTTTCCCTTCCTCTTCTTTTGCAGGCAGGACTGAGCACAAGGTTGCTCAAGAAGGTGAGTTTTACCCCAACTTCTCTCTTGAAAGAGATTATTTCCTGAACTTGTTACTTTATTCCAAATCTGTTGTGAGTTTAGAGGGGTCTGCAGTTGGTGGTCTTGCTTCTGAGTGAGGGGTCTCCTTGTCTGTGCAGCAGAATATAGTCGGTGTGTAAAGTTCCCTGCAGCTCTGGAGATGAGAGATGTGTGTTTTGATCCTGCTGCTGTGCGTTCTGCTACAGTCCTGATGTCATACACCTGACTTGAATTGTGACTTCAGAGGGGATAGTCCAGTGCTTTCTTTGGGATGTAGGGGAGCACTTACTAGATACACATTTCAAATAGCATAGGTGCCCTGAAAGCTTTTGCAGAGAAAACAGCTTGTTAAACCTCTTCTTGTATTGGTCTCCAGTGCCTGCCAAATATACTTAGTGTTTCTACTGTAGTGAAGCAGCTTCCATTCTGAAAATGTATGTGTATCTGTTTTTTTCCTTTTCTTTTTCTCTCTCCCCCTTGCATCAAAGTGGATAACATTTCATGGGTGATGGGCCAAGAAATCACCCAGGGTGGCTGGAGTTAAAAATAAATGTGGAAGAATGAAGTTGTCTTGTAACCCACAGGGAAGGGTTTTCTTGGAGTCTAATAGAGAGTGTGGCCTGGTAATGCCAAGCAGGAGTTCTTTCTGTTGTTTGCCCAAAGAGTTGGTATGCTGTTAAGTTGAATTTTGCCTGCCTCGGGGCCTCTCTGTGTAAGCTTTGGGTATCAAATGTCCTCTGTTGAGATTGTGTCGGAGAGATTAGAAGAGTTGAAGTTGCACAGCTTTATTTTATAACTGGTCCTAGTGCAGAGACAAAGCTTGATCGTGACAGATGTGCTTCTTCAGTGCAAGTTAAAGTAGTGATTCATAGCTCTTGTGTTACTTTAAATATTCCTGATTTTTGGACTGCAGGATTGAAAAGTGACTTTCAGCTCTGCCCATTTTTGTTTGACTTTTATGTCATCTGGCTAGAATCTGCCAGCTCTGCAGATTAGGATATTGTGTTATGTCTACTGCTTGTTATGAAGGTGCCTGGATTAAAATTTTCAGACTTGCCTGATCAGTGCAGAGCAATGATCCACAGCCTTCTCTGAGTGTCTGAATTGCTCCAGCACTTTATAAGGATGATGTAGAAGAGTGAAGTGTTGGTCAGCTCATCCTTTGTGTGGAAGCACTACTATGACAGCAGGCTGGGAGTTGAGCTCTCATAACACCCTTGTTTATCCTCTCCAGACAGCCAAGTTCAGCACCAGAGATGTGAATACAGAGGAATGAGGCAGTTTGCTTTTTTGATAACCATTATCAAATATTGCTGACAAGTCCAGGTGACTCTGGCTGCTGCTAGCAGTTTATGTTGCTGCAGAGCTGGTTACCCAGCTTTAAGGAAGCACATTATGCATCGTTAACTCTTTGTGGCTGCATATACCTGGTTTCTTCAGTAGTCCCGAAGCTGAGTTTAAAAAGCTTTCCCTCTCACCACCTCACAAATGGTCAAGAAGTTACTTGGCTTTCCTGGGCTTTTCAGCTTGCTCATCTCTCTATGAAATATGAAATGTTAACTGCTGAGTTTTTTCTCATTTGAAAAGCTCAGCTAAAACTCCTTCCCCATCTTGGAAACAACTCAGGTTTTACCGATGCAGTTGCTTATCTGAAGGGGTGGTCGGCGCTGGCTTGGGAACCAGGAAACATGCAGCTCGACTGAGCCAGAGGAATTTATATTCTTCCTTCTGCATCTTTGAATTCCTGGATCCTGCATTGCAGTGACTTGGCACTGGTGAAGCCTGCCTCCCTGTCACACTGTTACCTTGTCTGCTAACCAGCTGTAGTCTGATATTTATTTAGCTGGTTCATCCAAGCCCACTAGCACCTGATGTGATCAGCTGATGGGGAGAAGAAAGAAGCTTGTGTCCAGAAATGAGCTCACTTGGTGGGATTGCTCTTTGATAAGCTGTGTACTTTAGGACCCTCTGTGCACAGTGGGATCGAGACAGGGCTGCTGGAGTTCTTGCACAGGTCTCAGTTGCTGTGTGTGCAGTGGAGAGGGCCCTGATATGGCTGCGTCGCGTCAGAGCAGCTCTGTGCCCTACTGTCTCGCTTACTGCGTGTCCACTTTAAGAGGGTTCATCTGCAATGCAGCTGTTAGCGGGGAAGTTCTGTAAATCAAGAGGGAGCGAGCGCAAGCCAGCCCGGTGTCTGCAGTTGTGGCTGGGTCCTTCCCACAGCACACAGAAACTTGTGCAGAAAGACTTATTTGGAAGAGGAAGAGAAAGACATCAGTACAGTGCTGATGCTAGGAACCCCTCCTTTCTGTGCCTCTGTCTGCACCAGCTAGTCAGGAGCTGGAAAACATGTGGAAAAGCACAGTGGGCAGCAGTCCTGGGACTAGAAAATCCTGTCATGCTTTTCCCTTCCTCACTCCGCCACAGAGCCTAACCAGGTGTTTGCTTAGGGCTGATCCTGTCACGATGTCTTTAGGGCACACTCCCTTCTCACACAGGATGTCCTGTTACAATTCAGAGCTTGTGAGCTTCTGCACGTGACTCAGGAGCGCACAGAGGCCTCATGAGTCACAAGTTTATTACTGTGCCCTCCTCCATTGCACAGGCTGTCACAGCAGCCACTTGCTGGTGCAAGGGGACGATGCTGGTGACCTGTGGGCATGCTGTGTGGGATGTGGTGTGGGAGGAAGCCCACAAGTGGAGTCAGCTGGAGTGCCATGGCTGTGCACGTCTTGTACACGGCAGGCTGGGGACTGCTGCCGGGTGACTTGGTACGTGGAGGAGAAGGGCCATGTGCTGCGGTAGCCCTGCTGCAAGTGGGGCAGATGTGCTGCCTGAGGGGGAGCTCTGCAAGGTTTGCAGCCCCTCAGGAGCATGTCGGGGGGGCTGGCTGGGGAGCCTGTGGCTTTGAGCATGTGGCTGAGGAGAGGATGGCCTGCTGTTCTGCTCTTTCCATGCCACTCTGCTTCTCCAGTGTGCAGAACCCCTTTGAAAGGCTGCCTGGGTGTCAGCCATGCCTGGGAGCACTTGTAGGATGGCTTGGTGGTTCCCCAGCCACAGGTTTCTGAGTTTATTCTGGTGAAGAAAGTCCTCCACGGTTTCTATGGTTAAGTAGCTGGGAATCATGATGCCTTCCCATGGGGATCTCCAGGGATACCTGGAGATCCATGGGCCAGAGCTGGAGAGGGCCCCACAGGATCTTTCTTAAAGGTGGCTGCAGCTGGGGAGAGTACACACTTCTTTTCACTCTGGTGCTTAGTAGGCCAGGCTCCCTCTTTCATTGTATTTAAAAGTATTTTGGGCAGGCTTGGTTCTAGGTTTCTACTTTGGTTTCTTTATTTCCACTTGGGAAAGCATCTCCTATTGACAGTTATTGGTGATACAGGGGAAATTGGTGTATGATTCACCACCTGCTTTTCCTCCTCTGTTTCCTCTCTGCCTCTCTTGTTTGCTGGGCATTTGTTGTCCCTCTCATAATAACCGAATTGTGCTAACCAAATATAAGCAATGTTCCCTCCCCTTTTGCTGGGGGACTGGCTGACTTGTTGTAAGAAGTTATTTTTAGGGTTTGCTTCCTGGGATATTCTACTTGTGGCCAGTTATGGTGATGAAAATGTCACTGAGATGCAGAAAGGACTCCCAACTCATTGCTAGCATGCCTGATCTTTCTGTTGTAAGGGTGTTCATAGGGGACATGAGCCCCTTATCACTACATCACCTGTGGTTAGGGGGACAGCCACAATGACTGTGCAGCACTACTCCCTGTGAAAAGTACACTGAGCTTCCAGAGTGATAGATTATGTTGCAACTGAATTGGCTCAGGGAGGGGAAAAAAGGAAAGAAGAAGGTAAGCTAAAAAAAAAAGGAGCTGTTCTGTGACTGCACTGGAGTTTGTTTCTGCCCTTTTTCTTTTTTTGTGCATAGAGATGTCAGTGCTGCAGAACTATGTGTTGGTGTACAGGGCTGTCCCTAACAGGCAGTTTTGCTCCTTGTACTGGGTGTATTTGCACTGGGTTGCTGCCAATTGCCTGGTCTAGACGAGGAGAAGGTGTGTGCTTATTCTTTTTAAACATCTCTCCCTCCCCAGATCTGAAGCTTGCAACACCTGAAAAAGATGATATTTATGACAGCTATAGCTAGCAAAGCATGAATGTAATACAGGCAGATTATAGAGACCAGCTAAACAAGGCCATGGGTTGACACTTACACAGTCTCTATGCCAGTGTTGGCTTAAGGAGCACCTGCCTCTTTCTCTGGAGATGTCTGATCCCTTCTCTGTTTCACAGCAGGTCTTTTGAATTTTCTATCTCATCCCATGGACCGGGAAACCAAGCTCAGAAGAGCCCTTCAGTGAGGAATTATTGAAGTGCTGGGGATGGGAAGGCATTTAGTTTCCAGATAAGTTTCTTGGTGCAGCCATGGAAGTGGTTGCTTGGGTGTAGCTTCAGGAACCAGGATCTCTTGCAGTTAGGGCTGAGAAAAGCACATGTGGAGTAGTCTGTTAGAGCACTGGGCTGGTGGTGCAGAGATAGCTCTTGCATGCCTATGTTGCCCTCCTGGAAGAGGGCATGGGGAGCAGAGACCCCTGAGTGTGTTTGGATCGAGGTAGTGGGGAGTATTAACTTGGTTTTCAGGCTGATGCTGTTGGGACTGGGCAGCCGGGTGGCTGGGGTGCAGGGATGGAGGCAGCAGTCTTGAGGGGTGGGTGCTGTGCCTGTGCAGTGTGGAGCCTTGCCAGCTGCCTGAAGGGGAGACTGGCTTGCAGAAAGGTTGGGACTCCCTGACTAGGTAGCGTCATGAAAACTATCAGTGCTTAGAAAGTTTCTGTGTATGTTTTTAAGTAATCCTTACATATAAAGTTGCTTTACTGAGTGGTAATTTTTCCTCTTAAAATGTCTTCTTGCTGTCTCGCTCCTATACAATTCCTGGAAGTACCTGAGCACTTTGCATACACAGGATCAAGCTTTTGGACTCTTCACCAGCTGGAGGCAGCCATGCTGTCTCTCCCCCTGCTGCACCTCATGTTCCTAACTGCTATGTGGACTTACTGCTACATGGCATGCTTTGCCCTTTCGTACAGAAGTGCTTTGTCTGCTCTGCTATAAGTGATGGTGTGGCACATAGGTGCATTGTAAATCTTCTCTCACTGAAATTCTTGGTAGCCTGCTCTGTATTTACAGCTTGCTCTGCTTAATTTAAAGTTGTCCTAGTATAGCTAGGGGAACTTAGGCTTAAAATAGATGGTTTAGCTTTTTTCTTTTTTTTTTTTTGATTATTCTAATCCTCTGAGACTTAGTATTTCTTCTTGTCTGAAGAGCATACTTTGACACAGGTATTAGCTCTTTCGGAGAGGAGTCATTCAGCACTTGGGTGCAGCGCCATTCATCTGTGCCCTCAAGATTTTCCATTTAGTTTGGTCTTCTCGTTCACGTCCCTCAAATACCAAATCAAGGCAGCATTTCCAGCATCTTTCTATCTCTCAACTGGTTTAAATAGCTAAAAAGTAAGTGATGAATATAGGCTTGCTGTTGCACGGACGTACGTTCCCCTAATGTTCTGCATGCAGTGAAGAAGGGCATTCTGCTGACTACCAGTATTAAGAACATGCAGAAATCCTGTGGTTTTGTTTCCCTCCCAGGCTTCTATCATTTGTGTTCAAGCATAGATGTCTTTGGTACATTCAGAAGGAATCCAGCTGTTTGATGACCAGTGCCTGCATTATTGAATAGCATTTTATTCAAGAGCCACATCCTACAGGTGTGTTTTTGGAAAACTGGAAGCTGGGTGCAGTAGGTCTTGCACAGGACAGCCATGTGGTTTCTGTTCATATGCTGGTAAAGGTGAGCCAATGCCAGGAACTTCCTCTTCCAAGTAGGGTTTTTCCAAGGTTCTGTTAGGGATTTGCTCTCTCCTATTGAAAGGAATGGGTATTTAGTCTTGTTCTCCAGGAGTTTGATTCCCCCCACCCCTTATTCTCCCAAAATTTGTTTTCTCCTATCTGGAAGAAGGTCCTTCCACTGCACTGTGTTCCTCTGCACCACCAGGAGACTGTTCCTGGCAGCTTTTTTGTTTTTTAGCCATGTACCACCCTCAGTCTTGTTTTTTTGTTCCCCACACCAACTATATAATGCAGAAGTAGCTTTCATTAAGCATCCTTTATCCTCCCAGTACCACTACTGGGCAGCGAAGTAATAGCCCTCTTTTACACTCGGAAATGCTGAGAGAGTATTCTTTGCTATAACAGTGATAAGAAGAGTGTAGGTAGAAAAAATGGCTGTGGTCGTTTGGCAGGAAAGTAACGTGGGCTGAAGCATGTAGTATTAGGAGGAGTTGTAGTCTAGTTTGCTGGTTATAGGAATAAGATTTTGGTGTGTTCCTTGTACTACTTTTCCCTCTGATTTGCTTATTGTTTGTGGAATACAGCTCTGAAATATGTTTTGTTGGGCATGCCTTTGGACTCTAACTTTGTGTTATTTTTTTGCCTGATAAGAGACAGTTTGAAAACTAGATGTAATTGCTATTGATACAGAAGGTTCTTACACAGATGATAATAAACAGCACATTTTTTTGTGTGTGTGTTTATGAAGACTAATCAGAAAAAGTAAAGGAGATCACTTAAATATAAAGTTATTTCCTTGTATCAGTCCTAACTATAGTAACAGGGACTAACATCTGCAATGGGTTGCTTTCTGAAGTGGGTGAAAGTGAGGTGGCAAAATGAAAACTTAGATCTCTAGGATCAGCAACTGTATCTAAGAGTGAAAATGAGGGCAATCTTATGACAAGAATGTAGGTAAATTCTAAAATTGGCTGCATTTTAGGATCTGAATATGTAATTGAGTCACTTGTGAAAATTTACTTTATGGGATGCTGTCAGGAAACCATTCCTGCTCCCCACTCGCTGTGTCTCCTTGGCTAACTAATCAGTCTGTTTGTGCAAAGGGTCCCTACCTCCTGGAGAATTTGTAAACATTCACATTAATGTATGGTTACAGCATTTGAAGTCCTTCCAAAGGAAACAGTTGTAGATGCACAAGGTATACTGCTGCAAGGCCTCTTGATCATATGATAATGTCAAACTAATATGAAGTCTTCAAGAGTAGAACATCCTTTGCCACCCAGGGAGGAATAAAATCTTGGATGCGTTTAAGAAGATTACTGTTAGCTCATCAGAAGGAATAATGAGAAGTTATGGGCCAGAGCTGAAGACCTGTCATTAACTGAAAGCTGGTTCAGGAAAGGAAATAAAAAATGGGAGGGAACCACCAGAAAGCTATTCTACACTTGATAGCATGTGTGCTGGGGATATTGCTCTCACTTCAAATAGTGTGATTCAGGTTTTATTTAGAAGGCAGTTAGAAACCATGCTGTGAAGGTGTTGGAAGGAGTATCCATATAAGGGGGAGAACAGAGGGAAAAGGAAAATACTAGGGAGAGGTGGAATGTGATTAAGGTTAATTAAAGTATGCTGTGAAAACTAGTTAGATTTTCTGGTGTGCCCTTTCTGTAATAAGAGACAAATGTAGTTATGCAAGGAATTGAAAATTTATCTTTTCAATAATTCATTGCAAACTTGCTGCCTTGAGACAAATATCATAGATTGGAAAAGGGATGAGAAACTTGCGTGTAATTAAAGTCAGCATATTTGAAGAGGAATTCTTTCTTAAAAGTAAAGGACTTGACAGGCTTATTTCTTCAGGTTATTTGTGTTGGGCACTGGGAGATTAAGCCCTTCTACCCTTGGTACAGGATGACTAGGACAGTCCTGACACACAGGTCCTTGTCTTTATTTATTGACAGTTGATTTCTCCATAACTTCAGAGAAGAATACAAGCTTCCTTTTGGATATACCCTTTCCTAGCACCACAGCAGGAGAGTGGAAGAAGGGTTTGATTCCAGCATTGGGAGTGATCCATCTTGATCAAAAAAACCCAAAAACCCAAACCCAACAAAACAAACACAGGGGGGGAAAAAAAAACCCCACCCAAAAAACCCCCACAAAGCCAACAACAAAACAAAACAACCAAACAAAAAAAACCACCCACAAACAAACAGACCCCCCCCCCCAAAACAAAACCCCAAAACCCAACAAAGGACGTTTCACTCTGTCTATTCTGCCCTCTGGCTGTCCTAATGTTCCAGCATGTTGTAAGTTAAATTGTTGCTATTCTACCTGATTTAGCAGGTTTCAGCCACCATTGGTTAGGGAATGCAAAAAAAAATGAATTAGTGGTCTGGCAATGAGTGTATATTAAATTTAGGAGTTGACAGTACTGCCCATCGTGGCTTGACTTTCTCTGCTTTTGGAAGTTGCTTTTGTCTGTGTTTGCACTTGAGCTTTGTTTTCTTAATCTTTAGCACATTAGAATGACAAGTAATGCTGCTGAGGACTAATGCTCGTGTGTGGACCTATGCTAACGCTATTGCATGTAAGCTTTTGGCCTTCAGGTTGCAAAGGTTTTTTCTACTAATTTGTTGAGATGTGTTTTTTGGTGGAGAGTAGGAGAGAAGATAGCAAAGGGAAAGCCTCAAGAACCAGTAATATTGCATCCCAGGCTTTAGTTCTGTGTGGTGCAGGTCTACATAAAAGACAGTTAGCAAGCTTTCTTTATTTTGCCAGTTTTTTATGTCTTAGGAAAAGGAATGTTCATACTATGAAGGAGGATATGAAGCACAGTCCTCCCAGGCTCAGCCCCATGAACTGCCTGCATGTGGTGCGTGGCTGGAAAACACCTTTTACGCTGGAGCTATAAACATTGTTCTGCTTCTCTCTGTGCGTGATATGCTGATCACCTCCAAACAGAGGTGTTTTTGAATAGAGATCCAGGTTGATTTAAGCAATATTTGAATCGAAAGCATGAAGAGTATGATGTCAAGCCTTTTCTGTGGAAAATTATAAGTTATTAGCTGTATTACTAACTGAAAGCCCTGGTGATTCTGCAGATTTTGTGGAACACTGCAAGAAATTGGTTGGGTACTTCTCTGGCTCTTGAGAGGGGGTTTTAACTATTGCCTGGGCTGACTCTTTTAGGAAGAAGCATGCCAGCTTCCCTGGTGCTCAATGGTTCTGTACCTTCATAAAAGTGAAATTCTTGTACAGCCTTCTCTTTTAGGCTTCCAAGAACACACATTTTTTCAGACTTTCTGCTGAAGTGAGAGTTCACTGTCCAGAGCCTGATGTTTGGGGGGAGTGGGAGTGTGAGGAAACATAGATATATATTATTCCTTTAAGTTGCTTGTGTGCCTGAATTTTAAGGATGTGGTCACACATCTTTATAAATCCATGATGTGATCACTAACCCCAAAAAGCTCTGAAAGTTTTTAAGTAAAAGAAGAGGGTTTTTGTTTATTTGTTTCTTCTTCCCAATTGTTGTGTGTTAAAATGAAGTGTGTTTCATTTTTAAGTCATGAGGTATACCTTAATTGCAAACTGGAGGTCTTTAAAGCCATCCTTCTCTTAACTGTCAATTTATTTGGAATAACTGTGAACCCAAATGAAGGGCAAACAGTACTTGGTTTTGAAGTATCGTTGTTTATGGAAAGACAAACTATTTCCTTCCCTCCTGCCCTTGCCACAACAAAGGCATTGCTTTTGTGCAATGTAAACTGCATTTAGTAATGGTCTTGTGCTTAAGAGCTTCTAGTTAATGAGACCTATTAACAATAATGAAAAATGGCATCCTTAAAGCGCAGACCTAGTCAGAAAAGTGATTCTCCAAGAATGGCTGGATGGCTGCGTACTCTTCTTGGCTTATTTAATTTAGGGGGTGGGGGAGGAGCACAGTCTTGGCTCTGAAACTAATTATTCTCCTACAAATGCGCCCATGATCTGCGGTTCCCGCTGGGGATTTGCAGGGCTGGGGCTTCTAGTGCTAAAGAGCTTCCCAGACTAAGCCTAGCTGAGGCTGGCGTAGGCTTGACTTTGCTTTCCCAAGCCTCAGTGGGAGTTGCAGCACTAGTAAAACCCAGCTTTTTGTCTGCTGGAATGAACGCATCTGAGTCAGCAACACAGAGCAGTTGCATGGAGTAGAAAAGTCATGTTTTCACATAATTATTCATCTGGCTGCCTTTGTGTTTTAGTGTGTTGCCACCTCTGCATCATGTGCTGTTTTAGCTGGGAAGGATATGCGTTGCTTTTCGATACATAAATAATTCTGCTTAAGGAAAGGGCAGGATTGGCAATGACTATATTGGATTTGAAATACAAACACACACCCCTGACATGTTCCTGCTTAAGAGCTGACGCAAGAATACTGCATGGATGATGTCTGTTCGTATGAATAACCTCTAAGGCTTTACAGGGAACTTCTAGAGAAGTGGAAGCTCCCTTTATCTCTGCCTTAGTGTCCTCCCACTCAACACTATAGCCACGCATCCATTCTAATAATTTCCTTTTGAGATAGGACAGCCTGTCTTGCCACTCTGCAGGCTTGGAATAGCTTCCCCTAATATGAGACCAGCTTGTCCATCTTCATTCAAAAGGATTTCTCTAGTTGTTCTCTAACTCCTCCGTTTGTGCTAATTTCTTCTTAAGAATTTCTGTGGTTATGGGTGTTCTGTATATTGGGAGAACTTCCATGCTGTAAGACAAAGTGAGCAGGTTTTAGGCCAGAGGGGAGATTTTCACATGAAGAGGGTGTTCCTTCTCCCATTTTGGGGGCTGCGTTGACTGCTGGAGACAGACTTGATTTCTTGCTTCTGCCAACGCAAGGTAAAGGTTCCAGACCCTTTAGGTCTTAATTGGAACACCTCTTCTAATAAGGCACCTCCTGTTAACTGCCATCTGTGTCAGGATCATGCGCTTGAAGCTTAGTGGTCCTAGGTAGATAGCTAGTGGCTAGCTCAGTGGTGATTCCTCTGTCTCTTCTTCTGGTGATAAGCAGAAGGGTGTCAGTGTCTGCTCTCAAAGGAGCCATATCTGTGCTATAATGAAAGCATTTCAGACCACCTTGCCCTTGCTTCTAGCAGTTGTATCTTCCATGTGGAGGCAGAGGGGCTTTGGGGAGGTTCATGTAATTTTTCAGGATGTGTTATGTGCTCGCAGAGCTGCCTTTCATGGAAGAGGAAGGTTAGAGTGTTTGCCACTGAGCGCTCAAACCCTACCATGGGAACTGTTGAACCATCTGTGGAGAGATTCAACTGCTTGAAAAGGAAACAGACTTCTGAAGCTGTTCAGATATGGAAATCAGGAACTGGTGGATGCCTAGGAGCCAGTGCAGGAGCACTGGGGAGCAGCTTCAGTTAAAACAGAGCCGAGAAAGATGCTGCGTGGCGAGCTGCTGCATCCCCGGTGGAGCCACGAGCTTGTTGAACAGGAAGCGAGCCAGTGCGTGGAGGAGGAAGTGGCTGGCAGTGTGACGGGGAGCAGGCCACTAATGGGGCTGTCCAGAGCGCTGCTGTGTAGGTGAGAGGAGAAATTAGCTTTTGGTGCAAAGCATTTTGTGGCCTGATGGCCAAAACCATTGAACAGTGCCAGGTTTGCGTGCATGCAGTTTGGCCAGATTTTCCTTTCCAGGTGTTGCTCTCCTGCTGTACATTGCCACAAGGCCAAGATTTCTGAGTTTGACCCAGAATTGCAAGGATATGCCTGTGCCCTGTTTTCTTTGTGTGAAAGACTGTTGTGTTTGAAAAAAATGGGATTTCTTTACAGAAAAATCAAAACTGAGAAGATTCCCCTAGGCTTTAATGTGTTCAAATATGGTGTTAACAAAGGGAACGGAAAAAGCAATTGCAAAACTAAACACCATGATGTGAACTTGTGCTAAAACTTGGACGTTATAATCACCACTTGGTTTCCTTAGCTTCTCTGTTTTAGAGATGGAAACACTGAGCACTTATGCTTCTGCTGGGCATAATTTATCTGGCATACTCAGATTTGCTGAAAATCAAGGTTTTTTTATATTCCTTGAAATTAAATACTTAATCATGTATTCTGTAATCACGTCTATGACGTGATGTCACTACCAATTTGCATAGACAGTATTCTGCTATTTTTTAAACTTCCAGGTATTTTGTAAAACAATCCTTTTGGAACAGAACTGAAGTATTACGGTTTTTTAAAATTTTTTTTTAAATACATTATTCCTCCTGGGTCTAGGTAAATGTTTCCTCTCTCTTCATTGGGTTGGTCATTCAGTGCTGTAGCCCAGTGTTTTATTACTCCTGCTACTGGGTTAACTGTTGGCTGGTGGAGAGGAAAACTTTCACACCTATGAATCCTTCACTAAGAGATAATGCCTTTTGCAGTAGCTGCCACTTCATCTCCTCCTTCTCTATTCCTGTGGCTTTTGAAAAGTGTACAGAAGAGCATGGGGAAGACAAGACACAGTCTGTCATAACCTGCCACCTCTTTCAAGATGTCTAGAACCTGTTGGCTAGAGTAGGTCACTGTGAATGGCTGGGTGCCACTTCAAGATGCATTTCAATTTTGGATAGCAGATCTTAGTTTGTAAGTAGCTGGGGTTGAAGAAGAGGTGCCATTTACAGGGCAAAGAAGTGCCCTTTAGTGGAAGTGCCTATAGCAAATGGGTATCTCTGAGGCAATATTGCACTTTTCCTTACAAAGAGGGTAAAAGATGGTGAGCTATCTGTTGTTGTCTGATCTTGCATTAATCATGGCTTGTGTGATGATAAGCAAGTCATTGCATTCAGGTGTTTGTTCAGTTTTGGTATTAAATTCAGACAGAAAAATAGCCCCCACCCCTCCTTCTACCTGTCTCTGTTCTTTCAGGAGTAGCTGAAGTCTAATCAAAGCAAATCCAATTGTTGGCAGGCAGAATCTGCGGAAAAGCAGAGTCATATTGGGCCTCAACCTTCTAAAATGCAGTCTATTTTGAGTTCAAAAATGCAAAATGTTATATTCTTCTCTTATTGATGGTGCTATTAGGTGAAATGAATTGCTGTTTAAAGCACCTGAAAATCCAGTGCTATAACGGTGTCATGGGAAATGCTAGGTGTTCTTTTTGCAGCCAGTATGAACAATGTGGATCTGTATTTTATTTGAAGGGCATTTCAAATTGTTGTTCTTGATGCTTAGTCATAGACCTATCTATATGTTAATGTGTATTTTCTATGTGGTGAATAGAGACTTTAACAATTTATGTGCTGAGCAGAAGGATCTTTCCTATAATGTACATGCGAAATATTTCCTATAATGTACATGATAGCTTGCTAATAAGCTATCATGTTTAGGTCACTCCAGTCTCTACTGAGGTAGATGATTAGAGATGCTCTCATGATGCCCTCAGAGATTGACTAAGCAGAATCTTATGAACTAAACCATGAGCAAATATTCTATCTTTGTAATAAGTTCTCGTATGCTGAAGGATCTCAAAGTATGTCCAAGCTGACTGTGTAATGGGACTGCTGAATTGTAGTCATGAGCTGGGGAATTGCAGAAGGCGGCTGTATCTCAAGTTGGAGCTGAATGAGAATGATCCTATTGACTAACTCATACATGATGAAGACAGTTAACATGTTGGGAATGTGGTGCTCCACCATAAATCAGAAGAAATAAGAAAACTGTCTTTTGAGGGGTGGTGGTAGTTATTGCTCTTATAAAAGCATGATGAACAAAGGGAAGCAGCCATGTTTAACTTGTACAGATGAACACAGGAAAATGCAATATAGTTATCTGTGGTCTATGCTGTATTTCTGCCCAAAATATTTTTACAATGAGGGTGGCAAAATACAGGCACAGGTTGCCCAGAGAGGTGGCGGATGCACCATCCCTGGAGACATTCAAGGCCAGGCTGGCTGTGGTTCTGGGCAACCTGATCTAGTTGAAGATGTCCCTGCTCATTGCAGGGGGGTTGGACTAGGTGACCTTTGAAGGTCCGTTCCGACTCAGACTATCCTATGATTATTTCACTTATCTGAATTATAGTGTTGGGAGCATCTGATCACCAGAGAGCTATAAACTGTTTTGCCCAATGGTTAAAACTCAAGGAAGCATCTTGGTATCATGAAGGCAAGCAGAAGTCCCTAAATACAGCCTCTTGTGAGAATAGCTGCCTTGGACTGAGCAAAATATGTTTAAACTTGGCAGGAGGCAGAGAAGACTGGAAAAGCATCTTAGAGCTGCAGATGTTTAGTTTTCTGAGATATGCCGCCCTCTTCATCCTCTGACTTTGCAAGAATGAGCTGTCCCAGGTCCTTCTATGTGGGGAACCTGCTTGTTTGATAAATGAAACAACCTCCTCGAAATCCCCTTTTTCCTAGTAATCTGGGTGTTTTCCATGTCTGGACTGAATGCTTATCTTGTCTTCCCTGTGTGGCTGATTAGAGAGGCCAAGATGGGTTTATCTTGGCCCACAGTAGTGCGGGCTGCCATCAGCGTGATGCTGGCGCAGCACTTCCTGCCAGCCCTGGCTCTTGGTGGTGTCACCTGGCTCTTCCTTCTGAAACTCCTTCCTCCCATACCTACTATGGCAATTTGAGAACTGCTTTCCCCAGACCTGTCTTCATTTCCTTTGTTCCTCTGGTGCCATCTTTGTGATTTTTCTCTTAGAGTGTGGATTTATGTATATGCTGCAGTACAGAGAAGTTTCTCCCATAAGCAATCAGTGATGTGCTTTTCTAGATATGTTGCTTAATTATTTTCCACTTAAAGCTTCCCCTTCTTTTAGTCACCTAGTCAAGTGTCCTGTCATTCTAATACTTGGATAATTCTTGATGTGTGGTCTCTATTCTGTCCTTGTAGGGCAAATTGGGAGCTTTAACAGACTCCAATTTTAACTTCAGATCATGTAAATTCTTCATTACTCTGACCAGCTAGAGCTCAAGAGGGAATTGCTCTGTATGCTCACAAACACAGGAGGAGATGCTGCTCCTTGCAAGTTCCCCAGTATATTAAGTGAATGGGAGCAACAGGTGTTTCAGGCACTGTCTGTTCTATTGGCAAGGTCCTTGGTTCTGACTGTAAGCACCCAACTGCATAATTGCTTCATAGGAAATCAGGGTGTTCCACTAGCTGCTGAACAGCCCATCTCTAAGGCAGTGTTGTTTGAATAGCAATGTCATATTTGCCTTGCTGTAATCCAGATCTCATGCGATGTCCTGGTATTACATGACTGGGGCTTTTCTTCTTTCATTTAGGTGCAGGATCTAGGGCTCCACAAGTTCTGGCTGTACTGCTGACTCCATGTGATTTTCAACTAAATTGCTTTATTTTCACTCTACTTTTTTAATCTGCAAAACTGAGTATTTTTCTTTAATATGTGATTAAGGCATGGTCAAGATTGATCTTCATTCTGTACTTATAAAAATTATGACCTCTCACATGAGTGCCAGGAGTTATGCAGGGAGAATATTGGAGGAGCTCTGATGAATGGTTTTCTCTCATGATGGATTGGAAATTAGGGGTAGACTAATTCAGTCAGAAGACTAGGACATTATATGGTCTGACATAAACCACTTGTGGGCACTAACTCTTGGAGTATAGTGGAATTGTATCCCGTAGCTTCATGAGCAGTCGCAGCCAGTGTGAGCCATGCTGCTGAAAAAGGCAGCCTTTCTTCTGACCGTTTGTTTCCTCCTTGCACCAGCACAAATTCTTTATATAGTTACATGAGGAACCAGGTTAATGATGGATCAGTTCAGCTATCCAGTTCAGTGCACTGCTGCACAAATGCTTGTGCCAGCGTCAGATGCAAAGAGGATGCAGGGCCATTAGGAAAAAGACAGAGGAAGGATAGGACTGCAGTGACTGCCAGTGTTACAACAGAGGGACGTCCTGTACCTGCTGTTGGACAAATCTGCACCACACACAGTGCCAGAAGAGTGATCTCTTTTTTTCCTAGAGATACTCCAAAAAAATCTATCTTTATCTTATCTGTAGCCTTTCAGGGAAGAATGTAGAGGGAATCAGTGGTATAGTGGGACCTTTAACTTATACAGTTGTACCACTGGAATCCTCAATTCCAGTAGCTTATTTAAGGAATTGGAGATGCCATTGCACCTCTGTGCATCTGAGTTACTAAAATACCATCTGAAGGGTATATAGGCTTTTTGGAGAAAAAAAGCTAAATGGTGTCTTGCTGTGGTGCTAGCTTTGCTGATATGTGCTTGTCCTTGCTGAAAGAACTCTTCTAATGCAACATGCAGAAATTGCTATGCTTATGAAATGTTTACCGGTAGGCACAATCCGGACAGAAACCAAGACCAGCAGTGGTTAGCATTGCCTCTAGTGGGGAATTTTAGCATTCTGGAAGAGTGGAAGTGATCTGATGGCATTATCTGTTCCCTCAAGCCTCGGTTTCACTCTGAGATGCAGGTACTGAACCCCAAATTTGGGATCTGAGGTTGGCCTTGTTATCTATTTAAAGCCACTGCACACTTGAAAATGTCACACAGTCGTAAGATCACTTGAATGAAGGGATCTCTATGCTGTGTCTCCCCTGGCTCTTTGGGAAGTTATTTCCTACAATTTGAGAGCTAGGCTTCAGGAGTGGGAGGAGGTTTCTCTGTGATCCCTCGCAGTGTCATTGCCCACACGGTGAGTCACTGGTAATGCCTGAGTTCTTATTTTTAGTCCTGTTGCTGCTATCAGGCTGAAACCATTGGCCGGTAAGAGACTTAAGCGAGGAGATAAACATGTTAATCTCCCTAGGCCGTCCCCCTCAGCTGCTGCCTCTGTGCCTTTGCGCACATCTCGGGATGTAGCTTTTCCTGGATCATCAGGCAGAACGATGCTCCCTCTGTACCTGGATGGGATACCATTCAAACCTTTTCACTATTAAGCAGTGGAGCTGGGAGGTGCATGCCCTCCGTGCATGTGGGTTTGCATGTGCAGGCAGGGCAGCGTGCTTTGTCTGCAATGAAGGCAAGCTGATGAAGGGATGAAGGCTGTTACTTTCTACCTCATTACCTTTGCCATCAGGGCTTTTCAGAAAGGTCCTATGACCACCATTGCCTTTCCCTCCATTCCCTATGGAAGGGTCCTGAAACAAACTAACAGGATTATTTTGTATAAGCTTTCTGAAGCAATTGACAAAGTTTGTCCCCTTTGGTGAGCTTTTAAAGTATCCTATTGAATTCATGGGCGAGGTCACTGTCTCCCTCAGTTATGTTGTAGGACTGTTAGTAACTCTGAGTTCATTCTTGCACTTCCTTTTTTACTTGCTTTCCTGACGTGGCAAGGTAGTGGTATGGGAGTACTGGTGAGCATTTCTTTGCCCAGTACTGGTGCAGACATGAATAGGGTGTTTTCTTCTTCCCCTTCTTTCTCATGCTCTCTTTCCCACCTACTTCTAGTCCTGTAAAATGAGTTACTTTGCAGATCCCCAGGTTCCAGCTCTTTTGTTTTCTGTGCTTTTTCTGTCGGCATGTGCATCTCCAGCTTCAGGGAGTCTTATGCACAGACTTACACCATGTGAATTTTAAGGGAAGAAAGGAGTGTGTTCAGCTGTTCCTTACTTTTGTTAACAGGGGAGAGTGTATTTTAAGTTATGGATTTTGAGGAGTTTGCTTGTGGAAGACAAATGAACGAGACAATCAACTGGTGGGGACTTGCTCTTCTTCCAGCAACAGTATACCTAAGTCTTCATGGACCTTGTTGTTCCGTAAGTCCCAAAACACACATCCAAAACTGGTAGTACTGTGGCTGATCTGCTTCTCGGTTTCCTTGGCTCAGTGGCCTCAGGTAGCCAGGCGTAGCTCGTAATTTGAGTAAGGGTCAGGCTCCTGCGCTCCTGGCAGCGTGCTGGTGGTACAGCAACCACATGCTTAACTCAGATGGAGTTCAGTCCTGTTGACTATGGCTCAGCCGGTGTCATTCTGACCTTCCTGGTCCAAAACCTCTTTCAGTTCTGTGCCCTCAGTTTTGTTCCCTCACATGTGTCTTTGAGGGTGGCCCAATCTTTACAAAATTCAGAAAGAGGTTTTTGAAAACATCTTTTCTTTCTGATACCGGCTATTTGGAGGGGAAAGGATGAAGTCCTGGCTGTCTGAGACCTCCTCTTTCTCTTGGCAATCTCTTCTCTCGTACAGTTTGAAAGCACTTCTGACTGTCAGATCTGAGAGAGCATTAGCTCAACCTAGGAAACCATACTGAAGTAGAGAGTTGAGACATAAGTTGAACAAAGTGACTACCAGTATGGTCCCATCTGGTAGGTGATGTGATGTGAAAAGGCAGGTGAAGGGGGTGACCAGTTTTCAATGTGGAGGTAGTGCTGCCAGTGTGCTGATGTCAGGGACCAGCCCTGTGGAAACATATTAGTCTGGTGTGTGAGTAAACTAACCTGAATCTTCTCTGGAGGCTCTAAAACCTATGAAAAGCTGGCTGTTTGTTTCCTCCCCTCTAGTGCTGGTTTGGAAATGCTGAGCCTACTGTGGGACAGCAGGGCACCTGTGGATGGTGGTAGCTTGTGCTCAAAGACCACTGTAGTTGGAGTTACTGTGTGTGTATTTGTAAATCTCTGCACTCATTGAGTTAGAGATTGGTACTTGACACTTCTTGCTCACTGCAGTGAAAGTGGAATTGACTGTGGGCAGCAGAGTTGTGAGGTCTGAAGTGTAATCACTTCACCCACATGTGCTGTGAGTTCCCGGAGCTGCTCTTCATGTGTCTCTCCCTTTTGATATCTATTACCGTTGTTGTTACTGTAGAACTTGTCACTGGATGTGTGCAGTGTTTGAGTGGGAAAGTGCTGACAACTGGACAAACAAAGTGTAATTAGAAATATCTCACTGTGTGTCTATTTTTTCCCTCCTCTTTCTCTCTGTTCCTCTTATCCCACTTCTCCTAGTCTACACACAAGTACTGAGCATCTGAAGTTGATTAAGGGAGAGCTTGGTCTCTCTGCTGGCAGTGTAGCAGAAGGTGTGATTGCAGCATGAAGGGCGTACTTCACTAACTTTATTCTCAGTAATGTAGGGATAATAGCATTGAAGTCACAGTGATGTGGATTTCAGTGGGGGCTAGCAACTTAGGCACATATGTAGGTCCCCAGCAGGCCTGTACAATTTGCGTTAAAGTCCATGAATCCCGCTATTAGTACTGCTAGTGAGTATAGTGCTAACTGATATGTCTGTTCATGCTGCGATTAAACCTTTGATTGCAGGGTAGACCTCTCCATGAAGCTTTGAGGCTCTTTTGCAAGGACAGAAGGTGCCCAGCAGGAACAGTATCAGAAGCTAGGTGTCTGTCTCCTGCTTGTGAGTGCCAGCTCCAGAGGAAATTGTTATGCAGTTTGCTTATCGCTTCACTTTTACTCCAGCTCTCACTCTGCTACTGCACTTCTGAAGCAAAGGTCTTGGCTTCCCAAAGAACAGCTGCGTATGGTATCCCCTTGCACAGGGTCTTGTTCACTAGAGCCCAGCCTCCTGGAGCTTTTCCAGCCCTTAACCCTACGGAGAAAAACCAGTATGGCCACTGCAGTCCTTAAAGGCAACAGCTTGTCTACAGTGCTGGATTGTCATCATCAGATCCTAGGGAAGGGTGGTTTGTGGCCCCTCTCAGTCAAGCTGAGGAGCACATGGATGAAAGATGCTGGTGAAAGCTACCCACTCATCCATCCATCTGTCCATTCAGGACAGAGCAGCAGAGGAGCAGTGGAAAGCCTGGGGTCTTGATAGCTTACGTCTGCGCTAACTGTGGTGTGTTAGGGATGCTGGTGTTTTTAATGCCCCAAAGGTCAAAAAAGTACTGTGGCTGTGGTGTGCATGGGGAATTTCCATGACTTTTATGGAGTCTGAATGTGAAAAAGGGACCTAAAAACTAGGAAAGTGACCAAAAAGCCCTGTAATCCATGTGTGCTGCAATGTGCTTTGCCTTGTTCTTCTACACACCTTTCCAGCCAAAGAAATGGAAATGCAACTGTGGCAGGTATATTCCTAACCACAGTTACACACCCTGAAAAACTCTGGGTGCTGCTAGTGATGTTGGTTTGTAAGTCCCAGCAGCTGAGCTGTGGTTTGTCTCGGGAATTTCGCTGTGAAGATCCCTTGATTTTTTTTTTTTTTTTTTAAATTTTATTTTATTTTTTGTATATTTATTTTTTTTTTTTTTTTTTTAATTCCACCCCCCCCCAAAAAAAAAGCTCCAGAGAAAATTGTTCTTGGGAAGGTGACTCTGCTCTGCCCCCTGGGTCTGTCAGCCCTGCAACTCCCCAGGGCAGATGCCTGCAACGTTGCAGGTCAGGGAGGACTGTGGGAACAATAGGACTGAGCCTGAGGTGACCTTTGGTCTGATTCTTGGAATCAAAATAACAGATACCTGCTGCTTCCCCGTGTGTTTTGGGTAGTAAGGGACAGGTTTTGATAGCTGCATTTTGCTGGTGCTTGTGTTTTGACACAAGGCTGACCAATGGTGCTAGCTGTGACCATTGCAGTGATGGCCACGCAGAAGTTATCCTCTTGTCCCTGCCAGAGACCTTCCCCTACCACCTGGTCCTGTGTCTGCTATATGCCTCTTACAGTTTGCTGAGCAAGTTTCAGAGTCGTTCCTCCTGTTCACCTGGAACCTCCCCAGCTGTACATCTATCGAGCTGTTCTAAATTATAAAGGTGTTTGTTCCCTTGCTCTGGACATCACCATGGATTTATTCTGGGCTGTCCTTAGCATCTCTTCTTGGGCTATCTGAAGCTGGGTGTTGGACAGTGAAGGTAATTTATCCTCGCTGAATGGGATGCAACTACTGTGTGTCCATAGTGTGGTCAAGTGATGACCGAAAATCCTTGCTGACCTGTTCTGCAGGACTTGTGCAGCCTCACTTCTGGATTAGACACAGACCTTCAGCCAGGAGAAGAAAACAGCATACTTGCCAGCTGATGGCCTAGCCACCTTCTGTGGTTCCTTTGCAGTAGCCTCAGCTCCATTTGAGCTGCTGCTTCTGTTGGACACTGGAGTGAAATCCTGTCCCTCATGGTGCAGTTCCCTTCCCCCTTTTCTCCAGGCACGCATCCACAGATGTTCTGCACTGTCCCTACTGTGTACCTCCTCTCTGAGCATTCAGTTTTCTAGTGTTCGTGCTACCCCTCAGTTGAATACAACTCTGGGCAGGCTGCCCGTGTTATCCTTCTCCTTCTCAGTTGTGGTTTACAACTAGCATTTTGTGCTCTGGACCTGGTTTCTCATTCATGCAGGGAGGGTGGTAGTTCCTGTTTCTGCTCCTGTGAAGCTGTGTAGCAGGAGATGAGAACTAATACCCAGCTTATGAATGAGGGTGCAGCCAGAAGGGAGTTAGCCTCTGACGCATGGATGGTGGGATGGTGAATGCACAACATCACTGATGGCATGTGGACATAGGTTAAGAAGGTCAGGGTAGCAAAGCAACATCTGCGTAATCCCTTTGCTATTTTGTGTGAAGATGAATGAGTGGCTGGTGGGGGGAGGAGGTAGCAAAATCACTCTTAGCAGGGCAGACATGAATGTGGTTACAGGTTTGATTTTTGTTTTGTTTTATTGAACAGGAATGAATAGATGTGTAGATCAGCAGCAGTAAAACATGCACTAAGCTGGCAGCCCTCTTCTCAGAGGTTCGAGAGCTTCCCAGATGAACTGGAGGCAGATTCCCTGCAGCTCAGAAGCTCTTGAAGAGTTGGTAACAGCTCAGCATTTGAAGGGACAGCACATTTATTCTGTGACAAGTCTTGCATTCCCCAGCCCACCTGACCTTTCAGTTTCCTAGGATATGAACCTTTCTGCAGGTGCCAATGGAAACACAGCCACTGTGTTTCCTCTGTGCTCTCCATACCAAGGGACAGGTCCTGCTTGCCACAGCCTTTCCTGATGGCTGTACACAGCACAGAGGGAGGAGGTGTGCGGGAAGAGGCAATTCCTGTCTGACTGCTGGGGATGAGGTGTGCTCAGAGAGCTGGGGCATGCATAGAAGCTGTGCAGAAGTACATAATAGTCCAGACACTTGGAACTGGGGAGGGGTAGGGTCTCTGTGTATTTTGGTCTTTCTGCAGCATGCTGAGACTTTAGGGAGGGAAAGAGGAGAGGCTATCTTTGCAATACCTCTGAATTGCTTGCCTTGCACTCTTATGTCCCTTTGTTGATGAGCTTTCATGTGAGCAGTGACAGCTACTAGAGAAGCTGCAGCCTCAGTATTTTCCTGTGTCTTCCTCCCATCAGAGCTGGCAGTGCTGTTTTGATGTGTGTTTAATAGACTGAGTCCTGAGCAGCAGTGTAGGCCAATACTAATCAGAAGGATCTGTTTTCCACCTGTGTCTTCCTAGCCGGTGTCTGTCAGAGAGCAGCAGGCAGTGCCTTGGTGGAGGGATGTGGGGACCTTGTGCCATCAAGAGTGCTTTCTGGAATGAAGTGTTCAGGGGCTGCGCTTTCAGTCACGGAGGCCTTGTCACCCGTGGAAGCCAGGAAGACAGAGCCCTCCTCTGCTCCCTCTGGAACAAAACCAGTGGATGACTAATGCACTCACTGTAAATATAACTTGTCCTATCAGTGACTAATGAAGGCTTTTGTTTTCTTTTTTCCCCCCTTCTGCTCCTGTCTTGCTAAAATAAAAGCAGTTGCTCAGAGCAAGGCTGCTGGTGGGATCTCCTTCCTCTTGTTTTACTTCACTGTAATCAGTGGCATAGCAGGGGGTGCAGGGGCTTTTACAAAAGGCAGCTCGTTGCCCCTTTTCCTTATGTGAAACTTAATTCCAGATGGTAATTTGTGTATTCATTTTTGTTAGGGTCACAGTGCGCTCCTAAAGTTATTTTCTGTTCTGTATTCTGATCTCTGCTTCTCATACTGGAACCTGTGTCATGTCCACAATGCAGGAGAATCAAATCTTGCTTAAACTTTTTTGACAATACCTTTGACAGCATGTCTTTAGTCCTTTGTACATTTGGATGGCGGCCAGATGCCTGCTGCTTGTTGTGTGTCTGGTCCTTGCAAAGGGGCATCCCATTTTTGTTTTGGCATTCTACCAACAGACAGCTTCCAGCCTCCAAGTTAGGAAGCTTGTGGGCTTGGTAAAAGCTCTTGGAGAAAGCTTATTGTTTTAGTGCCATGCTGTCTGGCCTTTGCAGATACACACAGTATGCTAACAAGCTACCCAAAAGAACTAGAAACATTATTCACCAAGATGTATATGGAGATACTACTCATACGTTTGATAAGTGTGTCATTAAAGAATAGGATGTGTAATTCATTAGGAAGCTTAGTTCTAGATGGAAATTGTGTATCAAACAAAAATTGTAACACAGAAGTTCTCTGAACCTTGCTCTCTGAATTGTTTCTTTGGTCCAAAGGTTTACCATCATCAGAGACAGGTCTGTAAGGGGCTTGAACAAGAATGCTGGACTGCTGTCTTGGATTTGTCAAGCAGATTCCATTAAAGCCTGTCTGAGCTTGTCATGTTAACCTTTTCTGAAAAGAAAGCTAGAAAACTGCTTATAAGTTTGGTCAGTTTGGTTTGTACCTCAAATATTTTGCTGTTTTCAAGGAAGCAAGGGCGGAAAGGGTGTCTTACTGTCATCAAATACTGTGCTTCCAGCTCTGCCTTGTGAACCTCCTGGAGGGAGCAAAGAAGAGCAGCACTTGGTGAGACCATGTGTCCTCTTCGGAGAATACCATCAAGTGCATCTTCTTCCTTCCCCCTCTGTGCAGATGAGTGTCTGTCACATTCATCTGGCACTTCTATGGCTGCTAGAGCAGTAGTTTACATGTCACTGCAATGTTACACGAGAATTATCAATAAATTGTCTATTTTTACATTTGGATTATTTTTTAGTTTGGTGACTGGCAGGAGGGTGCCTCATTTTCTCTCTTCTGCTCTGCAGCTCCCATCCTGCCCTTCTCCCCAGCCAGGTCATGACTTATTCTCTTTAGTTGCTGTCCCTGCCTGTCCTGGTATGACACCAGGTCTTCACTGCAGCCTTCCTCTACCCCCTCTTTTTATCCAGCTTATAGCTGGCCTTACTTGCTACTCCTGTCGCAGGGTGACTGCTTTTGCTTTTGCCTATGCTCGCACTCACAGGTCTCCTGGGTGCTTGCAGAAGTGGAGATAACAAAGTGCCATGTGTCTGCCTGACTTCCTCAGGTCATCAGCATTGACCCTTAGCTCTCTTGTGGGTACCTTCTGAATTAAGATTTATATGAAGTTACTTGCTGACTTTACTATAAAGAGCCACAGTACGCATTTTCTTATATAGACCTTTTCAGTTTGTTGTTTATGTTTCAAAATGAAAAATTGTTTTACTTAAAAGCACAAATATGTTACAATGTGAGGTAAAGAAGTAGTCTGCAAGCATGATAAGATGGGAGGAGTGTAAGAGGGAAATTTGGACTTCAAAAGCAAGAAATCTGTGCTGGAATCAGACACTAAATCGAAGTCTGGTCACTAAAAGGAAACATACTTGCTGCTTAAAACCTAGCATAATTGCTGCTAGCAGAACAGCATCAGGATGTTTCTCCTAAAAATGTTTCCTTCTCCAAAGGACAGTCCCCTGCTCTGTTCTACACGGGCTCAACAATCCTAGAGACTTCCTCCTTCCTAAGACCTTTTATCTCTGAGTTCTTGAGCTCTCTGGCAGCTTGGTGAGGAATCTCTTGCACCAGGAGCCAGAGTTTGGCAAAAGAAATGCCACTTACAACTATGACACCTATGATCGATTACACAAGCAGGACCTGAGCCAGCTGATATACATCTGCCTCTAGCACAGATGTATAAACACTGGGGCACGTGATGTATGTTCTGTGCTCAGGAGCCAGATGCTCAGGGAAGTTAAGCAGAGATTACACTAAAGTGGTATTGGATGGACCAAGTCGACTGAGGAGGAAGTAAAGAAGTCTTCCCAGGTCTCCAGGTCCACTGGTTGATTTGTCCGTTGCTGTGTTTCTACATGATATTTTGGAGCTCAGTAGAATGGGAAGCTGTTTGCCTCTGGCTTTCCATAGTTCATCTAGTCCCTGGACCACTTTTCTTTTATAGCAGGGATTTGCTGTGTTTTAGGATACCTTTCCCAGAGCTGGGTGGGAGGCTGGCCTTTTTAAGGTGGGATGTCTTCACATTTTCAGGAGATTATAGAGGCCTCATGAACATATCAAGTCTTGGGCTGGCCTGGTTTTTGGCATGTGGGCATTGCTAGCCAGATGGTCACTTGGAAGGGGTAGCAGCATTGGGTGCTTCAGGAGAAGCAGTGGTCTGGAGTACCCAGCTGGAGACTGGACAGAGTACTTTCTCGACTAGCACAGTCAATTTGCTTTGCCTCTCTTAAGATAGGGTAAGGCAGCACTTCATGTTTTGACCTCTCTGTTTCATTCATTCTCTTGCTCCAGTTCTCAGGGTGAGCTGCATTGGTCTGAAGGCTGCACAAATGATTGTCTCTTTCCTCTTCACTTGTTAGTATTGCAGTAAAAGAGTTCAGATATGCTTGTTTTGGCTGCGGTTCCCTTAGGGAAACCTGACATCAAAGTATTCAAGCCATGCTGCCTGTCTAGGGGGCTGTAGAAAGACTGCACCAGTCATTTAAGTTGTTGACCTTTCCTCAATATGTAGTTATATCAGTGACCCTTTTATGAAGCTATTGCATGTACATCTACTTGGTAGGATTTGCTGTTACCATACTCTTGGCTAAGACCAAGCACAATGCAGCCTTATGCAGCATTGTGCTGATTACTTTGTGCTGCTCTCTCTTCTGTGCTTTTAGCCATGTGTGACAACACTGTAATCCTTTCATCTTGTGTCTTAAAAAATATAGATGAGGAAGCTTTGAAATTGCATCTTAAATTATTGGGGGTTTTGATAGGGAGTGGGAAAACCACTGTAAGATATGTCTTCAGGCCAGAGGAATAGATGGATTAGGCAGAGGAGAAGCTGTTCTTTTATTTCTTTGCATTCCTTGCACTGCTTATGAGAATGGTTCGGAGGAGAAGCCAGCACTATCTCAGGCAGTTGTAACTGTGAGAACAACTATGTTTTACCCAGGGTCCTGTGTGTTTTGTCATCTCACAACCAAGAGTTCTGGAGGAAATTTTTGAGTTGTGTGACATAGGATATGGAATTTATAAATTGCAAAATTTAATATAATTAGCCTGAAACTTAGAGTTTGTGGCCTCACCCTTTCTTCTTAGTGTGAATATCAGCTAGCCAAATTCTGTTGCTGAAATCCTCAGCATCCAGCATGTACGCCAGCACTGCAGATGCAGAAAATGGAGACACTCTCTGTTCCTTCCAGGTTCTTTTACTTTTCTCTCCCCATTCCTTCTGGCATGTTTGTACAGTTATGAAACTGGGGGAAAGAAATGTCACATACTCAACGGGTGAGGATAGTTAAAACTTTCACAGTGTTCCATGGGAATTGCATTAGGTATTAAAGGACTTGCTTAAAACCTTCCATTCTTAAAACACTGAATGACTTACTGCAGGATTTGCAATTGTGGTGCGTCAGTATTACAGCACTTGAGGCTTTTCTTTTGTCCTTGTTGCATATTTAGGGGAGACCTTACACACATGATTTAGACTTTATATGATTTGCTCTTAATTTCTATGCCTCCTGTCGTATTCTAAACCTCAGCATTGACGTAAGGCAGTCCTGATGTGATCTATCAGAACTCATTGCTTGGATGGTACAAGAGAGCAGCCAGCACTATAAACAAAACTAATGCCAGTAAAGGGACAAGGAGCAACTTCCTACACAATGTTTTTATCACTATATTTATTTTATTATCTATTTGCTTTCACATTTGTTTTCAGTCTTTTCCTCATCTAAAACGGGGGCTTTATATTGCATCCTCTCCTGCTTGAGATCTGATGTCTTGAGGGGGGACATCTGCAAGAAGAACTAGGATAAGAAGAGACAGGAAAGTCCATCAGAGCTGTATGGGAACCTCAGAGACTTAAGGGCCATTGTGCTTGCACACATGCACAGAGATTGCGTTGTTCAGCACAGGCTCTCTGCCCGCCCAGAGATGAGCAGCAGGGATGCTGTGGGCTTAAGAGTTGGTTTGCAGCACCCATCATGGACTGGCAGCAGCATTTATCTAGGCCAGCAGGGATGCAGGGAGCGAGTGACTCACTCAAGGATTCATGCATGCTCTCCCCCTCTCCTCCCCCCGTCGCAGCTGTGGCTTGGTCATCAGCCATTTGGGAACTAGCAGCTTTATTTGGTTGCTGTTTGCAGTGGGCAGTTTCTGTTAAGGTTGTTAATTTTATCAACTGCCTTGGAAGCTCAGCTGACTCCAGAGAAGACTTAAAATTGCCTTTTCTGCCTTTCTTCTCCTTCTCTGCTCATAGGGCTGCCACCTAAACAGCTGGTCTGGCACTGGACTCAGCAGAGGAGGTGAGAACAAGCAAATGGGCTGGAGGGAGAAACTTCCTAAGCTGATCAGCCAACAGCATGGTCACTCTTTTGGATGGGGGCTGATGTTGTTAGGCTGAGCGCCCTCTCCAGGTGCCACCTTGGCTGTTGTGACTAGAGGGTCTGGTGGCTTTGCTCCATTTGAACAGAGAAATACATTTCATGGCATGGTGGAAGAACAAATGTGGGAACAGTGTAAAGTACAGGGAAGTCTTTAAATAATTGTAAAATGGAAGATTGATTACTTTGTGATCACAACAGTTGGTAAACTTGTCAGAGGTTACCAGGCTTACTTTCTGGGTGACATGGTCAGTAGTGCTCCAGGCTGCTGCTGAAGGTTATAGCCCACGAAGGAGAATAGCCTGCCTTGAGCAGCCACCGTGCTGTTCTTTGCTCTCTTTCACCAGGGCCAACATGTCTTGTTTCTGAGCTGGGCTTTCTCTTCTCACGTGATCCCATTTTCCTTGTGCTGCTGCTCTTGGCAGATGCTCTGTCCTTCCCATGCTCCATACTTCTTTTTGTGGCTTTGGCTTCCCTCTGGACAATTCAGTCATCTTTGTCCATGTCTGTGTTCCTGGCTACTAGTGCCATTAATGTTTTCCTTTCAAAAGCACATTTTATGCTCGTATTTACTAGGGCCTGGAGGACATGCTTTCTAGGCCTTCGTGCCTGCTGGCTGCTGTCGCTTCAGATCCTGGCTGAGTTGGATATAAGCAGCTTGGGAGACTTGCTGTCCCTAAGCCCTGAACCGTGCCCTTTCCCCTGCCACGGCCCCCCTCCCCTGCTGAGTCACAGGACCTGGAAACCTCTTTTTGCTGCAGAGACCAGTTCTACAGCACAGATTAAAGGGCTGTACTTTTACTTTCCGATGCTCCTCAGCTCTCTGGTGAGCTATGCATTTCTGTGCTGGGGCTGCAGCAGTATCTTGACTGTATAGCATAATCAGACATCTGAGGTTGTCCTCTGCTTGCCGTGCTGAAGGACTGCAGTATTTGGATATGCTGCTTGAGAGAAGAACTGAAGAAGAGGAGAGAGCCTGAGGAAGGGGCAGGGATCACTTTTGCTAGCATTCATCTTGAAATGGAGATAACGGTTTTGGTGATAGGATGAGCAGGCTCCCAAGTCTGATCTGGCTGGGCCAGCTGACCAGAGAGATGGCAAAAAAGGAAGTATAAGGAGATCTTTTTTTTCCCTGTGCTGTCTGCTGGGCATGGTGGCTATTGGGGAGCCTCTTTTAAGAGGGGGTGCTGCAGCCTGGTTCCCACCTTTTTAGTTTGAAATTCCACTTGTGGGGGTCAAAGTAACGTTTGTACGGCAGAAGTGCTCCTTCTAGGTCAGAGCTGAGGCTGTCTGGTGGGTGGTGTGGGAGAAGCTGTCTCTGCCACTATTCCTCATTTGTGTGTTCTGTAATAAAAAAGGAGGGTTTAGTCTTAAGACATGTTGGCTTGACTGCTTAACTGCCACCCCGTAAAAATCCAATCTCAGCAGAGAAACTTGCATTGTAAATATTGGTGTTAGTGCTTTAATAACTTTTTCACTGCATTTTCTTTCTCCTTCTGACACACCTCCCTTTCCCCTCTCATTTTTTGCTTGGGATAGGCAGCAATTTGCAGATCTGCATGCTTTGAGATAACATGAGAGTTACAGTTTCAACCCCTGGTCCTCAGTCTTTGTGGATCAGTATATGGGGTGGACTTAATCAGAGGATTGCTGTTGTGGGTATGTTGTCTGTTAATCAGCGAATCTGGCCATCCCTTGAGATTCAGTAAGTGTCTGTCATCTTGGTATGGTGCTGTGGAATTCAGTGCCAAAATGCACCACATAATTTAGGTCCAAACAATAGCAAAAAGACTTGTGGGGAGAAAAAAGGCTGTAGATGGCCTTAAAATTAGCATTACAGTAATGTAGCAGCACTAAATGTCCCCAGGCAAACAAGATCTAAACTGATTTAGCCAGGAGCATTAAACATTCATCAAAACAAGAAATAAACTTACCCAGAGAATAAATCAAAACTGTAGCATAACAGCTGCTTTTTTGGAAAAGATGCAAATCAAGTGCCTCTTTCCCTGGCAGTCTGAAAGCAGGCATGGTGATGGGGCAAGGCGACTACTTTCAAGCAGTTGTGCTCCATAGATAGGCCAGATCTGGAGCTTCAGTGTAAAGAAGGCTGTGCTCTTGTCAAGTGCAGGGTGGCAGTTCCATCCAAACAAGCTAAATGCTGGTTTTTAAAATTTTTATTTGTATTTTCTTCATTTTTGAACACTGAACCTTATAATAAAAATCCAATAGGTCCTAGTATGGCATAGAGGTGTGATTTCATGCTTCCCAGAGTGAGAGATCTCAGAGATATCTCAGCAGTGCTAATGTTGCCCCATCAGTTTTTGCTTTGAGAGACTACTCAAAATCCATTAGATTTGAACTGCCTTGTTTCCATCTTCATGTCTTTTTCTGCAGAAGGATGAAAAACGAGGTAGTGAGAGGCTGAAATTCCACAAATCTAAGCTTGATCACAGATTTGTCACTGATGTGGCCTCTGGTTTCAGTACCTCTGCTTTTCTCTTCCATCTCTTTAAAGATGAGGAAAAGACCCTCTTGTGCTTCAGGCGTTTTTGCTTAGTCAGTGTTTATTACGCACCTAGAGATTCTCCAACAAAAGATACTATGGAAGTAGTTGTTGTTCTTCTGTGGGGAATTTTTGTTTGTTTTCTAACATCATTCTCTTCTGTCGTTCCCCCCCCATTTAAGTATCTGTGTTCTCCAGCAATTTGCTGGCATGTCTGTTTCTCCAAAATCTCTGCTTGTGGTCTGCAGGTCTGGGGACAGCTGAAGAGAGCTCTGAAAAGGACACCTAAGAAAAATGTTACTGCACAGCTCTGTGTGAGCCAAGAGACACTGCTGTGCATATCGTCCTGCCCATCTCACTGCAGAAAGTGTGTGGAACCCCTCTAAAATTTAGACTGTGTGTTCATTTCAAAAATCACTTGTCCCTTCTTAATCTCTGTGAAAGTCCATTGGGATGCTGTTTATTTAAGCATACATGTAACAGACAGCCTCTTAAATCTGAAACACTCCCCTCCCTGCCAACTTTCCAACCAAAACCAATGTAGTTACATGTGTGGTGTGTGCTAAGTTAGCATTGTAACTGCAGCCTCCTGCCTCTGCAACCCCTAACCACAGCTTCTGCCTTTCTCTGCGTGGGAGACTGCAGCATGCTGTCGGTAACACTGCCCCACACCTCGGGGTCAGAGATACGGATGGACTCTTGAGTTGCCATGTCAGGACATCAGATGTCATTGGCAGGGCAGCATTTCTTGGGGCTCTCTTGAGGAACCACCACACCACCTGCGGAGCAGCAGGGCGTGCTCTTCCCCTCTGCCCTGCCTTTAGTACTGTATGTTTTTGGTCTTACCACCACCAGTTTTCCACGCCCCATCGCTGTTTTATAGGGAAGATAAGCTCCTTGCACGTAAACCTTCAAACAGTCAGCTGGGGTGCAAGGCTGGTGTCACCTCTCTGCTGACTTCAAGGTTGCTGTAGTCACATGAGTTGCCAGCCTCTCCCCTTGTGCGTGGGCTCTGCATCTCTGCTGTGAGAGCAGCTGGGGGAAGGGGCTGGTGGTGAAGGGGGGCCGTGGGGAGATTATGCTCTTGGTCTCGGTGAAGTTGCTGGTAAGCTGGTCACATGAAACAAAAAATACATCATCTCCCTTCCCCCATGCGCCGGAGTGTTTCTTGGCTCCGCACCCAAACTAGCAGCTGAGCACGTGATTTACTTGTAAAATGCAGTTAAAAAATAAATGGTGCCATTGCAGATGGGAATCAGGGATGGGAGGGCTGGGCTGGGGCTCCCCGTGTGCAGCCAGGGAAGGGAGGGATATGTCTCCCTGCTGAGTTGCAGGAAGCTGTGGGGACCTGGTGCTGTGGGACATGGGCTTAGGGGAACGTGTGCTGCAGGATGTGGGGCTGCAGAGGAAAGTGCAAGCTGCAGGAGGCAAAATGGAGGGGAATGTGCTGAACTGCAGCCCTACCAGGGGAAGGAGGTGGGAGGTGCTGCATGTGGAGCAGGGGAAAGGAAGGGGAGGGCTCTAATGCAGGTGGGATGGGGGTCTGTGTCTGGAGAGTTGGGCTAGGCAGCAAACTCTGAACTGAAGGTCAGTCTTCTTACAGGATACAGGGTCTGAAGTGACTGTGACAGAGTGCTGTACTAATTTTTGCTCTGTTTTAGTGCAGGAAAGGGGAAGTTGTTTGACCAGTCAAAGCTGTGGAGCTCCGCATCTTCTGAATCATTCCTTTTGCTAGTTGTGTTTGTATCCCACAGTTCTTCCTTTCTCTGGGATGCAGGTGCTCTTTAAGCTTTTGAAATTACACTATGGCATTATTAGGCTCATCACAAACCTGGTGGAGGCCCTGAAGCAAATGCCTTATGAGGTTGGACAGCACAGCAGTTGCACCATTCCTGGGGGGAGGACAGTTACACCACTTTTCTTCCTGTGTCAGGACTGTGGTCGGTGCAGTTAACACCTCCTGGCCGCAGCAGATAAAACAAGATAAAACAATTCCTGCCCTTTGCTGTGCTTATATCTGCCTGTTGGTGTTGTGGTTGGTGATCTCCATTGCTTCAGGTCAGGAGGAAGGTGGCTGTGTTTTTGTTGTTGTCAACTGGAGGATATGTTGCTTCGGAGGGGAGCTACAATGTGCTGCTGCAGGAATGGTTCCCAGTACCTCCCATTGCAGCACCAGCTTTCCTTGTGTTTCGTCCTACCCTAAGCAAGGGAGAAGTCTTGTAGAAGCAAGAAATGGCACTCTTTACAGTACTCGGTGAAGCAGATGGAGTTGGTGTATTGGTGGGTAGTTCTAACTGTCAGTTGGTAGAATTCTTGATTATTGCAGACTCCTGTGGTTGTAGACATTAACGTAGCACTCAATTTGGGAGGTAACCTCAGTGGTGAAATGTTCCCTTTGTGCCTGTTCACCACCAAACCTGGAAGGGATGTTCCCTCTATGACCTGCTTCCATCACAGTGGCACAAAAGAAGCTGATGGCTAGCAGGAAGAAAGAGGAGGAATGAAATTCAGATCAGGGGCTCTTGGAAATTCTTCATTGCTTTTTAGTAACAAAAGTGTTAGTTGGTGGGAAAAGCAGACACAGAATAATGCAGAGTTGGCACAGGTCTTGTATATGCCACTGGCAGTATGGGCAGGATGACCAGGGAGATGGCAAGACATTTTATCTTGCCAGCAAGAAGAACTGGTGTGCCCTGAGAGGAGGTGCAGACCAGAAGCTGGGCTTGTATGTGACAGTTGACCTGTGTCATGTCAGAGCTTATTGAAGAGTTTGACTGGGGCCTGAATGGTGCTTTGGCCTGTGTTAGTTGTTCTGTAGGCAGATGTCCTCCACCCTCCTCATGCAGTCATGGTGCTGGCTCATTTTTCAGTGGCTGCACTGACACCAAGGCTTCAGGCTGAATCCACTGTGCTCAGCTTGGCCCATTGCTTTTGGCTGAATAAGATTGGGAACAGCTTTTGAAACAGCCTGAAGAACAGGGTTTCTAGGGGACTGTGGCTTGTGGGGAAGGATGGGTCAGCTTGTGGGGAAGCGGCAGTGGATGCTGTGGAGAGATGTCTCATCAAGGGGTTGACAATATTCTGCTCTAAGTGCTGTAGCAAGCTCAGAGGAGGTCCCTTGCCCGGATTCTGAGTTGATCTCAAGTGTGAAGCCAAGGACTATGCCTACAGTGGATGGCTGGTGTGCTTGCTCCTTCCCTTTCTGTATACTGGTGCATGCACATGCATTCAGATTTCATGTTGCTTTGCAGTGCTGCCATTGGTCAAACCAGGGGGTTTGCTGTAGGGAAGAACCTAAGCTGAATGGTGGGAATCCTCTCAGAGAGAGAAAACACTCAGTCTGGCTTTATCTGTGCCTTTATAGGCAAGGGATAGCATGTCCAGCTTGAGCACACTTAACTCACATGTGGTGCATGTTCACATTGCTAACCGTGACCAAGATGACTATCACCTATAGCTGTGAGCCTGAGCTGATTCCGTAATTTGACCTCCTTTGACTCCTGAAGTTCCTGGAAAGCTGCTGGTGTCTGTGAGAGCCCAAGCTCCCCCATTCCTCTTAATGTGCACATTGGGTTGTTTTACTTTATACTGTGCATGATAGGCAATACTCAGGCTGTGCATTCCTGCTGAAAACAAGAGGACAGGAATTATTCTTCCCTTACCAGGTCCACCTGATAAACTGAAAAATATGCTTCTGAAAATAAAAGGCAGTTTTGCATGACACTGAGTGTAGAAACTGCAATGGCAAAGGTGCACACTGTGATGTTTTTAAAAAGATCCATCTCCTTTAGGTATTTTTTAATACCTTCTTTTGTCACTGTTGTTCTGTGTCACTATATCTGTCTCCAGTTAGATTATCTTTGCAAAGTAAGTACAAGGTAATGAAAAGAGAATAAAACTTCCCTGGCCTACTCTTCAGAGTACTTGTCAGAGACAAAAATATAACTACTTAAGCAGTCTTGACTTGTACGCTGTGGTGTTGTTAGTGTAATTTCTGCATTACTTGAACAAAAAACTGTTTTAAGTTCCTGTAGTTCATTCCTTTTATATTATTTGTTTTAGTTTTGCAGTACAGTAATACCAAGGGGTTCACAAATACTGGTGCATGGAAACACAGCTTGTTACCAACTGTGTGAGCTTTCTGGCTGTCTTTAAGATCCATGTGTGTATGTACTTTTAGGGGTAGTATTATATTTTAATGTGTGGAGTTGTTTGTTCCTGGGAGGTTGTGAGAGCACGGGAAAAGGCTGTTACAAGGTAATAATGTTAGTGGTTTTACTAGAGGAAAGGCTTTGTCAGAAAGTATGTCTGTTGGCATTTCTTGAAAGAAGTCTTATATTTGTTTATTGTGTCCTGTTGGCACTTGAACTTCCGACTTTGTCAATAGCTGTAGGCAAGTGGTGAGGATTTCACCATTGTCTTGGTTCTTTGGCTTTCACTGGGTGAGAAAAGTGGAGCTTCACTGTTTCATCTTTGCTTGCTCGCTCCAGCTGTGTCTTCCCCTTGGTGGCTTTGACTCTTGCACAGCTGCTGCACCAGAGAATGCCGGTGGTGGTGGTAGGGGATGGGTGCCTCTGCTCTTGCACTTGGGACATTGCACCACTGGGGTCGTTCTGCACTGGGAGGCTGGAAAACAGACTTTGGCTTCCAGAAATGTCACCAGCACTGGGGTTAGTATGCTGTTACAGATTTGTTCATTTTGGCTCGTCTTTGAAATGCCAATGTAGAAACACTGAAGTGGAAGCGACAGAGTCCTGAGCTGCAAATAGCTGGAGGGAGGGAGAGTGTTTGGGAAGTGTCATTATATGCTTATTTTCTTTATATTTTTCTTTAGGTATTTGCCATTAGCTCATGTCAGAAAGGATATACTGAATCCACAAGGGCCTCTGGTCATTCTTAAGGCCTAGGATAACTTCTGCAAAAGGGGAAATGGTGGTGATCTGAGACTTGCTAGTACTCATGTTTAAAGTGGTGGTGTGGCATGGCATACTGTCCTGTGCTACCCCATTGCAAATGCTGGGTGATCTCAGCTGTTCTGTAGCACGGTCTTGTTGGAAAAATAAGAGACTATGGGGGAAGGTCTGTGGGTTGAAGTGTGGGATGAGGGAGCTAGCTCTCTTCTGCTGGGAATGTCTCAGAGAGGAAGTTTAAATTTAAACAAGCAAAGAAGAGCATGGAGGAACCTGAAGGCTCAAACTATTCTCACACTACAAAATGTATTTGATGCAAATTCGATTTCTGTCTTGAAGCAACTCAAAGGATATCTTAGCAGCTGGCACCAATTGACTATCTCCCGGAATTGGCATGATGACAGCAATCAAACTGAATTTATTGCTTTGGGTTTGATTCCTCTTCCGAACTCTTCCCATTCTCAGAAATGTAATCTAGAATGCGTTCCCATAGGAATGATAGCTTCAAGCCTCCTTTAACAGTAACAATAGAGCGTGGTCCTAGTGCAGGATGAAAACAGGTGGAGTGTATTATTGAGCAGTGGATTGTATATTCCAGCTGAGAGCAGGAAGATTATGTATTGGTAAAGGGAGGAGCAAGGGTTGTTTTCTTTCTTCATGACACATCTTCTCATCAGAGATGATTCACAACTAACTGTTAGTTTTGTTGCTGCTTCTTTTTACTGCATTTAGAAAAAAATCTGCCTTCCCATTGGGGTGCCTAAACTTTTAGACTGCTAAAAGTTGCCCTCCCTTCCCCTTTTTATTTTCTCTCCTAAGGCAGGTGTACTTAAATAAAGAGTAAGCTTTAGCCACAGGACCTCGGTATAGCTGCAATTTGGTAAAGTAAGCCAGTAAATGCAGCAGTGGGTGTGCTCCGTTGCATGTTGAACTGGTATGACACAGTGCTGTATTTCTAATGCTTGTTGAAGAAAGTATGGTAGAATTAACTTTTCCCACCTTGTTTTCTGGTAGGTGTGAAATTAATCACTTTCACTGATAAATCTTGGTTTCTTTTATTTCAATAACTGTTCTGTCCACTCTCTCAATTAGTTTTTAATGCTCTCTTCTGCTTGCCAGGTAAAGGAACCATCAGGAATAGATGTGGTTTTACTGACATTTGTTCCTAGAGCAATGAATGTCAGTGTTCCTTGGGCAGGTGGAGGGGATGAGGAGCAAAAGGCAGATCTCTTTCAACCTCCCTGGTCACTGGTCCTTTGAGGAGCCTGTGGCTAGACCCTGGCTGGAAGGTGCGTCCGCAGGGCAGCTGCTGCAGCTGAAACAGAACCCCTCCCCGTGTCCCTCTCGGGAGCGGGAGTCAGTCAGGGCATCGTAGCTCTGTCCGAAGCCGGGAGGTTTCCATGCTGGGCAGGGCGGCAGTGTCGGCACCTGACACCTCACCATCTTCTGCTCCCCGGCTCAAGTTCAGCCCTCACCCCACTTGCTTGGGACTGATCTTTTTGGGTCTGTTGCAGGTGTCTTTCTCTAGACTCTGCCTTTTGCAAGCGTATCTCGGCTCCGCACAGACAGGTCTCCCTGTGCTTCCCCGGCAGCTCCTTCTGCCCAGCACAGCTTCCTAACAGGCTGAGCAGGCAACAGTGACCTTTTTCTTCATCTTGTTTTTCGGTTATGTAAACATTCTCACTCGACAGCTCTAGACTGCTGGGATTTATAGATGTCCTGTGCCCTATCTGTGTGTCTGAAAATGCTCTCCTCCAGGCCTCGGGTACCCTTGGAGGAGAAAGACTTGGTGAGGAAAAACCTCCTGCGAAGAAGCCATGAGTGTGTGGCTAGGATAGGAAACCAGGAACTGATTCCCTGGAGAAGAATGGAGCCCAGAAGTTGGGTCTTACATTATTCATCCATCTCTGCCACTGCATCTTTGGGGTAACACACTGAAGTAGCCAGGAGATGAAAGGATTTTCTTACAAAAGAATAAGAAATGCACATTAATATAGAACTAATCATATTCCCCACCCAGCTAGAGATATCCAGGTTTCTGTGAAGTAAAGTTGTGTGCATTTTGGTTTTTTTTTTTGTTGGGTACACTTTTTACATCACGTTATCCTGTTTATCTGCTGCAGTTTGATGTGTTTAGGACATACAGGTCAAATTACCATGGTTTTGGTCTGCTGTCTTCTGTACTCAGGCAGGGTTATTTTTGTTTTAACCTGCTCAGTTAGAGATTCTTATAGCTGTGATGTTATTAATTGTGCAAAGCTAATTCTGTCCATCCATTGTGCACGAGCAGTCCTGTCCCGGTGAATGGACTGCATGTTTGTAGAAAATGAAGCAGTTTCATTTTTTTGCAGGTCCTTAACTCTCACAGATGATGCTAAAACAATCATTCTTGGTTTTCTATTAAAGTAAATCCCTAGGCAAATCAAAACTCAAAAGAAATCCCAGTTCTCTGAACAGGCAGTTTCTTAGCAGGTATACTCTGAAGAAACTGGTATTAACATTACTAGAATGACACTTAGCACAGTATTTGCAGAGCAATAATGTTACAGGTACTTGGGTTAAACGTAGTCTCACATGCTGAACCAAGATGCAGGTATCATCTTATGTAAAGGACTAATACAGAGAAATAGGTATTTACGCTTCAGTTTGTGTACAAAACATGAGAAAGTTTTCTTCTGCGGTTTTTAAGCACCATCTCCTTAAGCATTTACACTTTAAATTTTACTACAAAAGAGCTACGTAGACTGTGCTTTTCTGTCTGTGTAGATACTCATTGCTTCAGACTGGAGATAAAAGAATTGTCCAAATAGCAAGATTCTCTTTTTTTTTTTTTTTTGGCTGGAAAACAGTAAATGAATATTAGATGAGTGTTTGTAATATCCTGTACTTAAGTTTTAAGCATCGGCTATTGTTCAGGGCTAGACAGCTCTGTAACATAGCAGGAAAAAAGCTTAATGAAATCCAATATTTGGAAGCAGGAGGTAGATGAATTCAGACTTGGAACAGCAGTGCTAAATTTTAACAGGAAGGATAACTAACATTTGGAGAAATTTCTGTGGGTGTATGGCTTTATTTATCACTTGAAGTCTTGAATGTGAACCCTTGTGTTTTCTGAAGGATGTGCTGTGTTTTAGACAAGTTATGGAAATAGCTGATTGAATTTCATAGTTTGGGAAAGGTGGGAAATAGGCCTAATGTCCCAGGCCTGGGGTCCTGTAAGGTAGGTAAGATGTGGTGCTGTGTTTCTGTTAGCTACGAGGTGGACTTCCACTGTGCATTAAGAATAAACACCTTCACTCCACAAATGGCTTGCAGAAATAAGTTTGATCTTTTGGGCGGAGAGGGAGGAGAAATTAGTTGTTTTGCAAGCTCCTGGTATGGCTGGGATCTGAACCCATGTATGTCATCTTTTCATCATTATTCTAATACAGTTAAGAACACTTTGCCTTTTTAAGGTTCAGTGAGACCCAGTCCATGTAAGAGATGTGTTAAAGTGCAGCCTTTGCTCTGCTGGACTCAACAAAATCTTGTTTTATTTCTGTCTCCTACTGAGAGTAATCATTCTTATACCAGAGAGAGGTAGAAAAATTGCAGCTCTGTGTTTATTCCTTATGCATTTAGGTACTGGGTTGTTCCCCATAAGTACCGAATTGGCTCTGCCACTGATGCCTGAAATGAGAGTCGAATGCCTACGCTATGCCAAGGTCCACCAGGTGATGAAGAAAGATTAAAAAGGGTTTCTCTTTGGAGCTGGGGTGGGGAGGCTCTCTTCAAGTCACAGGTTAGGCTGTGTTCTGGTGCCGCCTGCAACGGGACAGGTGATCCTGCAGGAACGGGATCTGTGTTCCTCCAGGACCTTCGTCAGGAAACCCGCCCAGCCTGACCTTTCGCTGCTCTCAGTTGTGGTGGCTGGCTGCTGCGGGCTGGTGCTCCCAGGCTGGAGTGTGCTTTTGCTCTTCGAGTTGTGCTTGAGTTGGCCTGTTTTGTTGCCCTGGAGACAGAAGAGTGTGGTATGCTTTCACCCTGACCAGAAATAGTTTCCTGTACCTTGTGACCGGAGCGCTGTACTCCTCTTCTGGTCTCCGGCCAGGCTGTGTGGTGCTGGAGGGCTGGAGTGTGGGGTGATGACCTCTTGTCACAAGTTCTGGTGTGGCTGCTGCCCATGATCACTAGCTGCCCTGCCCGCTCCCCTCCCTCCGCACGATGGTGTAGGATTTCAGGGGAGCAATTGCTCTTGATTTACATCTCCCATGGCATTTGGATGGTTATGTCATTTTGTTTGAGCCTTGCTCCTATCAGCTGTCTGTCCTGGCTGTCAGGGCTCAGTGGCTGAGCAGCACGTGGTAAGCTCTTACCTCTCCTTCCCCCTTTGCTCAGCTGTTTTTGCTGTCTGCTTCCCCGTGTCCTTGTACTTGGGAACAGATTCTCAGCAAGTGTAACTGCGCACGAGGGCAACGTGATCCGGGTGGATGAAGGATCCCCTTCTGTAGGAGTTCCAAGTAGAGCTGGGAGGGTTAGTGGGGAATTTGCAAGACCCAGGCATGCAAGCGGGCTATGGTTAGTTTATCCTCAACTGTTGTCCTGCTGTGAGAATCTGGCCCGGGCGCAGAGTGTGCAGCACAGTCTGTTACTTTGCAACTGTGCTTTGCAAAACTTGGTTTGTGAGAGATGCTGCTAAAACAGAAGCCAAGGCACCCACACCCCTCCCCAGCAATGCAGGTGAGAAAGTGCTTGCACTGCACCAAGGACCTGGAAGTGTGGAAGCTTTCCAAGCTTTCTTGCTGGCTGCTACTTTATTGGAGAGTGTTTCTGGCATAGAACTGTAAAATATATGCAACAACAACAATAATTTCCAAGATTGAGAAGGAAGGAGAGATGAAAGGAGTAATTTACCTTCTCCCATCCCTGAACAGTAACAGATGAGGATGTAAGCATATCTCAGCCCTATAAAGTATTAATTGGGACATTTTCTACAGTTCAGCAGTGGGAGAGAAGGCAGAAAACCTGCAGTGCCCTGAGCTGCTATTCCCAGCCTGGGAGAGAGAAGTGTTCTCAGCTGAGATCTGGCTGGCTCTCAGTCTTCCACTCGTGGAGAAGAGAACAGATGCCCAAAGCCTTCCTTTACAAAGGGAAGGGAAGACAGTGCAGAGACCATGGAGCTGCACAGGCTGTTCTCAGGCAGAGCTGTGCAGTGTGACTTTGTTGCTGTGCGTCTCTAGTGGGTTTCCTATAAATTGGAGGGTGCTATATTCTTACCAGTGATCTGCTGAGTAGCCCAACCTGCAAGGGTCCCTCTTATACCCACAGAGGAGAATTGCGTGTCACAGGGAATGCAGAGAAAGTGTGTTTTTAAGCCTGTGTGCTGAAGACCCGCTGCAGAAGAAATGCCAAGAGCAGGCAGGAAGTGCTGCTTCCCCTTACTGTGTTCTTTCGGTGGCTGGACTGGGCAGGAATGGCAGTCCTTGCCTTTTTCTAGACATCTACATCCCCAAGTCTAGAGTTTGCCAGTTGCCAGGGCTGCCTAAAAGATTTGCCTCCCTCGGATCCTTTCGGTTAATCTGTGCTTGTCCAGTGTGAGCATTTCACCTGAGAGGACGGGAACTTTGTAGCGGAAGTTTAGGGCTCGATCATTGCTGCAGTGAAAAATCTCCTGACTGAGCCTCAGTGGCTAAAAGGCCCCCTGCTTCTTGGCTGAGATGAGCAGAGTTGCTTTAGCTCCCTCTCCTTTCCTTGCACTCATGCATGTTACATTTCTAGGGAAGAGAAATCATTTCTTTACTCTCCTCGATTATTTTGTCTTTAATCCAGATGACAGTTGTGCTCAAACTGATGTTGCCTTTGGGCTGCAATAAGCACACTTAGCATTTGGGCACAACTTCTTGCCTGGAAATCTCAAGGTGCTTGATCAGCATTTCACTAGTGAGTCTGTCCATGGGTACTGAAGTATGGTTACCTTTACAGTTCAGTGGAGCTGGCAGAGTTCCTTACTTTATGTGAATGGCTGTGCACAAGCAGGAGCTGTGTTTTTCTCCCTCCTACTCTGCCCTTCTTCCCCAGTATTTGTCTGGATGGAAGCAGGTCCTTTTCCCATTTCATGTGGGCTATTTCTTCAGAGACTCCTCTTCAGCCTTGGAGAAGGGGTTATATCTTGGAAGGGATGTCACTGGAAGTGGTTTTGAGGCTGACAGAAGAGTGATGTGTTTGACTGCTTCTACTTACTATGAATCCAAGGAGGGAATAACACTTTAGTGCTATTCTGTAGCTAGAGTGAAGATCCTCCTACAGCCTCGGTTGCATAGCCCTCGCCTGAAATGGCTGTGAGTTTTTAGGTGACAGTCATGTTCCGGCAATTTCCAGCCTTCTGGATGTCTGCTGGGTCACTGTGTTCCTTTGTCGGTTGAATATGAACAAGAGCTTAGTTCAAAGTTGTGGTGTTTAACGTCGTTTCTTATTCTCTTTCAGATCACCAGAAACTGGAACGTGAAGCTCGAATCTGCCGACTTCTAAAGCATCCAAATATTGGTAAACCTCCCTGGGGCTAGAGGGATGGGGGTGAGAGAGGAGTAATGTCTCGTCTAGCATGCTGTGGAAGAGCAGATGTATTCTGAATGTTCACAAAACACTCATCAGACTTGCTTCAGTTTCTCTCTTTGACAAATTCTGCGTATGATCCTGTCCCATTCCTTCGCATCGTGGCCCAGATGTTCACCCACGTATGCTGTGTTCCCATCCACTCTCCCATGCAGAGCTGTCCCTGTCCTTTGGGTGGTGCATGACTGTTGTCTGCTCATCTGATGTTCTGCAGTGGGAGTGAGCTGTTGTGTTTGTTTTCCTCACACTTCTCTTCTGTTTCCTCTTCTTGGCACTCCTTGATGTATCTTTTTTAATGCTATATTCAGAACATGCCCAAAGTTAAAGGAGGGTGGGCTACTATGTCAGCTCTTCCTATTACAGCAGCCACTTGCTCTAAAAACAAAAGACAGGAAACAAATTGCCCATTTTGGCAGTGGTAAAAAAATAAATAAATAAAAAAAATTGAGGGTGATGGAGTAAAGGAATAGTTTTGTCTAGAAGTATAGGAAGAGGCAAAATCAGGCACAACTTCAAACCAAAACTACATTATTTACTGAACTGTAGGGAGGGGGCATGGATTTTTATCTACTTCCAAAGCACCAAGGAAGTTTGTCCTATGTTTTCTTTTAGAGAGATTTCACATTGCTGGAAGTTGCTTTGAGAAAAATATTGGACCATTAATAATCTCTTTTTTAGGATCTTTAAATAAAGCCTCTAGGATTCTAGCTGAGGTCTAATTTGAGTTAATTTATTGAAGAAAACATTACAAAATACCAAACTGCCACCTTCAACCAAACCACTGTTAAATATCCCTGTCTGGGAAACCTGTGATGCATTACACTGCCTTTCTTTTGCATAACCCTATCTGTCAGTGTAGATAACTTTTTAAGGGCATTTGTCTGGTCTCCTGACTGTCAGCTTCGTAATCATTTGCTCGCATCCTCTGCAGACCTGGGAAGGTGCCTTACAGCATACCCCATGAACTAGTATCTGTAGCGTGTTCCGTATGTAGTGAAGAAGCATTTCCGCCAGCTCAGGGCCTCACAAAATGCAAAGCACCTTAGTAGCAACTTTTCAGGAGAAAGAGCTTTGTTACATCAGAGTGTAGTTGTGGAGGTATGGCATGAGGAGAGCAGCAGTGGTCACCTTCTACAGCAGTTTGCACTGATGAATATATTGGCCGGTAAATGTATTGCTTGGCAATATTCAGAATGACTAAAACTCATATTAGCTAGTCATCGAGCTTCATTTGTCCCATAAGACTTGTTGCACTTAGTTTAGTAGATGATGTCACTTTTTATTTTGGCCTTAACTTCACTCACTTTCATCATCTCTCCTTTTTATCATTTCTTACATCTTTTCTTGCCAGGCCTCTCTGAGAGTAAATCATACGCACAAGAGAAAAAGTGCTTTTATAAGTAAACCGCACCGAAAACAGAAATATATCACATTCCTGGTTCAGTTCTACAGCTTGTTCCTCATCTGTAAGACTTGTCTCCTGTTGTATCGTGGTTTGGAAAAGACAGTTTGGGGGATTGTCAGTGGTTTTTGCATTTTCTACAGAGCAGTTCTTGTCTTCCTAGAAAGAACAGTTTTTCTTTTAAGATAAAGAGACTAGTCATTCTAAACTCAACAGGGGGTCACAAACAGCAATAGAGGAATTAAGTTTTATGCCTACAGCACGGAATCAAAGTGTGTTAAATAAGACCTTAGTAAGTCACATGGTCCATTCAGCAGTCCTGTGAAAACCTTTTATACCTGGCTGGTCCCAGGCACGTTTGTTCATAAAAAACTTTAATGCTTCCACAGCCCCTAGTGGCAATCTTTCAAATGTTTAATTTTCCTGTCAGTTAGACATTAGAAAAAACATTCTTTGCTGCTATCTTAGCTTGTGTTTCTAATTCTATGCAGAGTTTATGTGGAAAGTAGTTTTTCTTTCTTTGTAACAATCTTTTACATATTTGAAGGCTGTTATCATGTCTCTCTTTAGTCTTCTTTTTCTTCAGACTAAACAAACCCAGTTCTTTCAATCTTTTTCTCATATGTCATGTTTTCTAGACCTTCAGTCTTTTTCTTTTTTTTTATTTCCTTTTTATTTTTCTTTCCTCCTTCCCTGGACTTTCTCCAGTTGTTTCATGTCTCTCCAAAGTGTGATGCCCAAAACTAGACATAAGGTTCTAACCAAGGCCATGTCAGTGCTGACTGGAGGGGGAAGAATTGCTTTACCTGTCCTACCAAAGATACTCTTGTTCTGTATGCCAACTATGAAACTTGCCATTTAAATATGTGGTTGGTGCATGTTTGCTTTCTGACACATCGTTGCTCCAGACTACTTTCTGCAGAGCTTCTGGCAAGCAAATAATTTTTCCATCTTGTATAGATGAGGTTTCCTATCAAAGTGTACATTGCATTTGTCTTTAATAAAACAAATAAGAAGAAATCCACTCTGTGGATTGCCCCCAAGATTTCTGAAGACCATATTGATTTATCTTCTGATAGTGTAATGTAGGCTTTCCAATTCCCTTCCTCCAGTAACATGTTCTTTAATAACAGTGCCACATAGTGCATCATGTAGGTAATAAATAACAGTGTTGAATTCTGTTGGACTCTGGACAAACTCTTTTTTTCAATTTGGAGTATGTTTTTTCAATGAGTTGTATAAACTGATATAAGCTAGTTCTGAATACACATTTTTTCTAAATTGGTTATGGAAATAGCATATAAGATGCTGTCACAAGCTTTGCTGAAGTCCAGATGCTACATGCATTGCTGCTTCCATGTTCCTTGGAGTTGGTATGTTGTCATAGAAAGGAAACATGTTGTTCTGACATAGCAGTAGGCTTTATCCTTGAAATGTGTATTAGCAGTTACTGCTGTTTGATGCAAACTCTTCTGGGTGAATACTTGGTGTGTTGCCTCAGTGTGAGCTATGCTGGTAACACTGCACCAATCCTGAAGAATTCTGCGGATTTTGCACTTGCCTTAATTTTCCCATTAGGCTTTGTTGTTACTGTTTTTGTTGCAAACCGCATTGCAGCATCTCCTGCTCTTCTACAGTGACCTCAGCCTCTAGTGAGTCCAGGGTGCAGGGCTGGAAGTTAGGACTCTGTGATGTGGGCTGCTTTCCTCTCCTGCCTGCATACAGGACATAAAGCAAACCTATTGTTGAATTTGTGGTTCTTACCTATTTGCTGCAAGTCAGTCGATCCTGCTATGGAGATTCTGGACTGCAACACACTGACTGTAAAACTGCTACTCTGATAAAATAAAGGTTACTCTAGGTACAAAATAATGGTGATATTTCCATTTGCTGCTTTGTTTGTGAAATTACTGCTTTCTGAGTTATCCTAACATGCCTTCATCAAATCTCAGCCCTAATTATAGGCTATTGCTCTGTAACTGGGTGTTTTGCTTGTCTTTGGATGCACATTATGGCCAAGGTAATCACAGTGGAGTAATCCTGTGATTTACCATGTAATCCTCCTCCTTACAGTGGAGTAAGGTTGGAGGTTTTTTTTGTCTGGACAGAAGAAAGTTCACTTGAGGCACTTTTCTGAGTCCTGACTTGTGGTACGTACCATGTTCTCATTGCGAACCACCCATCTGAATGTGCCATTGTAGCTGGTCACTTGAGGCTTCAGTTCAGTAGAGGAAGGACTTCTTTCCATAACTTTCAATTTGGCTTTTTTTCCTCCTGACAGCTCTTAAGAGTATTTTTCATTCTGGTCCAGAGGAACCATTTGCCAGCTGTGCTCACCAAATACAGCAGAATTGGACAGAGATCAATCAGTGATATGTTCACTCCAAGAGATGTACCATTACTGAGGATATGGGAGTGTTAAAGAGAGGCAGAAGGCAACATCATTAAAACCCCATTGTCTGTAAGCAGATAAAATGCCTGTGGAAGTTGGCAAGAGTCATGGCTCTGTGGGGAATTCCACTTCTTGAACAACTTACTGTTCTAGTGATTCACTTAACTATAAATCTTGTGGGCATTTGACATGGATGCATTTGAGAGCGTGTAGAAGAGAATGGTATAGCTTTCTTCTCCCTTGGTTCCTGCTGGAAAGAGCGGGCTTTTATAAACACACTTATAGCCCTGACCCTTTGCAGACACTTTCCTGATTGTGCTGCTGAAGCTTGTGCAATGGCTAACTTCACCTTCGCCTTCTGTTTGTTGTAGATCTAAATTTACAATGTGTTGAATATCGACTCTTGCTTACAGGAACAGGTCTTTTGGTCTTCTGCTTAGTTGTAAATTTAATTTCAGTCAGTCTATGTGTTTGATTTTTTAAGTCCTGCAATTCATTCACTACATAGGAATTCTCTTGTGGAGAATTCAATTTTTTCCTATGCTTCCTGCTACCAGTCAAGAGCAGTGACATAGCTGGGAACCGCAGTATCTTCCTGCAGTCTTGTTCAGTGCAGATGTGGAGTTCAGCATAGTGCTGAACATGCTCTTTCCTGTCCTAGGACTCCCAAAGCAATAATGATGCAAAAGTTTGATAAAAATCTTCATTCACAGTTTTGAAAACTCTTCTCTAGCATTCCTGTGTTCTCCTATAAGAGTAGGACTGGGGCTTGTTCAGTGCACCACGAAGTCTGCTCTGTGCATGGATTTTGTCCACTGTGGTGTTAGGTGTTGCCCTTCTCCTCCTTCTCAATTTTCTTTGTTACACCAGAGTGCATCCTCTTTGGATCTGTCATCGGATGATCTGTACTTTCATAGGTCTTTTTAACCCAACTGTGTAAAAGTAAGCCTCCAATATATCTTGTTCACAGTTCAAACTGAGCAATTCTGCTTGGTTATAGTGTTCCAGCTCATGGCAGCTGTTGCTGTGAAGAACTGCATGCACTTAGGTCTAGAATAATAAAAATACATATTTTAAGAGAGGCTGGTAGTAGCCCAAGAACCAGAGCCAAATTATTTTTCTTTCTGCCTTCATATTCTTTGCTGAACTGCTTCAGAGTTAATTTCTTTGAAGGAATTTATAGCAGTAGTGAAATGCTGTCCTCAGCATCTATTGGAATTATTGCTTTTTCAGGTTTTTCCTACTTCAGACTTGTTCTCCAAAATATACTTGCACCTCACTTCTTTAACTTCTGTTGTCTTCTCTCAGCATAAACCACATATTTAAAATGGGGAGAAAATATATAGAAATTTCCTGCGATATAGAAGAGTTTCTTTTGAACCAATTCTCTTTCATTTGACAAGTGGTGTGTCTTCCTAATATCTCTGTCTCATGGGATTGATTCTGATGTTTTGTGTATAAAAAAAGGTCTCCAGTTTGTGTGCCCTTACATGATGGTTATAGTCAAGGTGCAAATTGCTGCAAGGACTAAGGAGGATGCTGTGCTTCTGTGGGCAGCCTAGCTGGAGAATCCCACATAACTAATCTGAGTGGGAAACTGGGTGCATTGATCGTATCTGCAGACCTAATGCTGGATTTGTTGTCTTAGTGGTATCAGCCACAGCTTAAGGTTCTCTCATTCCTTATTTTGAGACACTACTCTTGATAAGCAGGCCTTCACTTTTTGCCCCCTGCTGCCACTTGGAATGTTTTCCTATCACCTTTTCCTTAACGAGAGATTTGAATTGCTTTCTTAGTGAACAAGAAAAGAGCGTAGGCTGTGTTTTGCTGTAAACAGCAGATTTCCTTGTTTTCATTTGGCTGCAGACATCCAGACTGCCTTTGCAATTGGGACAGAAAGGATCTTATGTGCAAAGAATAGTTAAAATGCTGGGGATTCTCCAGTGGTTTGGCCACTGCTTGCTGCCCTATGTAAACACCGTGGTTTCCAAGTAGGATGTTCCCATGCCTGGCCTGCTGTTTAAAGCTGCTGCCCTGCGATTTCTGCTGGGGGACTGCTCCTTTTCTTGGGTAAAACTGGTGTCAAGAGGGGATGGTGTGGAGAAAGGGAAACGAGGGGGGAAGAGACCTTGTAGCAACAGTTGTATTTTACGGCTTTCTCAGTTACTGAGCAGCTTTTCTTTGCAAGTGTCATGGGGCTGTCTGAGAGGACAGCAAGTTGCTGTGCTTCCTAAGAGGTCAAACAATGATGCAGTGATGTTCTTGGCCTTATGTCTTTAACCTGCTCTTCTTCCTTCTACCTCCTCCCCCCCCCAAAAAAAAACCCCAAACCAACCAACCAACCAAAAAAAAAAAAAAAAAAAAAAGAAAAAACCCCAGCACCAGACACTCACAAAACCCCCAAAGAGAATATCAGCTAGAGTGCGTCCCTGCTGCAAAGCCTGAGCCTTCGAGCTGCAAGTTACCATTTATCATTTCCGGTCCCTGCACTGTTGGGGATTTAGGTGAATGCCCATGTGTGTCTGACTGAGAGGAGGCTCCCCAAAACACCAGGCAGCCCAGCTTTTTAGTTCCCATTCTGATTCTCCCAGTTACTTCTTTCCCTAACTATTGTTTATTAATCTTTTCTTCTTTTCTCCCTTTTCTTCCTCCTCTTCCTATAGCTTTTCTTGTAGTTTTAAGGAAAGCATTTCTCCATAATCGCCCTCAATTTGGCAATTGAGTAACAATTGCATTTTTCTTCCTTGCCAGAGGATGTATTTATTCTGTCCGTCTTTGTGGTCTGTACTAGGGAGGTATTCAGATTCCATTATTCATATATTTAGCAGAGAGATTTATCTGTATGCAAGCAATTCCTTAAAAAAAAAAAAATAGTGGGATGATGGCCAGACTCATCCCACTCAAAGGTACTGCAAATGTTGGAGGAGGATTCCCCTACTGCACACCTCCCTCCCCTTAGAAAAACATTGAGGGAAAGAGCCTCCTTTGGTGTTCCCCCTGCCTGAGCACTAAACAGAAAGAGGGATGGCTGCACTCTGGTGAAATTGTGCAAGCAACAACTCACCTTTTGAACAGAGCTTGTCTCTGTGGCAAGGTTTCATGACTGTCCTGGGCAAGGTGAGAAACAAGTTGTGAAAATCAGGTTAATACAACAACTTTGGGGGGATGCATGGGCAGGCGCTGCTTTGCAACACCAAAGGCTGATTTGTGCCTGATGGCAGGAATGTGTGTAGTGCAGTTGCAGAGCCTGTATGAGAGACCTAAAATTTGTCATGGCCTCTATCTTTGTTAATTCTAATGAAGTGGGTGTTCTGTGTGTATTTTCTTTGAGATACCGATAAAGTTGGCTTGTTGTTATTTGGGGGGGCAGGGGGGTTTAGAAAAAGCTCTCATGCAATACTAGTGGTTATCAGAAGTACTTTGCTTATCTGGTATGTGGATAATCGGAAATTATTAATAACAATTCTGGATGGTTGTGATTGCACTGTTATCAGGAGAGTAGGAAATCTTCCTGCTAATGCACTCTTTCTGGCTCATGTAATGTTTAAGTAGGGCATACTAAATGTTATGTATCGTGCCGAACTTCAGCCTTTCAGTACAGACATTGCAAAATCAAAGGAAAAAATAACATTTAGTTGGCACTGAAATGTTTTTTAAAAATACTTTGTTTTCTTTTTCTACTTTTGGTTTTTACCTCTGCAGGACTAGTTTCTTAACAGGAAAGATACTGTTCTCCCTATAACTGCCTTCTAGGCCGTGAATTTCTATGTATAAGGGAATTTCCCCTGACTTGACATTACGTGTAGTAGAAAGGGCACTGTTTAACCTAATTTTTTAGGGCTGGAGTGTTAAAAAGGTTACAGTGAGAACAGTGGTGAGGGGGAAGAAAAGCGTGCCCACCTCTGTGTGCGTGTGTGCATTTTCATACTCCCTTAGACGGTTCCTTGTCTGGTTTTGCAGAGCCTGTAGCAGCTTGGTTCTGCCTGAACCGGAGCAGAGTGTTAACAAGCCCTTCTTCTCTTCCATTTTCTGAAGCTTTAGAACTGCAATTGGTGTGAAATGCTGCAGGCTTGGGGACTTTACAGCAAGCTGGTATATATCCAGCATACTGTAACCTCTCTGTCAGATTTGGAAGGAGGAGGAGGGAAAGAGTCCACATTCCTAAGGGACTGGTTAACAGCAGCATGCTATGTCCTTTAGCTAACTGTCCTGCTGCTGTTAGTTACTGCTCTAACAAAGCTGGTCATTAGCTGCTGGGACAGATGATTTGTAGAGGATTATTTGCATTACACAATTTAATGCTTTTTAATAGCAACTTTTTAATTAAAGGGAGAGTCCTTTTGGAAGCAGCCTGAGCAGCTGCAGCTGAATTCTGTGTGTTTAATGTAATTAGAGGAACAGCTGGGGTGGGAGCTGAGCACCCAGCTCACAGGCAGTTGCAGGTTGGTGGTGGCTCCTTGCGGGACAGGCATCCTGAGCGATGTGAGCCGTGCGGGAAGCGTCCTGGCGCACAGCCAGGCTCGGAGGTGGGGGGACATTGGCTGCCCAGGCTGGTGAGCAGCTGGGAGAGTGGAGAGTGGGTGGCAGCCGTCTGCGTCAGTTGACTTGTCACTCATGCTGCCACGGACGACAGTGCTCAGTTTGCAGTCTGTCGGGCCTCGGGTATGTGTGTCTGTAGTTTCAGCATCTCCTGGTACGTTGGAGGATATCTGTGGTAGAGGGCATCAGGCAAGTTTTAGCCTCCAGTTTTATTCTGCTGCTTCTGGCATGCGCAGTCTCTTGAAATATGCCTTTTGTGGTACCTCTTACCTCCTCCCTTTCTTCTCCATGATACAGGCAAATGTCTGATGTCTGGTTGGAAACTGCTGAGAAGTGAAGCTGGGGCTGTTTCTAATGAGTGGCTGGCCTTTAAATAGGATTGTTCAGGCCAGAACATCCCAGAGCACTTTTCAGTTTCCACTAGTAAGGCTGTGTGAAAGAGTTCCTGTGTTAAAATTCTTACCACCCAGGAGACAACCAGAAATCTCTGTTGCCATGTATTAGCTCTGCTGAAGGTACTGCAACAAGGGCTACTTGATTTGAGAGTCCCAAATACTATATAATCACAGCACACCATGTGTGTTGGTGCACAGGTAGTTGGCTGATAGTGTCCTTTACATTCCCATAATATCCAAATGCTTTACACTTAGCAACACCAGTGAACCTAGATTTAGCAGACAGGATTAACCTACTCTGTAGTTTGAGCGCTGTCCCTAAGGACAGGCAAAGACAGTGATAGGTAGGAGCAAGCATATTTCAGCCCATGTTACCTTTTCCTAAGCGGAGATGAGTAATTGAAAAGTGAAGATACTGGGAATTGGCCCGTGAAATTATTCTTCTGTTTGTGTATTTGCCTTTTGTTGGGACTTCGATAAGTACTTTCCTTGCTGAGATTTACTTTGCAGCAGATTGCCAGAAACCACCCTATGTTACAAGGGCCTACCTGCCCCAACCGTGGGCTGAGCCCCCAGTCAGCCCTGCTCCTCTGTCCTGGACCTTATGTAGCAGACATCAATGCTCCTGGCCTGTTACACTTGACATAAGAGTGAAAAGATAATATTCAGTGCAGTGGGCAGAGTGAAGGGAAGATGTGGGTCAAATCTAGGCTAGGCATAATCTGTGCTTGTGACCCTGCCCTGGACAGACCCCAGTGAAAGTTGGCCTTTTACCATGTGATCTTTTAACAGTGAGACGCCTGATCCTTTTCAATGTCCTTTTATGTTCCTGTAGTTCAGGTAGGCTTTTATAAAAAAATAAAACTCTTTGCTGATGTCTTCATGATTCACTTCAACTTTTGCATTCACAGAGGCTTGCTTTGCGTGACTCAGCAGCAATTTACATTGGTTGTTAGGCTGGTACAGTTTGTGTGAGGGAGATTTTCCTCTTATGCTTACTTGCTTTGTATCACACTTGCATCACACTCACACAGCATCAGAGAACTGGGGCTGCGTCTACAGGGCCACTTTATTTTATGGGAATAGAAACCATGTGGCATGACTGTTACTGTATTGCTGTTTCTCACTAAAATGTTTAATTTTCTGTAGTTAATATGACGGCTTATTAGTTGGGTTTGGTTTTTTTTTTCTAAAATAAAAACTGTACATGCATGAGGATTTTGAACCACTTTGAAGTATCAGTTTGAAGCTTTGTTCTTGAGGCAAGATTTCCAGCAAGACTCTGAAGATAGCAGGCAGAGAACAGTAATAGTCACAGCAGATGTTCTTAGAAAGTGCTTGAACTCCTGGTACCCAGCTGCTGTTAGGTTCAGTAACCGCAGTATGTCCCCTTGAGCCACTCACTGTGGTATCTGGCTCTTTGCAAATGCTCTGGGTTGCATCAGGGCCTCAGACCTGACTTAACACCCACACAAGACAGATGCATAGCTTGCATCAGGTGGGGTTGAAGATCTGGGGTTTTGGGGAAAGGCAGTGGTTTGGTCTCACTGTTTTTAACGTTGTTAGTTATTCTAACAAAAGACCAGCTTTTTGGAGATGCTGCCTGTGCAGCTGAGACCAGTTTATGTAGGATGAGGCTGGAGAGGAGACCGAGAGAAGAAAAGGATGCTTAAACCAGTTAGCTAGGTTGTGCCTTGTGTGTAGTGATGCATTGCAGCTCTTTAACAGTGCAGGGTTACAGGTGTGCATTTAAAATTGGAGGGACAGATTTAGGTAGCGGTCTCTCATTACATTTGGAGTACCACTACAGTACCAGATTCAGGACTGTGTATGAAGAAAGTTAGGCAAGTGGTGATGCACACTTCCTGCTGGCCGACCAGCTGGTATTGGTGCAGATGATATTTCTACCTAACAGACTGTAACTGATTCTGCTCCTTTGGATAGCATTTGTTCTGGCATTGCTTACTAGTGTTGTGCAGTTTCATTTACTATTCCTGAAGTTATCTGGAAGACTTGACAGTCTTAAAAATCAGATGTGCTTGTGAACTCTGCAAGCCATTCTTTGTGTGGACTGGAGTTTTCTGTGCTCTAAAACCTTGGGTTAAGTCTTTCACTGTATCCTGTAACTGATTTAGTGCCTGACTAAATCAGGCACTGATTTGTCTGACTTGCTTCTGTTTTCTTTCTTCCTCCCCTCTCCTTGACTGTTCTTGCTAACCATTGTAGTATGTGCTCATTCATCCATCAGAGACCTTTGACGTGGGAACAGCCATCAAGTGACCCTGGCTGTGTGTGGTGTTGGCAGGGACTGATTTCCTACATTTGTAAGAATCTCTCTGTTAAGAGTGTTTGTACAGGAAGAAATATGGTTTGAATTGCTGCTTCCGGGTGACAGAATCAGTTACTAGAAGTAATCTACTTCATCTTTTGGTGAACAGAGATCAGGTTCCTTGGCAAGTACTGGACTCTTTTGTAGTTTGATCATCTGTTGGAAGACCCTGTGTTGTGCAACTCCCGTGTTGCTGTGACTTGAGACTCTTCTTATCACTTCTTGTGATATGTGTATTTGTCTAGCCTGCAGCTAGGCATAGATGTCACTGCTCCTCTGACAAGAGCCAGAAAGAAAAAGGGTTCAGTAATATTTTAGAAGAAAAGCTTAACTGGATGAATACTTGTAATTCTTCATTTTTCTTACCATGGATAGTCAGTTTTGAGGAACCCTTTACTCTCCAGCATCTACAGATGATTGTATTTCTCACCCTCTCATATCAACAGGTTACACAGGTATGCACAGCCTATGTGGGCTCTGCTCAACTGCTTGGTTGAAGCTGAACTTGTGGTAGTAATGGAGATCAGAATCACAGAATGGTTGGGGTTGGAAGTGACTTTTGGAGATCATCTAGTCCAACCCCCCACTAAAGCAGATTCACCTAGAGCAGGTTGCAGAGGATCGCACCCGGGCAGGTTTTGAAGATGTCTAGAGGAGACTCCACAACCTCTCTGGGCAGCCCTCTCTGAGCATGTTCCAGTGCTCTGTGACCCTCAAAGTAGTTTTTCCTTGTATTCAGGCGGAACTTCCTGTATTTCAGTTTGTGCTCATTGTCCCTTATCCTGTCTCTGGGCACCATCCTCTTGATACTCACCCGAATGATATTTGTAAGCATTGTCTCTCAGTTGTCTCTTCTCCAGGCTAAACAGGCCCAGCTCTCTCAGCCTTTCCTCATATGAGAGATGCTCCAGTCCCCTGATCATCTTTGTAGCCCTCCACTGGACCCTCTGTAGTAGCTCCTTGTCTTTCTTGAACTGGGGAGCCCAAAACTGGACACAGTACTCCAGATGTGGCCTCACCAGGGCAGGGTAGAAGCGGAGGATCACCTCCCTCGACTTGCTGGCCACACTCTTCCTAATGCAGCCCAGGATACCATTGGCCTTCTTGGCCACAAGGGCACATGGCTGGCTCATGGTTAACTTGTCCACCAGGACCCCCAGGTCCTTCTCCACAAAACTGCTTTCCAGCAGGTCAACTCCCCTCATTGCTGCCCTTCTCCTCACTTTAAGCCTAATGTTTTGAGCTGTTACTAATTATTCCCATGGAGGGGCCGCTGTCATCTTTCCTATAGCTTTTCTGGAGTTTGCTGTTGCACTGTTTACTCCCTGAGCTTTGTTACCTCAGCAGATTAAATCTTGTGCAGATTTTGTTCCAGCATTGCTCTGGGCTATCGCGAGGAGGCAGGTCCCTTAAGTTAATGACCTGCGTCCTGCCTCCAAGGCCTGCTTTTGCTGTGCAGCCCTAGGGCGATGTACAGCGTCAGTATTTATGGACTGTCTCTGTCCTCCTGTCATTGTTCCTCACCTAAGGATGCAAAGAGTGTTTTACTGTCCTTGAAGGCTCTTTCTGCTGCCTCTGCCAGTCTCTGCCAGCTGAATTGCTACTTCCTTCCCTTTTCATAATGTATCTGACAAAATTGCTCTCTTCAGGACAAAGAAATAGCACCAATCAGCTTATTTGTTTTATTTTCTGACATAATTTGCTGCCTGCATCTTTACATCAAAGTTTATTGTTCACTATTTCTCACTTCTACCTGCAAAGTGTTTGCTGTTCCGTTTTCATGGCCTCTGCTCTCAGCTGGCTGGTGGCTGTGCTCCTCTTCTGTCAGGGCTTCATTCATGCTGCTCTCCTCTCTGCTTGGTTTCTTGCAGTGATCCGATGACCTTTCAGGTACCAGAGAAAGGAGAATGCTCTCTTGTGCACACCGAGTGTCACCAGACATGACCTTGTTAACATGTTCAGCTTTCCTTGAAGTTTCTCCATCTGTTCCCTCTTCATAAGGTCTCTTCACAGACTTTTGCCTGTGACCTGGGCCTCAGCTTTTGTTCATGTGCCTGTCTCCTGCATTCACCTCAAATGGTCTTGGGCACTGGAGTAAAATTGCCCTTCACTGGCAATCCAAGTGTCTGTTTCAGGCATTTCCCATCTTGTTTCCAGTCTTGAATGGAAATTGTTCTCCTAGGAAATACCCTTCTTCTCACTTGCATTTCTGTAATGCTGCATTTGCTGGTTTCTGCCAGCTGCTCAGAAGGCAAGTTTTCTTGTAAACATAAAATTATATAGTAATGAAGTTATTACAAAGCCAACTAAAACTGCTTACTTGGAAAAAAAATTTTTTGCAGTGAATGATTTGAGGAACACAGTTCATAAAGGTGATGTGTCTCTGTTTTCATGCTGTAGGAACAGCATGTTGCACCTGAAACACCTGCTGTATAGGTACTCTAACTGTACTTGCTTGTCTGTGGCATTGTGCTGGGTGGAGTGCTCCTCCCAAACCCCTGTGGTTAGATGCAGTAGAAATGCTAAGGAAAGGAAATTGGTCAAGGGACCAGCTCAGAGAGCTTGTAGATAAAGGCAGGGAAAATACAGGAAAGTATAGGCAGAAAGCATAAGGAAAGAATGCAATCCTTTTAGGAAAGGTAGTGGCAGTGGACTCTGCACATCTGTGCTACTCTCAATTTTGAGTTTGTGTGTGTTTGCATGCGTGTGGAAGGGTATCTTAGCAAAGGAGAGTTGGAGGGGAGAGGGAGGGAGGGGAGGGAGGGGAGTTGCAGGGAGGGTTGGAGGGGAGAGCATTGAGAACATTTGCAAAAGCTGTTCCATATGAGGTAGGAGCATGTGCCAAGTGCTTGTTTGAAACATTCCCAAGACGGTGATGGTAGCTGATGTCATGCGCCAATAAGAGGTGCAAACTGACCTCTTAATACTGGCAGAGAGAAAATCGTTATGTTGAGAAAAGTCAAGACAGGTCACCTGTATTTTATGTGGAAGAGAATGGAAAACAGGGAAGAGAGGCAAAGGTACCATTATAGTGACCAAGCAGGATAACAAGATTTTTCTTGTAGAGATGAGAACAGTAATGTTACTTTGGTCAATACTCAATTAAAAGGTGTTACAGTGACTGAGACACAGTCTAATCTCAGCTAAGTGCTTCAGTTGGGTGAATCAACAGGGGGAGACTGTAGATGGTCATGTGAAGACAAGAAGAAGTCCTGGTCAGGGTGTGAAGGTTGAGGAATTGAATCAATTAGGATTGCTAGCTTGTGACTCTGGCAGGGAAAATAGTGATGTTTTCCAGCAGGGGAGGAAGCAAAGAGTAGGGGGTAGGTAGCAATATGAAATTAAGGGCTTTGTTTCTTCGGGATTAGAATTAGTGCCTAGATGTCCAATAAACATCAAAGAAGTTGAGATTTTGTTTTAGACAGGAGGAAATGGGACTCTTCTGGCTGCATAGATACAATGGTTATTGCCAGTGTGTAATGTGGGGAAAGCAGGACAGAGCCCTGGAGACCCCCAGAGTGCCAGGGGACAGTGGGCCATGGAGGCAACCCCAGTCCTGCAGGTTAAAGGGGATAAGGAAAGGGAAAAGATGAAGGTTAATTTAGGCAACAGGAGCAGAACTCGGGGGGAGGATAGGTAAGGAAGCTGAAGGGCAATGAAACTGTGAGAAGGGGAATGGATCAGATATGTCTGTAACAGATCAGAAAAAAAAATGAGACAAGGAACTGGCTCTGAATTTTGTTTAAGTATTTGGAGTAAAAGTCAGAATGAAGTGAGGAAAAGGAAGTAAAAGAAGGGAACTTCATGGAGTTGAAGTAACTTCAACTGACAGATGAAAAGCAGAAGGGACATCAATGGCACTGATATACAGATGAGGTTGGAAGTCAATTTTGGGGTTGAGGGCTTGTTTGGAAATTCTGAAAATGGTTTGTTTTGGGAAATAAGAATGGGTGGGGAGAAATGGCAAAACATGAGCACGGAGGAAAGAGTAGGCAGATGTGAAAAGGAGGGTGCTGAAGTGTTAGAGAAGGAGAATGAACAGGAGGTCAAAGATATTTAGAGTTTGTTTTGACGCTGGGAAGGGGTGGGTGTATGTGAAGGACACCCATCTGTTCCTTTGAGATAACAAAAGGAAATAGGCCACTAAGTGAGCACACAAAGTGAAGGGCATGGGGAATTAATAGACTGATTGGGTTGAGGGAGAACTTGGCTGTGTGCATGGGTTTGATTTGTTAAGTGTCATATTTGCTACATGCTCTGTAAATCTCCATTTCTTGATTATGTTTTTGCAGTGCGGCTCCATGACAGTATTTCAGAAGAAGGTTTCCATTACCTCGTCTTTGATCTGTAAGTGTCTGTCTTTGGCTTTGATGCTTCACCAGTGATAGAGGCACGTGGATGCTTGACTAAGAGTGGAATAAAAAGAACCTGCATTAGTACAATTCTCCCTTTCTCTTTAGAGACCTGTAGATACCTCTGGCCTATTTGACAAAATCCATTGACTGTGTGGTAGGGGATGGACCAGGAAGGCTTGTGGCAGCAGGCGTAGGTGTGGGATGGCAAAGGATGGCTATCCTGTATAGGGAGGCTGTTTGACTGCTGTCTCTGAGGCAGTCTGGAGGGGGTTGATGAGAAGTGTTCTGCCCAAGCTTAGCATATACTGAGCTCTGTAGAGGCACATGGACAATTTGTGCCCAGTGTGTTAACAGTACACTGCTGGTGAAATGGCAGTCCAAGGGGTCAGTCATAGGGACATATCAGTGCTGGTGCTGTGGTAGTGGAGCTCTGCCCTGGCTCCCCTGTGCTGCAGGTCCCCACGCAGGCTGCTGGAAAGAGCCCAGGCAGATGGCTGCATATGCCCTGTGCAGCCTTGAGCTAGAAGTGCACAGGCTCTCTAACCTCCCTTGTTGTTTTGCACTCCAGAGTTACAGGTGGGGAGCTCTTTGAGGATATTGTTGCCAGAGAATACTACAGTGAAGCAGATGCCAGGTAAGACTGTTTCCAGACCCTTCTGTGTATGTGCCACATGTGTTGGCAAGTGAAATGAGTTCCGTGACTCCTGTTTTGTGCATGGCTTTGTTCTGAAACTCTCGTTCCCCATCTGAAAAATATAATTCCTCTTTCTGCTATTAGCATAAACTATGTTCACCGGTCAGCCTGACTCACCGCAGCTCTAGCCCTTGTTGCTTGCGCAGCGCTGCCGTCTTTGCCACTTGCAGACGCTGTGCTCTTTGCTGGGAGACCCGTTGCTAGCAGCTTTGTCTGCCTGATCTTTCCGGTGGGTGGTGACAGTACGTCCCTGGTGAGCAAGCGCTGGGGAGAGCTGGCCTGTGGCTGTGAGAGCACTGCCTGCTTGACCTCTGGCAGGGGTTCCGGTGATGTGCCATTGCTGTCGGGCAGACCATTCAGTTTGCTTGTGTCTAGGTGATGGTTTACGGGGCAGGGGGAAGAGTGGGCTTTGAAGGCTATGTTTCTGTGAAAGTCCTCTCTGTGAGCTGGTAGGCACAATGAGAAAAGGTACGATATGTGAGAGTAGCCTTTGTATTTTAACGTAAAAAGATTTAGAGGTCTTTTTCAGAGTGTGTCCCCTCTCTCCCATGTGTGAGCTTCCTGAAGTGGCCTGTGCTTGTCCCTTTGCTGTTTATGCCGGGTCAGTGTTTTGTGCAGCAGTAGCTGAAGGTGTTCTCTGACCTGTCCATCTGCTGGACGTGCAGTGTTTGGAATCAAAGCTGGGATTAAGCAGCTCCTGTTCTGCTTTAGCAGGGTCTGGAAGTGGCACAATGGTGACATTTCACCTCAGCTTATTCTGCACACGTGTTCTTATCTGATCCTAACCCTTGCTGGAACAGGAATTAGGGAAACTGTGAGAGGGGTAAGAAGAAAGCAGTGAGTGCTGCTCCAGGGTAAGCTTGGTAGGCTGTACTGTGAAGAAGATCATACTGGGTGCAAGGAAGGATAGAGCATGACCTGGTGTGTTAGTGGAATCTGCGAGCGCTTGTTTGCTTTCTCTCTTACACGCTTACAGCCTCTATCTTCTGGGCATTGCATGATGCTTTCAAGTGAGGCATTGCACCATGCACTCCATCGTGAGCCGTCTGCTGATGGGGAAGGCCAGTGGGCTCGTCATTTCTGATGGAGCTCCTGGCAGAGAGGTCCGAGAGCCCTGTAGATGTTTTCGGTGGGCTGTACAGACGTTATAGGCACAGCACCTCAGACAGATACACAGTCATTCAAGCTGTTCTGCCTTGAAGTTGGGAAGTTTTGAGGTGATCAATCATCATCCTTCATCCTGTCCCTCTTGCCAGCGCCTGTTCCCTGAAATGGTCAAGAGCTGGCAGCGACCAGCACTGCTCAGGAAAATTATGGCAGGGTTAGGGGAAGAGGAGAACAGTCTGTTTCTCTGCATGACTTCCTCAGGGTGCTCAGCCACTCTGACTGTCAGCTGGCCAGGTCTCGCAGTGCCCACAAGATGACAAAGTGAAACTCCTCCCTTTCTCTCCCCATGCTGAGCTGAATTCCAGAGCAGGCTGGGAGAGTGAGGGAGTGAGGTCTGTGCCAATCCGCTGTGCTTGGCTCGCCTGGGACACCTCACACTTTTGCCATTTTTGGCCAGAAAATCTCCCTCGCTCAGACTCGGCTGTGTTCTAATTATACATTTTTGTTTTGGGAGCGGGGAGATATTCATGGACTCCAACCCTGAGGATTATGCTGCCAGCTCTGGAGGGGCGGGGGTAGCAAATACACAGTGCCGCACCTCGTCTTTCCCTCCTCCCATCACCCTCTTCACATCTTTTCCAGTGGCCAATTTCTCTTCCCTCAAATATTTCACTCATTTCAAATCTTTTCCCCTGAGATGTGTAGAATTCAGTGAGGGGACTGACTGATGCTGCAGTGAGGACACACACCCACCCGAGTTGCCCACATCTGGGTGCTTAGTGCCCAGCCATAGTTGTCTGAATGCCTACCGCATTCCACATTCACCCTTGGGAGCTGAGTAAATGTTTAGTGGAAGAGATGTTTTCAACCAGAAATCTCACTCATGGGTGTGTTGCACTGTCCTTAAGCGACAGGTGTGAATAACATCTTGCTTTTGCCCCTGTGGTTACAGCAGTGAGAGTGGCAGAGATGGGGTTTTCTGTGAGCTTAGGGGAGTGCAGCGTACTGCACTTAACAGGGAATGAGTCTGCTTTTCAGATCACTAACCCCTTAAGTGGGATCTGTACTTAAAAGGCACCCAGCAAGCGGGTGTGTGTGCACATTGTGTATGTAAAGTGCTTGAGATGCTGCTCTGAAAGCTTTGCAAACTGGCAGGCACCCAGGAGTCATCATCCTGAATTTGCTGGGGGAGGCTGCTGCTCTCTGAAAGTTTATTCTTTTCTCGGGACTAGCCCAGCTGAATGTTTCCTGAAGTGATTTGGTCTTGCTTACCCAATTTTGGCTGCTGTTTGTAGACACTCGAGTGCCTCAGTTCTCCTGTGTGGGGTGCTCACTGTTGGCTGAAGAGACAAGTGAGATGGTTAGTGTAATGGGGAGGAAAGGAAGGAGATGAAGGGAGGCAGGAGGAAGGCTTTGTGGCCCTGCTACAGATAGGATGTTTAGCATCCTGTTGCTGAAAGGGCTGGGGGCATCCAGCTGTGATGGTACTGAGCTGTGTCATCCAGTGGGCATGATGAAGGGACTCAGCCTGGGGTCTTGAACTGTCCCTGGTACAAATATAAAAGTTAGGGAAATAGTTCTGGGATGAGATGAGATGCCAAGTGTGTATGCATAACTCTGTGTGTCTTTCCCTTTATCTTGCAGCCACTGTATTCATCAGATACTGGAGAGTGTGAATCACATTCACCAGCATGATATCGTGCACAGGGACTTGAAGGTAATATTTCCTCCGTGCCATGAAGGCTGAGGAGAGCAGCCAGGGGATCATTGGAAGAGGCAAGACAGGGATACCGTGTTGCCAGCTGGCAGGATTTTTTCACTTGAACAGGGCTCAGGGGTTCCTGAAACACAAATGTATTCCTTCAGAGTTTTCTAGAGGGTGTGCTGAACTCCCAAGGAAGTTCTCAGTCTTCATGAGCCTTGCCAACTGTCTGCCTCTCTGAGGCAGCTCCAGGATGGAGTAGTTGTGAACCTTGGAGTGCAGTAGACTTTCAGAGAAACTTGGGTAGGATTCATTGTTATGAAGGACACTTTCTAGTTTGCCATTGAAGAGATCTCTAGAGACCTGGGGCAATCTCTGTTCAATCTGCCAGGTTGAGTTTGTCTGCACAGAGCATGTATATTTTTGTTCTGTGCTGTTGCCAAACACATGCCATTGGGCTGTAGCAGAGCTGCTCAGCAAGAATTTTTCACATCATTTCTTCCTTCTCTCATCACTAGAAGCTCTTTTAATCCAAACTCAGAATTGATGGCCAGTTAAACACTGGGTGAATCGACCATTTGCCATGTTATAACATTTATAGACCCAGAGCCCCTGCAGTGTAAGTTGCTTTAACCCCCTTCCCACGCAGTGCCAGCTGTACTGGGAGCTGGGCAGGCTCCAGAATGAAGAGTTTTGTGCGGGAAGGTCTGCCTACCCTGCAGCCCTCTCTGTCTAAAGTGGGAATGGTGATGGCCACCAGCGGTCCAGTTAAGTTAATGCAGGATGACGCGTGCTACTAGTGCTGGGTTTGGTTTGTTATACATTGCATAAGGGGAAAAGTATAAAAATATTTTGCAGAGAGCAAGGTAGAAGTGTGTTGCAAGCTTGGTGGCAGTGTTCCCCCAGTGTTTAGATCTAGTGGACAGCTGTTAACCCTGAGTGTTTCTGGCAAACTCCCATGCAACATTTTTGGCCTTCTGATTCAGAGCACTGTGAAAAGATGCAAGCAATCTATTGACGAGTGGCTGCTCTGGATTAGACCTGACACCTTCTTTTGATAAAGCAGCCTTCAAGAGGTACTACTGCTCAAAATTAGGGCCTCTATCAGTATCAGTAGTGTTTTCCAGTACAGGATGGTTTAAGTTTTCCTTCGCATCCTGTGTTCAGATATAATCTGTTTTGCTTCCCAGGTTTTGTTTGTGTGAAAGTTGTGAACTTGTTTAGAACTTATCACCTGCTGGACACTCCCCACCGTAGTTAATGTGTTTCTTCTGTTGCTTGCTCTGATTCACTGAAGCTATCCAGGCCTGAAGAGTAGCCATTCCGTTTAGCAATAAAAGATCCCGTGCTCTTTATTTAATATTTAGCTTCTTGCCAAAAGCTTGGCCTTCAGGATCAGGGTGTAATAACTGCAGAGCTTGCTTCAAGTGAAGCCTTTTGCACGTCCCTCTCATAAGCCTGTCGTTTGGCTGACATGCTCTTAAAGACCTTCAAATGTTGAGCTGCCCATAGGGACTGCAAGAAATTAGGGAATTCATTCACATCCTTACCAAAAAGCATGTGAAACCTGAGACAACCCATATATATGTTGGCAAACATTCACATGGATAAGCACCATTAGGGTTAAGGTGCTCGTAGCTGTATTTTAGAAGCACATAGTACTTAGCCAGCAGAAGCCTGGCCTAAATTTCACTGTTTCTTAGTCAAGCCAAGCCCAGGTGTGATCTGAAGTTGGGAGAGATTTTCAGATTTCACTGGTCTTCCACTTGAGGGATTTGTTTACACTGGTGAATTTTCATCAATGTAGCTTGATTAACACAGTCTTTCCCGCTTCCCATATAGTGAAAAGCCAGTGGCATCCAAATGTATTGAGTCTCAGTTCCCCTTTCTCCCATGCAGCTCATGGCAAGGACTGTGATGGGCAAGGCTGTTCTCCCTTTGTTCAAAGCAGAAGCAAGGCATGTGCCCAGTACTTTAAGGCAGGTGAATGAGTAAAGCGTCATGTTCCTGCCAGGCAGAACAGGGATAGAGGGTTATTGAGGGATGAAACTGGTGAGCAGGCTGCAAAAAAAACCTTCATCAGATTTGTGAAACTGAGACAAGTTCCTGTTTCTGGATTTCCAGTTTTTCACCTTGCTTGGTTAAAAAACTCAAGTTGATATGAATACACAAATTATCATAAGGGGTTAGGATGAGAATTCACTTTTATCCTGCCTGTCTACAAGCTGGATTTCCTGCAGAGGTGTAATAGCCACCACCTTAAAGGCCTTGGGGTTTCAAAAGGTCCCATGTAACTAGCTGCTTTCGTGCTTCAGAGGAAGCTGCTGACTCTCAGTCCAATTCTTGGAGTTGAGTTAAGCCGCCTGCTGAAGTCCTCTGCTGGAACACAACAGAATTATGATTAGAGTGAGATTCGTGCAAGGTGGAAAGGAGGACTTTTGTTAGGCAAAAGTCTCCCTTTCCTGGCACATGGGGGAAGTGGCACACTTGCTTGTTGTATATGCAGTGGCAGCAGTAGCAAGACAGCATGTTTTATGCTGCTGTAAATACGTAGCATGAAGAAACAGCTTACAAGATTACTCACTGCTGTGCTGCTTATGCCAATTTGAGGCTGAGGCTTTTTCTGTAAGGGATGAAAGCTACTCACTATCTAGATGATGCCTTCCCACATTACAGTGGTGTATTTGGCAGCCATTATTAGCATCATATTTACTTTTCCAGTGCCTTGGGGACTGTGTAATGTTCATGGGGAGAAACATCACTGCAGATTGTATCTACTGCATCTCTCCCCCCACCGCTCAATTACTCTCTGCGGGGATGACAGAAACAAATTTTGGGTTCCGTGCTGCAGGAACCGTACTGCCAGTGCCCTCTGGTGTCAGCATGTAATGCATGGGCTGCGTGAGGAGAGGCTCTGGCTCCCACAGGGGATTTGAGTTAGACTTCAGGATTTTCTGCCGCTCTAGGTTAAGGCCGTTTATTTCTGTTGCTCTGTCTTCACCTGAACAACTTTAGTACCTGCCTGCTAAATTCCGTCAGCAGATTGAATTCAATGATGTGAGGTAGGAGGGTTTAACAAGGGTGTCAGTCTTTCATTCTTACCCCCTTTTTTCTTTCTTCTCCCCAGCCTGAGAATTTACTACTGGCAAGTAAATGTAAGGGTGCTGCTGTCAAACTGGCTGACTTCGGACTGGCTATAGAAGTCCAGGGAGAGCAGCAGGCCTGGTTTGGTAAGACTGTTTGACCTTTCCCACTTTTGCTCCCCCCTTTCCTGGTGTCTGGTAGAGTTGCACCCTCCCTGAATACTTTCTCTCAGCTCTTACAGCATGCTTGTGTGTGTTTGGCATTGCTGCTTCCTTTCCAAGCATCTCAGCTTCTGGGCCCTTGGGCACGAGCCTAGGTGCAATAGAGGAAATAATATGATAAATAAAGACAGAAAAAATGTCTGTGTATTTCTCTATTCTTGGTTTACAGTAGATGCTGGTGTCAGAGATGAAAGCAGCTGCTAAGTTTAGAGCCTGATCTGAACTTTCCTACTGCTCAGGAGTGTAGACATCTGGAATTCTTTTGGTCATTTTACAGAAATGCATTTGACCTGGCCTTCCTCAGGCACATTTGGATCTGGCCTTATCTTTGTTTAGCTAAAACATAATGAGAAATGAGACCTTCTCAGGCTAAACATCAGCTCTAAGACTTTGCAATGCTGCAGAGATTCTGGAGAGATGGCTGCTGCTCTTGGTCTGCCCTCACCATTTGGGACACAATCGAATGTGTTCCATCTGGGTCTTGTGTTTTCAAACACCAAGCCATTATATATAACAGTGAAATAAGGCCTGGCATATGAGTTTGTGCCCAGCTGGTTGACATGGTATCTCTCTTTTCTGTTTTTCCTGCACTGCATAGATACTCAATCCCACCTGATTCCCCCTTTCCCCTTCCTGCCTTCTGTTGGTTTACCAAGAGGTAGCTCTAGCAAATATGAGATGAAGGGTGGGAAATGGATTTTGGAATTTGTTGGTTACCACTAGTGGATTTTATGATATGGCAAGATCTCTTCTGCTTGGGTACTGTTAAGTACTTCATGTCATCCATTTCCTGGCAGGGTTTGCTGGCACTCCAGGCTACCTCTCCCCCGAAGTCTTAAGAAAAGATCCTTATGGAAAACCAGTGGATATATGGGCATGTGGTAAGATTCTGTCAAAGCGTTTTACAATTAAACAACACCGTTTCATGTAGAAGAGCAATTCCTTATAACCTATTGCTGGGAGGGTATGCAGTGCTCCTTCTTGGGTGGAGACATGAAGGCACACTTGAGGATAAGCACCTTGTGTAGATGGAGTTAATACTGGAGCCTGAACTCATTTGATTTTGGATCCTAGTTCTTTCCTCAGGCCACCTATCAAATGTTTGAGACTCAAGAGATAGGACCTGTCTATGCTTTGCAGAGTCAGTTGTTTAGATAAGTGTAGCAATTTCCTATTACTCTAACTATGTAGCAGATGAAATTCTGAAGAGAGACGACTTTTTTTAAAAGGAAAAAATGAAGTGTAAATGTATCTGGGACTGATAAGTTTAAAGATACGTGATCAGTGTTGCCTGACATGGACTAAATGGCTCTCTGCAGGCCAAGAGTGTTAGCTTTGGCAGTGTCATTTTTGTCCCAAGATCATGCACAGTAAGCACCTAAAACCGTAGTCCTTCTTAAAAAGTCCCTTGTTGCCCAGCAGCCCCAGGGAAGGTGGCTTCATTTTACTCTGATTGCAGCTGGGAGTTGTGGCTCACCAGCCGTGATAGCCAGAGGAGGGTAGAAAAATATCATGCACCTTGTTCTAGCTCCTGGCACGTGAAGTGCCAGGGTGAGGTTCAGCAGAGGAGAGGTTTGCACTGTCTTTCTCTACCTCAGAAGACTAAATATGATGGCAAATGAAGAGATAGAGCAGTCGTTACCTTGGGGACTGTCAAGAGGGAAGGAAGAGGGGCTGAAGGAATAATTGGCATATTAGCCTAACCATAGTGTATCTGTGTCTCTCCCTCCCAGGAGTGATTCTGTACATATTACTAGTGGGGTACCCTCCCTTTTGGGATGAAGATCAGCACAAACTCTATCAGCAGATCAAAGCCGGAGCCTATGACGTAAGGGCACTTTCTTGCTGAGTACCTGCATGGGTGTAGAAGCCATCCAGAACATGGCACTATCTTACTTGGTGTTTAGCAGCAGGCCCCAAGCTACTGTGCAAAGTGATGTTTGGCGTGTTCATACACCTTGTCTTCACTGCCTGGGGTACAGTCCTGTTCGGGGCTTCTGAAAGGATATGTGGAAACATTGCAGTGGGCACCAAGATGTTGCTGGTCATTAGGGAGATGCAGAGCTGGAAATGCAGATGATGGGAAATGGTGTCCTCTAGTGCATTTACCACAAAGTGCTGCAGACGTAGCCAATGTTAATTCTTTCAGAGGAGCACAGGGAAGGTAGAATGAAGAAGTCTGTCTTTATCAAGGCCTAATTAAAAGTATGGGGAAGCATTCTGACTAAAAGGTTAAATTGTGGCCTCTGGTCTCCTCATTGCCATAGAGGAGTTTCTTCCAGCAGTGGAAAGTGTGGAGCCCAGTGAGAAAACTGAATGGCAGGGGCCTTTGGAGGGGTGGCTTTGTGGTGGGGATCAGCATGGTGGGTTGGAGGCTCTGGTAAAAAGCCAAGCAGTTCATGGAACAGTTTTCAGAGCAAGGCAAAACTGAGGTGTAAAAAGCACCTGAAGGAGAGGAATAGCAAGGAGGTTAGTACTTGGGAGCAAAGTGGTGTAAAATGTGGTTTGGGTACCATAGCTTGAATGTTTGACATAAATTCTTCTATGTAAAGAGAGGCTTGGGAGGGACAAAGGAACTCCTGGAAATTCTAGCTCGAAGCCTGCAGGCATGAATATCAAGAAGTTGGGGAGTTTGCTTTGTAGCTGTCTTGTGGTTTACATTAAAAAAGAAAAGGCAAGGGTTCTGCTGGATCCCCGTTGCCTCCCAGCTTCTGTGCCTGAGACCATGAGAGCGGCTATACTGGTGAGAACAAAGGTCTGCCTAACCCCGTGTCCTGGCTCAGTGGCTTCCTGAGTGAAAGGAAAGTGATAGCCTTAAATGGACTCGTATTCTCTTGTCTTCCTGCCCCTCTTGTTTCTGTGTTGCTTGTTATTTGAAGTGGTTTTGCACTAATTCTATCGATGGGGATTTTCAAAGCACTTCAGGGGTTAAATATCTAACTCTTTCTGTAAGTCACGAGGAGTGAAGTGCCTGATGCCTCCCATCTAAAATGTTGTTTTTGAATTCTTACCTATAATGAACAAGTTCCAGTATATTCCTCCTCTGTTTTGCCTGGTAGAAAACAGCTCAAGTTTTACTGGTGTACCTGCCCCTGGTGTCCTTACCCCAGCAGGCCAGTATGCACCGGGCTGGTCTGTTGTTCTCTCTTGATCATACGGGAAGTGGTAACTGTGAATTGGACTTTGTGCTGTTGGGTAGGCGTTTTGCAAGGCATTACCATGAATACGTCAGAGTTTGGGTGGGGGGAAGGTGTCCTGGCTTGAAAGCTCGGTATCATAATTTCTGAGTTGTCTCTTGCAATGTTTGCAGAACAAATTGGATAATGCCTTGCTGATGCCCAAGAATGCAGAAATAGGATTATATGTGGAACAAATGTGGCGGTGTATTTTTATGTCCCAACTGAGCAAAGCACAAAATGCATGAGAAAAGAGATGGGATAAACTTTTTCTAAGTGATGTAATACTCTAAGGAAGTGTTCTTGGGATGGATCAGTCTTTCCCCTCCCCTTAAAGACAGGGGGCTTTATCCCAACAGCCCATTTATCTTTGTGTTCTCAAGTTCACCTGTGTTTGTACAGTAGATTTATAGGAGTGAGATGTGCTGCATTTAATCCCAGCTGTCATCTACACCATATGCAAGCATCTGAAGGATGGCGTAAATATTCATCTTTATCATTACTGGAATTATAGGAGAGAGCAGTTACCTCTCATGGGTAACTGAAATACTTGAGAATCTTCTCTTTGTTACCATGCCTCTGTATTCCCATCCACTGTTCCTCTCTTGCTCCCCAAGTAATGATTTCTGGTACAGTAGATGCTCGCTAACAGCTTGCTGGTGGGATGCTACACCTAAGTGACTGGTATTGTTCCAGGATACTGTGCTCTGTGGTGGTGAAAGTATACCTGATGGGATCTCTGTTAGCAGTTTTTGCTTTCATAAGGTTTTGCTGTAGTTAAGAGTTTATGATTTTGCATATGCTGTTACAGCTTTTTAGCATGCTGGAGAGAGAGCAAGGTGGGGTAAAAAAGATACTGCTTGTATTTTTCATGTCAGAACTCAGTTAAAAAGATCTGTGACTTCAGTTTTTTGACTATTGAGTGTGAAAGAAATTCAAAGGTCTGAGTGATTCCTAGAAAGCTTTTAAACTGATAATTTACCTGCCTGTGTCTGGTGAATGGTACAGCTATGTCCTGCTGTCTGGTGCCATTCATTCACTGGATTCTGTACAATTTTTGTTCAGCGTGGGTTTTCAGAGTTGTGTTTTGCAAATGTGTTAGCCCTGGTATCAAAAGGGCAAAAGCTGGAATTGAGCTGTGTAGGAAGGAAGATCTCTTCTGCTAGTAGAAGACACTTTCACTTCATCTGTTCCTTCTTCCTCTTTCAGTTCCCATCACCCGAGTGGGACACTGTGACTCCCGAAGCAAAGAATTTGATCAACCAGATGCTGACGATAAACCCTGCAAAGCGCATCACAGCTGACCAGGCTCTCAAACATCCATGGGTCTGCGTAAGTGCTTTCCTCTATTACAGGCTGAGTTGTGGTTTACCCTGAACTGACACATCAAGAAGACTTTGCTCCAGAGTAACCCAGAATATTTAAAATATTTCAAAATGTGATTTATTTTTTTTTTTTATAAGGCTGACCTTCAACACGCCAACTTTGTTATACTGTGGTACTTTTACTGCCACTGTAGGGGAAAAAAATCCCTTATTCTTTTAGAAGTCTTGTGAATGTCCGTAGTTCCTGGTTTTCCCCACGTGTCCTCTTCTAATCCATATTATCCTAAAATGTCAGAGGAAGTTTGGCATCAGACAGAATATTTGAGGATTATTTTGTTCTTCATCTCTGCTTCAGTTTACAGCATTGCATCTTTGCAGCGTTGGAACACTTCTGCTGTGCTGCAGCTTAACTGGCTGTAAACTTGAAATCCACTGAAGAGCTGTTGCTGTTCTGTGTATGTAGTTTCTGCCTTGCCAGACCCCAGACATAAGTACTTTTCATCTTATACAAAGTTGGCAAGGAAATCCCAGAATGCAAGTGGGAGTGGGTGCAGGGAGGGCAGCAATGGTGTACTTTTATCGCTGCAGGATGAAATAGTTCCACCTAAGTCTAACCAGATGTTCTTGGAATACCGTAGCAGACTTCTGCTTTCTAGGATGTGCCTAGTGTGTTCCTTTGCCCATTTGTTCTTGAGAAATGATGGTGGTTTTTAACTTCCACCACAAAACAACAGATCAGGAATTTAAACTTACGTGAAAATCTGTGTAACAGGAGTGTAGTGTCTGCTGTAAAGTGATGCGAGCTCCTTGGAAGTCAAAACTTCACACTAGCTGAGGCTTTGCATATCTGTGTTTTTTCTCTTTGCATGCTTGTAATCAATAGCAGTTCCTGTATATTTAACTTTTGTCCCAGTGCCTGTAACCAAAGCTTGTATGTATTACGATAGCTCACTCCCTGTGGCAACATAATATAGAACAGTTCAAGAGAGGCTTTCCTTGTCTGAGTTATGCGGAGTTCAGTTTCACTTCACAGCCATTTCAGCCTCTCACCCAAACTGACTCCTGTTAGTCTGTTGTTTCCATTTGCTCTGCAGTCTCTGTGTGTGCAACATGCGTTTTTCTTTCTGGAGACATATTGCTCCTCTGATGTAAATGTAGTAGGAAAACTTGACAGTTTATCTGAGACACCGAGTTCCCTAACATCACTGAACTATGTGTCCTGAGTCTTGTAAGCCCACATTGAAAAACTGGACATCACTGTCACTCCTAAGGAAGCCGGATGAACAGTGACCATCAAAGTTGTTAGAGGACAGTTTAGCTACATTCTACCTCCGCGCTGGCATGTGTACTGCAACAGGTGACCAGCTTTGATGGCAGGATCAAAGCAGAGACTTCCCATGAAACTAGCTGAATATGAACAGGGTTTACAGTTCTTTTGGGTATTGCAGAATTTTTTCCAAGCAGGAGAACGGTAATGGAGGGTTTGTACACACTCATCTGCCAAGTTAGTAATTCACCCACTGTCCTTGTAAAGGGAATTCAGGCTTGTGGCTCTATGCAAGAGCAACAGCTACTTTGGCATTAGTCTCTGGTTTCCTCATGTGCTCTAAATGCCAGGCAGCATCAGTCTCTGGTTTCCTCATGTGCTCTCAGTGACTGGCAACACTTCTGGGAAGTTCTCTTTTGCAGCTGATGTGATCCCAGTCTGCTGTGGTGACAGGTGTGCATCACTGGCTAGAGGTTGTATGCTCAGGTTTTTGCACTGGTGCAATAGAGCTATGTATTTCTTCTTATACACTGAAAATCTATTTCTGCAAATCTGATGCGAAGATGCCGAGGCCTCTGCCAGTCAAGCACTTAGATTCAGGGAGTTGCCGTGTTCAGGAAGGCTACCGCTCACTAGTATTCACTTACCACTTGGAATTTCCCCTTAGAGCCATAACTAATGCAACCCAGATCTTTTCTGTAGGGTCTCTAACTCAGTCCACCACGGATAAGCTTGTTCATTTGACTTTGCTGTCTAACTGTCTTGGCCCATTTGTGTCCATTGAGAGGCAGAGAGCATTAATTCTCACCTATACTTCAGCCATAGAGTTTCTTGGGCACAGTCCTCTAATAACCAGCTTGGACTTAACATGTCGTGCTGTATTGGGAAGTTCTTCAGTTATGAACCCGTGGCAGTGTTTTGCAGCCATGCAGTGGCGAGAGGCTTAGCCATGTCAGCTTGCATGTCATGGTTGTGTGCAAGTGGCGCAAACTCCCGTGGCTGATTTGGTTAGAGTATGTTCTTGAGCTTTTGCTGTTCCTGTTTTTCAGCAACGATCCACTGTCGCTTCGATGATGCACAGGCAGGAGACTGTGGAATGCTTGAGAAAGTTCAATGCTAGAAGGAAGCTAAAGGTAAGTATATGCTAGTTTGCCTTAAGTTTGTTTTTAATCCTCTGAATTTGAGGTTAATGTCTTCCTAGCAACAGTATTTTTCTAATGATTAGTTCACTAACATTAGTGAAGTACCTTATGTGGTCCTCCAGTACAGGGTACTAAAGCAGTTTATTGAGGAGCTGGGTAGTTTCTTTCTCCAAAGCTGTTAAGTTTCCAATGCCTCTTCTGCTACAGTCACCCCTTCTACTTTATGCAAGAGGGTTGAAGTACAGCAACTAGTTCTCAAATCCTGAGGCTTTTAGTTCTGATCACTCTCTGCCTTCAGTGTCAGTTGCCTGTACTAGGGCAAAGTCTGTGACTTTTGCTTGGAGTAGCTATCTGCTGTATGAAAGCTGGGAAGCAACTGTGTGTCTAAGCATAACTCTTAGTGCTATTTAGATTTCCAAAGCTATCCTTAGCTGCTGCTCTAGAAAGACAGGACTTTGACTGGTCCCATCAGGTCCACCAGCCATGTGTGGGAATCCTGGATACATTAGTGCTTTCCAGGGTAGCACTGGGATACCTGACACACTGCGTTCTCCACGGGCCAGCTCAGCCCCTCTCCGAAGTGAGTGATACCATCTGTTATCCCTGCTTTCTCTTTTCCACAGGGTGCAATCCTCACAACGATGCTTGTGTCTCGGAATTTTTCAGGTAAGTTCTTACTGTTTCTATCCCTTCCTTGGTTTTGTTTTGTGTGAGTGAGTCGGGAGATATTTTAGCCATTTTGGGGTTGACTATGAAGGGAGGAAACATGCTCACAATTCATCACAGTGTAATGGTGCTTGCTCTGCCTTGTCTGGTGACCAGAGTGAAATAAGAAGTAATTCGTTTGGGGAGGAGCACGTGGTGCTGTAGTCTGGTACAAAACAGAAGTAAAGACAGCTGCCACAATCCTCTCATGGTACTTTGTTATCAGATTATTTTGGGGTAATACTAGCTGGCATTTCTTAGCTTTCCCCTCTGAAGCCAGGAATCAAGAAATCTTACTAGGTAGCAGTGATTCCCTTAGACCTGAGGTAGGGGCACAGGGAAAGTAATAATATTGGTGAGAATAGGGACAGAAGCTATTTGGATATTGTATTACTTTGACTCATCAAAAATGGGTCTGAAGCACCTAGCTATTAGAATTTTCTTTCTTGGAGTCTCAGAAGTGGTTTTCATCCTCTTAAGCTTAATAACTGGTAGTCTGGCTCCCACCCAACTGCATTACGTAGTGCACTTACTGAAAATGCAGATCTCAACATGCAAATCGGTGCTTTTTGGAAGATGATTGTGTTGGCTCAGCACATCTAGGTGATACAGTTATCTGTGTACATATCCATTTGGGTGGAAAACCTCTATTTGCAAGTGCTTTTGGTTTATGGGATTGTTTGCTTTCTTTGCCCTCTTTGTAACTTTTTTTTTTCCCCTTTTAAATAGGGCAATAATTGAACGCATGAGTCAGATTTTTATTGCACCTGACTACAGCTACTTTCAAGTGAAAGACTGCTGTATGGATTATAAGTGATGATGAATGACATGGAAGTGTATAAATTTCATCTGGCCATTTACTAATGGTGGATATCAATACTCACATTCTGGGTGATGTTACAATAAACTTCTAATTGGAATGAAAACCTCTGTGAAATGATCATCCCAGCATTCAAAGTGTGCATTCATACATACATTCTTTTATGATATCAAGGCAGCATTCTTAAAGAGGCAGAGTAATTTTCTCCATTCACCTGTCCCAGGATTGTGCTATTACAGCACTTGAAAATTATATCTTGTTTTCTGGGAATGATTCTGAAGTAACTGAGGAGCTATGGCACAATGACAGGGGTTCCACTGGACTGTACAAAACTCGACATTGTCTTGGGCTGGTGTGAACCATTTTTGATCTGTCCACAGAGCAGGGTTTTATTTCACTTAATTGATGATTCTGAAATACTCAGGGTTTTTATTTTTTTTAAACAGCAGTTTTAGATTCATTTTTTTAGTCTGCAAATGTTGTCACTTCTAATGAAGCTGCAGAAGCGCTTGGGTAAGAAAATCTCCTGTGGCCCAGATTTTGAGTACATGAAGTGCCTGAGAGAAGGGTTCTCCTTAATGGTGTGTGACCTATACATCCACTTATTCCCTGAGCTAGTATCAAGGAGGAAAAGGCTTGCTCTGCTTATTCCTCTCTGTCTCAAGGGCTGAAGCTGCTGGATCTGCTTCAGTTAGCAGCTGAAGAAAAGGAAATCCTAAGTGGCCCATAGTGAGTGCAGGGTTCTTAGTGTCACCGATTTCTGCTTTGAATATAAGCTGTGAGGTAATGAGGTACCAGGTAATGAGATGCTCCAAAAAAAAAGCTGTCCAGAAAGAAATACTGTGAATTTAGCTGCAAAGTACTTACAGCCTCTGTGGATAGCAGCAATTTCTAATATTTTGATGTGTTTTGAAAGTGGGGAGATCAGCTACTCTTGGTTTTTTTTTTGCAGGACTGTGTGTAAGATGAGCTTGGCTTTTTATTGTTATTATTTTTTAATTTACTTAGATTTTCTTAATTGTTGCAGCTGAAATACATAAATCTGATGGAACTAAAGAATAAGTGCATGCATGAAAGTAAAAAGTTAGAAAGTCCACATGGGAACTTTGGGTACAGCTCAGACCTTCCCTATCATGACAGGTCATCTAACTACTCGAGAAACGTTCTGAAATAGTAGCTTGTTTCTTTCCCTAAAGACCTTAAGGGGTTTTTATTTTCTCTAATTGGTGACACGTTTGTGGGCCTCTAAAAGCCCCATTCCCAGCAGACAGGGAACTAGATGTATGAAGACAGAAGCTTATTCCTGTCTGGGGATGAGATACTCTAAAAGCTTCTACACAGTTGTTTTGAACTAAGAGGAAGCGAAGGCTTATGTGACCCTGGTATCAATTAATTAGGCACAATAGTACTATCTGCAGGAAATATGAGAAGAAGACTTTAATCCTGTTGTCATTACCGTCTCCTCTGACACACATTTTGTACTGTGGAGTTCCTTCATTTGACAGTGTGTTTTTAGCTTGTGACAAATGGTATGCCTAAGGAGTCCATAGCAGTGCTCCTTCTCTTATTTGTCCCATCAAAAATCTCACTTTTTATAAAGCAAAAAGAAATCTGTTCTTTTGCAGTAATCTGTTGCTTGCTTAGGTGCCTTTTGCCTCAGGTCAGCTCCTAGAGATAAAGGGATGTGATCTATCTCCCTTCCCCACTTGTGGTATATTCAACAATTTAATATTGGCTGTTTGTGGTTCTTTTTAAAAGATTTCATCTCAGGTCAGCCGTAGGCTATTTGTTAAAAGCAGATACAGTTGCACTCCTTTCAGTATAAGTCAGGAAATTGAGACATGGTTATAATAAGAGTTTTATAGCTTCTGTCCACATTCTGGTGCAAGAAAGAACATTGCAATCTAAACTTCACTGTGGGATCTTTAATAGTCACACCAGGGTATATAGCAGATGATTTGGGTGCTCACTTGTGGTTTGCGATGTTCAGATGATTGAAGCAAACAGTGATCTGAGCTGCGTTCGCTTACAGAATACAGAAGTACAGTCAGGTAAATCAACTGATTAGATCATATGCAAGAAACTCCTAAATCACTTTCTGAGAAGTAAATGTGAATTTATTACTAGGAGAAAGTTGGCAAGGTTTTCAGAGATTCCTAATAGCTGCAGTATTTAAGAGTGCCTGATCTCATTTATGTAGATGAAACTCTGTATGTAAGCATGCTATAAACTGAATGAAAGGATGGACAAAATTGGTTTTCATATTAGAAACAGCCATCTTCACAAAGTGCTGAGAAGTGACTTTTCTCCATAAGTTAATTTTTTATGTAAGACTTGCATGTGGACTACATGAAATTCTTAGCACCATTTTCCTAACCCCATTGCAACTGTTCATTTGGGGAGGAGTTGTTCAACAAGCTTTCACACTCTATGAAATTCACTTCTTTCAAGTGTTTCAGCACAAGTTCTGTGTTAGCCTGTACCCAAGCAGATCCTAAGGCAGACATTGCAAGTACTTAAGCCTTATGCCTGAATCTCTATCTTTAACTGATGCTGAGCTTTTTTTCTTGGGAATTGTCACTGGTTGCTCAAGTCAGTTTTGTGAGGGAGCCATTATGGCAGCTTGTGGCAATAGCTGGAATTCATTACGTTTGTCTCTAGATCCTCACTAACTCTTTGATACGAAGGTTTGGGTTTTTAACTAGATAGGTGAGGTTGAGAGAGGCTGGAGGCAGACCTAGGGAGAAAAGTGCTTTCAAAGTAACAATAATATGCCTGTATGTATTTGGTGTAACTTGTACAGAGATGGGTTTTGAGCTGACTAAAGAGCAAGAAAAAGGAAATAATACAAATACTGAAGTGCTACTGAAATATTTCACTGTCCTGTTATACCTGCCTTCTAGAAGTGCTTCTGAATCTGAATTTTTGCTATTTTGTGTGTGTGTGTATATATATATTTATGCTCAGATTGGAATTTGATTCCTTTCCTTTAACCAAAGCAAAGTTAAAATTGTGTGAGTAATATATTTGAAGTTTCTGCTGTGTTGTGTTAGTTACATAGCTATCCATTCAGGACCAGAAATTTGTATCATTTGGCTCATGCCAACACCAACATCCTGGTGTGAATTCAAAGGATGAAAATTTGGAGGAAAACATTCATCGAGATGTTTCCAGAGAGCTCTGAATAAATGAGATCACTGGGAACCACATTTCCCAAGCAGAAGATGAGGTCACATTTAATAAAAATGAAGTTTAAGTGATTTCTCTGTATCTACCAAGCTGCTTAAGAAATATTAAGGGGTTTCAGCAAATGGTGGTCAGTTACTACAGTGTGGACCTGCTGAAGTAACACACTTCAGTAAGTAAACTGCTATTTTGCAGCTTCCCAGAATCACATGGATTTTATTGCTGCATTTAAATGTTTATCACTATGACTTGAGAGTCTTATTTATCATCAAAAGTGTATTTAAATTTTCATAATAATTCCCTTTACTTATATCTTCCTCTCCCTAAAGTTCAGAAGAACTCTGTGAATGCCTTTTCTTGTGGTGTTTGCCCTTTACCCCTTCATTTCTTGATTTGTCAAGAAATTGAGGTTTTGTAATACTGCAAAAGAAGTGACCTCATTTTTATCAACTCTTGAATTTGGGATAGACAGTGGCATTCAGGCTTAGAAGTCTAGAATGGGTGTTCAGACTGTTTCAACCTTTTAAGGTTCTGCTCTTGTTTGTGTGTATACATGTCTCATGCATAGTTTCAAAGAGTGTGTCTTTCAGGATGTGAAATTTCTGCGCTGGTTGGAAGGTGTTTGAACACATTAATTGAAATGTCACAAACTATCAGGCAAGCTTGTGGTTGTTGGCTTTTTGTACATAGTCTTGCTGGAGAATGTTTTGGTTTTCTGAGGCTGGCAGCGGTGAAAAAAGCAGAAGGAAATCACCTGGCTCCCACACAATTTCTCCAATATTCACTAGTGGGAGAACTGGGAGCTGCGTGGCTCATGCCAAGAGGGCACCACTGGGTTGTGTATTTCAGGCTTTAGTTTTAATGAATGTTCCCTCTTTTAATCTTTCTCTGAAAACCATTGGGGCATGTCTGGGAGATGGTGTGCATCTTCAAAAGCTGCCTACCCTTGAGATTTTCCCAAAACATTGGACATATGTGCACAGTGCTGGGCAATGGCTGTGCCTGATGAGGTGAATTGGATAGGAAAGGAGGTGTCTGCTATATCCAGAGATCCTGTGGGTCCAAATCACATGAAGACTTGCATTGCCTAATGGGTTGGGGTTCTTACCTCCCTTTCCACCTGGTTCTACCCTTCTTTCTCTGCTTTTTTTGAAAAGAGTCTTTAGAAATGACTGACTGCTTTTCATAGAATCATAGAATGATTTGGGTTGGAAGGGATTGTGAAGATCCAGGGACACCTTCCACTAGACCAGGTTGCTCAAAGCCCCATCCAGCCTGGCCAAGGATGGGCCAGCTACAGCTTCTCTGGACAACCTATGCCAGTGCCTTAGCAGTTCTTACAACAGAACCACTCTAGTCTTGCTGAGGAATAGAAGCCCCCATGGAAGGCTTTTCATTGAGGGGGAAAATGTTAAATGTTGCTGCTTGTCTATTGCTCAGGTACATTTCTGGAACAGTGGTGTCATTTAGGGGGCAGAGGGAGTTAATAGCAAACCAGAATTAAGAAAAACTTTAATGTCGACCTTTCAGCAAGAGTCCATGTTGTAAATTCTGCCAGACAGTTATCCCATGCAAATAGGTTGTCTTTGTATTTGTCTCTCACTTAGTGCATAGTGTTCCTGTGCAATTGCGATTGCAATAAGTTCCCATAGTAAGTCACTAGGGAATCTAAGAAAAAGGGGACTGTTGTGACAGAAGCCAAAGTGAGTGTAGAGAATACAAGAGAACAGCTCCCCTCTGTTCTGTGAAATCACTCTGCCGTGTTTAAATGGCTGCTGCTAGGATGACTTGTGCCTAAATAGCCATCGTGGCAGAGTGTTAACCACCAGTCTTTGCTCTATCTTGTCCTTTAGAAATTGATGTTCTTGTTACACTGCAATCATGGGCATTGTTTGTAATGGTAGCCTCTTTGTGGCTATATACTGACTGTTGGTTATTTTGTGGTGAGCCCCAGAAGTGACACTGAGTTGAGAATTAGTTAATCTGACTTTCTTTGAACTGAGAATGAGGGTGACAAGCTGCCACTCTGTGTCGTTTGGAATTCTGTGTTGGTATGATACGATTTTTATTATAATAATCAAGTCTCAGCAAAGTCTTAGAATTCTTCATGGTGTAAATCTTGTGTTTAGAAGCCAGAACTTGGCTTGTCTGCTGGACTAGCATCTTCAGTTAGTCAAGCTTAGTAAAAGCATCCTCAGTGTTATCCTTGCATCCCAAAAAATACTCTTTGGAAGCTTAAATGGGATGAGAAATATAACTGAGACTTGACAGCTGCAGAGAGGGCGAACCCAGGGCAGGCTGCTCTCTCTGGAAGAGGAGGCGTGGAGCTAGCAGGGGGGAAGGCACTATCCATGGCTGTGTTTGGAGTGGGTATTTCAGTCCCTCTCGGAAATTCTCGCCTCCACTGCCCCCCCCTTTGGTCTGGTACATCCAGAGCGTCTAGTGTTCATTGCTGATGAGTTCAGCATTAGGGATTTGTGTTTCTGCCAGGTGCATGGTCCAGAACCCAGGCTGTTTCCTATGGAGGCCAAAACTGACAAATGTGGGAAGAGGGAGGGGTATATGGGATGTGTGCAGGGGATGACTTTTTTTGTGTTTCTCTTCAGAGATTAACTGGAGGGTGTCTTGTTAAACCAAGAACAAAACTGTGCTTTTAAGTTACTGGCTTAGCAGCATGTGCCTTTCTATTGCTTCATCACAGAGGAGCTCTGGAGCTCTTAACTCTACTGAGAAGAGGGAATTTAATCCCTTTAAGGTGTAAAGGAACTGCCAAGGATGGTGAAAATAAATACTAGTATCTCATGCCTGGAAAACTGCAGAGCATGGGTACAAGACCACTTCCTGAACAGTTAAGAATCTGCCTTCATGTGTCCTTCGATTTTTCCCCTCCTGTCTCTTTGCTAAGCTGCATGTTGGGTGGTGCTGTCTGTCTTCTAAAATGATTGGTGTTACAGGAAGTCTTGTCTGTTGCTTGCTGCAGAAATTCCAATTGCATCCTCTTTGATTTGCCTCATAAAAATACACATGCCTTCCTTTTGTTTGAGGTGCCTGCAGTCGTCTTTGCATGTGAGTGCACTTCATGCACTCTCCAGTTGTCCTTACAAACCACAGTATGAAGCATGAACTAAATACAATCCAGACACAGCTCCCTTCTGCAGCGCTGGGATGCTGACAGGCCTGTGAGAAAACATTGTGTGCAGTGCAGAGGTACAAACTGGGAAGGAGGCTAGACAGGCAGGCTGTGCTGGAGAGCACTGGGGCAGCATTAGGTAGTGCTGGGCCATGCAGTAGGACTCTCAGCTGAGTTTGCTTTAACTTCATAGAATGTGGTTTTAGCTGTCTTCTGTCCACAAAGACACATGTCAGTTTCTGGGGAAACTGCAGAAAGTGTGAAAAATGTTGCTTCCCGGCTTGTGTCTGGGTCATTCTCAGAACATATGGTGGTGCTGTTTCCTTCTCTGATTCTCCCCCACCTCCCTTCAAGGATGTCCCATTTGTGATACTTGTTAAATTGCAGAATCCTTTACTCCTTCTGAAGTGTTTAAGGCCATAACAGTTTCTTGTTTTAAACAGTTGTTGTGTGAGATGCCTTGATGTATGTGTGATATAAATGCTGGACCCCTTTTGACTCCATAATCACCTTGTTCTTCTCACTTGCATGTGGAATCAAGCTGGTCTTCTTCATGCCTTGAAGGTGGCAAGAACTTAGTTGTTAGATTCAGTCTTTCAATGCTTTCATATGTGTACACTCAGCAAAGAAACTGTTGCAGAATAGATGAGTTGCTTGGGTCAGTTTGTCTGCACACCTTCACATGTGCACATTGGAGCACTGTGTTTTGACGGGTAACACTCAGCCAACCTCTGTATGAGGTTCTTTGTGTTCTTAGGTGGTTTCTGAGAGCAGGAATGAAGACAAATTCCTGGTGACTTTATACTTTCATTAGGGAATAGAATTAGGAAAACCAATTCAGAGATTGTAATAAACTTGTATGGGTGTCTCTTCTTTATTGTGAGGAGACAATATCACCATTTGCACCAGCTCAGCTAATATTGTCCAGTTAATCCATATCTGTGGAGTCGTGTGGTAGGGAATGCAGGGAGAAAAATGCTTTTCACATACAACTTGAGTAATTGCTTGGATATTGCAAGACCATTTTTGCCTAATGTTGCTGCTTCTAGAGGGAGGCTGAGCACTCCATGCTGACCAACTCCTGCATGTCTTTGGGAGTTGAAGCATTTAAACAGTGAGCATTGTCTTAGGACTTGCCTTTTCTCTAGGTCTTATGTTTGCTGGAGCTAAAATCCAGGTCAAGTACCTGGACCCAGCAGCTACGTAGGAGAGGCATATCAGTGTGTTGGTCCAGCAGGTCTCTAGAATGCTGTTTACAGAAGTTGTAACAACTGAAGATACTCTTCATGAGTAGGCAAGCTATGTTTTACATCTGTTGAGGTTGTAGATGGGGTCTTACAGTTGTGGTCAACATACCACTTACCTGTAATGGATGGAGCAGCTCCTTTGTCAGTCCCAAGCGTGCCTTCTGCCAAGCATTTATTGTGGGCTCCCTGTCTGTACTTATCATGCTCTCACTTTCATTGCTAGTGCCAGTTGTTTAAGTTGAGCACAGCAGAACATCTTTATCTCCCAGTGAAGAAATTCAACCTAGTTCCTGTCTCTTTTCTCATTCTTTTTTTTCTTTTAACTGTTATCAGATTCTGCCTTTTTCACTTTTCCAGGCTCTTCCTTTCAGCTGTCCAGATGTTCCCCCAGAGTAACTGTGAATAGCAGTAATTAGGAGGTCTCTGCGTTATTAGTGGCCCCTTTATTTGCAAAGTCTGTTATGTGAATGGCTGCACTTGAGGATAAAGCCTTTAAATCTGGCAGATTGCTTTAGCTCTTCCCCCTGTAACTGCTCACACTTCTGGATGGGGTCACAGTGTGAGAGTGGAGGACTGAAACAGAGGAACTGTGAAGTCTCATTTCAGTCTTGGTGGTCTTGAGATGGTGAAAGTGGGAACATTTTTGCATAAACAGGTGAACAATAGATAGGATGGGTGACTTTCTGCTATCAGGATGGATTTGATGAGTTACTCAGTTTTGAGGGAGTTGGGGAGGAGAACATTCTTGAAAACAAAATCTGACCTACTTCTGCTTCTCCCTACAGCTGCCAAAAGCCTGCTGAACAAGAAGTCAGATGGAGTGAAGGTAAGTTCTTGCTTTCCCGTTTCACTCTCTCTCCCACCATCTGAACAGAAGGCAGCTGCTTTCTGGGGTGCCCATCCCCTCCCAGGGTAAAACCACAGCCCTGTCTTGCAGATGGGGTTGTTATGTTCAGTGTATCCTTATGGAGTGTTGGGTGGGATCTTAATGTTCCTTACATGCACCTTAATACATCACACAACTTGTTAAGTGCACTATCATACCAGCAAGATTTCTTTTTCCCCTTTCTCTGAAGTATGGAGAACTGGTCAGTGCTGTGCATTAGAAAGACCAAGACTTTTTCAAATGTGACACTTGCTTCTGGCTAGTCTGTTCTGTTCAGTGCAGAATGCTTCTGGGTATCAAAATTGCATAGAGCAATTGTCAATAACTGCTGATACCCAGCAGACCCCATGGAAATGTCTTTGTCACCCCACTTGGACAGATGCTGAAGGTTGAGTGGGAAGAGGCATGGGGAAGATGGTCATGTTTGGACAGAATGGAAACTGAGTCTTGTGTTAAGAGTTCAGTCCACATCCCTGAGGGCCCAGCATTCTCCTGTTTCTCCACTTCACTCTGTGTGCATGGTCATCCTTCAGTTCTGGAGGTCAAATAGGCCATTCCCAAGGCTGTATGTTGTTCCAGGCAGTAGCCCTTTACCATCTGGTACTGGAGTTGAGGTGGTTATGGGCTAGAGCACTGTCTTCCCCTAACTGTTCCAAAGGATAACTGTCCTCCACATGGCAAAGTAGGGTTTGGTTTATTTGCTCGCATTTCCATTTGAAGTCCAAATCTTTCTCCACAGCTGTTAGGTGAAATAGTTCATCTTCTGGTTTTGTGCTGTGCACAGTCTTCATTCTCCCCTGACTGCAGGGTTGATATGCACACTGCAGGACCAACATGCTTGTTCTCTCCTGCTCTCATAGCCCTTTTCCATTTTAACGAGGCTCTGTCTCCAGAGAGCTCACAATACAAGCAGGCTGCTGGAAAAAGAGGTGTTTTTAGAGGAGTTGGGTTTATTTTGGGGACTGCTCTGGCAAAACCTGTGTTCTTGCAGTTCTGCTGTGTTCTGTGCTAATGACACTCAAGTCTTTGGATTGTTTTGACCAAAATGCTACATGGAACTGCTGTTCTTGGCTTAGGATGCTTACCTTTGAAATGTGCCTGCAAGAGTGAGCTTTTGTGCCCTCGCACATGCCTGCCTCTTATACAGACACTCATTGAACACATGCACACTAATACAGGAAGTGTGTTTGAGTTGTCGCAACTATTGATATGGAAAACATTACAGTAAAATCCCGTGGAATAAGAATGGATGATCCCAAATGTTGTGAACTCAGAATTAGCATCTACTTGCTTCAAAATCCCAACATGGCACAGGAGAAGCAACTAGAAAAGCAGCAGATAACACATCCACATAGTTTTTGTCAGCTGTCTAGAAAAAACTGCCTTTCTTCTCACGATTCTTGATTTCCAGCAGGCTCTCAGTGAGCCTTCCCAACTTGGGTCACAATATTCCAGAAACGGACAGATGAGTCCATTTCCTAACATACAAGGACACCTGTATGTTAGAGACTTCCAGCTCTACAGAAAGCTGGTGGTGTTTGATTCATTGAGAACACCATGTCTTCTTCTGTGAAAAGGGTAAAGCTGGATTTGCTTTTCTAGCTGAAGTAGTCTTCAACCCTTCACAGTATATGTTGTTCCTGATATATATAATTGAATACTTGTGATAAAGTGGAAGATTAGAGAGCATAGCATTCTTTGTACATGGTGAATGGGGTTGTCCTCTGGGAACCTCTTCTCTACTTCTGCATGACACTGGAAACCCCCAGCCAAGAGCCAGCATGCTGTATGAACGTGACTGGTGTCTATGAGGCGCATTGCATGCTTTTGTCATTAAGTGTGGTTTAACCTGGGCAGAGGGCCCTCAGAAGAGTTGTTTAAGCATCCCGTTTTCCCCAGATGCCGTCTATTTTCAGGTGTAGCTTTTGGGTCCTCATTTCGGCCACTAACGCTCATTTGCCGAGATATTTCCAGAGAGGAGCCTTCAACCCCGGAGCGAGGGCAAACCCCCTGTCCCGGAGCCTCAGTTCGAGCGGCGGGAGCCACGGAGGGAGCCTTGAGCCCCACCAGGCCCTGAGGCACCGCCCCAGCGGGGAACACCCACCCCGGGGAGCGCGGGAGTAGCGCGGGGCGCGGCCGTTGGCGCGTCAGTTGGCGCTGGCAATGCGGGCGGGCAGGGAGCGGGATGGTGAGCGCTCGCCTCAGGGCCAGGGCCCGCTCTGGGAGCTCTGGTGGGAGGGGAGGCTGCAGTGCGGAGCTCGGGGTGTAGGAAGTCCCTGCACGGGTCTCTTGACGCGAGGGTGCTCAATGGGCAGGGCTGCGCTCAGTGCGCCCTGGTGGGGGTCCTCCGGCAGGACCGCTGAGCTGCGGGGCACTGTCAGTGGCCTGAAAGCTGTCAGGGGAGCTGAGAGGGAGCCGTACTGCTTGCTCCAGGGCCGAACTGTGCAGGGGCCACAGATGTCCACCACAGCGCATACAGAAAAGGAGAAGCATGTTAGTCCAGGAAACTGAGAGCTAGTAACAAAAAAACAAGGAGGAAGAGGACAAATAAAAGCAAGGGGCTTCCTCCAAATTCCGACATCCCCACCCAGAACTGCTTCGCAGCTCTGCAGGGGGCTAATGAGGAAACGCACACCTCACCAAATGAACATCCTACTGGTGCACCAGTGAAGAGGATCACTACTGGTGCCTCCAGGGGAAAGCCGCGGGTCATAGTAGTAGGTGACTCTACTTTGAAAGACACAGAGGCAATCGTCTGTCTGCCTGAGCCAGTCTCGAGGGAGGTGTGTTGCCTGCAAGGGGCTCGGATCAGGGATGTAGCTGAGAGGCTGCCTTGTCTAGTAAATCCCTCTGACTATTACCCACTTCTAGTGGTCCGTGTGGGTGCTAGTGATACTGACAGCAGCAGCCTGGGGAACATTAAGAAGGACTACAGAGCCCTGGGAGACGTGGTTAGGGGCTCTGGGGCTCAGATAGTTTTTTCATCAATCCTCCACGTCAGAGGGTAGGACCTTTAAAAAGCCAGGTGGATTTGGCAGGTTAATAAATGGTTAGAACAGTGGTGCTATAGTCAGGTGTTTGGTTATTTAGAACACGGGACTCGATTTGGGAGGCCAGGTCTACTGGAGGCTGGTGGAGCTGGTCTGACAGAGGGGAAGAGCTGCTTTGGTAGGAGGCTTGCCAGGCTGGTCAAAGCAGCTTTAAACTAGATGTGTTGGGGGAGGGGGGCATCGCTCCATCTCAACACTCCCAGTCAGTTGCCGGCAACTGTAATAAATGCTTGGAGTGATGCAGAGATATTTCAGCTGCTCCAGCCAATGAGTCGGCTTCATTTGGAGCTCAGCTCAGATGCCTCTACACAAAAGCCCATAGTATGGGGAATAAACAAGAGGAATTAGAGGTGTGTGCACGGCTCCGGGCATATGATATCATTGGCATCACAGGAACATGGTGGGGTGGCTCCTATGACTGGAGCGTTGGAATGGAAGGTTATAGGCTGTTTGGGAAAGACAGGCCAGGCAGATGGGGAGGGGGAGTAGCTATTTATGTCAGTGATAGGCTGGAGAGTATGGAACTCTGCCTGGGGATGGGTGATGAGTCAAGAGCTTGTGGGTCAGGGTCGAAGGGAGAACAGTGATGGAGAACATCATTGTGGGGATCTTTTACAGACCACCTGGTCAGGAGGACTCTGTGGATTAAGCTCTCTATAGACAGATAGGAGCAGCCTCATGCTTGCAGGCCCTTGTCCTCATGGGGCACTTCAACTATCCTGATATCTGTTGAAGGGATGGTATGGTACGGCCCGGCACAAGCAATCCAGGAGGTTCATTGATTGTGTGGAAGACAGCTTCCTCTTGCAAGTAATAGAGGAGCCAACAAGGTAGAGGTGCCATGATTGAGCTCGTGCTCACCAACAGGGAGGGATTGGTTGGGAATGTGATGCTCCAGGGTAGCCTTGGCTGTAGCAGTTATGAGCTGGTCGAGTTCGAGATCCTCAGGGCAGTGAGAAGAGCATGCAGCAAGGTCACTGCCCTGGACTTCAAGAAAGCAGACTTTGGCCTCTTCAGGAACCTCTTTAGTAAGGTTCCATGGGATACGGTCCTAGAGGGCAGGGGGGCCCAAGACTGCTGGTCGATATTCAAGGATCACCTGCTCCAAGGTCAGGAGTGTTGCGTCCCGACTAGAAGGAAATGTGGCAGGAGGGCTAGGAGGCCTCCATGGATGGACAAGGAGCTGCTGAGGAAATTTAGAGGGGAAAAAAGAAGCTTATAAAAGGTGGAAGCAAGGACAGGAGGCCCGGGAAGAATACAGGGACGTTGTGCAGGAAGCCAGGGACCCAATCAGGAAAGCTAAGGCCCAGTTAGAATCAAATCTGGCAAAGGATGTGAGAGATGACAGCAAGCGATTCTCTAGGTATGTTGCCAACAAAAGACAGACTAGGGATAATGTGGGCCGTCTCTGGAAGCTAACGGGAGAACTGGCTACCCTGGATTTGGAGAAGGCTGAGGTTCTTAATGACTTCTTTGCCTCAGTCTTCACTGACAAATGCTCTGACCACACCGCCAAAGTCTTGGAAGGCAGATGCAGGGACTGTGAGACTGAAGACCTTAGGCCCACTGTAGGAGAGGATCAGGTTTGAGATCATCTTAAAAACCTGAATGTGCACAATTCCATGGGACCTGATGAAATCCATCCGCAGGTCCTGAAGGAGCTGGCGAATGAAGATGCAAAGCCACTGTCCATCATATATGAAAAATCCTGGCAGTCAGGTGAAGTTCCCGATGACTGGAAAAGGGGAAATATAACCCCCATTTTCAAGAAGGGGAAGGTGGAAGACCCAGGGAACTACACACCAGTCAGTGTCACCTCTGTGCCTGGCAAACTCTTGGAGCAGATTCTCCTGGAAACCATGCTGAGGCACATGAAAAACGAGGTGTTTGGTGACAGCCAACATGCCTTCACTAAGGGGAAATCCTGCCTGACCAATTTGGTGGCCTTCTGTGATGGGGCTACAGAACTGATGGACAGCGGCAGAGCAGTTGACGTCATCTACCTGGACTTGTGCAAAGCGTTCGACACTGTCCCGCACGACATCCTTGTCTCTAAACTGGAGAGACATAAATTTGATGGATGGACCGCTCGGTGGATAAAGAATTGGCTGGATGGCCGCACGCAAAGAGTTGTGGTAAATGGCACAATGTCTAATTGGAGACCAATAACAAGTGGTGTCCCTCAGGGGTCGGTGTTGAGGCCAATCCTGTTCAACATCTTTGTCAGCAACATGGACAGTGGAATTGAGTGCACCCTCAGCAAGTTTGCTGACAAAGTTATGTGGTTCAGTTGACACGCTGGAGGGAAGGGATGCCATCCAGAGGGACCTTGACACGCTTGAGAGGTGGGCCAATGCCAACCTCATGAAGTTCACGGCCAAGTCAAGTGCCCAAGGAAGCGGTGGATGCTCCATCCCTGGCAGTGTTCAAGGCCAGGTTGGACAGAGTCTTGGGTGACATGGTTTAGTGTGTGGTGTCCCTGCCCATGGCAGGGGGGTTGGAACCAGATGATCTTAAGGTCCTTCCAACCCTAACTATTCTATCATTTCTATAAGCTTTAAAATTTATAACTTAAAAATTTCTTCTTAAAGTTGGTGTTTTGAGTAACTCTCTTGCTTAATAATGCAGATTTTTAAAAGTACAGGTTGCTTGCCCTCACTGTTAAGTTTGGACAAGATAGAGAGTAGGTAGTGATCTGTGTATTTGTAGTACATCCTTAACACCTCTGTTGTATGATTTCTATGGCTACATGCTTATCTCCTGCCTTGCACCTTCTGTCTACTGGTACAGTGCTGCTTCCCATTAGTCATCCAGTGGAAGTGTAGCCTTTTACCACTTCCATTTGCTTATTGGTGCAGTACTGGCACACTTGGCTGCTGTGCTGCAGTCTCTGTGCTGGTCAGTGTCTGGTAAGTGGCCTCGCTAGCCTGCTCTTCATGCATTGCTCCTTGTGCAGGGAACTTGTAATTTTAGCCCCACTGATTTTCTCACGCTAGATGATTCTGACAAACATCTTGTGCTAGTGACTGGTTGAGTTAAGAGCATCCGGTTTTGCATTACTTGTAGCAAACTATGATTTTCTGCCCACTGCAGTAATGCAGAGCACTGGTACCATGACGTGAACACCAAACAGATTTTCAGCTTTGTGGTATCCTTTTCACTACCGCTTCCCATATAAGTAATTTTACATCAGATGTAGGTTTAGAACAAGCATTGCATGCTGTATTTTTAACTGTGGCCTGCTGCTGACCACATGCCATGTGGTTAGGCTGTTTCTCATGTTCCCTCGAGATATGGAGACTCCTGGTTTGTTTGGTGGTTGGGTTTTTTGTTGTAACTTTCCAATTCTTTTGGCTAGTATTCAGAGCTATCTGTGCTAGAACCCTGCATTATTTGACAAAACCAGTAGGAATTTCTATTACATAGTATTAGGCAAGTTTGAGTGAGGCATGCATGCATTTCATTTGCATCAGACTGTTTTGGAAGTGGGACAGGAGCTTAAATCAGGAGGGGAGAATGTGAAGGAAACGTTTTTTTATTCCAACATAGGTGTGTCAACACTGGGGTTATTTTGATAAATTTCCACGTACATGACCCTCTCCTCTAGCAAATTCCTTTCCAAAATCTATTTGAAGCATTGCTGGTTTTCATTTTGCACTGCTGCTTCTATTTCAAGTACTAATTCTGCTAATTGGTAGATATTTCATCAGCTTGGCACTTGAGAACTTTTCCATTATCTTAAATAATGAATGATTTAAACTGCCTTGAATCTTAAATTGTCCCTGTGCACCAAACATTTGGTAGTGCTGCACTCACTTTCTTCAGTCAGAATTTGGATCCAAGCTGGTGCGGTAACAACAGGGAAGGCCCAGGTTTTATCTCCAAGGAACATGCTTTTCTCCTTTCAAATCCAGAAAGTGAGGCTAGAAGATACTGAGTGAGGAATTGCAGAGCCATGTAACACACCACGTTTCTTGTCACCAGCACTGTAGGTCCCAGATATTTCCTTTGAGATTCTAAATTTGTAAGCAACATTGTGCAGCTACCACTATAAAATTCACTTCTGATAGTTTCACGTCAAATCTGCTTGCTTTCTTGTTCCCCTTTCTGCCTGTAATCTGGACTTGCCATCCACTGCAGGGTGAGGGAGGACTTAAGGAACAGGCCGGGGCAGGCACCTGTGTGAAGATGAAGGACACTTTAGGCTGAATGTCCTTCCTCTGACCCTTCAGGGTCTGGGCTCCCTGTAGTTAGTATTACAGACCTACTGTTATTTTTTTTTGCCTCTGAGCAGCACTTCCAACAGTGGTGTTCTCTTTTTTTCCCAAAGGGAATCTCATTTCCTACTGGTGGTGAGGATGCGTGTGTTTCCAGTTCTAGCAAGGCCTGTCACATCCATCTTTATAACCAGAATTTGTTAATGCACAAAGTGCTATTTTTAGTGAAGTACGTAATTGCAAGTATTTTAAAATCAGTTCTTTTCCAAGCTGTCAGGTTCTTCTTTTCTTTTGTTTTGGTGGGGTTTTTTTGGATTTTTTTGTTTTTTGTGAGCACCTCGGTTGGTGATTAGAGGATACAAAATGATATCAATAATGTTTTTCAGGCCCAATGTAACACTCTATGTAAATAGTAACTGGTGGAAAATGTTATGGGGTCCAGGAGATTTTAACAGCATTCACTTGCAATGCTCTGCAAAATCTGTTGGTTTTCTACCTTGTCTCTTTGCTGCATGCACATTGTTTTCTTTCCCAGTAAAAGCTGAATAGCACAGCTGAAAGGAGAACTCAGCTGAAAGAGTGAAAATCAGATTTTTGGTGTGACAAGGCTATGTTGTAAAACCTGCTTTTCATTTTACATAACTGCAAAGAGGCACCAAATACCATTTGTTCTGCTGTTTGTAAGGAATATTGTGGTAAAGTGTACATTTTCTGCCTGGTGGGTATCAGCTTTCATTGCCCTTTGCCCAGTAAAAAGTATGTGTGGAAGGCAGGATGCTCTCTAAGCTGGCATGGCTGCTGAGAAAGCAGTTTGTGAAAGTGTGCCTTAGACAGAGGAGGCACAGTAGCAAGGTGAACCAACCTAGAAAATCTGCAAGGGTCTGGAAATCTGCGAGGGTCGAGTAACATCCACGCAGTGACCAACAGGAGTTAATGCTCCTATTTCTGTACCTGAACTTGTTATAATCTTAAAGCCATGCTGTTTAAAGATTGTTATGGTGAAGCTAAATGAGGAGAACCCAAGTTCACCTGAACAGCACAGTTTTATGCTGAATTGTTTTATGCAAGATGCTTGGGGAGTGCTTCAGATCTGTTTAAGTGCTAACATCCAATAAGACATTCTACCCACCTTTGATGCGTTCACTTTTTTCACTGCATTGTTGTAATGCCTAGAAACTCTAACTGAGATCAAGTGTCCAGTGTGCTTAGCACTGTAGTGATGCCTAAGCAGAAAATCCCTGCTTCTTAGCTTACAATTTAAATAGACAAGCTGACAGAGGGCAAGAGAAAAGATGGATTGACAAAGATGAAATGATTTGCTCAGCATCACACAAAAGGGCTAAAGCAGAAGCAGAAATAGGACCTCAAATCTGCTAGTTCAGGCTGCCTCTCACTGATCTGCTCTGAGTTCAACGTTTTTGGGTTGGTTTTTTTTCCTGAAGTCCTGAAATGACTGTACTCTCTATTGGAATATGAACTGCAGCAAGCTTAATATTTTAACACAACTATACTGCCCGTATCAAACTGGGGGAGATAGATACGCAAAAAGCTGTTGTAAAAAGATACTCATGTTACATGCCCAGAACCATGAATGGGCACATAATGCTTGTAATCACTCTACTTAGAGCATCTTCTAGTATGCATTGTATTTTCTATAGGTGCTCGGAATGATTTACGCTTGCCATTTCTAGTATTGCTGCTGTGCTGGAGGGACAGTGATTCTTCAGGTTGTCTTCTGTCGCCTGCTGACTTCTGTTTATTGTTACCTAAAGCAAGAAGCTTCCTTAAGTTTCATTGTAGAGAGTCTGCTCCTCTTTTGAGATGAACACCTGAATTTCACATAAGTACAGAAACAGAACTTAAACCTAGGGATGAATGTTTGTTAGAGAGGAAAATGTCCGTACTTCTTTGGGAGAATGTTCTGTCACTCAGATGTAAGGAAATCCTTACATCAGTGAGGTACTACCATAGACTATCTGTCTGCCTTTAACTTTTTTTTTGCATTCCCTGGGATGTCTTTGCATTGACTAGAAAATGTAGGGGTTTTTGTGGAAGGGAAAGAGAACTTCTGTTTATCTTATTTACTTTGTGAAGTTGTAGTCACCTTACAAGAACAACAAAGTTTTGCTCACTCAGCTAGTCACCTTGAGAAGATGACGTAGATGGCTCTGATGCAGCTGTCACAGAGGGCATTGTGAGACTGACCTGATTTTAGTAATTTACTGATGTATGTTTTGACTTTAGTCAAAAGTTTTGATGCTTTAGCATTTACTGCCCATGCTCCTGTTGGCGTTATCCAACCTGGCTCAAGTTGTAATATTACTTTCATGCTCTGGTCTTAACACAGACCTCACTCCCCACGTTTTTCATATTGCCTAGATAGCTTTTCTTCCCCCTGTTGTTATAGTAGGTAGTAGTAATGTGCTTTCTGGGATTTCTGCAATATATCATGCCATGTTAATAGACCAATGCTGTTTTAAATTTAGATTGTACTCTGATTAAATTCTGATCTGCAGAGGGTTCTGTTTCCTCCTTTGTCAGTGTTACTTGTGCCTCTAATATAAGGAGGGTGATTGCTTTCTGTGTGGCTTGGTTGACTCTCCTTTCATATTGAACCTTTTACTTGCCTCAATGTTTTCTGCCCCTTTTCTTGTTTCTGTAACTCATTGGAAATGTATATGAACATCAAATGAGACTGTCTTCCTTAGTGATAAGTTTCCCTGCAGTATCTGTATAGCCTCTGTTTGTCTGCTGCAACTGATATTAAATAATACAATACATTAAAAATTGTATTCATGCAGTGGTAGTACAGCCTGTTTTAGCTCTAGCTTGAGGAAGAGCCTGTGGAGAAGCTAAATTGTCCTAAAAGAAGATAGGAGGAATCACAAATTTGTGAACAAGGTAATGGTAATACCTGTGTTGTGCCTCCATGAAGCAGAAGATTTGTCAGCCAACTGCTGAACAGATCAGTGTTTGGAGTGTGTCCATACTGGAATTAAAGACCAGATGAGGCAGAAGCTTTGCTAGTTTTAGTCTTTTCATGCAGTGACTCCATGATTTTGGACTGTATCGTGTCATTAGGAATGTGGTTCTGGGTGTGAGGTGAACATGGACACTTCTGCTTTCAAAGACGTGCCAGTCTGTATATGTGCTTGAGCTCTGGTGTGAGGATAGCACAGACGAAGGCAATGTTCAAGATGAAAGCTGCGAAGGCTTACTAAGTGTATGAAACAGGGAGGTACAACTCCATGGCCTGTACCGAGTTCAAGGGCTGCTCCAGAGGTGGGCCATGGTAGTGTGCTGGAGTCCAGAGCTACATAGCTGAGCCTGTGCCATCGTGGGTTTTGGCTGGGATGTGCTGTCCTACACTACTCTCTGAGCTAGACTCTGTAGTAAGCAGCAGAGAAGTAGCCTAGATGGTACCAAAGGAAGAGGGTAGTAGGAAAAGGTATGTGGAGACAGCAGAGGCAGGGGTTAGTATTGTAGTGCTGAAAGACCTGCCAGGCTCAGCTTGGACAGGGTGACACTGAGTGTAGTGAAAGAGCAGAGAAATGCATGCTGAGCCTTGTTTACAGGAGAGTGCAGTTTGGGGTGAAGGTGTCTTTGAGCACGACTGAAGATACTTTTGAAAAAGAGTAGAGTCCAAGAAGGTAGTGTTTGAGCATTGCTTTCTGTTTATTCTCCCAGTATCTGTAAGCACAAGGTGTTTGGGCTGTCGAGTGCCTCTTTGTCTTTCTTGCCTTTCCTCTGTGTCTGAGCATGGGTGCACCTTCCCTCTGATCGGCCCCAATTTCTGTGTGAGAGAGCCTTTCTCCTCTCCAGACTATGTTCAGAAGTTCCCTCTTCTTTCTTTATCCCTTGGGAATGTTTCACCCATTGTGCCCTCCTCCCTACGCTCTGGTTGTAGTTGCAAACACACCTCTGCTTCCTTCAAATGTGAACAAATGGGGTTTTCTGCCTACCTCTTCAGTGTGGCCGGGGAAGCTGCAGTTTTCTGAGTTGGGAGAGCACATAAAGGCACCTCCTTGCATCCCACAAGGATCCATACATATTCCTCTCTCCTTATAACTGTGTGAGGCACCTATGTTCTGACCTCGATGTTTGAGTGGATGGGGGCTTCATCCCTACCCTTCCCCTGGTGTGTAGTCATGTTCTTTAATGGTGACTCTCTCTGCACCTTCTCGTATGTCTGCGCATTTCTGCTGCTGCTTATACCTGCCCCAAGGGGAGCAATATTGGCAGGGGGGCCTTGCTGGCGCACTAATATGTGAATAGTTTCTGTGCTTTTCTTCTCATCTCCTCTCTTCCCTTCTCTTTCCCTCTCTCAATGGTGTGTCCAGAAAAGGAAGTCGAGCTCCAGTGTGCATTTGATGGTGAGCACCTCCCGTAAGCTGCCTGCGATTCGTGCGTCCGCCATTCTCATGCCATGCACGCTCGGCTTGTGCTCATCACCCTACATAGCATGTCCGTGCAGGGGGGTGGTGGCAGGGGGGATCATTGTGCACTGAAAGGTCCATGTCCTCACTAAAAGGCCCTGTGATTGTCTGGCCCCCGGCCAGTCAGACAGTTCCCATTTTGTGCAGAAAATCAACTGCTGGCAATGCAGTCTGACCTTGCCTGCTCCGAGTGTGAAACGAAAAGAAGCAGTGGTTCTCCTAGGCTCAGCAGAGCAGGCGCGTGCCTTGCCTGGACATGGGGCTTTGTCATTCTGTTACAGAGGTGCCAAAAAGAGGAGCAGGTGCTTTGCCTGTTGTTGGTGCCGTCATCCTTGATGGGAGCCCTGCAGTGTAGAACTAACTGGGAGTCACTCCAAATGTGGCAGAGACTGATGGGGCTCCACTGTTGAGATGAAATGTGTGGGCACAGCACCGGCGGGCAGCTCAGAGCTGCCGGCCACTTCTTTTTTTAGCATACTTACTGAAAAGGTTTGTCAGAGCCTTTATAATCCAAAACTTCCTTTTGTCCTGATCTCGTTTATGTATCCCAGCATGACCAAATACCCAGTAACTGCCTCCCCTGTCTTGTTCATTTCTTTTTTTCATCCATACAGATGTTTGATATCTATAAAATTTGTCAGAAAAGTAGTCAAACCCACTCTTAACAGAGCAAAGAGAAAATTGGCCGGTGCCATATTGTAAGGAATCATACATAGCCAGTTAGATGATGCCTTTGTCTCTTGACGCTGAGATATGAACAGTAAATAAGGTACAAAAATTAGTTACTGTATTATCTCCTTTACACAGAAAAAGAACAGAAAATTTTTCTCCTCTATTGCAGGTAGAACAGGAATGTTACATTACTGAGAAAGCAGCATTTGTTTCTACATTACTATCTGGAAGATATTTCTTCTGTTCCTCCTTCAAGGACAGCTTAAAACTATGTAAACACACACACACACAAAATATTCCCAAAGTACTGCTTGAAAATCTGATGTGAGGCACTATCGTTTTGCCAGCCCTGCCTTTATGAAACTCCAGGGCAGGAATTCGTTGTGCCTTTCTTGCCCTTTTCTGCCCACTGCCAGCAATACTTAAATTCCCTCTCCATGTTGTTTTAAAGCAGCTGGGATATGTAAACCACAAAAGTGTCGGCCTCAGAAAACATGGAAGCATGAGGGTGGCTGAATAACTAGAGTTAGCTCATGTGTTGGTACTTATTTTCTTTCAGTTGGCTCGAAATGTGTCCCCCTAGCGATATGATCACTGGTCTGTTTTTTTCTCTTGCACCCTCTGTGTTGTTTGTGCCTGTCTGCCTGTCTCTTGTCTAGCTCAGGAAGTGCTGCCAACTACTGTGGCAAAACTAATCATGTTAACATAGATTTTAAGAAGGACCTGGCACCTTTTTAAGTGAATTGGCCTCTTTTAACTTGAGCTGTGCTGCTGTGAATTACCACGGGTTGTAGCCTGCCCAGTGACTGTGATGTTGGCTGGCAGTAGGAGTGGAAGGTGCGGTAAGAGTTGGCTGTGCCATCTTGGGCTCTGGGAAGGGCAGGCCAGTCTTGCCCAGGGAAGGGCAGTTGGTTATGTTAGGCCACAAGGCACGAGTGTGTGTGGAAAGCTGAGTATGTCAAATACCTCCATTTGAGACAGAGCTGTGAAAAACGGTTAGGTGAAGTCTTGTGCTTCTTGCTTCTTTGGGACTCTGTCCGGGAGTAAAATGTCATGTGATTCTGGACTAGCAAACTTGATACTTGGTCTTCTTCAGCCCACTGGCTGGGGAAGAGTGTGATGGATGAACTGGGTGTTCAGTGCAGCCTGGAGGGTAGGCTGTGTGCATGGGTTTGCACTTCGTAAGGTGGTGTTCCACACCTAACAAGCTGCTGTCAACTTTTTTCGGAACAGTGGCTTCCTGGATGTTTGTTGGTTGGTTGGGTTCTCATTTTATTTATTTAATTTCTGATTATTATTTATTTCCCATTTGGCCTCAGTTATAAAGCCTTCCAAAAAATTGGAAGTATTTTTGTACGGCTTCTTTCATGCTGACTTTATCTTCTTATCCCAGCGGACTAAGAAAAATGAGCTGTGCTTTTCTCACTGGAAAAGGTTTGGAAGATAGATCTCTGCACTAGGATCACTGTTTCTGAGAAGTATGGGAACCTCAGTGCTGTATGGAGGGGTGGACCCAGGCATTGCCAGAATTTTGGTTGTGTTTATGCCACCAAATAGCTTGGGATTAATTTTTTCATGTTGATCTGCTCCTCTTTGGCTTCTACAGTTGCCTGTCATCTCTTCTGCCATCAGACTGGAAATACATGCAGGAAGCAAAGCTCTTTGAAGGCCAAAGTCTTAGGACAATGTGGGGATGTATGGAAAGAGGCATTAAACAGTAATTGGTGAAGTGTTTCTCCTTTCTTAGCTTTGGGGATGAGTGTGTCATATGCTCCTTTGATTTTTTTCTGTGGACTTTAAAAGAATTCATTCCTGCCTCTCTCATCTTCTTCCTTCCCTCTCTAGCTGTCCCATATTTCTCTTCTGTTTCTCTTCTCTTCCTCTCCAAAAGGGATAGCTAAGCCAAGGCGTGCCACTTTTGAAGAAAAACTGAAGTATTAGTAGGTGGAGTGTCAGCCTCATAGGATCTGTCTCTGGTTGACGTAATTAAACCTTTGATAGCTGTTCTCCAGCTCAACATTTGACTTCTGCACTCTTTGTGGTGGTTACTGGGCAATGAGGGCATGATGTTTTGTAGTATGAGTTTACACTCCCCAGGAACAGCTACAGTGAGGTCATGCTGCTGTGAGCACCCATCTAGTACTCCTGATCTGTAAACCAAGGAGTTTGAGTCAGGCTCCTGCAGTGCTGATTTTGACGTTGTCGCTGGTGTCTGGCAGCAAGAGAGCTCTATACCTGGTGTGGGGGTTATATGCCAGCGTAACTGTGGGACTTATTCTCCAACAACTGACTGGATTTGTGGGCTAGGAACTATATAGTAGTAGATAGTAGACACAGGTTTGGCTTCCTACAGACTTTGCTCATTCCTGAGATGACTGACACACATGACTCAAATGGGATGTTTCTTTACAGCAAGCTTGTGACTGCCTAATTGTGTTATGTGAATGCAGGAAACGGAGATATTCTGCTACAGCTACAAGAGAGACTAAAGAGGGGGAAGATGAAAAACTAGTGGGCACAATCCAGAGGACTTGCTTCTTGGGGGACTACATGGCCTTTTCCTTGTGTTCCATCCCTTTCCATATTTTGGTCCTGAAGTCTCTTTGTTCAGGTCACAGCAAGAACACAACACACCATACCTCACCTTTTCTATACCTTTTCTAGGGCTGAACACACTTTTTCTGGCATTAGTAGATTCCCTGGGACCCTCAGCATCATCATATACCTAGGACTGTCCCTGGACACTTTGGGACTCCTCAGACACGACTCCCATTTGTCCCCTGTTTGAGATTGCACCGTGACTATTATGTGTCTCACTTCTGTAGTCTCTTGCTCTCAGGACTACTGCCATCTGTCATTCTTCTTCACCACATACTTTTGTTGGTGCTCATTGCAGGATTCTCCCCATCCCTTTGGGCTGCTGCCTTTTCCCCTTCTGTTTTCCTTCCGTATAGCTCTAGCAGTCCATGCACATTTGGATTTTGGTACATCCCTTCAATAGCTGTTGCCTCTGAGGGAAGGATGATGTTCAGCAACTCGGGCAGCACTCCTCCTTCCTCCCTCTTCTTGGTGATCGAGCCTGTGGGAAGGGGAGGGTCAGAGGAGATGGTTGGGGTTGAAGCAATACTGTCATTTTCTTGCTGCCTCTGCTGCCCAGCAGGGAAACTAAAACCATGTTTTTCTGTCTCAGCCACAGAGCAACAACAAAACCAGTATAGTAAGCACTGCAAAAGAAACACCCCCAGTGCAGACGTCCATGGTATCTTCCCCAACTGCTATTTTTTTTCCTGTTTGGTTTAATTTTGATTCTGTCCTCTCCCCTTCTCTCCTTCCCCCCAATCCCAAGTGCTGCTTGTGCTGCTGTTTCAGCTTGTGTTTTGGCTTCGTTCTGTGTCCCTGTGCTGCTGTGGGCCTAATCACAGCCTCACAGGCTTTGGGGTGGGGGTGCTGAGCAGAGCTGTGGTTGGATGTGGGGATCGCAGCTTGCCTGGACTTCCCCGTGTGCCATCCCTGTATAATTCTGTGTGTCCCGTTCAACTGTTCCTGCTGGCTTTGGGGAGGCTGGTTTGGAAGAAGAGAGTGGCAAGCTCCATCCACTCTCTTAACGCTCAGGAAATGGAGGATGGACTCCAGGACACTACAGAAGAAAGGGGAGGCAAAGGGTTTTTAGAGGAATCCTTTGATGGCCCATTTGGCCTGCTCAGTTGTGTGGCTGGTCCTCTGCAGCTCGCTGACTTGCTAGGCTAGCATTTTCTGTTTGGGCTGTGTGCAGCAGACTTCACAGGGTGCCTTGTGCCTAGTCTCTTTAACGGCACAGCTTGGTGGGGGCTGCCTCGGTGTGCTTGGAGGATCAGGCAGCAGTGCAGTGAGTGAGTGTACATCACTGCACCATCGCAGTCCCTGGTGCCCTCGCTAAGCCACCCTGTAAGAGTGACAGCAGTGAGGGGAGATCCCGAAGTCTTGTCCTGGTAATGAGGGGATGAGTGTAGGAGACAGTTAGCCCCCCACAGGCCTAGTTGCTTCTCTTTGTTGTGTGCTCTGGAGAGTTGGATTTGGCATTTTTGGAGGGTGGGATTTGATGGTTTTGTTGTTTGTTGAAGGATGAAGGGTTCTTGGGACACTTCATAATTTTCTGCTTTCCCTTCACTGGCTTTGTTCACAATGGGTTTGATGCTGAGGGAGCCTTTCTAAATTATTAACTATTGTTGTTGTTATTGAAATTGGATCTCATTTTAGATCCTTGTAGAAAAATGAACTTTTTTCACAGCCCAGTTCCCTTAGCAGCTTCTCTCTGCGAGGTATTGAGGTGGTCTGGCTTATCCCATTTTTATTACGGAAATTATGAATGTCCCTTTTTTAGGATAAAATATCTGACAAATGTTCCAAAAAACTGGGAGACAAAGGCCCCAGCCCAATACTATCCTTTCCTCCCCTTCTCTCTCTTCTGAAGCACTTTTCCAGGGAGGCCACTGTTGAGGGGTCACTACTTCAGGAATGGCTGCAGAGGGTGCAGACTGGCTGCCTGGTTGCCGTCTGCTGTTTGTGCCAGACCGGTTCACTGGAGGCAAATTGGGAATTAGGGGCAATTGCAGGGGAGCTGGGGGCTTTGTCTCCTTGCGTCTGTAGTTTTTAGTGCAGCCTCTCTCTTCAGGAAACCTTCTGTGCAGGAAGTGTGTGCGTGTGCACAGAAGCACTCGTGTGCTGTTTGGAGTTTGTGGTTTGGTTTATTTTTTCTGTGTCAGTCACCTTTTCTCCACTTGCTGGGGAGTGAAAAGAAATGAGAGAATGCTTTGGAACTGGAGTTTAATGATTCTTCCATCCTTTCCTAGGAGCCTCAAACAACTGTTGTCCATAATGCTACAGATGGCATAAAGGTAAGGGATGGGTGTGTTGCCAGAGAAACCTCCGCTTCTCTCTTGTGGTTCTCGCCTTCGTGTGTCTTACTTCGGTTTCTACCTTACTGACTTCTGGTTTGTAGCATGCTCCTGAATACTGCTGGTAGTAGACTGGGAGGTTTGTGTTATATGGCTGTGGATCTTTGGAAGAGGCTGAGTAGGGACAACCGTTCAAATATTATCATCTCCTTCCTACTGTGGTGTCTTATCACCACTCTCTTTCGTATATGGGGTGGAAGAGAAGATACAGGCACTTACGCACTTGGGTTTTTTTATCTGGAAATGGAGACCTGTTCCCCTGAGAAAGTGTAGGAGCCCTTCTTTAGCTTCCTGTGGCTACTCTTCTTCCAAATAGAAACAACTCCCATTTGATCTCATTTGACAGAGTTTGGTAGCTTCTGTCCTTGTAAAGTTCTGGGTGGATGGCTTGAACGGCTTGAACATGCAAAAGCTAAGCAGAGATGCTGTTAAGTTTTGCTTACTATTTGGCCTGCTTCCATCCAAATCTTCCTTATATCATCCTCTCCCTGCCACCCCTGCCAATATTTTTGTGCTTTTCCCCATCTTTCTTCACAAACAAACCCAACTATTTACTCATGCTCCCGACTGCTGATGCCTGGTAATGCTCTGTTCTGCCATGCAGGGTTCCACAGAGAGCTGTAACACCACGACTGAAGATGAGGATCTGAAAGGTAGGTGTTTTGCCTGTAATTTCTAATACAGTTAAGTGCAGGCAGGGGATCCTGGAGATGCAATCATTGCCTTGAACTAGCTTCCCGGATTCCTGTGTCTGACTCAGTTCATAAATTCGCCATGACGCTGTCATTCCTGTCACAGTGGGACCATGCGTTGGGGAACCAGCTGACCTGGCCCCTGTGGAATATAAACACTGTTTGCCCTGAGCTAATTTGTTTTTTATCTCAGAGTTGGAATTCTTTTCTTGCAAATACCATAATCTGTTAATCTCCAGTCCATTTCTAGGCATGGAAAATCCCTACCAGTCCCTTGAAGTTCGGAGTCTCGTGGTGGTTTTGTGCTTCCCTGTAGGTTACAGGGAATTGAAACCTCTCTTTCACTGCTCAGGCTCCATTCTCACCCCTTTCTGGGAGTCTCTTTAGTGACATGCCCACACTTCCCTCTTCATTTTTTTCTCTTTGGGTCTATTTTTGTTTCTAAATTGAAGATCATTCTCAGCCTATCGTCTCTGCATGGAAATGATTTTTTGTGTCCTTGACTGAGATACCAGTAGAGGGAGAGGCTGAGAAGAGATTTCCCACCTTTCACTGACCATATCGTAAATATTCCGTGCTTGTAAAACTCTTCAGATGAAGGAGCTCCGAGTCCCATATCTGCTCATGTTGTTTGAGCAGCTGTCTTTTTCCTCACATCTCTAAAGAATGAGTGGGTTTGGGAAGGGTGAATGCGGTTTGCATTCTGAGGCAAATGTGTTAATAGTCTGCATTTTGAGGCAGAGGTATTCTCATTTGCCCTGCAGTCAATCTGAGTTACATATCCAGGGAAAAATCAATGCTGATCCTGTGGTGTAGCAGCAATGTCACCTTTGTCAGCTGGGCTAGTTCCTGATGCTTTTCCCATGGCTTATCACAAGCTGCTGGCTGCTCTTCTGAGGAGTCATAGGGAGCAGAATGCATGCCAGTGAGTGAATGAGCTCTGCAATAGAGATTGTTTCAGATGAGACCTGACCTCGTTACAGAACAGTGTTCTAGCTCCCACCTTTTTGACAAAGAGTAATCCGTGGTTTAAGAATCCAGCTTTGAGGGAAGGGAACTGGATGTTTTTTGTTGTGTGGCAATGAAACTGATGTATCTAATCTCTGCTGGATATCCATCCAGAACAGGTATTTGTTCCAGAACCTTGTCTCCTTTGGCAGCTTTTGTTCAGGAGAGGTCCCAGGCTTAAGCCGTTTGAGCCAACAGGTCCTGTAAGTCAGGAATAGAAATGCTGTGAGGAGAAAAAGGCTAGGACTGGAACAGGAGTAGGGAGAAAGAGGGCAGCTGGCCAGAGCTAAATCTATGAAGAATTGTATAGGGCTGCATTGCTGCAGATCAAAACTGAGGTGTTTTGGGTTGTTTGGGGTTGGTGGTTTTTTGGTGGTTTTTCTTTTTTTCCTTTTTTTTTTTTTTTTTTTTTGGCAGAGGTTAGAAGTTTTTGTTCTGATTTTACTAGAAGGGAGCATTTGAACGGTGGTTGGGAGGGAAGGAGCTTGCACAGTAATGGCTTGTGCTATGGCCAGCTCTGGTAGTTTTAGTGCTTCAGCTTTAAGTGTAGCAGTGTTTACCAGTGTTCCTTTTCAGCTCCTGCCCCTCCATGTTTTAAGCTAAGCAAGCACTAAAGGAAAACTAAATAGACCAAAAGGTTTGGGGGTGTTGGAGTTCTTGGTGTTCGTCATAGCCATGACTCTGGGAAAAGGGAAGTGTCTGTGCAATTCCTCAGCCAACTTCTTATTTCCAGTAGACAACAGGTGACGCAGATCTGTTCTTCTGTGGTGTGGGAGACGTCTTCTTGATCCATCAGTGACAGTTGCCTCAGGGATACGTTGTTTTGACTGTGGTGGGGTAAAAGCAGCAGCCCCCTCCCACGCTTCCCTGTGTCATTCTAAATTGCGCAGCAGGTCCGTATTGTAGAGGTATCTACTTGGCTTTGCCCTGGAGGATCCTCCTGCATGTTTTGTGCCCAGCATTGTGGTTTCTTTAATGTTCTCCTATTTCCTTTCTCTTTTTTTATTTACTGAACTTGCGTGTTTTGTTTGTGTTTGTGTTTTAATTCCCTGCCATGCTAGCTCCCCCTCTCTCCACCGGGGACGGCAGCTCAGTGCTTGAAGGACGGAGGCACAGTGAGAGCAAAACACAGACTGAGTCCATGCAGTCCCAGCTTTCTCTCTGTTTCTCAGCCAGTAAGTCCAGGGTGCAGTGCTTCATGGCATCTTTCTCCCACCCCTCCCACCACCTTTCCCATTTCTCCTTTCCCAAAGTTTTTCCTTTCCTCAACTTCCTTCCAGAGCGTTGATTTTTCATTTCTAGTTCCTCCAGAATAAAAATAAATCATCTCCCTTCCTGAAAAATACCCTCCTTTGCACACTGAAAATTTCCAAACCTTTCCAAAACCCCAGTCAGAATCTCATCCTAGCCAATTTCATTCCTTTGCTTTCACCTGAGTGAGGCGTGGAGTTCTCTGCAGACACTGCCTTTCAGGTTGTCCTTGGGCAAGTCACAGCATCTCTTAGTTTTCCTTGTGGTAATTGGGGTCAGTGGTGCAGGTCTGCTTATGGAGGGGATGTGCGAGGCTGAATTCAGACTCGTTTATCAAGAACTTCTGAACACCCCAGACGTGGATGGTGCTCAGCAGTTACAAAAGGAAGGAAAAAAGGTTTTTACAGGCTGCTTCAAGGATGCTTGCAAGAGAGGCTGTGGCTGCTGGAAGATCCCATAGCATTTCCGTGTCCATTGTCAGGTGCTCTGAGTGAAAATCCTTGGATAATGTTGGCTCTGAGGGGCATCTGTCTGTCGTGAGCTTTTACCTTGCGTGTCTGTCTTGCTAGCTCTGTTAGCTGGTACGGTGGTTAGTCTGCCAGTTACAGACAGTGCCATCTGCCTGATCTCTCCAGAACTGGCTGCCTCCGTAGAGGAGCCTGTGGCTGAAAAACTCTGAAAATGGATATGAAAAAAGCTAGTAGGTTGGAGAAAATCTAGGTGGGATTCCCAGCCCTTCCCCTACCCAGACATACCATGCTAGCTGCCTACTTAAAGCTATAATGGAATGATCCCTAACGTGAGTTGGGAATGGCTGAGTATTTTAGTCTGTTGAGATCAGTCTGGGAAGGAAAGAACAGGCATGTCCTCTTCTGTCTCCTCCAGTCTTCCTTCCCTGGTTTCCTGCATACAGCACCAGTATATCTTGTACGATGCAGCAGTTGGAGCCTCTCTGTTACTTATTTTTAAAGTAGTTGTAAGGATGTCAAACTGCTGGATTGTGAGGTGCAATGGGAAGGGTGTTTTGCCCTACCAGAACGGAAGCGAAACAATCTCTTCTGAAGTCTTTTTTGCTGTGAACTGTTCATCACTGCTTGCTTAACTTCTTCGTGCCTCTTGCTCATAGCAAGGCCCTGCTTGGTAGGCTGAGGAGTGCCAAATCACTTCTCTGCCAAGTGGGGCAGGGGACTCCCACCCCACTCCCCTCAAGGTTGAGATTTGCAGTGATGTGGATGCCCTACTTTCTTTCCCTTTCACTTGCATCTTGTACTTGCCCTCGTGCTGCTCTGTCACTACTCTAACCAGTGTTTCAGGTCACCCCCAAACTACCTCCAGCAGCATTAGTGTGATTCCTACTGTGCTTTGAGGGGTCATCAGTGCCAGGGTGTTCCCCTTGAGCAGCATCTGGCCCAGCTGAGGGTGACAGAGGCAGGAGAGCAGGTTGAGGTTGCTGGAATGTGGATGTCTCTGTGTGCTGATTGGGTTGGGGCTCTGTGTGTTTGTACTTCTTTCTTAGTTTTTATTTTGCTTTCTGGTTTTGTTTGTTTATTATTTTAACGCTTAACATTTGTTTTGCAGCTACACAGTCTTGTGAAGAGAAGCTTCATGCCTGGGACAGCCCAGGGCAGACATTGGAGTTAGAGCGTGCTCGGTCGGAGCCTTTGCTAACTCCAGTAGTTCCCTTTGTACTTAACCGTGCACCGTGTAAGTTAGCAGCTGGGTAGCAGTAGTGGAGTAGTGCAACTAATACTAGTTACCGTAGATGTACAGCCCCCTCCCCTTTCTTCTCTCCACCTCTGTGCCCCTCGTCCATCCGAGGGGGCACGGAGCGCCCTCTGAGCTCACGCTGAGCCCGGCTGCAGCCGGCGGGAGGCACGGCCGCTGCCAGCCAGGCGCAGGCAGCTGCAGGGAGCGGCAGCGGCCGCCAGGGGGCGCCGGGGAGCCGGGATGCCCCAGGCCCGCCCCGGCCGCCGGGAGGAGGGGCGGCCCCGGTGTCCGGACTGAACTGTCCCAACAGCAGTGCTGCCCCGGGGCCTGCCGCCGGCCGTGCCCATCCGCAGGCTGCTGCACAGGGCTGCCGGCAGCCGTAGCGCGGCTGCCTCTCGGGTTACTCAGAACTAAGGCAGTACAACAGCCGTGATCCACGCTTTTATACCCGTGCTGGTGTGTGCTTGCCTCCCTTTTGTGCCTCTGCAGTGCAAGTTAGGAGGCCCTGTGAATTCATCAGGAGTGGCAAGCGTGAATGCTGCTTTCTCCTGTGACATTCCGAGGCTCTCTGTCCCTCGGGAAAAGCGGATCACCTCCTGTATACTATTGTAGCTTGAGACATGTCGTGAAAGCAAGAGGACGAGCAGTCTGATGGAATGGACTTGTGTTGAAGGGTAGGGTGGATGCTGCTGCATCATGACACTTGGGAAGGGGTTGCCAATCTCCTTGAGATGAGTCAGCACATGGTGGCTGCAGCCTGCAGATTTCCTCACTCATCCCAAATAGAGTCTTTCCCACAGACCCCATCTTCCAGACATTGCACACGTTGGTGTGTGCTCTGCATGGGAGGGAGGTCCCACAAGTAGAGCCCTGCTTCTTTCAGAAGCAATTCCAGACAACTTGCTTGTAAGGACTTTTTTCACAATAGACTTAGCCCACTGTGTTGCTTTGACCTATTTCCTGTATACATCTTTCAGTGTGTGGAAATGTATACAGCCTGAGTGGTAAACCAGCTCCCTTACTGTTATGAGCCAGTTGTCCCCTCTCTGAGATGTTTCTGTAGGGGCTGGCTGGGTAGTATAAATCTCCTCATTGACTTCCAGAGTGGGTGCAAACATCTTTCATAGCCAGTGAGATTGTCATCTTGTTGCTCTTCATCTGCACTTATCGATAGTGGGATGAGATGCATATGTGGATGAAAATATACAGGGGTGAGCAGTTAAGACTAGCATCCTCTAGCATTTAGAGTGGAATTCAGCTTACCTGACTTGGACATCTAAAGATGGTAGGTTAGATTTTAAACATCATCCATCTAATTATAGGCATCTAAGATGCCTCAGGTGAGACTTCCAGAAGTGCCTATTTCTTTCAGAGCCTAAAGGAGGAACAGTCAGGTGGCTGATTCCATTTCAGACACCTGCATTTTAGATGCCTAGGGGCACATAAATTCTGCTTCTGGTGGTAGGGATTATAAATTATTTGGTAATGTTGAAGATAATGCTAGAGCGCCTCCTAAATGCTTGTATAACGTACAGGATATTCTAACTACAGCAAAAGTGTGGGGAAGGCTGAAAAGATGTGAGGGTGTGCATATAGGTTCAGGCATACAGATGGTGCACATATAGTCCTAGAACTAGAACTGTGTTATTTAACAGAGCCAACCCAAACTTCAAGAGCTCCTGAGGTCAGCATGGGTGATGGAACACCTCAGAGGGGATGGGGCCTGGGCAGGCAGCTGTGGGAAACCAAGAGAAGAGAATGCAGAGGTGCTGTCCAGAGAGAGCCAAGTAACAGTAGACAGCTAGCCCCTGTCTTCATTCATCCTCAAGTCCAGTGTGCTCGGTTAACGGCAGTGCTGTCAGAGTGCTGAAAAAATTGTGCCATAGGGATTGGCAGAAGCTACGTGCCTGAGGAATGGAGCGTGCACTGGTATATAGCTAGGACCTGTTCATCCAGCCCATCCATCCTGCTGCGGTTGTCCTTCTAGCTTGCGGAAGGACATCCCTACATGTCCCAGTTGCTTGTTTGCAGCATTTGTAATAGCTGAGTTGTTGGTGATGGTGATAGGCAAGTTGTTGGGAGGCTTTTTCCGATTGGCTTGATCTGTGTGGTGGCCATTTGTGTATTACTACTGTGGTGAAGGGTTCCCACATCTTAAGCTGCCAGACAAGTGCTTCCCATTGGCAGGTTCACTAACATTCATTGGTCAGACTCCCCAGCAGCACCTCAGGCCATCATTTAGGAGACACCTCTGGTGCCTCAGGCGTTTCTAGAAGAAAAAAATTTAACACGACATCTTTATTTCTTTTCTCCCTGCATTATGGGATCACCATTCCCCTTTCATATCACTGCCCCCCTGCTCTCATGTGGATGGCTGTCATTACTGCATCTCTCCAGAATGCAGGAAGCAGCATCCTATGAGATCTAGATTAATGGTGCTCCACAAATTGCTTGTAGGAAGCACCCACTAGCCCCCTGTGCCCACTGAAGTCTTACGCACAATTAAATTGCTCTTCCTTCTTGTTTGCAGTGCGTAAGCAAGAGATCATTAAGATAACAGAGCAGCTGATAGAAGCCATCAACAATGGAGATTTTGAGGCTTATACGTAAGTACAGATGTCTTCTGACAGGTTGTTTATTAGTTTGTGTGCAAGTGTTGTTCTGGCTCCTGGGTATGAGTTGTCATGCACTCAGGGATGGTGAAAAGTTGTACGCTTTTTAGCCTCCATCAGTTAGGAGTAGGGATATGGTAGAGCTCTCTAAATGAACCTCAAGTAGAAGTCAGGTATAAAACAGCAACAGGAGCAACAAAAGGAAAATGTCCTGGCTTTGTAAGAAAAATAAGGAGAAGGGCAGTGAGATGGGCAGAAAGAGAATAAAAGAAAACCGGAAACCTAAAGGCTTGTTTTATGTGAAATGCCAACTAGCACCAACTCTGTGTTGTTGCAGTAGGACTGAGTCCTCCAGGAACTTACTCCTTAGAGTAGGGAAATAGTTAGGTGGACACAGGGCGTGAATCAAACACTGTAGCAGCACTTCATTTTGTCAATAGGCCTTGGGCTCAAATGCAGACTGTAAGCCTGTGGTGCTTTTCTTTGCAGAAAAATCTGTGATCCTGGCTTGACCTCATTTGAACCTGAAGCACTGGGGAACCTGGTTGAAGGAATGGATTTCCATAAGTTTTACTTTGAGAACTGTGAGTGGGTAGAATTGGTAACACCAACAGCTTTCTCTCTAATCTTCCTTTATGCCACATTTTGGGAGGAAAATTGCCCTTGTTTTTACTGACTATCAGAACCAGCAAGAACTTCATTTTGCATGGGTTATGATGTGTTCATAAGAGCCAGCATGGTTTCTCTCAAAAACCTTTTCAACAACAATTTCAGTTCTAACCCCCAGATCCCTTCACTGTAGGCATACAGTTTGTCTGGTGCAAATGTTTGGTAAGCATGGACTGCAGGAGTGTTAAAAGTTTGGGGCACCGGATTTCCTACTGGTATGGAAATGGAAAAAAAGGAGCATATTTGATGGAAACAACATGTATGTTTGTAGTAGACATACTGAAGGGTCAGACATAAAAATAGTCATGCACAAATCAGTCATGCCTTCAGTTTTCCCTGGACGGTTTCAGATCTCTAACGCCTAAGGAACCTGTTACGTGGATACAAGGGTCACCCTGTCAGCCTGGGGTGGGAAAAAGAGAGTTGGGAGGAATGCTGTTATTTATACCGGTGGATTTATTTGCCTCCCTTCTTGGATGCCTCCACAGGATGAATTAATCGAAATTTAAATCTTGAGCTGTTCAATTTGTTTTATTTTGGGGGTTAGGTCAAGGTCCTTAGTATAGGCAATTCCTAATGCTCTAAGTATGCAAAGACTTTGTCTCTCTCAAAAGCCTGTTCCGGAGTGATTTTTACACTTCTCTGAGGCTTGTTCATATTTAATGCAGGCCTAGCTTAAAGATCTCCTGATTATTGACTCCTTTGTAATAATTCTGTAATTAAAAGATCTTTTCCTATAACTGAAGAAATAGCAGCCCTGATGAAAATGTGGCAAGTATGCTTTGCAGAAGAAGTGGGAGCAAAGGGGCGAGGGTATTGTAGGCAATAATAAGTGTCCCGTTCCTAAAGAGAAGAACAGGTGATGGGGAAAAAATTACTTGGATTTTGCCTGGAAAATTGCAGGAGCAATTTTTATTGTATCCCAGAATTCAGTGGAAGGTGAGTAGAATACAAAAGAGTTTGGAGGATGCTGGGGGCTGTTGGTTTTTAGTAGTAAAATGAAGCTGATGGATTTGTATGTTCTGCCAGTACTGTCGAAGAACAGCAAACCAATACACACCACCATCCTGAACCCCCATGTCCATGTCATTGGTGAAGATGCTGCCTGCATCGCGTATATCCGCCTGACACAGTACATCGATGGCCAAGGCCGGCCCCGCACCACGCAGTCTGAAGAGACCCGTGTCTGGCACCGCCGAGATGGCAAGTGGCTGAATGTCCACTACCACTGCTCTGGAGCTCCTGCAGCACCTCTCCAGTGAGGATCAAATACGGGTATGGATTGCAAGGGAAAGCATACATCATACACACAGCGAAGGCTGCTGTATGTGGGAATTCAGTATTCAAGGTTGTTTAGCTGGCTGTGGGAGAACTGTTTTTAGTTGTCTGTAGGCCAAAAACTTCTGCTGATCAGTTGGTGTTCCTTTCTCTATGTTCTGCCCTCTGGACTCAAGTAGGATTATCTGCCTGATGAATTGGAGTCATGCGCCAGATGGTTGTTCTGAGCTTAGCTACCCTTGTAGCAGCAGTGCTTCCTCCCAGGTACTTAGCTCTTTGTTGGATGGAATGCTAATCCAGAGCAGAGAGGAAGACTATCTCATGCTGTGTGCAGGTTTGCTGTTTCCCAGCTGTCAAGGAAAGGGATCTACCTTTACATGCCAGAGGTGATTTCAAAGAATTTTCTTTTATGACGATGCCATATTCTAAGAGAGGATATTGTAAAATCTGTACAGAAAAATTTCTACACCATAAGCGTAAAGATGTCATATAAATTTTACTATCAATTTTCTGATTAGTAGAAGGTATTTAGTGTATAATGTTGAGAAAACTCAAGGAAGAAAAAAAATCTGAACAAATGATAACATCAGGGGATTTAAAATATCCCCAGTTAGCTTGCTACAATTCAGCATTGGAGGAAACTTCAGGTATAAAATTTGACTTGAGGAAATGATTCTTGCTTGCTCCTGAAGGACAGCAGATCTATTTACTTCTGCAGCATTTAGGCATTCTTGTTCATTGCCTTTCTGGTTTCTTTTAGTTAGATGTACAAAGTCTTTCTGCCTCTTTTTGTTTTATGTTGAAACGTATGTCACAATCATTTTCAAGATCCAAGTTTCTTAATGTTAGGGCCTTTTTACTAAAGATTTTCTATTCTAGGGGAAACAAAAAAAATCTCCACCTCAGAGACAAGTTTTTTTTTTTTTTAATGTGCTCATTTGAGGATGAACTATTCAAGTGTAGTTACTATTTGAGTCCTAGTCCTGCATGCTACTTGAGCAGTAAGAGCAGTTTTTATTCTTACATGTTGTGAGGGATTCAACCCAACTCAAGGCAGTGGAAAGGAATGTGAACTATCACAAGCAAACTGCAGAGGTCACAGATGGAATTTGAAAAGCAAAAGCCAGCTGGGGGCACCAGAAGCAGGAAAGCCTTCAAGAGAGCTGGACCATCAGCTGAATTTCAAGGGAGTAAGGCAATGAGAAGGATAAAGCCTTTGCAGGGAAACAAAACATAACTTACTTGCATCAGTTTTCATCAGAGATGTTGAGGGAAACTTCTGTCATGGATTTAATCCAAAAAAAATGCAGAAGAAATTATTAAATTAAAGATCAGTATGGCTCAGTGGCTGTGCCTAGGAGTTCTGAGGAAGCTTAGGAATGGAGAGTCACAGCTGCTACAGAAGAGGTATGTTTCACTGACTTGGCTGCTGAAATGTTGCATCTCCTCCAAAAGTATGTGCTGGAGGGTTTCTGAAAATTGCCAAGCAGCAGCCATTTCCAAACCACAAAATGTTGGTTTAAAGAGTATTTTAAAAAAACCTATAAACTAAATTGAAGCTGAAATATTTGCATGCATTTCTGGGTTCTGAAGGAGGTATAACCATGTGCAATTACGAGTGGGGTCAGTGTGGGCAGCCCCCATCTGAACACACCAAATCATTTTGGAGCACCATTGGCCTGTGTGCAGTAAAGGCTAAGGATGAAGAATGACTGAGGTGAATAAGAATGCTTAAACATAAATGAGTGGTTTGTTCTCACCTGGAAGGCAGAGTTCAGTTTTGAGTAAGTCATCTTAAAAGGAAACTGCAGCTGTAAAAGAAGTTTGAGGTTAATCGGAGGACTTCCATGTAGGGAGAAAGTGGGGAAAAAAAAAAGGGCTGTTTAAATATTAAGAACATAAGACAAAATTTCTGAAGACTTAAAGACAAACAAACAAACAAACCAAAAAAAAACACCAAAGAAAACCTTTCAGTTCAAGGCAAAAGCCAATGGGAAGTGAGGCAGAAATTATTCCTTAGGATCATAGCCTCAGGAACACCTTGGGAAACTGCCTCAACTTCTGGGATGTCACTATCAGATAGCAGGCCCAGGTCTGCTCCAATCATGCAAGTAATTGATTTTAGCAAGTAGTTCGTTTTCACTGGAGGGAAAGTGTGTGCCTCTTGTCTTCAGGGCTCTCCTCACGAGCCCAGTCTGTGTTGCAGTAGGAAGGGTTTCTGCCTGCACCAAATAGTTGGCCTGTAGAAAACTTGTTTTATTAATTGTGTATAGCTAATGTTTGGCTTTATTTCCTTCCATCTTCCATCCTGTTCTCCCCTCTCCTTTCTCGGTGGACACTACCTCTTCCTGACTGCAGCTACTTGTGGAGATACTCAGCTGGAGGGCAATATCTTCTTAGCAAGCAGCTCTGGAGTGCCTGAGTGACAGCAACGGTCATGTCTGTTTTGACGTTAAAAAAATAAATACAAATTACAAACAGGCAGCAGCCAAATGCACGAAACCCTGCATGCATCTGATGCTCCGGGCGCTGCCTTTCTGTTGTTTTCCATGGATCCATCGTGTCTGTTTCTGCTGTACGAAGGTGTTTTTAAATCTAAAAAAGAAAAAAAAAAAAAAAAAGAAAAAAAAAAGACATGTTGTTTGTATAAAATAATAAAGAACAGGAATAATGCTAAATAAATGACAGATTATCCAACGTGCCCCCTCCCCCAGGGCTAAGGAAATGGCAGCAGCTGGAACATCTTTCAGAAATTAAGTGAGGGGGAAAGCAAAAGTGAATGAGAGAGAAAGAGAGAGGGAGAGCGAAAAAGGAGGCGGCTTGAGCAGCGGATGGCTGAACGATGCTCCGCAATGCCATGGTGGAAGGTAACATCACATTCAGGCTGTGCTGCTACTTCAGTCGGTGAGAGGTGGCGAGGAGGAGACCCCAGAGGAGCCAGTGTGAAGACTGGGGTTCGAGAGAGAGGAGGCGCTTCTCTTCCCGTTGCCCAGCAGACTGACTTCAGCCTGCTGCTTCTTCAATTTCTGCACAGCAAGAACGCTACGGAAAGCTGGTTGCTCGGCTGCTGGATCCTAGAACAGACTGTCTTTTTATTTTTGTTTTTCTTTTTCTTGTTTTCTTCGTTTTTTTTTTTATTAGAAAAAAAACCCGGCAATGGGATGTTGATTTAAAATTAAAGGTGGAAGTAGGAATTAAAAAAAATGGGTTTAAGTGAATATAACTTAAATAGAAGCTTGCTCTTCAGAGATACTGGTTTTAGAAACAGCCACTACCTGGCCAAACATGGAGGTTTGGAGCCAGCTTATTTAATTTAATGGAACAAAAAAAGCATTGCGTTAAGAGCAGAGGTTTTAGAGGAAGAGGGTATATGTATGGGATTTTCTATTTTTTTTTTTTTTCCTTTTTAATAGCATAGTTGGGATCCACAGTGCTGCAGAACACGTGTTCCTTAGGAAGCAGACAAAAACCTTAGTGTTATGTTCTTCATGAAAACTTGCACATACACTCCTATATGAGGCATAAATAGCGTGTGTTTTTTATACTGAAATATATGCACCCATAGAATTAAAGGGGTTACCTGGCCTCCTGTTTGATTTGTTTGGTCTCCGAGTAAAATAGCAGTTGGAGCCAGCAGCCCCAGCCAGGTGCTTCTCCCCACCACTAACCCATCTGATGTTTGTAAGTGTCATGTTTCCTAGTGTTTATTTGGGTAATTTTTCTATTTTTTACAGTGATGTTGTAACACAGAAAACTATCAGATCAGAACCTCAAAAACCATAGCGGAAGGACTCCAGGCCACCTCCCTGTGTTGCCTCTGGCTGTTAGAGGATACCTCATGAAGCAGAGGGGAAAGGGAATTAGCACATGATCTGATGTTTGTCCTTTGGGCCAATTCATCTTCCTTTCTTTTCTTTGCTGCAAAAGGAGTCCAGTTCCTTTATTCATTGGGTGGGAAATGTGGAAGTGTTTTGTTGACCTTATCAAGGAGGGAGCCTAGCCCCAAGAAGAAAATGGCCTTTCTGGTGGACCCTGGTAGGAATTGTTTTGACCAAGGGAAGGCATCACTTGCAGAAGTTGGCATAGGCTTCTACCTGAATTTCTGTCTACCCCTGTTCATTTTTTGGATCTTTCAAGGGAGTTAAAGTGATTACACTGACAGCATACTAAGTGTGAGGCAACCTTTTTACAGACTACAGAAGAGAAGAAAGCCAATTTGGAATTTTAATCCTTATTTAATAGAATGCAGAAAATAAAAGCTGTTGCACAAAGTGGAGCTGTCGCTTTGCAACAGATAGCTCTGCTCCTTTTGTTAGAGAGGTGCTATCCCACACCAGGATTAGATCAGCTAACCCATGATGCAGGAAAAGACCATCCACACTTCCCAGTTTTGTCTGAGCAGATATCCTTTTCTTCCTCCACCACCCCAGGGAGGAGTGTAGGGATTGAACCCATGAGGGCAAACACTAGATTTTATTATTTCGAACCATTTTTAGGACAGCACTAAGCCAGTGAGTGAAGTGGAAAAGTTAAAAGCCTTGGTATTTTATTCAGATTTTTTTATTTTAAGCCACAAAGAGAGAGCAAACAGGAGATTACAATTAATGCCATTTAAAAAAGATAAATAATAAAACATTATGCATGCCTTCTTTAGGTCTGATCTTACTTGTCTCTTTACCTGATGATTATTAATAATTAAAAAGAACCCTCTGTATTAAGTATCTGCATCTTTCAGAGAAAATTTTAAAAGAACAGAACTGTTTTTTGGTTTTGCACAGTCTTGGAGACAAACTCTCTTTTGGGGTTTTTTTGTTTGTTTTGTTTCCTTTTAAGTTAATGAGAACCTTAGCTTGGTATGGCCATTATCAAACACAGCTGTACACCTTTAGCATTCTTAATGTTCTTTTATGGGGCTAATATAAGCATCTATATAATATATATTATAAATATCACATTTTAAACAGGAAATGGAAGGCATTTGATGCAGAATTTTTGCATGATATAGAAATAATTAAAGTTAGCTAGTGTTTGTTTGTTTGGTCTGAATGTTGGTAGAACCTTCATAGCTTTGTTACAATGAAACCTTGAACTGAAGATATTTAATAAAATAACATTTAAACAGTGCAAAGTATTGAATGTCACATTTTTCTCTGAAACCAACTAACAATGTGGAATTGGCACTTCTGGGGTAAGAATCAATCCACAAAACCTTTTTTTGTGTTAGTAAATCATGTGATTTAAAAATGTCATGTTTAAAAAGAAGAAAAGGTAAGTGGTATCATAACGATGACGAAAGAATACCAGCATTAGTAAAGACAAAAGGGACTAACAGAACCTGTTAAAATGAACTTTATGGCATTTCCCTGACAGACCATGGGATAACAGCAAAATCTTTCTGCTCCTGGTAGCCTAACCCTTGGCAAGTCCATGCTGTTACTACCTTTCTTAGTCTTTGTTTTCCTCACCAGTATTTCAGCTCTGTGGGAGAAGCTGTCTTAGGTTTGCCTGATGTAAACATGCTGAACTCCAGTTGCATGGCAGCTCTTATATTCGTGAGCTAGCGTATTTTGTGTTCTCCTTCAAAGGTACAGATTAACCACTCACGGGTACAAATTTGCCTCGTCTGTTAAGAAATCATGTGTAGGCTACTAGAAGTTAGAAGCTGGCTGGATTTAGCCTGGTTTGTTTCTATACTGCCTCTTGTGAAACATGTCATTTATGCTCCCTTCGGTAGGCTTTGTTCCACTCAGGCCTTTGCTGTCTTGGCTTTTTTCTTTCATCTCCTACCTTGCAGTGCTCACGCTGCTCTCTTAAGTGAGAGCCTGCAGTGCGTGCTGCTCTCTCCTGCTGAGACCCCTGCCCAGCTGGGCTGGGGAGCATGGCTGTCAGTGGGACACAGAGCCCTGCATGCTTTCCTGCGTCTACTGCTGCCACCGGCTTTGTGGCAGCTCGGCGTGGGTCGGGTCTGGCACAGTTCCTGCAGGGGATATGTATCTTGGTTTGGTGCTGGGGGTTCTAGCTAGCATTTGTGCCCCAGTTTGGCAGGCTTGGCTGGCCTCCCGCTCCCCTGAGGTTTTCTCAGGTGCATCTGGGAAACGCTGCAGGTGGGAGGTGGTGGCTTTGCCTTATCAGGAAAGAGTTCAGTTGTGCTTAATCCACTTTAACTGCAGCAATTACCTAGCAAATAGGTGTCAGTTGCTGCTGCTTAAAGAGATGATTGCTTTTGCTGTCTGATGAAACAGGAGGAAAATTGTCCTTAGTGTTTAAAGGGAGAAGGTAAGAGTTTTACAGCCCACTTCACTGGGACTGAAGACAATCTGTTCACAGTCAGAGGAGATAGCTCCTGCTATTACAGTAGCAAAGAGAGATTCTGCTATCATTTCTGATATCCAAGGCAGCATCATTTACCAGGTAAGGTCTCTCCTGAAGCAATTAATCATGTCTTAATGATCTTTGAAGAAATGTTGCAGTAGGATCCGGTATGCGCTAGGAAGATACCCATAAAGTTAGTGATGATTTCCCATGTTCTTAGTAGCTCTTTTAACCAGGACAAGAGTAATTGAATCACTTACAGAAAGCACAATAGTCAGACTAACGCTTATGTCAAGAATATCTGTGTAGCGTATATATGGGCCCTTTCAGTCTGTTCCTGTGTATGTGTGTGATTTAAGTACATTTTAAAAAAAGGTGATGGTGTCCTATTTAAGCTGTACTGTATGTGCCTTTTTCACTGGCAAGTCCTCCAGTTTTGGGCAGGGGCACTGAAAAATGGGATAGAATCTGCTCCTAAAAGGCTTCCTGTCTTATGTTTTCTTATGTTTTAGGTGACAGCAGGGATTGGGAATGGTACTTATCTGCAGTATGACAGCTCCAAGCTGAGCTATCAAGCAGCAGTATTCCCAGAAATGTATTTTCCAGTATGCTCTATCTGGTTAAAATCTGCTCATCCTATTGGATGGCATTTTGCCATCTTCCTACCCTAAAAGAAGTGCCTCAGAGTGGTTTTCTAAGCGTCGTCATCCCCATTCCGTCCCTGATATATGCACATGCAGGCTTGTATACATACGTTGATTACTCTGCGGGAGACCTGATTGATGGGAGCTTTTATTTGTGCCCAAATCAGATTTCCCTTTAAACTGGGATTGGTTTGCTCTCACTTGCAGGGCTAGCGGCACAAAGACTGCCAGAATGCTTTTATGATATAGTATGTATGATGTGGGGAGAAACATGAGCAGAATTAGACCTTGAATGTCGATATCCCTTCCAATTTATTATGAACACTGTTGCCTTTTACTTATGTGTAACTGATAACGTAGATAAGTGGTCAGAGCATTTGACTAGAGACCAGGAGATCTGTGATCTCTTTCTGGTTTTGCTATGGCTTTGCAGGGTGACTGCAGATGAGCCACTCCTGTGCTGTGTGCTTCAGCTTTCCCGTTTTTCCATGTAGATAATGAGACTGACCTCTGTAGAAACCGCTGGAAGAGACTGATGAGCAGTGATGCAGAGCAGCTGGGTAGTATTGCTGCTACACATCACAGACAGCTCCCCCCCTTCTCCCCCTCCACCCCGAGAATTTGAAAGGTTTGGGACTGCAGACTGATGCACCTGGAACACTTGTTTGTTTGAGATTGGTATAAATTTATTTACAGTTAGGAAAGATGGTCCTTGGGGGCACTTAAAGTGGCTTGAGTGGAGGGTTATGTATTTTTCCCTTGAGATCCTTAGTGCCTGAGAACTCCTCACCTGCAGGAATGCCCTGCCTGCCTGCCAGTAAGGAATAGGAATTCAGTGGTTCGTGTGTAGTAGGAATAAAAATTTTAAGCAAGTCATTTCTTCTCTACTTAACAAGTATTAGGAAACAAAAATGCATGGGTTTGTGGGTTTTAAGGCACAATGAAAGGATGCAGATAACTAAGTAAATAAAATCTTAGTCTGAAAGTTCCTTAATGCCACAGTGGGGTCTTCTCAAGCACAGGTGAATGGGGAGAGAGAGGAAAGGTCTTGTCCCTAATCAGTGACAATTTACATAGTTTTACTCACCCTAATTATCTACAAATGGATGGGCAGGATTACATTTATTCATAGAAAACCTTTTTGTTAATGCATCATACGACTGCCTATTGGCAGAGCTGGGATTTGGCCAGTTCTTGCTGGGATGAAATACTGTCTTGTCATGATTTATTTTCCCATGTTTCTGTGGACAAGTGTAGTGTTCATATCAACAGAGGAGAGCCTGCAAAAACGGCATCAAGGCTGTGCTTCAGAGGCCTTGTTTACACCGGAACATCCTATAGGCTTTATCAGTGGTTATAGCAGTGCTACTGCTGTGTGGTTGTTCCTGTTCCAGAAAGCAATTTGTTTCTTACTGTATGTTTAGAGGTTCAAAATAAACTGAGGAAAAAAAAGTACTTAGAGAAGGATGAGTCTACTCTCACGTGTCATTTGAAATTCATTGCTTTGGCTTTAACATATTTTTTCTGTATAAAAAAAAAAAAAAAGGCCCAAATTTTGAGATAGATTGTCTGAAATTTTTTAAGAATTGTGAACAGATTTCAGCCTTGTTGATTCTAAATAGTATTAATGCTGCAATTATCTTAAATATCAGAAGTCAGCAGGTTTGTACACCTAATCTGTTACAATTCAGTAAGAATCTTCCATACCTATTAAATCCTTCATTGAGCTTTTTTATACAGCATTATACTTCAACCTTCCCTTTCGAAAGAAACAGGCTTTTCCTGCCCCATTAAACCTTCAATAGAAGTGGACAAATAGAAACATTCATTAAAACTTAGTTTTGTCGTGAATATTCAGGGAGGATTGTTTGTTTGTTTGTTTGTTTATGTAACCTGAAGAAGGAGAAGGAGTTGCTTCAGAGAAATGCAATGTTAGCAGGGATAGCATGTGCTAAGTGAGATAGGCACAGAGCAATATGATAGCCTGGAAGGTGGGAGCAATACAGCCGAGCACTCGAAGTGGTTTGGAGTGCAGGGAAGTTGGTGTTGGGAAGAGAGTGGAGATGTGAGATGGCTTTCAGGCTGTCTTGCAAGTGAGTAGAGGAAGCAACATACAAGGTAGCCAGAAAGACAATAGAGGGATCAGGAGTTGGGATGTGGTAAAATGACAAGGCAGGCACGTGAATTCTATTGTGATGATTTGAGGAAGGAGGGGTTTGGAAAGATGGGGCATGTCTCAGGGTGGTTTCTATCAGTGTAGATTTAACTGGAATTTTAAGCCAATATTGCTGTACCTGTATGGTGTACTATAATGTACAATATATACTCCTGTCTATTATTCCCCTCTGTCAGTGTAACTGAGATCGGTTGGACTGGGGGAGAGAGGGGGGAACTACAAGGAAGGTTTTTATACCAGAATATCAAACTGTGGTTTGAAATAGTAAATCCAGTTTCACAGAATGCAGCAGTGGATCATAAATGCTACAAGCACATGACACGAAGTGCTGAACTGCCGCAGACTCCCTGTGTTGGCTCAGATTTGCTCAGCTGTTTCGGAAAGTGCAAGGTCTGGGGTGGATTGGGTATCACCTGCTGCTGCCACGCTAGCTTCAGGCTGCCTGTGTGCTGGGGACAGTGTTTAATGTGAGGTAAGCACCATGGCATGTGTTTGGGTTCACTGCACAGAAATGCAATCTTGTTCACACACATGCTGCTGGGTATTCTGGCAGTGTATGGAGCCGCTGTGATGGGACTGTAGCCCCGGTGCAGGTGGTGGGAGCAGCGGCCTCATCACCTTCTGCTGAGGTGGGGGTGCTGTCGGCCAGCAGCAGAACAGGCTTTTGAACTGCACAAAGATAGGATTGCGCATAGCTTTGCCTGCTTTACTTTGGCTATCTGATACACCTGTTAAGGTTTAACAGGTTTGCAGAAGCATGCTCTGTGCTTCAGATACAGACTGGCTAGCTGAAGATGAAAAGCCCTCTATAGATGTGTGCAAAAGCAGTGGCTTTCAAGTTTTTTCAACTTTTGAATACAGGATCAGGTTCCTATACAGTAAATTTTCATCTTGTGTTGTTTTTTTGTGGTTTTCCCGGGAGCAAGCCACAGAGTGCCAGACTGCAGCACAGGAAGCTGTGCAGTGCCAGGGTGAGGCCTTGTTCCCTGAGCACCTACTTTCCCTTGGCTTGCTCCTTTTCTGCCACCAGCCCGTTCTGCTGCTTTTGACCACTCCAGGCCCTACTCTTGCAGCCTGTCACGAAGTTTAGCCCCTCAGCAGCAGCGTGGGTGCTTTCTGTGCAACAGATTGAGAAGCAGGAGCATGGTTCCAGGCACTCCCAGGCTCCTGTCCACTTCTCCATCCTCCGCTGAGCGCAAATGTTCTTGTGATGTGGCTCCACATCCCATTCTGGCTTTCTACTACAAGTTTCTCCACCTTTCCAAGTAGGAAATTGCACCGTGCGTGTGTTTGTTTTCCTGGGGCGGCGCTGCCGCAGAGCATGTTACAGCCGGGACGGACCGCGGCGGCTGCACCGGGCCCTGCAGCCCGGCCTCCCGTACCCCAACCACTGCACAACCGCATCCCGAAAAGTGCTCCAGTAGCAGCGAGCGGCGGCGCGGCTTCCCTTGCACAGCAGCAGCCCGTGGCCGGGCCGGCCCTTCCCAGCCCCCTCCCCTCCCGCCGCCCCGCGGGGTCCCGCTCCCGCCGCACCGGCCCGGCCCGGCGGCGGCCGGAGGGCGGGGCCTGCCGCCCCTCCTCCGCGCGGAAGATGGCGGCCGAGCGGCGCGGCGGCGGCTCCCCCAGCGGCCGGAGGGACGCCCAGCGGCCGGGAGCCGGCGGGCCGCGGCCGGCCTGAGAGCTCCCCGCGGCGCCGGGGGACGCCGGCCCTCCGGGAGCCGTGCCCTGCCCGCGCCACCCGCCCGGCGGGGCCTCCCTGCGGCAGGTGAGGTGCGGGAGGCGGAGGAGGAGGGCAGGGCAGCGGGGTGGTGGCGGCGCGGCACGGCCCGGCTCGGCTCGGCGCGGGGGGCGGCGGGGGAGGGCGAGAGGCGCTGGCGGGGCAGGGGAAGTTGTGTGCCGGCCGTCCCGGGCCGAGCGGGCTCTGCGGGGCCCCGCGCCGGCCCGCGGGAGGAGAGCGGCTGCGGCGGCCGCCGCCGGGGGGGGCGGGCTGGGGCAGGCGGCGGGAGGGCGCTGCCCCCTGCTCCTGAGGCGCCGCGTCCTCCGCCCGGCAGCCACCTGTGCGGCAAGGGGGGCCCGGCCTCCCGGGAGCCGGCCCCGGGGCGCACCCGTGTCCCGCCGGCGGCCGGGGCCGGAGGTCCCGCAGTGCTGCCCTGCTGCGCTTCGTGGGCACCGAGCCGCCGACACGCGGCCCGGGGCAGCGACTCCTTCCCCACGGCAGCTGCCGTGGCTCCCGGCCCGCGGAGCCCCCTTTTAACCTGGCCGCACGGTCCCGTGCCGGGCCGCGCTCCGGCTTTGTTTACCCCCAGCGTTGTGTTGCGGGCGGCGGGGTGGCTTGGTGCGGCGCCGAACGCCGCTGCCCGAGTGAGTCGGTGTGCACCGGGGCAGGGGGTGAGCGTGTCCCGTCGTGCGGGCGCAGCTGGACTGCGTGTGCCGCACACGCTGCTGCTGCGGGTTGTGTTCACGGGGGACCGGCGGCGGGTACGGTCGTGGCAGTGTGAAGGTGAAACAAAAATGCTGTTACATGGGAAAAGCGGATGGAACGTGAGGAGTTGTTCCTATAGTATTTCCCGTTCTTTAGACATTAAAACATAGATGCAGTGGTAAAGTGATAAATAAAGCACGAGACACCCCTGTTTGCTTATGCAAGAGTGAATAAATTCTGCGTTGCCCAAGTGAGAAGTGGGCACGTATCATATATCTGAATTTAACCACAAGTTGCACTACTCCACACCGTGATTCTTTGTGACTAATCTTGCCAGAGAAGCATTCAGAGTTGTTAATTGTGCGTGCATTTCTCATTAGAAAGTGTAACCTTGCCCTTTGTGGCAAAGAGGTAAACTGGAAACTTCTGATGAATTTTTCAGGTTATGTGCAGTCAATTCAATTACCTGTGGTAATTGGGCTGGGAAGGTTTGAATGATGAAGGAATCCAGGTAGCGCTGATACAGCGGGACACCTTGTGTACAAAAACACCCTGAGAGCCAGAAATAATTCCAAGCTCAGTATCAGCCCCAGGAGTTTATGGAACTGTGTGCCCACGCTTGCTCACGTTCCCGCGTGAGCTGGCTCTGTGTCTGCACCGGTAAGCAGTCCTGGCGCTGGGCCCATAGGACTGCTGTGCAGAGATACCCGGGTGCTCTGTCCACAGTGGGGTTGGTGGTGTTTCTGCAGCAGGCTTCTCAGGGCAGCTGTTTTCATGGCACCGAGATTATAGATGGAACTCCTGGCAGATTGGATCTAGAAAGGCTTTTTTGTTTGTACTTCACACCACACAAAAGGGATTGCACTGTGTGAAGAGGTAGGCTGGTTCCAAAAGCAGTCTGACTCCGCTACACCAGATTTGAGCCAGCGGAAAAACTCTGTGCTCGAATCTGGCAACCAGCATGAAATGTTCTAAAACTTTTCCACTGTCAGCAACTGTGAACAAGTACATATCTCTTAGGGTCATTGTCTTGTATGCTTGCGGCGTTCTTCTTAGAATGTTCTTCCTCATTTCAAATTCCTTTTTTTGTTTGCTCTTCCCATTTAATTTTTGCTCTTCCCAAAGCCCATGATACTGTTTTTCTTGTTGCTGCTTCTCAAACATGGTTTCCTAATATGTCTTCTCCTGTTTCAGTGCTTTTCAGCCCATTTGTATGTATGTATGATTTTGAACTAGTAAGAACTGAAAATTTCAGAAGAGCATGAGCTCCCTCTGAAAATGAGCTGCAGAGCAGGAACACAGAGCAGAAATAGTGGTACATCTGTCCATGTCAGATCCTTCGCTCCAGTCACAGAAATGCCTTTTGCTCTTGGGTCTGGGTTCTTAGCTGGTGCCAGAGCAGAGAGCGGGGACAGTCCTGCCCTCTGGTGTTGCTGACCATGGGGAGAGAGGAGTTGTGGGGCATCTGACAGCAAAATGGGATTGTGGTACTGAACAGTTAAGAATCACTGTTTTAAGGTGGGGAATAACACCTGTGAGTGTTTATCAGGACATGACCGTGTCTGTTTTCCAGGCACGCTGCCTGTTTTCCAGCCGTATCTAGTAGTGCAGTGATGGTGCTGTGTGCTGCCTGGGTTTGCGTAGGCATGTTTTACTGTTGTGATGCCTACCCTTCAGTCTGATCTGCATCAGAATTCACGTAGGTGACCTGGTAAAAAAGCCCGAGCCCAGTTTTGTATTCGCATTTGTGATTCTATCATTTCTTAAAAAAAAGAGGTGGTGGTGGGGTTGTTGATAGCCAGATGCAGCTGAGGCTTGGATATGTCCTGAACAACAGCCTATCTCATCACCGAGCCTTGTTTCAGAGGTTTAAATGCCTGTCTCAGATGTCTCTGTGGTATATCTGGAATATGTGGTGATTCGCTGAGCAGAGCTGCATAGATAAGATAATCCATTTCATTTTAATTGGCAGAGTTGTTTACACATGATCTTTCATATTCCTCTTCTAGAGGAATGCGTATCCATCCCTCATTACAGCTCAGGTCAAAATCCCTCAGCACTTGTAGCAAATCTCTTTTAATTGGTCTCATTTAGCACTCATAAGGTTGTGTTTTAATTCTCTCTCTTCCGAATCCTTTTCCCCAGTCTGTAATGTAATTTATTACAGGATATTTTATAGACAAGCCTCTGGCTGTCAGCAACCTTTGCAGCGTATTACATTTCCAGCTCAACAGGCAGCTGCAGTGGAGTTAGTGGGTGTAAGGCAGCGATGCTGCAGCAGCAGCACACAAGCAGTCTGCAGTGGTGGTGCTGGGCACGAGCGCCGGGTCTGTCTCGGATTCTGGAATTAATTGGGGTGAATGCTCCCGTTTGCTCTCTCAGCTTCTCTAGCCTCTTTGTAGCTGTTGCTGATGCAGGGGTCTTCGAGTTAAATTTTTCCCCTTATAGCTGTCTTTCCAGTCCCCGCAACTGAATGCAAATACATGAAGTTGCTGCTGTTATCTGTCGACAGGCTTCGAGCAGCACAGGATTGGTAGAAAGCGAATGCTGGGAGCGTATTTTTAGAAGGCCCGGAGCAACATTAGCTGTCTTTATGAGATTCACTGTGACTTTCCTGAACACAGTTGCTTTGGTTAATTGAGCATAATGCAAAAAGGTGAGACTCTGCGTTTCATTATGCCTGCACCGAGGCACAGCACCTCTGGCCTGTAGCAGCACAGTGTGCAGGCACAGTGTACCGGTGCAGCTCACGCCTGATCCTGACATCAGCTCTGGGAGTCTCAAAGGCTGGTTGGTTTTTTTCTGAGCTGTGCCCCCTGCCCTTACACTGGCGATTTTCCCACTATAGTGAAACCAGTAGGGAATACGTGCCTCCGCTGCAGCCGCTGGAGCTAAGATTCCAGGCTGTGTGGTGCGGCAGCGAAGGTACAGGCAGACTTTCTGCTTTGCTGATCCTGCTTCAGAGGCAGGAATCTCCAGCAGAGCTGTGGAGCACAGTTATGTCTTTAAAACGCCACTGGAAGATTTACTGGAGTACGTACATCAGAGCTCTAACCGTTCTTTCTGCACAGTGATATTACTCAGGCCTCTGGCAATTGCTGTTTGGGGACTGTTTTCCAATGTAGACCCATATCCAGAAAGGAAGTTATATAGATCACTAGACTCAATCCATATGTGCACTATTAAAAATGTAGTAGAAATCTCTAGACATAAATGATGAATTAATCTTCTGCACCAGGAAGATATCCTCCATCACATTCTTGCCTGTTCTAATATTTTTAGTGCTCTAAGTGATCTAGCAGTGAGTGCAAGGGGGTTGGTAAGCTTGCAGATACAGTTTGGACCTTCTCAGAATATTTGCGGCTTCTGCTGGGCAATGTCACGAGATCTGTTTCCACAGAAGTGGGAATTGGTGTTTGCTTGTTTTTTAAGCTGGCCAAACTCTCCAAACAAGGAGAGGGATCGTCATTGTCTGCCTCTATATATAGACTCAGCCTGCTTTTGAATTTGTTGAGTAAAGCGAATAGTGCAAAATAAGGAAGGACTGCTTCACGCGGCACTTGCTTATGTACTGACAACAGCAAGAAGATGTTCAGAAATACCTGCCTCTACCAAGTGTGTGTGTAGCTGTATGTAACCAAAGCCATTCTTCCTGCTGGGGTTGCAGACACTGAATATCAACAGTGTTTGCAGCTGCTGTCAGGCTGAAATGTTAATGCCTTAACTTAGCCTTAAATACTGCACCCTTTCTTTCCACAAAGTGAATTTAATATTCATCATTAAATACAAATGATGAAGTTAAGCATTAAAACTGACAGCAAATAGATACCAACATTCTTTGTTGTAGCTTTTTTGTTTGTTTGGGTTTGGTTTTTTTTGTTAGTGGTCCCCCCCCCATCAAAGGAGGGTGAAAAGGGCAGACACATTTTGTCCTCTGCTCAGTGTATGGGACTTGTGCTGGTCTCTCTGCTGTGTGTGTGTCATACCGCAGTTAACCATCTTCAGCGCTTTGGTGCATGTTTTGAGTGTGGCATGGGAATGAGGGGGTGTGATCTAGGGTTTTGGTGAGATCTGAGTACAGCTGTACTGCGCTGGTCTGATATGTTTTCTTTCTGCACTGCACTATTCTGAATTCTTTTTTCCCTTTGGAAGCGTCTGCATTAGTGGGAAAGATTGTCTTGGGTGTTTCCTGTACAGCAAGAGACAGCAGGGTCTGTCCCCTCCTCTCCTACCTTCCCATCCCAGTACCATAGCTCACACAAGGAGACAAGGGCTTGCAGGTACCTCCTTAGAGAGGAAGGGTTTGGACAGCAGGGGAGAGCATAGGACCTGGAACTCCATGTGTTAAATGACATGCCAGCAAGCCATAGCTCTCTCCGGGGCTAGGCATCACTGCTGCTTTTGTCAATGTGTATTTTTCCTTGATACTCAGCAGTTCCCTTGGGAGCTGGCTTGGTATTGCTGGTGCAACAAGGAAGGAGGAAAGAGGGACAGCAAAATGACAGTTTTATCCCTTCTTAATCTCTTTTTGCAGTTCTGGTCTGCCATCTGGTCAGTCTCTTTGAATGCATACAACCCCAGCACCCTGCCCTTTCTCCTCTGCTTGTTTCTCCAGGCTCCTACATCCTTCATTTCTGCATCAGAAGCTCTCCAAGAATATGACGTTCCTCTGAGTGGTTCGTGTCAGGAGGCTCCTGTGCGAGGGCCGTTAGATTATGTGACGGAGCAACTTGTTTTTCTTTGATCATGTTTAGTCTTACGGTTCCAGATGATTCTATTACCCTAATATTTTAGTGGTCTTTCAGCTTGTCTCTAATTAATGCTAATTTGCTTGGCAGTACTTCTGAAGTAAAATCAGAGCTTGCATGTGGAATTTAGAGCTCTTCAACAGATCTTAAATTTTAATCACTTTGGTATAAATTCCTCAAAGGAAATAGTGGGATGACAGGCCTTAGCTGTGATAGGCTCCAAGTGGTAGAGATCAATTTAGAAAAGAAGGGAGGCTTGAGATTTACTTCAGAAAGGTTAGAAGAACCCCACAACATTTTGTAAATATCTGGTTTTGTCTTAAGAGCCTCTTACTGAATGGCTTTGAGTTAGCTCTGTAGTCCTACCCAGTGCTTTAAATAAAGTACATGGGAAATTTCATGTCAGAAAATGCTTTTAAAACAGTCAGTTCTGTCATCTCTTCGGTGATTAGAGTTGGACTTAACCTGACTACATGCATGGATGTACAGCTAAAGTGTTCACACCTGAGCTAAGCACTGTACGTTTCTTTTGTATTAGGACACAATTAATTTCACCCTAAAGCAGATGTCTGGACTTGGGAGGTGAATCATACTCTGAAAGTTGTGTTTTTCCACTGAATATAATGAAAACTGAAGGTGTTAGTCCAGATGTAGAAGATGTTAGCAGGACAGATACCTGAGCAGAAGGTAAGTTGAACACCTCCCAGAGTGTTCAACACTAATTTGCTCCTAATCCTGGACTGATTTAATTTTTAATACCTTCACTGATAATTGATTTGCATAAATTTGTCTCATCTGATCTTAGCTACCTGTCCCATCTTTAGAGCACTTTTTCTCTAGGTTTTATTGTTAGGGTTTTTATAGCTAATGCTGATGCGGTGGTTCTGTGCCACTCATACTTTTTTCTGAAAGCTTTTGCAAATGCTGAATGTTACAGCATGTTCTGCAACTGTTGATTGTCTTTGCCTTTGCCCCTGCGGTTAAGTTGTTCAGCTGCCAGGGTTCCCATGTAACTGGTAACCATGACCTTACTGTGGCCCTGGCCAGCCATGCCTGTCCCAGAGAAGTCAGACCAGGTCACGGGTAGATCATCATTCAATTCAAAATCTTAACTGCTGGGCTTATACTTGGCTGTGGAAGCAAGCTGAATGTCAAAATGTCAGATAATGGCCTATGATTTTGTGTTTTTTTCTGTAAAGAGGCAGGTTTCTCTCCTGCACAGTCTGCGGTTTGTACTGCTGGAAGTTTTGACTTTGAACAAATGACAAGGTCAAGCTTGGAGTGGCCCAACACGGTGGCACATTGCGTCTAGATCCCTGAGGTGAACAATGTGATTTCACAGCATGTTGAATAACCCTTAATATTTGACAGCCCAAGGTGAATGAGGAGCACAGTAAGACTGTGAACTCTCTCCAATCTAATTAAATGCAGAAATTTTCAGTGGAGAAGAGGTTCGTGTCTTGGCTGGCTTCTTAAAATGTCATCTTCTTCCATCTGTCATCACCCGTGTCTTGTTTGTGTTTCTCTTCTGGGCATCACCTGTGTGTGGGTCTGTTTAAAGTCTGAGGTACCTTTGAAGTGGTGTCGTTTGTCTCAGCTGTGGAGCTACAAAACTGAAATCATTGGCACCTTACTCTTGGTGAACTGCTTGTCCTTCCAGTTATCAAGGGCTTGCAGAAGTATTAGAGCAGGCAGAAACTAGTGTAGACACTGTATCAATCAGTGCAGAGTGGCTGTGCAGGAGGACTGCTACAGCCTCCTGTTTCATCAGCTGTGTGAAGCTGCTTTCAGGAGAACCATGCGAGCTATCACAGTGTTGAGTGTGTCTTTTCAGTGGGGTAAAGTGGGATCCTGGCCCAGTCCGGCAGCCGTGAAGAGGCAGATTCATTTCAGCATGGAAGCCTGGCATAAATTGCCAGTCTCCACATCTGATCTGTTGTCCAGAACACCTCTGAAACATCAAGCCTCCCCATTTCAGTTACGAATAATGTATTATATAATTTGTTAATTGTAATTTTGTTGGGTTTTATTATTTTTTGTGTCCTGGATTCAGTCAACGATACTTCAGCTCAAATTGTATGTGCTTTACTTGGGGCTGAGTCATAATCATCTTCCTCATACGCAGAGATCTGTCACTGTCTTCTGATTTAGTTTTGTCTGCATGCTTTCATCCATATCCTTCCTTTATGTTCCTGCTTCAGATCTGGCCACTTATATCAAAGCATGATGTGAATAAGCCTGTTTCCCTAGTCAAGACTATCATGAAAACATGCTGTTATCGTGTGTTAGCGTCTCTATTATAGTATCATGTAACTGTGTGTGGAACAGGGTATGTTTCCATGGCCTAAGTCCACATAAACATATAAACACAGAGCTTTCTGCAGGAAAACTTGCTTTGCCTCAAACAAAATATTGATGTTTGCCTTTCCCAGCATTACTTTTAAATAGAAATTCCTCCCTAACCACACATGAGTGTACAGTGCCTGTGGTAGCAGGGAGAGCTTGGAAGTCCCTTCTGGTCTTGCATTGTGTATGTGGGCAGGGTAAGAACAAGCTAGTGTTCAGGGATTGTTGTAATTGCAGTTGGTGTTGAGTATAATGTTTCTCTGAGGTTGCTGTAGGTAATTCTTTTGCATGTGGTAGAGATGTTGTATAATTATCTTATTTATATGTCAGTCCTAGCTTTTCCCCATTGCTAAATGAAAATGGGGTGAAGATGCCTTTTGAATATACTTCTCTTGGTTTGCATTTAAGCTGATGTTACCACTGAAGAAAGTGATCCAATTCTATACTGACCCTTCTCAATATTGACATGACCACTCACAAGCAGGATCAGGAAACTGATGTGGAAATTAAAACAAACAGAACAAAACAAACCTCCTTTTCTGCTATGTTATCATTCTACAGGAGAGAAAAAGTTACTTTGCAGTTGATCAGTAAGAAACCTAGTCAGGCTCAAATGCTTTTGTACTGGCACACCACAGAGCACCTTGGGCATAGGATGAGTTAATGAGGTGCCAGGAGTACCCTCTTTGGAGGACAGAGGTGTGACCACCTGAACATATGCCAGATAATCACCTTAAAAGTACAATTTCATACAGTGAAAGCTGAAGAGGAGTAACCAGCAGTGGTCAGGACAAACTCCAAGAGGATATTGAAACAGGCAGCATAAGAGCCGAGCTGCATGCTCCTGAGAATGAGAGCCAGTAACTGCAGCCCTTCATTGCTGCTGGTTCTTTTCCACTTTTAATTGGACATTGGATTCATTTTTATATCTGTGCTTATCTATGAGGGTAAAGAACGAAAAAATGATAGTAATAGTCATTTCTAAAGGAGAAATGTCCAGGGGAAGAGGAACCAGTCGTTTTGATCAAGGTGCAGACCGGAAAGACACGACACATTATGTCGGAAAGCTGGTTATGTTTCTATAGGATGGTACCTTGTTAAAAAAAAAAAAGAGAGAGATGTTACTGTTTTCCTCAGCATCTTTTGTTAGCCCCTGCCACCGATAGTCTGACCCATACTACTATTCTGGACAGATCTTTGGGGACTGAAATTGTTGTGAGTGCTCAGGCCCCTCCCCTTCCTGCAATTATATCTTCCTGAAATGCATCCTGTGCAAGGGTGAAGAGCAGCGACAGGCAGTGCTGAAAGACAAAGCAGTGGAAATTGATACAGTGTCTGCCCTGGAAGCAAGGCTGTTCTTGAAGGATAGATGTGTAAACTGTTTGGTCTTAAAGTCTATATTGGGTAGTTTTTAAAAAATGAGCAAACTTCTAAAAATAAATACAGACAGACAGACGCCTCTTCATACAGATGTAGGTTGTAAACCACAAATGCAACATTCTACTTCTCCCCGCTGTCATTAGGCTTCAACACCTTGAAAAAGGAGAAAGCATTAGGTAAGGATGCAGAGGTGGTTTGGTCTTCATGGGCTAGTAATTAAGAAACCTTATGCTTGCTTTACCAGGGTGGGACCGATGGCACCAAGCTTGAAAATGAGTGTTAAAAGATCTACTGGGTTTATACCCTTTCTTCACAACCCTTTGGTAAGGGTGTCATACCCCCTCTGCTACTGGCTGTCTGTTGGGATATCTGTAACTTTACCTGGGGCTGTATGGAGTTCCATCTTCCTTTGCAGTCATGACCTTTTCTCATAGCTGTCTTCCAGTGTAGCTATGAAACTGCTGACAAAGCTGGGGAAGTGGTTGCAAGGCTTGTGAGCACACATGCCAGGACTTTCGTGTTGGCCAGAATAAGATGAGGGAGCTCTCAGCCAAATGAAGTGGGAATGACCTTGTATACATAGACACTAGGGTATAATCTAACACTCAAATCTTAAATTTAGATTTCCTACAATGAATTATCTTTAGTTAATTTTTTTTTTTTTAGGAAAATCTTGCCATCTAGCCTGATTCCACCTGTCTTGAAGGAAAAGGAAGGAGAAGCAGAAAGAAATGTTTTGTTTCATGTGAAGTTATGGGAACAGACTGGCTACTGCAGTGAAATCCTGCGAGTCTGAGGACACTCCTCATCCCTTTCTTCTGCCAGTGAGACCGGCCTCACTGAGACTGTAGACATAGAGATCAATGGGGAATATGAAAAGAAAGTAGAAATTACTTTTGACTAGTACTGGCCTGAATCTAACTTCAGGTTGGTGATACTGGTGCAAAAGACTCTTTGTCCTATCACTGTCACGCAAGAGCATCTTAAACAGTGATGAGGAAGTGTCAAATCAAAAATTCTAAGGAAATGTTTGTTAATTTTCCTTGGTTTTGGAAATGGCACATTCTGGGAAGCAGTACATGAGGGCAGCAAGTGCAGTAGTTCTTCCCCTGTCGCAGTTGCTTTGATATGGTGTCTCTCTCCTCAGGAGCACGTCACTCAGTGCGGCTTTTTTGGCTTGGCAAACTTCCTGCACAAGGTCAACATTGCCATTACACTGGTAGCATAGCATCATCATGCTTTAAATGTGCTAGTTGCAGAGGTTGTAAATGACTACTGATTTTTTTTGAATGCCGCAATGTTTAAGTATTCAGCTTGAGGCATTTTATTAAAAGGGCCTCATTACCAGAACAAGTGCCAAGTACTTTAAAAATTCTGTCCCTATTTAATGTAGCTCATATTGGGCATAACTAATCACTGCTAAGCCTTAAAACGTTTGATGTATAGTGAATCTGGAGCAGGTAGCTATGAGACTGGGCAGAGGAATCCCGTTTCTCTTCCCTCTTCAGTAAAAGCTCTTTCTTGACACAAAGGTCCAATTGCTGCTATTTCTTGTATAGTGTGCTGAGCATAGTAATATGTGGGCAGCAACTAACGCAAAGTGCTTTCCTGTCTAGTGTTTCATTGTTCTTTCTGCCTGAGGCTTTGCAACCTTGGTCTTTTTTAGTTAAAATCTTTAAAGAATGGATTATCTGTTTTCACAGGCTTTAGAGGATTTGAAATAGCAGTCACCCTTAGGCATTTGGCTCAAGATTACAGCAATAAATGCATTTACCAGAGCCCCCTGGCCCTTCCAAGAGCCAGGCAGTCATAAGATTACCTCTACCATGTTCTTGTGCTGCTAACTCCAGTGAAGTGTGTCAACCTCTTAACAATTTGAGGTAAGCCCTGTTCCTCCTGGCCGTTTACACTCAGGGGGGATGTGTGTGGTGAGGTTGAGAGCACCTACGATAGGGGACCTTAATTCTTGCTGGGATGTTGGCTTTTGCTACATTAACGATCTGGATTTTCCAGGAGATCAGAGGCCTATTTTGAAAGCCAGCATTGCTTTTTTTCCCCCAAAGCCCAGCAGTCTGAAAATTTCATGCAGCTTTTACATTTTAAAATTGGAATGTAACTTTAATCAATACTGGTGTTTCTGAGCTTTGTGTGCCAGCTGCTATTTCTCTGAAAGATGGTTCTGGGACTGGAAGGCCCCATACCGGAGATTACAAACCAGTTGCCACCCAGTTGTGATAATCTGACGTGGCGTTTTCTGTAAGAGCGCTTCCTGATTGTTCTGTTTAAACAGTGAATGCAATGTTTTTCTTCTGTTACTATGAGATCTGAAGCAGTTTACAGATATCAGGCATTCTACTGTGTTGTTTTAGAGAAAGATGTCAGCTGTCAGAAGAAGACCCAAAACTCGGTGCCAATAAAAAGCTTACATTTTCTAAAGCAGTTCATTTCTGGTTGGAAGAGCTGTTTGTCATCTGACTTTGCACAGGCTGTGCTTTGCACAATGGGACTTACTTTCTTCTAAAGAGCAGCTTTACCTCAGGAAAGTTAATTGTACAGAGAGATCTGTGGTGTCCCTACATCTGAGGTCCTCTGAAGATTTCCACCCCTAACAGATCGTATTGATTTTTGGCAAGTGCTGTTTCCCAGTCTTCTGAGCTGTTCTTATCACACCACGTCGTGCTGCTCATCAGAATTAAATAGCATCTGCTGGTTGGCCACTGTCTTTATCAAAAGACCCCCCCAACACAGGTATGCAACTCGGAAGAGGAGAAAATTCAGTTCTCTTTTTGAAGGTTTTTGTACTTTGCTTCCTTTTTTTTCTTTTTCCTTCCAGTGAGTAAGTAATGATAAATGTTTACTAAACCACACTGTTTGTTTTCAAAGTATATAGTACACATTACCTTTGCCTTGGAAAACTTTCAGCTTACTTTTCAGCAAAAGATAAAAGTATTTAAAGCATTTGTAAACAGAGCTGAGTCAGCTCCAGCACTTTGCCACACAAATTTTCACCAGAGATGCTGGAAGCATGGTGTCTTTTTTTTGTGCTATACTTACTATGATTGCAGCATTTTGTGCTGTAGTTTTAGTCTTTACCGCCACACCTCAATTCCCCTTCTAGGGGAAAAGTAGCCTCAATTTTTCTTTTCTTTTTTCCTTTTTTTGAGAGGTGGATAAGAATTACAAGAATTAGTACCTTAACAAAGCAGCACAGTGGGTTTGTATCTGCACTCTAGAGAATCTGTATAATGGGTCTGTTGTCTTTTTCACTAATGTGGATAGGTGGGATAGGGAAATGTATATGAACTATCAACATGAGTATGTGGTTACTGTGGTTTTGACTATCAAAAAGACTAGCGGTGTATATACAAAATATATATAGTATGTGGTTATTGATATTGCATTGCAGCTAGAATACTCAATTGTGTTCCCATAAGAATTAGCTGAGAGATACAATGTCAAGGAAATAAATGTATCTTAAGCGTGCTTAAGACTTTGTAGAGCTGGTTATAAATTCTGGAGATGCTGTCCCCACTGAGCATGCGTGAGCGTGGGGCTGACCCTGGTTTCTCCTTGGAATTGCAGGTCCCTGCACGTTAGATATGGTCAGCACTGGAGTTGCACCAGAACTGAGAACCTGTACTGTAGTCTGGACTCTGTTGTCTCTGTATAGAGGGGACAGGAGGGAGCTCATGTACTGGTGCATCCAGGGTTTGTGGGCTAGAGCAGCCCAGCATACAGGCTGATCCTTGAAGGAGACGGAAGCTGAAGCTGTAAGTTGTGGGTAATGAAGACTATGGCTGTTGGAAAAAGATGTCTTATTCTGTAAAATGAATAGGGTTCATAGGAATAGTGGGCTTGCTGAGGTGCCAGTAGGCTTTTGGGTGCTAATGAAATGGAAAATATTGCATCAAGAGGGTACCGCATCTGTCAGCTTATATTGCCAAAGGGGAAATGTCAGACAGGGAACTGACAGATGACCAGCAAGGATGGGTAAGTATGGCATGAGGAGCATGGGAGGGTTAGATTATAGCATGTTAGGTTGGAGAGACAGGTTTTGGAGGAGAAAAGATGAAATAGCAAAGATACAGATAGGAAGAAGTAGATGGAAAGGTTTGTAGCACCTTCTTGTGCCTTGGATGGAATCCAGGTCTCTCAGTCTGAAGACCTAGCTGTCACAGGACATCTAAACCCTTCTGGACATGCTGCTTCCATTTTATAGTTCTTCCACAGTGAGAACAACCGCCTATAGTTGCTATAACGTACAGCTAGCTCAAGGTGCCTCTGTGGCAGATCAGGTGATAGCTCTGTCCATTTGATATCAGTGGGATGATTATGTAGTGGAATTCATCATTTAGGATTTTCTTTTAACGTAGAAACTGGTGACAGGAGGAGAGACACACAGAGGGGCATGTGTGTGGATGTACGCCACCACATTCATATGTTCTGGAGGTCGTCAGGACGAACACTCATAAAATAGAACATATCAGCATTAATTTTGCTTATACAACCTTAATGCATCCCCCTTAAATAAAACTATTTCTGACTGACTTGGATCATGGAAATTACAGGGGGTATGGTGTGTGGGGTGTGTGTGGTAGAATTTTCATTTTTCAAAACTTGCTCTTTTAATTCTATCATCTATACATGTTTTATTGTAATTATTATATGGGAGAAAGCATGCTACAGATTGAAGGTTTTCTCCTATCTACTGGTATTAATTGAACTTTTGGAACCTAGCAGTGTGAGTTAAGCGAGCAGTGTTTATGTATTAATTCTTCTTACTGGTGTTATAGAGTGGTATGTGCAATTTGCAGTCTTGAAGTACTAGATCTTGGGAGCAGAACTTGCTGTGTTCACTAGGATCTTTTTTTCCCTGTCTTTGGGGAATAGTGAGTTGCAAAAAAAGTCATACCTTGAATTACTTCCTGTGTTTTGTCCTTCGGTCTTCTCTTCGGCGACAGTAGCATTAGTTCTTGAACTAAATGATAGTGAAGCTTTGCTATCATGCAGGGAGAAAAACCCATTAATCTAAGCACTTTTAGGGAAAAAGGAAGTGGTGAGGTTGAGGGTGGGAGGTACTGTGAAACACTTAATATACAGCTTATGAATCAGTAATTTCCTTTCCTTTTGCAGTCATCATGTCCAGATGGGGTATTTTCTTTTTCCTTATCAAACCAGCCTCTTTTTCTACCCTGTTTCTACCCAGGGGGAAATCCTGCAAGAATAACATGCAGTGGCAGAGGTGTTTTTCAGGCCATGAAACTTAGAGCAAGGAGACAGGGAGGAATCCACTGCTGGAGCAGCAGATCCCATAGATAGTAGGATAAATGATGATCAGATCCTCTTCTAATCTGTCTACTGCATATCGTAATGACTCAGATCTCTGACAACCCAGAGTTTGTCTTGCGTTTGAAGAAGTGTGCAGCTTCAGAATATATTATAACGTAATAGCTAACATGCAGTCTTCAGGCGAACCAAGTTATTGTGGGTGCCTGCGAGGAAACCTTTTCAGACTCAAGACTGAAGGAATAGTTCAGAGGGGTATGTATGGCTCCCTTTTCATCTCAGTAGCATATTACCACAGAGTCGTTTCAGTAGTTACCTTTCTTCAAGTTTCCTTTTGAGGGGAGAAAAGATACCACCTTTTCTTACTGTGTTCTACATCAAGAATTCCATGTTATTTTTTCAGGAGGATTGCTCCTTTTGTAATTTATATCTGTAGGGATTTAAATTAGTGGAATTGCTGTGTTTTCTGTAGACTTGAGTATCTTTTGTTACATTAGTCCTGTTTGTGTTGCACTCGGTGATGTAGCTGAGCAGTCCTGTGATCTGGTACTTTATTCCCAAGCAGTCCTGAACAAAAAAATCTCTGTGATCAGTGGCTCATTAAGCACTATAATTAAAGCAGACCCATGTTTCCACATTACCTGGTTCAATTCCATGTCTTCACATTGAAGAGACCAAAGAGATTAACAATCAGTTGATCACTGTATCAAAACAACAAAATGCTTCACCTCTGCTCTGTTACAAGGCCACCTTATCGTAACACTGCTGCTGGCAACCTGCATGCAGATTTTGAGGTGTATGACTCGTCTGTAACTTTGTGGAAAGTCATTAGTTTTCAGAGTTGTGATTGGTTTTTAAATGATACTTTTTATTTATTTAGGCCCAGGAGATTTCCACTAGAGAAGGGAGGAGTCTTTGCATCCAGAAGTTTACTTCTTGGAATGGTCAGCATACAGATCGAATGAGAAGTATAGGAAACAGCAAACACTGGTGTGCCTGCCCGCTGACCCATGGCTTGTGGGGTCTTCATTTCCCTGCACAGGGCTGGTTGCAAGCCACCTGCATTTTGTGGGGGGGGAGGAGGGCTGGTGGTGGGAGCGGGCATTGGATCTTGTGGAGCCGGGAAGTCGGGGTAGGAGACAGCCGCAAACTTTGCCGATGGGTTTAAAAAACAAACAGGAAGTGAGTCATGTTCCCCTACCTCTGTCAGCAACACCCACAGGAAAAAGGCGCTGGATACATGCTTCCATGTTAAAGAAAAACCATATTGTGCAAGGTGTTGGGGCTTGGAAGAGAAACTTATGGAGAAGAGGGGAAACTGATGGAGAATAGTCTTTTTTAAAACGTTTTTAAGAGGGACTTAAAGGAAATGTTGATTTGTAATTGACCTTTTCATTTTTCACCCAACGTTTGTTTTGGCTGTTTTGAAGCTCTAAGTAGTTTGTGCTAGAAGTTACTTTATGGGATCAAATGGAAAACGGCATTTGCTTGAGGGCTTTTTGTAAAATGCTCTTGCCTTTATGTCGTCTGCATAACTGTCAGTACTATGTCAGGGAAAAGGTAAAACCAGGTGAATTGAGTAGAACACAGGTTACTCTTTGGAGATAGTTAAACTGAATTTTCAGTAATGCAAGGAGGGTAACAGGATAATAGTAGCCTGTTACACAGGGCAGGTCTTTGTCCTGTCTTAGTGTTTGTGGGTAGATCATGTGCTATTGTTTTGTTTTTTCACAGGGCCTGCTAAAATGGTGGTTTTCCAAGTAGGTACCACTGGATTGTGTCGCAGATTCACTGGAGGAGTGTGCGCACTGGATAGGGTAGCAGTAGTTGCGGTGTTTGTAACTCTGCTGCTTCAGAGAGTGAATACTCAGGCAGGTGGGACCATTTTCACTTGCAGTTGTGTCGACAAGGAGGAACTCGGCAAATATCCATCATATTTAACTCCTTATCATTAGATAAACATGATAAACCTCAAGAAAAATGCTGTTTCACTGATGTTTTGGTATATGACCAGATTGAATGTTTCTGGCTCATCCACATCATAGAATCATAGACTAGAATAGAATCATAGATTGAGCACTCTTTGTCATAATGCCTCTCTGAGGTGCCAAAAGACCTTTTTTCATATGTCCTGAAAACACAATGTCATTGATACTTGGTCACTGCCAGCATCAAATGGTTTGAATCCATTCCATAAGCTCCTGTCGTTTCAGAATTAGTGGTGATCTCATCGTTAGGCCTACCAGAGACATCCTTTAATGTTTTTAAAATCATTGAATCATCATTTCTAATAAATGGAGAGATTATTTGACCCAGTAAAGCCCTGATGGCTAACATCGGTGAGATAATACCAGATCTCTAACAGTATTTAGATATCTGTCCATCTTTGCTAGTTGTCAATACGCAGAAAACTGAAATCAAATAAGAGTTCTCTGAAGATGGATAGCAAGCTATTTAATCTATTTCAGGGCTTCCTGTAATTGCAAGAGATGAATTACTGACTATGTGAGGTTTCTTAACTGGGGAGGGGGTCACACACTTCCTATTGAGGTTTTCAGATGATGGAGGGAAAGCTGGTCAGCACACTGACGGGGGTTTGGTTCCAGCTTCGGTTAGCGGTTCTGGCCAGATCAGGATAGAAGATCCACTTCATGGCAGTGAAAAATATACTCGGCCTGCTCTAACAATTTGGGGTGGATGAAGAGGGCACATTACTATATTGGAATCTCTGAGTTGCTTGTTGAGTGTTTTTCTTTCTGTCAGTTAGCCAAGTAACCTCTTTCAGTAATTTTTAGGTATCGTTTGGGTTTTGTATATGCTATTTTCATAATTCTGTGAAATAGCATCGTGAAGGCTCTAACTGCTGCAAACTTCACATCCCACAGGTAGGAATTCTGTCTGATAGCAAGTTCAGAAGAACAGTACTCCAGCATTTGTAAGCTGCTACACTTGTTCCCACTATCAAGGAGGAGCGTGTCTTTCTAATATAGTACAGTTGTGCTGACATGTGCTCAGAAAACGCAGCAGCCCTTTAAAAACTGTATTTACCATCATTCTTCATGATAATGGTATTGCTGATAATTTCATTATGAGATTTTGGTCCTCTTGTTCCTAGTCCTGGGTGTTGAGCTGTGAGGGAGGTGCTCTGAGCTCTGCTCTTAAGCCCAGATGCAGAAGGTGCAGCATGTGTATTGTTGGTAGCTTTCATACTGATTACAGCAGATTGCAGAGTACTTCTATTGATGAAATAGTTTCTCTGTAAAGGAGATATTGATGATTTCTTGTTTCAAGTAGTAGTTTAGGAGTGGATAGCTTGCTGTCATCAGAAAGGGAGACTGTTGGTGATACTAGAAAGTAACAAATTTGGTTCTGGCCAAAGGAAGAATCTTTCATTTAGTGCACAAATTGGTCTGTGGAACTCATTGCTGCAGTACATCACTAAGGCTAAAACTTTGTGGGGTCAAAAGTAATCTGGTATTTATGTGTTAGGAGAGTAGTAATTATTGTATAGACAAATCCTACAAATCAAACCAAACTTTTTAAGGCCTTTTGGAAGGAATAGACAGCTTCCTTGAGCTTACTGTATCCCTAAGTGGAAAGGATAAGAAGGACTGCTTTTCCTGATGACTATTTTATGGATTTGTCTTCACGGATTTCTTCTGCTAGTTTGAAATACCTGGAACTAGACAAATCGTACAGATGGTAGATTACTAATGTGAATGAGTTTTAGGCCAATTTCAGAATGCTGGTTTTGTGTCCTGTATAATTTTGAAGTGTTTTAAATAACTATGATTCTCACCAGACCACAAAACAATTATGAATATCCCACTAAAAACAAGGTGTTCTATTCAGGTTATTATAGTGGTGATAAAATATTAGGTAGAAAGGTATTCTGCAATGCAGAAAGGCTACTTAAAATAAACACAGGCTTTTGACAGAATTGAGGACTAATGTAGATGTGTTTTTTTTCTTGAGGTATCTTCAAAACCTCTAGCAGAGAGTAGACCTAGTTGTTATTTGGATGGATCTGGCAAACAGTAGCACATCATTAACCTGTTCCCAAATTATGTTTGATTTAAATTCCAGTGTTATCTGATTTTGGACTGAGTCTGTCCGCTGCTGTGTTTGTCTAAACCTTTGTCCTTGTTGCAAAACTGAAGAAAGGTTAGAGGCCTCTGCCGGTGCCTGTGCTCAACCCTTGCTCCACAGGATCATGGCTCGTAAGTGGGCAGCTGTGTTTCTGTACTGCAGATGCGGGTTGGATACGTGTGCATTGAGAGGTGCTCTGGCAGCCTGCTGATGTTGCTTTGTCATTTGCACATGAAAAAGTTGTGTATTACCCAGTACTACTCTGCCACACCTGAAGTGCTGGGCCATGTTGCTACAGAGCAGCCCCGTTTGGTTTGCTGTTCATAGCACTGATGCTCCCTTGAGGCATCAGGACACAGCCAGGCCTTGACAGGGCTGCCCGCACCTTTTCTGGCCAGATTGCTTCTGAGTTAAGCATGCAATGCCACAGGCTAGAGTGAGGGAAATTGAGTTGGTGTATTACGGACACAGGCACAAGATTATTTTCAAAGCAGTCACTACCTCTCCTAAACGAAAAGGTTTCTTGCGGTTTTTTTGTGCAGAAAGGTAATATTTAGATCCTTTTTGGTTCTGTTAGTCCCATTTTTTAAAAAAATTCATTTGCTCCACATACTTGTTACCTGCAGTTCATGAGCAAAAAGACAGATCAGCAAACGTGTGATTGATAGAATACTGACACTATATTAAGGAGTTATTGTTTGCTATTCATTCAACCATTAGATGCCAATAAATTGATTATATCGGTGTATCACAGAGCATGTTATCTTTTGATTGTGTGAAAACAGAGTAAGACTTGTCAGCAGTAGAAGAGCTGAAAAGAAACTGTTTAAAGCAATCCAAGCATCTTAACTTTGGGCATCTTTTTGCATTGATGCATCTGGCTTACACATTTTCACCTGTGCACTGGAGTTTCTTCGGCCTGAGCTCCATGCTCTTTTTTACTGTGGTGTCAGATATTGGCCTCTGAGAGAGGCATGACTGACTCGATGTGATATCACAGTTTATAAATAGGTCTAGAAAATTAGGGTGTACTCCCAGTTAGGGCTGAGCTCTCTATGTGCGAATTGCATTGGTGGACCAGTACTAGCGTGGTAAGGGATGTTGGTGCCAGGAGCTGAGGTGTGTTGCGAGTGGTTCGTGATCTCATGATTGGAATAGTAGAGGAGGGACTAGGGAGGAATAAAAGGACATGTGCGTTTTTAGCCAGTGCCTTCTGGTTTTTTGTTTTCCTCATTAACAAAATCACTCAGTGTGTGTTAATTAGTTTAGATTTTTTTTTGCTACCTGCTTGTATTATCTCAAAGTCCCAGTGATACGATGAGACATGTTAGATAAAGATTTTCTGCATATGGGCTGATGGAAGAATACAATGCAAACGGGAAGAAGAGAAGCCTCTTCATAAAGTGTTTGAATAGAATACATTTAGATGCCAAAGGCACTTTTGTGTAACCGCTGTTACTTAAGAATGGTGGTTTATTTTATAATGTACTGGAGAGAAATTAATGCTGCTGGAAAGTTACTTTTTCTGTATAGATATGTAATATTCTTATATCTGTCCTCTTTTAGCATATGGTCATTGTGCGCAGTGCTTTATTACTATCTTCTCTTGTCCCACCATTTTCCTTCATATCCTGTCCTTTGTCCTCAATGCTGAAATTAAAATTTATTTAATATTGCTAAAACCAGGGATTCTGTTTTTAGCATATTGGGGAATAAATCTGTGGTTGGAATTGTTTTCATCCGAGCTGAAATTTTGTCTGCTTTGCTGCATTTTTTTGTGTGCTAGTTGAAAGGATATTGGCCATGTATTACTGCATATGTGGCTGGAAAGGATATGTGGAAGTGAGAGGCAGAAGCTGGTATTTTCTTTCCCTGTATTTTTTTTAAGACAGAAACTAAATGTAGTGAGTGTTAAACAGATGGTTATGTTGTCTTATAATAAATATTTGAAGAAAATTAAATTATGTCCTGCCTGTTTGCTGACGACAGTTCCAGCCGCCATAGTAACAGCAGTAATAATAATGGGAGGATTTACAGTGTATTTATTTTTTAAGTCTCAAAGTGAGGTACCTAGGAAGGTCAAATAAGGAGATTTTATGGTTTTTTTTTAAATGTGGGAAAGATCAAGTGATGTGCTTGAGATCATCCTGCACGTCAGCGAGTCTCTTGAAAGAGCATGCAGGTCCCCTTGACTTCCAGGCAATATGTTTCCATTTTAAACCATGCTGACTTGCAAATATTTGAGCATTTCCTTCAGAACTTGTTTGACTGTTTTGTTTTGGTTTTTTTTTTAATTTCAACTTAATTGTTCATAAATATTACCTTGCAAAGAGGAGATGATAAAACTGGACTTGCATTCCTGTCCGGTGTACTTGAGCAACAGGCTTGCTATGAAAAGTCTACACTGAAGGCCCTCCTGAGAGCTTTGTTCTGAAGAGGAGAAGGTGGTGGATGCCAGAGAGATGATGAAGATTTAGCTGAAATGAGAGGTTTTATTTATACAGCTGAGCTTCGTCTTGTGATATTAATAGTGTACAGGCATTTCTCTTGGATGGAAGGGTTGGATTCTGTATTTAGCTGAGGTTGGTGTGCTACTCTTTCTGACACAAGCCAGAAAATCCCATTGCTATTTTGCTGTTTGCATGCATTACCTTATCTTTACTGAGAGAACTCTCATTTTCTTCTCCAAATCATTCCAGTGTTGCTAGATTGAAAGCTCTGTGTGAGAGACAGGGTGAGAGCAAGAACTGTTTCATTTCACTCAAAGGTGAGAAGGTAGGACAGCAGGCTGGATCCAGAGCAGCAGCGAAGTTAATCTGCCCCTTGGTACGCCTCCTTTTCTAAGGACTTTGCAGATGTGCTGGAAAGCAAGTTGAGTTTATGAGCTGTCCCAATTACCCATTTCCTAATGGGTAACTAACTTTTACTGATACTTTTCTGTTCTCTGACAGGAAAGAATTGTATCGCCTGATAGAAGCGGAATTAGTTCTTATCACATGATAATTTGTGTGGTGGGAGTAGTTTGCTGCTGTATTACAGCACAGCATATAGTCTGGAGTGTGAGTGGGATGGTTTGGAGGCTTTTTTCCAGTTGGTTGGGAGAGAACAAGGCCTGGGATTCTTCACTTCCTCCAGAAAAAATTGTCATCTGCCCCAGCTTAAAGACATATTAATAGCATCCTGATCTCTTACATGCGCGGTTGGTCCTGTTGCCTGGATACAAACATAAAGTGATTAGAAAGCAATCATTAATATAAAATGAACAAAATAGGTCATAAAAGTACACAGTTGGGTGTTTTTCCTCTGTACACACTGTGCATGTTGTTACTTGGCTTTATTCTTGCTTGTTGCAGATTGTGCTTTGCAGTAATACTGTGTTAGGCTTTTCACTAAACTGCCAGTATAACCTCCATATTTTTTGCCAGCTCTCTCTGTGGTTTCTTCCCTGTTCTTTGAAATAAACCCATATCAGTTTTTCTTACATCATTTGTACCCTTCTGTAATCTCTTACCTTTCGTGTGTCTTTGATCAAATGCTGTCTTGTCTTCTTAACTGCTTTCAGTATGCTATTGTATTTTTAGTTTCGGTGTGCTGCATTAGTCTTCTTGGTAGATATATGCACTCTGTTGCATAAAGGAGTGTTAAACATTGCTACAAAAGCCCCTTGTTTTTTAACATCTCCCTGTGGTCTTGTAATGGATTTGTTAGGGCTCTGGGGAGATGTCCCTTCTAACCTAGTTTCTGGTTCAGCTGTTCTCTTTTCCATCATTTCCTGCAGCATTTCCGATTTTCTTTGTGAAAATATATCCTCACTTTTGATGCCATTCTTACCTCTTTTTGCATACTTTTTCAAGTGTAGCTGAAAATATGTGTGACAGGCTTGCTAATGTTTCTTCAGTTAATCCTCTGTTTCTTAAAGCCTTGTCACATGTAGAAGCACTGTACTTTAACTTGAGGTGTGATTTTTCTCTTTCCGGCTGTTGTAGTAGCACTCCATATTTCTTCTGTTTTTAAGGGTGAAGTAACTAAAGCAATTTTTTAGTTTTCATGACTTAATAACCAACTGCTAGAGGTAGACTGCAATGACTGAGTTCTTAGTTTGCCTCAGTTGCGAAATGAATAGTTCACTTAAGTCCTGCCTGCGTAGGCTTTTGGTATGAACTGGCAGAGAAGGGGGACGAATGAAAACAGTGATACTGGCTTCCTAAATTCAGGACAGTAAAGAATGAAAGTACTTCTTGCTTTCTGTTCGAGAATTGTTGCATGTTGTTTAGCTTACCAGTATTACTGTGAATGAGTGGTAGGTGCAGGCATCTTACATCTGTGTTACTTGGTGATTAGGGAAAGGAATGCAGGAGGATTGTTTCATGGTTAATGTGCTGTAACTGGGATTAGAAAATTTGACCTAGGTCCCTTGCCCTACTTTTCATGTGAACTTTGGTAGTTACTGCATTGCTGCCTCGGTTCTGTTTTAGTGAAATAAGGATAATACTTCTAATACTTGTGTGCTATCATGGTTTCTTTTGAAAAGTATGTGGGACAGGGCCTCTCTTCTGTAAGGCATACAGAAGTCTGATTGTATATACAGATATCTGATTGCATACACAGATACAGTTCCGTGCGTGTGTGTGTTTGGATAGATACATAGTATATAGCAGTCCTAACCTTGGCTGAAGCTTTTTGATGTGTGCAGTAATGTAAATAACAGTGAGAGTTTAGTCGAAACAAACTGTTTGGTCGCAAAATATGGCTTCCTGGTTTTAACTGTAGGTGACGTTTTTAGGTCTGGCCATAAATACTGTATGATAGCTTTCAGAACTCATTCGTCCATGCACAAATACATAAAATAAAAAGTTCTATCCATCATTTCATAACTTTATGTCTTTGATATCATGATTAATTTTATTATAAACCCAGTCTCCTTTTAGCTTACTTTGCATCATAAAATGCACTTATGAGAAATAAAATATGAGAAGATGAGAATGCTATATCCATCCAGAGATATGATATGTGTAGTACAGTGTTCTGTTTCCATTAGTACCTGATGATCAGTTGTTTTGGAGGAATTGATGACGTCTCCATAATGGACAATTATGTAATTATGAGTGAGAGTCTCAGAAACATTCAAGAGATTTAAGCACAAACATCTTACTCAAAAGCAAGGAGGTTAAAAAAAAGCCAACAAGCTATATAAATGCCTCTTTCTTTTGTGTTTGTAGAAACTAAAGATGTTTCTGTTTTCGTCTATTTTCATATTTATTGCTGGCTTTTACTAAAATACTGCTCTGATAATGGATTATCATTATCATGATGCTGATAGTGTGAGTGGCTTCTTCTCCCTTAATTCCTCCCTTCCACTTTAAATTACTTGACTTTTAATTTTACTGTGTGTTTTGTTGTTGCTTAAGGTAAACATCTTGTTTAGGCAATATCTGTCAGCTGCACAAATATTGAACAGCAAAGGCTAGCTTAGTAATAGGCTTGGAGGAAAAGAGCAGGTATTGTAGTGGATCATACCTTGTACATGAGTCAACAATGCAAATAATATATATGAAGGAGCCCAGCATGTGAGACACGTAGTCTTTCTCTCTACTGCGACCTGGAGCGATGGACTGTTGCAGCTATTTTTGTACACCATACTTGAGGAACGATGAGAACCAACTGCAAGTAGCTCAGGAGAAGGTAAGGCTGGAGAAATTGAAATAATTTTAAAAATCAAAAGTGTGCTGCAGAGAGAAAAAGAACAATTTCTTCTCTGTGTTCACACAGGGTAAGACCGGGAGTAAGACTCGGTTCACTAGGGTAAGACTCAGATTGCGGAGTCAGAGTACACTTTAGGAAAAACTTCCCAGCAGCACAAGCAGTTAAGCAGTAGACTGGATTGCCTAGGGACCTTCTAGATGCTCTGTCCTGGAAGATGTTAGTTAGCAGAGACAACAGGCAAATGTGTCAACAGTGTTTTAGATATCACTGATCCTACCTGAGAGAATTTCCTTCCAAGCCTGTTGTTTGTGGATGCAAGGGTACCAGGATTGTTTCTATATAGCTTCCCTTCAGTTTTAAGCACAGCATTCTTTGCTCTGATAGTTTTCATTGCATTTTCTTGAGGATTTTTTTGTTCTGCTAAGTACAGTTTCAGTCAAGGTGGACTTAAACGCATTAAAGGTGAAGAAGTATGTTAAGAAAATGTACATTAAAGAATGTTAATGTATACATAATGTCAATATTATTTTTTCGAAATGTCTTGTTTACTTTTTTACCATACTGGTTCAATGACTGTTTTCACTGACACACAACATAAATTCTTACAGAGTAACTGCAGGTAATTTATAGCACGTAATTAAAGACCTCCCTCTCTGTTTTTTCTGTCTTTCTCATTTTCTGTGTTGCTGTGGCCCCAAACTGCCCAACAGCTCTCTCTATTAGAACTTCCTAATGTAATCCACATTATTCTGTGTATTCAACCTCCATCAGTGGAAGTTGTGTTCAGTTGAAATAAAATTTCAACTGAAAACAATTTTGCTTTCTTTTGCAACTGTTTAGTAACAGCCTGAAAGAAAATAGATGCTAATCTTTGAGAGCTCTTCAAATACCTTCTTCCATGCTCAAAACTGATCAGTGATTCTTGTTTTGTTTCTTTTTGCCAGTTTCCTGCTTGTGACAGTACTTTGTTCTTCTTGCCTTCACAGTGACTTGAGTAGCCCTTTGTGAAGGACTTGACCAAATCTTTTGAGAAAGTTCCATTAAACAATGTGTTCTTGTATTCCTTTACTCCATCGGGTTTTTTCTAATCCTTGAAAGAATGCAGCTCCTTAACAGATCTACCTTGTGTTCAATTCATCTTGTCCCCCCAACTATGCAGAAATCGTCGGTGTTCACATACTCGGAAGGATTCTCCTTCCCTCTGTTCCTGAGAAGTCTTTGGGTTTTTTCAGACTTCCCAGTTTACAGGATTTCAAGTTTAGTTTCCTATGCTGAAGTGGTGCTTACAAATGGGGGAATACAGGACCAGTATCGCATGGGCATTTTTCAGTGACGTAAGTTCTCACACAGTCTCACTCTTCTCCTGTCCCTGCATGATCTGGTGCATAGTGCCATTGCAAGTATTTGTGCAGATGCACAGTGCTCTAGATCTGAAATTGAAAAATACCTGGCTCACCACAGCATATGCCAGCACAGGGCAATGGCGGCAGGACAAACGCAGTGTGCAGCTGGCTAATGTGTGAGGAAGGGAGATACCTGCCGTCTTCTGACAGTGCTGTTGGCTTAACTGTGTATCATACCTGGCTTAAAATATATTGCATTGTCTGCTTTGGTCTCTTCCTTTTGAATTAGGGTAATGTAGGAGGCTGAGAGTGGGAAATTCTCAACAAAGTCACAAAAATGTAAACACAGTAGTGCTGAACAACATGTTTAGCCATGTGGAGACCTCAGTGTTTCTTACTGAGAAATGTGTGTTTTTAACACCTTTATTACAGGCTGTTGTTTTTTGTTTTGTTTTTTAAAACTTCTAAGATGCTGAATGTTGGAAGTGAATCAAATGTAGATGAAGACATAACAGAGAAGGACTAGAGATACTAGAAATAATGAGAGAGTGTCAAAATTAGGTATTTCCCGTTTGTGGGGAGAATGTAGTCAAAAACAGTTTAACCTGAAATGTGTTTGCGTGTGTGCCAGGGGAAGAGTGAAACTGGGAAAGCACTACTGTTTTTCCAGGCACCGGAAGCCTTTGGGGTGAGTAGCAGCACAGCAGATGAATCAGTTTGCAGATGCATCACGGCAACAAAACCCAAAGTAACATGGCTTTGGGTTATACAAATTAAAGAGAAATTCCTTCTTGAACAACTGTGAGAGTTAACTTGCCAAGTGTGCAGGCCCAAACATCTTGTTTCTAGACAGATGTAAACCAGCTGAAGAAAGCTGAGGGGTGAATGACAAATGGAGTAGAGACCAAGGGACTGATGAGCAAACATGCCTACCTTGGCTATGTGATAACTAGAAGCGTATCTGAGAGACGTGATAAGAGCCTGCAAATATTTGAAAGGCACGTACATGAAAGGTAGAAACTAATTAATTTAGGAAGGTGAGAAGAGGCATAACTATAAAACAAGGGAGTGAGATTATGAAATATATTAAAGTATGGAATATTCTGCCCAAATGAAAGGTTGGAAGAACAAGTATATATGAACAAATATATAAGATTGGTAGAAAGATTCAGGAAATAATCTAACATCAAAGAGTCAGCTTTCTGATGAAAATAGATTGAATAATTTAGTAAGTCTCTTTTACGTATTTAATTTATGTTTGCTTTTGGGGTATTAGGGCAAGTTGGCAGCCTCTCTAAACTCTTTAATTTTACCTCCCTAGTGCTTCCTACCGACTGAAATCTACATTATTGCATACCAATCTTAGATGCTGTCTTTCTTTAGAGAAATGTTTTAAGAGGGAACAGTTGGGCAAACAATGTAAAAAGATGTAAGAGGAGAAGAAAGGTAAGCTGTGGGAATGACTTTCAATGACTTTTTCTTGCTACATTCTGCCTAAAAGCTGTAGCTGCAGATAAAAGGGAGCAAACTAATACCAGGTGTAGAGGTTTAGTTTTGTTCCTGTTTACATCGAGGTAAATGATGGTGAAGGAGCTCCCAGACTGTGAATTACTATTTGTGTAAGTGCAGCCAACCTGCAACTGATGGGATGGTAAGAACAGGAGTAAAACCCTATTAGTATAGGGGAAGGCAGAGAATTTTTCCTTAATGAAACAAAGTGCATGTGCATTTTAGCCAGAAAGTCAGTTTGACTGCATGTGAGAGGATGGAGAGATGCTCTAAGTAAAAGGCATTCAAGTTCACCACTACTCCTAGTGGCTTCTTGTTTTGGATAGATGTCAAGTACCTGCTAGGCTCTGGTGGAACAAAGGAAGACAACAAGGAGCTGCCACATGGAGCTGTGGCCTGAGTTGCTGGCTTGTGAGCGGAAGGACATGGCTATGCTTGGTATTTGCTGGCTGACTCCTGTTGGCTGGAAGGCAGCCATGGGATTAATTTTGAGGTGATTATTTAAAGAATTTGGAAATGTACCAGTTTTGAGGTTTTCCTTTGTAAAGCAAAAACCCTAAAGCTTAGTTTTTAAACAGCACTAAGAGAGAGTGCATTTATGATGCTATATTGTATTTCTGTGCATTGTCTCTGTGTGCAGTCTGTGCAAGGATTTAAGCTGCTGTCCAAGCTATGTTCATGACTTTTTCGTCATGAACAAAGGTGTTCACATGAAATTTAAAGCCAAGTTCTGGTGCCGTGATGCTTACAAAGTCATGGGAGTTGCAGTGCTCTGACTGGTGAACTGTCGGTTCTTAAAACAAACCAGGAGGTTCTTAGCATATTCTTCCCTTTCCTGGTTTTCCTTTTATATAATTGGGGATCAGTTTCAGAGATTAAGAAATACTGTCTTCACTTTCACTTGCAGTGTTTTTAAGGAGGCACAGTAGTGTGTGCAGGATCTTGTTGAATAATTCGTGTTTAGAACAAAGTGATTGTTTGCTCAGCACCTGTTCAATGATCCTTATATGTGTATAAAATAAAGTACTCTTTGATCTTCCTTTCCTGTGTATCTCTGATCTAGACCCATTTTACTCTTTGGTTGTTTTTTTTATTTTCCCCCCAGGTGGAGGGTGTGCTTGTGAGCCAGCCGTTGTTGGCTTTCGCTCTCTGTGCTGGCTTCTGAACAAAGGTGCTGCTGAAAAGGTGAGTACTTCCATCCTCTTTGATGCAGATTTATGTTCAGAGGAACTGATAAATTTAGACTCGCCAAACCTGTCACCTTAAACCGTATCTAGGTTTGCAGTGGAGAAAATCTAATCTACTAGCTCATAAAATTGTAAGCATTATCTGTCAAAGCACTGTTAAATTCTGGTTTAGTGTAAATAGTGCATTCTGCAGCACTGCAGAGCAGAGAAGTTGAAAGGTGGGCATGTTTCATTTCTTGAACAGGTCTGAATTTAGAGCTAGAGATATCTCTGAGATGCTGAAAATAAACAGTAATAAAAATATGATTTCTACCCTATGACCAGCATGGGAAGGGGTGGCTGAGAGGAGTGCTTGACTACCCGTTTCGTACATATTTGTGTGAATTCTTCATCAAATCTAGTGTCTATCACATCAGCTGTCTTCTGAAAGTAGCTGAGGTACCTCAGCATTAACTGAAAGAAAAAGAAAACAGGCTTTTATCAAATCGAGAAGGCTATTTATGAGATGGGAGATAAGCTTAATGGTATTGCTCTGCTGTGAGTACTTAGCAGGAATTTCTCAAAACCTTTCCCTTCAGTCAGTGAAATGCCGAGTGTGGCAGGCATGCAAAGGTGCAGTGTGTGTGGGGATGTCGTTTTACAAGTGTTTCCAATTGGCAGTGAATAGAGTAAAACAACAGAGGATTAGCACCAAAGGGAACTTTTAAAAACTTTAAAAGAGTTTAAAGAGTGCTTTATGGTTGAGAAATAATGTTTGTGCTTTATCTGCACGCAAACAAAACTTTGTTTATAGGAAAGTATTAGTACTGTAAGGAAGGGTAGATAAAAGTAAGTATGTGATACAGTAAAGTCTATATTGGTCTGTTTTCCATGCGATTGCATTAACCATCACAAACGCAGATGTCATCCATAAGGTTTGAAGATCGTTCTTCAGGAGCATCCATAAGACTTTATGCTGTCTGATGTTATGTGTGTACTGGTGTTATGCAGACAATTTTCTTTACACATATTGTGTATTTAAAAATACAGGTGTTACCTACCTCTATGTGTAAAACTACTCTGCATAGAGTCATTAGCTTAGTATTTTAGGAACCATAGAGAGTCATGGGTAAAACATTCTAGAAACTTCCAACTAGTAGCCTAAAAGGGTTTTTTTATACAAGAAGATATATAATGTAAATATCTTGGCTTTATGAAGAAAAATATCTTGGAATGTTTGAGATTAAAAACAAATATTATGTATTCCATTAGAAAGCTGGAATTTCATTCTTGATTAAACTTGACACACTGAGATAGATTTAAATTTTGTCAGTTACTATTATTGTTTGCTTATTTTTTCCTGTATTGAGAGAAATGTGATTATTACATTGAATAAAATTTTTCTTAACTACAAAAGAATAATGATTGAAGTATTGCCTTGTCTTGAAAGAAGCTGTTAAACACTTCTTAGGAGAGATATGGGCATTTGTTAAAAGGAAAGAGGTTGGAAAAGCTCCCATTCTATAATTGCAATTTGGATTTTATTTACTTATTTAATTTTATATTTTTAACCACTTGTTTTAAAAATCAGAGTATTTTCACAATACACTTTGCTATTGGTCTGATCTGGAGCCTCTTCATCTTGTCTCAGAAGATTTGTCTATTGATGTCGGAAGTCCATATTAATGTGCTGCTGTTGTATCGCAATTGTGTTTCCAACCTTATAGGAATGTTTCATGGAGTTTAATGTCCAAAAGGTGTTACACTTTTTTATTTTCTGTTTTTTATTTGTTTTCAGTTTTGGTTGGTTGGTTTTGGGGTTATTTTTGGACTTTGATCATTTCAGAGATGTCTACTAAATTTCAGGCTGTATCTTTGAAATCATGAAAGGCAATGCAAGATTCTTTTCCTTGTTTTTTGTGTATAGATATATATGCCTGGTAGAGCAAGATCTTGTTCCATGATTCTCTTGCTCTATGATATCTATGAGTCAGGAAAACCTTTCTGACTAAGGACGCTTATAATCTCCTAATAGGAGGACACTAAAATAAGTAGTCTACTGCATTCAGCTCAAAAATGAGTCTATGTGTTAGAAGTGTGTCCCTGACTGACATTTGGAGCAACAGTATGAATTGCAGTTTTCAGTTGGGTTTGGCATGTTTCTTCTGTCAGGAAGTGGTGAGGACCAGTTGTGAGGAATACAATACACAGAAGGATTTGCAGGCAAGTAAGGAGGACGCTTAATAGCAGGAGATGGCAGGTAGATGTAAGGATCTGGCCTGGAAGAAGTTACTGTTATGAGGTGGTAATTTTATTAAATAATCATAAAGAATAATTCTCTGTACCTGGGGGGTTGTAGAGAATAATCATTTCCAATAAAGTTTAGTTCAGCAATTACCATGGTACTCTTGAGGCTAAGCGTCTTTGGTCTTTTTACTGTTAGCAGCTAAATCATGTGAGACTCGGTGGTACAACCGAGTTGGGAATAGCATTTCGGTTTCTTTTCTCTAACAGTTGCTATTATAGACAAGGCCCTAAACACAAGCCAAGCTTCCATGTTGCAAAGTGTTAGTGCGGTTACTGAGGATACTTGTGTTTTTGCGGTTGTTGTCTAGAAGACATGGATTCCTTAAAGAGAAACAAACAAAAAGGAAAAAAAAAACCCAACCCCAAATTCCTCAAACAAACTCCCTTAACTTTATTTCCAAATGCGATACTTTTATAAAAGATGGAGGTTTAGGGATCTGAATTTTTGCTTCTTTTCTCTTATCATTTATCTCACCTTTCTGATTAAGTTACTATGTGCCTTCTGTCATACCCGTGTAATTGGCCGAGCTGTAGACTTGCAGTAGCTTCATGCGGATAACAAAAGCAGTATATAATGCACAAGTCAGATTTCTTAATCAAACAGCTTGGTGAGACCAGAGATACCAAATATTTCTTCATCTGGAATACTGTTTGATTTAGCAATGTAATTTTAAGTATCGAAAGAAGCTGATTGCTCATCCCTGATGTATCAGGGTTTTTTGTGCTCCGATTCGTGACGGAAGAAGCCTTGAACACCTTCTTAGATGTGGAATGTGTAGAGGGATCTTTGAAGTCGTTATAGTTAGTAACATATTGAATGCTACCCTTCACATTCTATGCCTAGAGAACTGGTGGCATGGAGGTGATTGTAAGTACGTAAGTTTACTGCAGGAAAACCTTCTAAGCCCCTTTGTCAGATCCTAACTCAAACCAGAAATTCCAGTGCAGGGCAAATTTTCAGACCTCTGTGTTAGAAACTCTGGATTTGAATGTGAAGTCCTCTTCTGCTGAGTAGCTCTGGGCAGTTGGGGCTGTATTATCAGCAACTGCCTGAAGCAGAACCTGCTGTGGGATTTTTGTCAAGCAGACTGACATCTCCCTCTCCAGTAAGTAGTAGTATCCTTGTGATTCCTTTCAGATGCGCTGGCTTTTGTGGACTAGAATATATGGGGGTGGATATTGCACTGAATTGAATTTGGTGTCTCTCCCAGGCTGGCAGGATTGTTCCCAGCTGTCAGTGACTCACAGTAGCTGAGTTACTGTCTCAGAGTTCAAGTTAATGGAATTTGCAGTTCAGTTTCTCTTAAATTGTCTGGCAGAGATGAAATTTCCCATGAACTAGGAAAAGCAGAAGAGATTCCACAAAGTAGAAGCTTTGAATGCGTGTTGGGTCTGAAAAATTGCTGAGAAGTCCTTCCTGGGGTAGCTCCTTGCCAACAATCATGCTTTCAGGTGTTTCATTTTCTTCTAACTTCTTATGCTGTGCATCTCCAGTTTCCAGAACTGCATAAAAAATGTGATGAATGTATGTCACATGATTGTCATTCTTTCCCTACATGGATAGCAAACTTCATTTGGGTTTAGAGGTTCTGTTCTCAGTTGGGTAGCTACTTTGTTTATGCCGAAGAAAAAGGGCACAAATGTCATCAATGCAATTCATTTGTAGAATTAATGTATTTACCCAGCAATAAATTACACTTTATTCTGTCTTTTGCTACTTGTTCATTTTTTTGCCAAACAGGTATTCTTTGCTCCTTATGTTAATATGAAGGGATATTTGAAATAGCTGTGGTATACTATGTAGAATGGGGACCTGGGTTTGCATGTTGATTTTGACTGTAGTTCTGCTAGTGTGTGACTCCTCTGGAGAGCCTGCTGGGCTCCGATAGAGCTGCATCTGGACATAAGCAGTGCTAAGTGCTGGTTCCTGAACAGCACAAAATCAGTGAGATGCTTTGGATTCATTTATTTTCTTTGGAGACAACTGTTATGTGACTGAGAATCACTGTCATTTTCCAAAACAAATAAATTTTCTGAAGCTTATTTGCCTTGTTGATTCTCTGTTTTAAAGGATCAGAATATCTGGAGCAAGTTCAGTCTCTTGCAGATAGAGTCAGTACAGACTAGCCCACATTTGTGGCTCAGTTATGCTGCATGCAGTGCCTTGTTCCTTCCTTTCAGTCTGTGGTTTGTACCTGTGAACCTTGGGTATGTGTATGAAATGTATTTTTTAGTTCAGAGTGCTGTTTAAAAATATATGAAAGGCAAAGAAAATAGCAAGTGTTCGCTACTCAATGTTGCAGCTTTTCCATTGCCATTGATCTATTAAAACGAAATGCCAAGAAGGTGATGATATTTAGCTCACTAGTCAGATAAGCAAAGAAGGAAGAGGTAATGGACACAATTTTATTTTCTGGATATATTAAGCAAGAACAGCCTGAGAAGATTAAATGCCTATGTGTTTTGGACACTGGGTACATTTTTCCATTAAACAGGATTACACTGTTCTTTTCAGTTCTATATTTGCTTCCTTTGTATGCCCTTCTGTAAGCAAGACCCATAAAAATTTTCTGTCGTCTTCAGTAGAATCACAGATAACAAAACTCTTTTTCCGCACTAGTACTGGTTTGCCACGTTGATAACTGCTCATGAAGCTTCTCTCTTCTCTGATGTCAATCTCTTTATCTTGTGAAAATCCAGATATGCTTGGTTTCTTCAGCCTTTAATGCCTATTGGCCAACTTGGGGAATCTCAAATGTTTGGTTAAATGTGCAAATACTGAATTAGATGGTTAATTGTGGCTATACTTCTAGTCACCCTAAGAAAGCAGTATTTCTGCATGCTTATGTACATGATGCATGAGGCTTTAGGGAATTCTTTCAGGCACTGAGTATTTCTGCTGAGATAGCTGATAAAATTAAACTTGTCCCCAGTTGCCCATGTCTTCCTTCCATAAATTGGACAAGTTTAGTGTTCTGTTTTTTAATGAGATTCTTCCTGCTAAGAGTATAATTGGAAGTTATATCCAAGTAGTGGGGTTGAAAGTAATCAATCACAGGACGATAGGGGATCGTATTTATAGTGACATAACGACCCTTTTGGGGGTCCTTTTCTCCATTGATACAAACTACTCATTTCAGGTGTCTGCTAAAATCAATTTTAATTTTTGGTGGATCCACCATCACAAGAAAACGTTTTCACTTGAAATAATTGTTCTACCTTGCTCTTTGTTTTCTGAAGGCACATGGAGAATAGGAGAGTTTCACCATATTGGCTGTTGAAGACTTGTTTGCATGAATGCATTGAGAAAAGGTGATCTTAACTTTTTAAAGATAGGAAGTCAGTATGTAGTAAACTCAGGTACCTTAAATCACAGTGTGGACTTTTTAAAGATAGGAAGTCAGTATGTAGTAAACTCAGGTACCTTAAATCACAGTGTGGACTTCTTATTCAGAAATAAGTTAACCTGAGTTTGCGGTTCCTTTAGGTTCTTTTCCAAATGCCCAAAGAATAAACACTCCCTCCATGTATAACAAGGAGTTTTTCTAATGATCTCCCCTATTGATCTCAGTGGCATAACTGATCCTGCAGAAGTCATACAGTAAATTCAAAAGTTTGTGATGTTTATCACTTGAATTTTCACAGTTCAGTGTTGTGGCACTGGCTTTGGCAGTGTTCAGAGTCCTAAGAGCAGTCTATACTAGAGGTCACATTGTAATTAGCATCAACCTGATTACAGTAGCTTAATTATGCTCTCAGAATGCATGGTAGAAAATACTGTGTAGATATCATATTGTTACTTGGACTTCAAAGTGCAGTATTTTTCCCTTTGAAGGGCAGGAAAGGATACAGAAGTGGGGTAGAGAGGCACATACACAAATGACAAGTAGCACAGTACCATATAAATATGATTCAAAGTTTAAAAATTTGGAACTTTTTAAAACATGACAAATCTGAACTATTTTGAAAGCAGTGAATACTTTAGCACTGGTAATTTCAAACTGCATTTTTACTTTATGTATGCAAGAGCAAAGAGTTATTCAGAAGAGCTGAGCAGAACTGAACCTAAACTGCTAACAGGAGGTACTTTTTATTATGCCCAAATTTGTCTGTGGAACTTGTGGCCATGCTTGTTATTAATTCTGAGGGGCAAATGGGAATCAGTGGGACTGGGAATGCATGACTGATAGAAAAGAGGGGAAAAAAGGAGTCAGAAGAGGATATAAAGTTACGCGGTACGACATGTGAGTCAATTTCTAAGGACTGATTATTTCCATGAATATTTTAATTTCGGATTTCTTGAAAGTTTTCAAAAGGAGTGGAATGGCTTATTTCAAATTATCCAAATTTGAGCAAGATAAACTCCAGCTCTGAATTGTCTTCTGTGCTATCACGCAGTTTCCTCATATTGTGCACTAATGTGCACAGTAGTACTAGCGAAACAGTGCAACTAAATTCACTGTCTGTTTCTGGAAGATGCTTTTGTGGAAGGAGAGCTCCCACAGAACACTTGCTAATTCAACTTCCCTTGTCCTCTGCTCTACCTTTCTTCTCAGTTCTGTGACTTATAAACTACTTCTGTTCTTCATTACCCTGTTGATCCTTCAGTCATGCTCTCCTTGCAACTCCTGTCCAGATTCATCCCAGCTGACTCCTGCAGTCTAACAGAGGGAATCTCAGGCAAAGCATGTAATCTCGTATTTTGGAAATCAGGAATCAAAAGCGTATGTTTCAAGTGAGCAAGGGAGTATCTCTGTCTTAAGAGTATCTCAACTGCTGCCGAAGTGGCCAGTCCAGTCCTGTAGCAAAAGTGAATAATGTGGTAAATTTCCAACTGTCATTAAGATATCCAGTTAAAAAAAAAAAAGTTTTTAAGTCAAGAGTACTGTAGACTTCTTGTTTTACTGAAGCACTTGGGAGAATCTGAGTGTAGGGGAATTTGGTCTATGTGCATTTAGCACTGAAAGCAGTGGATGTGCAGATTGAAGGCAGTGGATGTGCAGAAGTCCTTCAGCCAAGTCCTAAAGGCAGTAAGCAGTCTTCAGGATCACCTGCCCAGCACTAACTAGTTGCCAAGCTGTCTCCCCTACCTGAAGTGGCACCTGGAGCTTACCATCTGCCATATAATTACTAAGAAAAGTGTACACTTATGCTTTTGGCTCCATGACACTTTAAAAGTGCTTCACAGCTGCATGTCAGTTCCTCTCTTCTCGTAGTGCTCTGTGGCTCTAATTTGAGTTGTTTCCTTGCTGTTTGTTCTTAAGCTGAAATGCAGTACCCTGGCATAAGCAGCTGTTCCTCTTGTTTTTGCTGTCTGTATTGTAACTTCAGTAGCTGAATTTGAGGTAGAATAGTGACTTACTTTCTAAGCCAGTACAGGTGAGGAAAAGCAGCAATACAAAGGGGGTATGTACATCACAGTAATGTAGTGAGTGGAGAGAAAGAGAAAAATGGGATGATGAAAGCCAAAACATTCCCTGAAATGAGCTTCTAAATAAGCACAGAGAGGATGTGTGTGTGGTGGAGAGGGGGTTGTCTCAAAAAGCTGTGTTTGTTCCCTGGAGGCTCCCGTGTGCTATAATTGAGTCAACATGTCAAAGTGAAGTATGTGGCAAGCCTTGGAAGCGGGGGAGAACTGCTTCTTGTGCACATACAGGGCTTGGATGAACCCTGTCTTACAGCGATAATAAGCACACTGCTTTTGTATTGCTGAAGCCACAATACAACAGAATAGCTGTCCAACCAAGCTTTTTATAGCTGATGTTTCTCTAAGAATTGCTTTAAATCTTTGTTTGGTTAGGAAGCTAAGAATAATTGGCTTCAACTTTGCTTCTGATGCGGATGTGAATGAAGATGATGAACAGAGGGGAAAATGACTGAATGCTCTACTGAGGTACAGGTGATACAAGCTGCAAGGGCCTTCCTTTATTTATTTATCAATCTCAAACAAATGTCTGTATGTCTTACAATGTTTCTTACATTGGTGTAATGTTTTGGGGATATACTGACTTTACTGTCTGGCTTTTGTGTTTTGAAATGGATGGAAGAGGGATGATTACAACACTTCATCCTGGCAGATAGTTACAGCCTTTGGCTATGTGACTTCATGCATGATGCTGCACTGGCAGCTCTCTCCTTGGCCATAGCTCGCTGCAATATTGCCCTAGGAATTCCTATGAACTTGAAAATCCTTTAAAGCCAGTGTTTCCATGCTAACAAGCTAGTTTTGTCTTGATTGTTTTTTATGTAGAGTCTTTACCTTTGGCACTTTCATATTTTATAAATCATGCTTACTGACATATTTGATGTTCTGATTGTTTCCATAGTGACAGCAATGGCAGAAACCTGCAAAAGGAAGGTGACAGCATTGTATTTTCAAGATTAACTGTTTTACAGAGGAATGGTTTGAGGGGGTGGGAATACAGTAGATTTTTCCAAGCAGTCACAGAATATTTAGGAGTGCTTATTTGGAGGTCAGAGAGAAAAGGCAGCAGGACAGAAGGATTGGTATGGTATTTTGCCATTCATTTGTGTGGGGAAGCAGTGAACACAAGGTCAGCCTAGAAAATACGAGATGTTTTCAACAACGTCTCCTTTCTTGCTGCTCCAAAAGAAGAGGAAATTGCAAAATGCAGAAAACTGCAGTGTACAAATTATCTTCACAGAACAGGTTGAAGTTAACACGCCTGTGAGACAATGTGTGACATACTTTTGTTTCATAATTTCCCCCTTCCAAATTCATAACCTAAGTGCAGGAAGCTTTTAGCATTAGAAATCAGACACTTATAAAGCCATTAGTAACAGCTTCAACAACCTCCTTTTTTTTTCCTGTGCTAAAATCAGCTGTCTGATTTTATTTTCTGGGAAGCAAGGCTTTATCCCCTTTCATTACACATCATATTACCCGTGTATGTCAGTAAGATGCCTTGAGAGAATGCAGGTGTTTGATTAGAGTCCATGCTGCAGCAGAGAGGGTTTCTAAAAGCATTCTGTAGGAGAGACAAGCCTCCCTAATGTGTCCTTTTGTAGTAGATGTTGATGCTTCTGTCTGTGGTGTGGTTACTTGAAGCAGTTGCCTGAATTATAATGTATGCCCACCTTTCTTACACTGGCACAGACAAGTGAGAAGAAATGTTGTGAAAGATGCTTGTAAATGATGTTAAATATTTTCTTTCACAGGCTAACCCCTTTGACTGAAGCATTTAATAGCATGATGATCAAGTCATTATCCCCGGAGGTATTTAAAAGATGTGTATTTTGTGGCACTTAAGGACATGGTTTAGTGGGAGACTTACAGTGTTATGTTTTGGATTCAATGTTCTTGAAGGTCTTTTCCAACCTGAACAATTCTATGATTCAAAGCCTGCTTTCCCTGCCCACCACTATCACAGTGCCTAGGATCTGCAGTCAGTTTTGGGACCTCGGGACCTTGTGCCCAGGTAGTTCTGCCTAGGAAGAGTAAGTCAGCCTGTGCTGGCCATGTCCAGGTTGCAGGCACATCGCTGGCTCTGGGGAAATCAAAAGGCTGGTGGTAAGACACAGGTGCTACACTCCAATTTAACACATTGTTAAATTCAGATCTCTTATGCCTTCCAGCCAAAATATGGCATCATACTGTAAACTGAATTCATGTTACATCTTATTACACTGGGGAAGAGAAGCCAGCAGCTGGGAACTCGTGTTGCTTTCAAAGTTGCAGAAGTTACTTATTTGTCTGTGCCTGAGGCCTTAGGTCACATCTGCATTGGTACCTCAGCTGGTTCTTCCATTATTTTGGTATCTTGGGAGTGGGGGTGCATAAAAACATGTGATATAGGGGGTTCTTCATATTTATCTGCAACATTTTGGTCAGCTGGCGTGTTGAAAAGTGTTTTTGTCTTTTGTTTTCCCTTCATCCCACTGAAGGGGAAGTTTCTCTGTTTTGTACCAGCTGCATCGTGTGTAAAACTAGAAAGTGGTCTAGAAATTGTGGGAGCAGTTAGTTCTATCAGGAAGGCTGAAGGAGATTGTGCCATCTGTTCTAACTACTGTCCTCTTATTTGCAGAATGTACAGAATTAAATGAAATCAGTTTCTTAAGAGACAGGTTCACTTATAGATAGTTAAGCTGTTGAGATGCTGACTTAGTGGGAGAATAAGATTGGTTAGGATGTGCCCACTCCCCTCCACGCCTCAAAAAACAATTCCCAAACACATTGTTTTTGCATTATTTACACTGATAGACCTTTAAGGCATAGGTTAGTGCTGTGCTTTAAGTAGTGTCCTATGTCCCAAGCATACATCTTACATTGCTTACATTTCAGTGGCACTGTGAAATGTAGACAGAAATAGACATTTAGACATGCCTCTGTCATATGAAGCTTGTATCTAATTTCTTCTCCTGTAAAACTTGTTACAATTTGCAGCCTTTTCTGATCGCCCTTAGAATGATGGGGTAGTGTTTTTCTTTTTTGTACTGTTAGTGATAGCAGTTAGTGCTGATTCATTTGCATTGACTCCCCTGCTGCTTGTTGAAAGATAGCTTTATTTGCAGTGGGATCATGGTGTGCTTAATTTGGCTTGCGGAGTCTTTGTAGCTGTTTTAATCTTATATGAAATAGGTAAAATCTAAGGGGGGGGGAGGGGGAGAAACCAACTATTCCATTTAAATTTACTCGTTAAAGGCATACAATATTTAGATTTGGATAGCATTACATTAATTTCTTGAAGTAGAACTTTTCCTTAAATCTCAGAAAAACATCTGCAAAGAAGAAAGCATTTCTTATATGTCTTTTGCTTCTGGTTCCAGTTGTAGGCAATTGTCTGATTTATACTCAATGAAAATAGCCAATTGTGCCCTTGTAAACTTTTTCAGTTTAGAGGAATGTGTATTTATTTGCATGAAAACATTTGCATGTGAAATACTGAAACGAAAACCTTTACTGCAGGTACACCATTTCAGAGTTCAAAACATATATGCCTCTAATGCTCTTCTAAGAGCTGGTTGAAAGCTTTCACCTCTCTATATGTCATCAATGTTACGAGCCATTGCAAGTTCTTGGGTAACAGATTGAGGTGACACTGTGTGTCTTGTTTTAGATAGCATTAGCCAAACAAATTGTTAGGACTCTTGTAGTCATTTGCTCTCTGTCTCTTACGAAATATGAAACTCCTGTGATGCAAAGGACTTTGCATTTATTCTTTTTGTTTATAAAGTAGTGGGAGGGTCGTTTAATGGATGATGTTGAATAGAAGTTCCTATTTTAGGAGAAGTTTTTAAAACACTCTGACTAATTAAAAAAGGGGGGGGGCAATTATTTAACCTAAGAAGGTTAAAATTTCAGTCCCATGGGATTCATTTACCCTTATTGGGATGGTCTGAATAAATTATGGTGATTCTTTTGAAGATATTTTTATTAAACTCTTCTATTTGATTAACTTTGTAGCACGCTTAAAGTTAGGAGTCTATGGAGTTAGTATCATTTTGCTTAGTAGAGAAATATGTTTTGATGAAATTGTATGCATGAAGTGCATCCTGCCCCTTTTGGGGTGGTGTGTCTTCAGTGGGAAATGACAGGTCAGTGGTATGGTGTGTTCTTTTGCTGATGACACAGGTGTTGTGTCATCAGGTCAGCTCAGTCTGTGTACTCTTTGTCCGTATTCATTCCTACCTTGAAAAGACTTGTGTTGAGAATAGCTCAGAGAGATTTCAGCCATGGTTGTCAATTTAAATCAAGATGCTTTGGCTTTCCAGAATGCTGTCCTCAGGATTTTGTGAGGTCTGGAATTCCTGGATGATTTTTGTGTGCTTTCTCATCATGTTTTTAAGCTTTGGTTTTTTGTTTGTTTTTTTTTTTTTAATTCCCAGAAACCATTTTAATGCACGCTTTAAAAATTTAATGTGTAGTATTTTTGTGTTTTGTCCTCTGAATCTTTGAGTATCTGCCTTTTTTCTCTTGTTTTTTCTCACTTCTGCATTTCAGCCAAGTAAAATGTGAGTTTTATTCCATGATGCTTTTAAGTGTAAATTTGTAGTTCTTTTGACATGTTTCTTAGAAATTGTCTTGTTTATCTGGGATCAAATTGGGAACGTCAAATGAAAAAATAAATAAATGTTCGTTTCCCACAGCAGATGAACCTTTGACATTGACAGGATCTGCAAAGCTGTTATTATTTCTGTGGTAGTGAGTGACTTCAGACCTGAAATAAAAATGGGTGTTTATTCCTCAGAGACATAATGTGTTGTTTAATCCGGGAAGTAAAAATACCTTAGAAAAAATAAACCTGAGTTGTAGCTTCAGAGGTGTAGAAGCCTGAGATGTTGCCTTTTTTTGACCATGGTAGTCAGTGGAGTAGCTGTTGGGTGGAGATTTGCTGGACTTGAGTCTTTTGCTCTGTCAACTTGATAAAGGCTTCCTTCTTGATAAAGATTTCCTTCTCTGGTGTCATCATTCTGGGGCTGAAGGGTTCTGGTTTATATAAATAAGAGGGCACTGAGGACAGACAGGCTGGGAGAGCTGGGGTTGTCCAGCCTGGAGAAGAGAAGGCTCCAGGGAGACCTTAGAGCAGCCTTCCAGTATCTGAAGGGGGCGTACAAGAAGGCTAGAGAAGGACTTTTTACAAGGGCATGTAGAGATAGGACAAGGGGGAATGGGTTTAAACTGAAAGAGGGTAGATTTAGATTAGATATAAGGAAGAAGTTTTTGACTGTGAGGGTGGTGAGACGCTGGAGCAGGTTGCCCAGAGAAGTTGTGGCTGCCCCATCCCTGGCAGTGTTCAAGGCCAGGTTGGACGGGGCCTTGAGCAATCTGGTCTTATTGGAAGGTGTCCCTGCCCATGGCAGGGGGTTGGAACTGGATGATCTTTAAGGTCCCTTCCAACCCAAACCATTCTGTGATTCTGTGATCTTAGTGAACAGTAACTTATTGCTGCTTTGCCAGTCCCTTTACTGTTCTGACTTTTAGATAGGGCTTTCTGGTGTTGTCTTGGTTTATGTCATGGTGTCAATCTCTGTGAGTTCCTGTGGGTAACGGAGTAGTTGATTGATTGAGCTTCCCTGAAGGCTATGAGCAGGAACAGGAGAGTATTCGGTCTCTACTATTTCCATGTGTCAGGTGATTCAGTCTCTGTTGTATTTAAAGCCCCTTTCAAGATGTCTTCTCTTGGACACTAAATTCTGGCTCAGTCTTGGCTCAGTTGGTGGGTGAATACTTAACTCCAAACCTGGAATATTTGCGAAGTTTTAATGCATTTATTTTCTTTTTTAATGTAGAACAGGATTGCTCATTTCCCTTTTTTAAAGTGGTATCTTAGGGAATAGTTGTAGCATAGCGTTCTGCTGCTAAATCACAGCACTGTTACAGTGTAGTCACTTCACAGGCTAAATTTCTTGGTAGGCATGACAAGGTTTTCAGAGCAGGCATCTACTTTAAAAAGGTGAATTTAGTTCTGGGTTCACAGAACTTCTGTGGCAGTGGAAGATCTGTTTGTTCCTGAGCAGGTGCAGTACAGGATGCTATGATGTGCCATTGCTGGTGCCTTCCCACTAGTGAGCTTCACCACTGGTTCAGGTTCACCACCAGTTCGCTTTTCTGTGAAATTGCTGCCTGTTGAGATGGAGGCTTTTGTAACATGAGAGCTGTGCAGAGGCCACCAGACTCAATCAGAACCAAAGGCAGCTTCGATCTCAGCTAGCCTGAAGCTACTGCTGTATTACAGCTTTTATTATTGTATGACAGGCGCACATGGTGGGCAGTGCTCTGAATGTAGGCTGTGCTGTACTGTTTATTCTTCTGTTTTGGGAAGCTGGATAAGAACTTGATTCTGTGTGGGCATGCTTCTCACTTCAGTACCTCTCTGTAGGGAGCCTTTTGAGATGCTAACTTTAGGCAGTTCATAGTAGATTCATTTTCAAAATGTGTATCTCATTGGTGAGAGACATCCCCATTCCTTTTTTGGCGGCTGTAGGAAAACACACAGTAGGACAGTATGGTTGGTACAGCTCTCTGCTCTTGGGATGCTTTTTGGCACATTTCTGAATATTAGTAGCATGGTCAGTGTCTTCCCCCTTGCCTAAAGCATGCTGCTAGAATGGATTTGGGAAAGCTCTCTATTTCTATGGGTATAGTTTTTGGATCACAGGAAGGCAAGTGGATGATGCTGGTAGATAGCAAGTCTTTGAAGTACATTAGAATCAACTTCAGAGAGAAAGAAAATCCCTTCCCTGAGCTACGGATAAACAACAATGCTTTCAAACCTTCAGAAGGATCAAGGTGAAACTCAGTGAACAGCAAGTGCAGAGAAGATGATCCTGCTTTGTGACAAGTGGCAAAAATACCTTCTTTCCTTTTTGTGCTCCCATGACAAAGCAAAATAACAAAGTTCTCTGAGATTGTTCTATGAAACGAAAATAAAAAGCTTATTATGTTAAATATCTTAATAGATGTGGGTAGAATATATTTTAAAAGGGATGGAAATACTTCCTTGGAATTCTGAAATATCTTTTCACTTACTTTTGAAGAAATGAATTCATCTGATTGTATGGATGCATTTAACAGCATTTATTTGCTTATTTATACTTGTAGGAGACTGACATCTTCCAACTGATGTGTGTCACTCCCAGTTTAGTTGGCTTTGGCTGGGAGAGAGAGAATGGAACAGTCTCATTTCTCTTTTTCTTGTTAAATTCTTCGGGAAGGAAGGAAAGTACTTCTAAACCATGCACCTGAAGTCCATTTCAAAAGGTAAATATGTCCTCCTTTACCTAAGGAAAAGACCGTCTCGGGAAGATAAGTCAGAGAACAATAGAAAGTGGGTGCAGAAGTGAAGTGACTGTCAGATTGTTCCCTCCAAGGTTCCCATTTGGTTTTTCCAAGATTCAGAGTCTTGGAAGACAAAGGAGAAAATTAAGCAAATTTTTTCAGAGGAGGAAAGTATTTTTCAAAAGTAAGTATGTATTCACATGGCTTTCTAATGGTTGGTGCTGAATAAAGGCTGAAGTTCAGAGAACAAGGGCTTGTATTAACATGACTTCTGGATTGCAATGTCATGAATGGTAAATAAAGACTTGCATAAGAAACAGCTGAATGTCCAAAATTCAGATGTGAACAATGAAGACAAATTGATATTTAAAAAAAAAAAAAAGAAAAAATTTTTTTTTTTTTTTTTTTTTTTTAAAATTATTTGCTGATACACGAGGACTACTGGGAGAACTCAAAACAACCCTGCAGGTCACCTTTCACAAAAAACTCACTATATAGATATGGCTCTAAAACAAGTACCACACTATTGTGTGTCCCGTATGCAGCGCAAAAGTGAGAACAAACTCACAGTTGAGAGGTAGTGGGTTTGGGTGGGGGAGGGAGATTTAAATGTGTCCTTTGGGAAGGAATCTGTGTAAAGAATGGAGAAAAAAATAAGATGGCAGCAGCAGCAGCCAGGGCTTGCAGAGCTTTTCAGTCTTTTGTTTGGTTATCTTGCATAAGTGCTTTAGCCAGAGACTCTTTCAGTAGCTGCATGGGGCCAGCTTGGAACACAAACGTGCATGAATCCAAATGTAATTTCCCTGTTGTGCACACTCTGGCTGTGACAGCTCTACTTATGAATGTAAAATAACAGGAAAAAAAAGTTCATAAGATAGCCAGGCCTAAAATGTTATGAACTGACTTACCCAGAGCTCCCGTGAGCTCGGCAAAGGTGCTGCCTGACTTTTAAATCTAGCTGCTTCTATGCTTCATTTTGGTGTGCCTCAGGAAAGAAGAAACACCATTTCTTTGTGTATCTAAGTGATTCCAGTGTAATAGAAGTAGTAAACGTTTACTTCCACATGAGATGCAAAGCAGGTGATGCTAATTCTCCACTCCAGTTTGCGGTCAGTGCTGGCGAACAGACTGAGCCAGCATCAGTGATTTAGATCTGTACACACGCAGCGCTATACAGGGAATGACAGTATCTTTTTCTCTTTCAGGCAGCTCTGTTTCTTGTGGGGCAATAATCTGCAGCTTTCCCTAATTCCCAGTGTTCAGAGTGTATTTGTCTTTCCTCTAGGCAGGACTGGTGTGCAGAATAAGGGATTTCCACCCCCCACATCAATACACTGCTCACAGAAACGGCATCTCATCATGGCTGTGGGCCAACTTGACTCAGGGACCATGTAGGGAAGGAAGAGGCTTTTCCTTCTTCTACATGCCACTTGCACAGCAAAGAGAAGTTGCAAAGTTTACAACTTTCCCTGCTTCTGCAACATAAGATTTCCCGGGTTTGTCCTTGCTCTCTTTTTTTCCAACCTCCTTCCATCTCTTGTTACCATGGAGAATGAAATGCCAGTTCCATTCAAGTTGTCGGCTGAATAGGTTTTGAGGTTGATGGATGGTGAGAATCTCTTATCCCTCCTTCTCCAAACACCGCCCCTGCCTGGTTCTTGACATTTCACTTGCCAGAGACTGGCAGTCAGTGAGAGGGAGCTGAAAAGGAGGCTGGCAGTGTCCTGCTGAGATGCTCTTTCAGTGCCGTGGATGAAATCAGCAGCCGTGAGAAGGTCTTAAGGACTTCAGTGCAGAGCCTTGTCCTCAAGCTGGCTGAGGCATGAATGCTCACTTGAGTGCATGTTCCTGCTTCTCCAAAGCACCCAGGGAAAGAAAGATTCATGTACAAGTCTTGCTCCTGCTTATGACTGTGTTTCAAGGGGTGATGTAACTTCTGCCATGTAAAGGGGAAGGTAAGGAATGAATGAATACAGTGCATGCTCTGGTAATAATAACCTGTTCCTCCCATGTATACTACTTTTAGCCTTCATCTTAGTGCCACGTCATACAAGAAGTGGAATTTCTTTGCTGCAGTCTGACTTGCCTGGCTTCCTGGCTGCGATGCTGAAGTTAGCAGGAGAGTCTGTCTTTAGTGGGATTCTAACAGTCCCCATATGCACTGGTTGCCTACGCATGGTGTTATTAACGCAGTGTCAAAACAACTTTCTGAATAAGGTACCTTTTAATAACAAATGTGTTGAATTGTGGATCTTGACAGGCCCAAGGTTGAAATATTATATTGGGGATACTGCTGAAGTGCATGAAATGGAGTTACAAAGCACAAAATCCAAAATGATAGCACTGTAAAATTACACAGATAATATTTCTTTGTTGTGATTTATTACTTTTCATCCAAGGTAACTATGGTTTTAGAGGGGATCAGGAGAATTTTCAGCTTATTCTGAAGGGCTTAAGCTTGTCCTTTTTACCGGAGGGATTGTTTTGGCTGATGACCACTTAATAGAGTTTGGGAGAAGCGAATACCTGGCATCGTTTGATAGATGTGTGCATTTCACTTCTAGAAGTAATGGTTAGTAAATTTTATGATTTGAAATCAGACATTTTTTTCCAGCTGGAAGCATTCCATGAATATACACTTGTTGGGTGAGGGAAGGTATTTTTGCAAGCTTTCTGCTAAAATCCGCAGTGTCAGGACCATACCAGCATAGGAATTAATACCAGTGGTATACTTTAGTGGGTGCCGTTTCAATTTGTTTAAGGTCATATGTGGAAATTTGTTCTCTTTCAGTACGTCTTTTCAGTATGTTGCACTGATAAATATTTCCACATCTTCTCTATATTCCTAAACTTGCTAAACAAATCTTTCCACACTGCCACCAACAGCTTTTGCATCTGTCTTAGCTCTCAAGAGTTTACTTTCCATTTGATGTGCTTTATGTCCTGTTGTTGGATTGCTGTCTCCCTGCTGGAGTTTTCCTACTGTGCAGTCACTTTTCCTGTTGTGCAAGCCACTTCCAAAAATGCTAATGTGTTAGCTGTTTGGCCACTGTTGTGTTAAAAGGGAATTTTAAATTCCTGCATCAAAAAGGCACGTGTGTGTGACAATACATAGATAATAATAAAAAACCTGTATATTATATATATCCATATATATATGTAATATACATATATATGGATATACCATCCCACTCCTTAATTAGTTTATTGCAAAGATTGTAGTAGTATTTCTGTCACCAAAGCTAGAGATTCCCTGGAGGGATGCATGCATAGTGGACTCAATTACTTGTGACTTTTAGTCATATGAGATAATGTGCAGGACTTTGATTTCCTGCTTTGAATCTGGTTGGCTGGGGTACTGCAAAAAACTCAGATTAAAAGAAAATACACTGCTGAAGCAGCTTCTTTTTATTGTAAATACATCACTCTTGTCAGATGGAGTTGAAAGAAAGTGATACAGGGAGGATAAAAGGGGGGAAGTCCACTGGGACGCAGAATGATACTATAGTTTGGGATTAGCTTCCTAATAGGCACTTGGCTTCATGTTACCATTTGTAAGGGATAGGGGAAAGGGTGAGCATCTGTTTTAACATAGTGATTTTCAGTTAGCTGAAAACAGCATCAAGGCTTACATGTGTATTTCTATTTATTCTGTTAACCTGCTGGGGCTTTTTTGATTTAGATATTGCCTCTCTATGAAAAAAATATGCTCCTACCTGCTTGTGAGTTTGCATGAGATGAAATCTGCAATCTTTCTCTCCCACTCTGTTTGTGGGGATTGTTATGCTAATAATTTTAGAGGTTGTCAAAAATTTTGCTGGGTATTGCTGACAGGTTTCAACTTCTGAAAAAATATCTTCCATTTTTCAATATGGATACATTTAGATTCACTCTGCCCCCTGAAATGCCTCCTTTTCCCCCCACCAAGATCAACCTTTACTCAATTTGGATTTGGGGGGTGGAGTGGGGTGTTGTTTGTTCATCTTTATTTATTTATGTTTCCCCTAATGAGTATTGGACTGAGTTAATAACAACAACAATAAATTTTATGATTAGGACACATCTGGTAGCTTCTCTGCTTCATTCCATATGGTCTTTGGTTAAATTATTCTTAGAAAAATTTTTAATGTCTCACTCATTTTAGATTCAGAGTTGTTTGATTCATTTTTCCCTTCTCCTTTCTCATCTGAACAGTAGGCAGAGCTTGTCATTTTCTTATCTCTCCCTAAAGCCTCCTGCCTGCTATATATGTACAGGCAGCTGGAGGAAGATCCAGCTCTAAATCTCCTTCTGTTTCCTAGATGTTTTACTTCACCTTTTCCTCAGTGATCAGCACCTGGGTTTCCGTTCAGAGCTTTCCTAGGCGGTGCAGCATGGATTTGACCTTGTTTGCTTCAGCTCTGCTCTTGTCCCTGCTGCCTGGTGCCCCAGTCAGTGAGGGTGGGCAAAGCTTTGTTCACTGCAGCTAGGTAAAAAGCCCTGAGACTGAAGCTGTCTGCCCATGGATTTATGAAGGCAGCTCTTCACTGATTTGTACTTTGCAAGTTACTTTTAAAACCGTTAAGTCTGGAAAATTAATTTTAGTTTAGCTTCCTACCTGCTCTGGTCAAGTGAATTTTTAAGCCGTTTATTATAGGCTGGTCTATATGCAAAGAAGGAGCATCGTGCTCTCCAGTCACTCATTCTCTTATCTCAAGTGTCATTTACTGGAATCTCTCTACCTTTTGCCTCCCATAAAATGTAAACTGAATTACAGGCGTATAATTAAATCAACATATTAAGTGTGTGAGGAATGAGAGGCATTGGGGATTTTGATGGCCATATCCACAGTCAGAATATTAAAATCTGTGATATCAGGTATCTAAGCTATTTTCTAGTGTATTGAGAGCACTGGTTGTGTAAGAGCAATTTCCAGCTGAAACAAAATGTGTTTCTGTGCTAGGTCAGCACAACAGGCGATCATTTCTCCTACCTGGCAGAGTGGCTGCTTCATAAACCGTGTGGCTGCTAGTTAAAACACTCAGATGTGCAGTATAACTGCTCGTCAGGGATGGGAGATTTGAATAATTGCTAAATACTTGTGAGGGTTTGACTGGAAAAAATGTTACAATTTCAGGTAAGTTGCTTTTGCCAGTAATCCCTGTCCAAGTCACACTGTTGCATCTGACATACTTTATGCTTAAAATTACCTTGGTCAGTGTCTGAGATTGATTTTCTTCCTGATTTTTTGGTGCCTAAACATTGTGCACATACTGTTGGTGCTTGCATTATCCATAGATTTGAGCATTGGTTTCTCAGAGCTGAGACTTGTATTTATTTTGTTAATTTTACGTTATGCATATCAACTGGAGTTCCTGTTGTCTTGCCATAACCCAAATTTGGAACACAAAATCAAAATGAAAAACTGTAAAACAAAATATAGCACAGGAGGCATGACAAGAAGTGGGATTAATCTCTTTAATGTAAATACCATTCTCTCTAACCTTGGATTTCTGAATAGATGTTTGACATCAGTTTACCAGAAAGACTAGGAATGGCAAACTATTGTGGGATGGAGTCAAATTTGGGTGCAACATGAGGGGTACTCCTTATAACTTGGTTGGATTTGTGTAGTGTATGCCTCAAGGCCAGCTGCTGGCTCTTTCAGATTTGCCCCTGTGAAATCCTCTCCTTTAGTCTTGTTCCAGACTCTATACCAATACATCCCTTCCCACCCAGTCTGGTTATCTTTTGTTGGCTCTGTATTGCTCTTCCCCATCTGTGATACTGGATTTTTATTCTATCAAAAGAGCAAAAAGATAGGAGAGAAACAGGGGAAGAGATATCTGAAAGTGATATGCTTCTGTTTTAAATAAAAGTTAACATTTTTCACAGCAGAGAGATGCTGTAGAAGAAACAGAAGGGCACACTAGGGAGAGCGTTTGAAAATGCTGCTTATTTCACTCTTGTTCAGAGTTTTGACTGCTGGAACATGTTCAAAGTTTGTTACCATTTTACAGTGTAAAAGTTTAGCTGGAAATAACCATTGTCTCAGTTGCACAGTGATTTCTTGAGATTTAGGATAAGACACACACACACATAAATATAGTCTAATGGACTAGGAGATTCTGTAGCCTGCCTCTATATCCCCTGCCTTCCCCTCTAGTCTGTATATTAAAGAAACTATTTTGTGAAAGGTGATCTCAGACTACGCTTCTCCTGGAAAGGTCAATGTTGCTCTCATCTGCCACAGTTGTGGCATTTCTGTCTTGCTTCAGTTCCTGCAGTCAGGCAGCTGTAGGGTACATTCGATCAGCTCATAGATCTGATAGACTGATAATTTTTTGGTGGATTAGTTACTTGGGTCAGTCTGCTATGGATAGTCAGGGATGTGGGATCTACCTTTTTGCTGGTAGCTGCTAACATTGGTTTTTATGCTCTTTGTGGAACCGTACCCTGAAGCTTTTAACACTCCTCTTTAACATGCTTTTGGATAACTGGCTGAGCACAGAGCAGTATGATGCTGCAGATGAGCACAGGGCAAGCTGCAGTTTCTGCTATAAACAGTAGCTCAGTGTAGTGTAATAGCTATGTATGTGTGAGTCATGGTGTCCTCTTGTGCAGGGGTTTTCAGACTCAGCTGAGCAGAATATCATCTGCAAGAATTAGATAAACTGTGGGCCAAGCTGTCATGGCTGTAGGTGGAAGCACACTTCTGTCCATGCTTCTCTGTCGTCTTCTCACATTTTTTTCTAGGTCTCTTGGGCCTAGACCCATAGAAGTGATTACCTCTTCCTTATTTCCTGGGACCTTAAACTTGTGTTTTCATCTATGCTTTGCAACCCCACAGATCAAGTGTTGCTTGAGGTTAATTACAAACACTAAACCCATGCTCCCATACATCATCCTGCAGTGCCTCTGCTCCTGAGCAGTGCTGAGCAGCAGGAGCTGCCTGTACGCAAAACAGCATGATAGTGACCTCAGTCGAAAGACATTTAACTGGCTTGGCGGAGATGCTCGTCCCAGCATTCAGACAAGAACCAACAAGATGCAATCAGGAGCTGCCATCATGTACTAACTTGGAAATTGGTTTTGGGATTCTCTGCTTTGGCAGAGACAGCATGGATCTTTTCTTACCTTCACCCAAATGTGCTTTTTCTTGATTTATGGGCAAGGGATTTGTACAGTAAGGGAGGTGGCTTCTAGGCCCATCTTCCTATTTCCATATTTTATCCAACAGTTGTTTCAGTTGTTTAAGTTATGTGGGTTTGTTACTCTGGATCATGGGTATAATATATGCCAGTAGCATGAGGCCTTATCAGCTGTGAGCAGCTGTACTTGTCTTTTCATTTTAAATCTAAGGCACCTAACGTGCAGATGAATAACAAAACTTGGTTTTCTGGAGGGTAAAACTTCTTAATTCTTTGCAATTTGTTTAAAGCTATTGCCTCTGTGCTTAAAGTAGACTAGAATTAGCCTTGTTGAGGAAGGCTGTAACCTATTTGTTGGAGCTCAGAGCTAAGATTCAGGGTGGTCAGTATTAAGGTCTGTAATGGCTTGTTTTTTAAATGCTGTGTGTGTATGGACAGTCATGCTTAAGTAAGCATATTATTTGCATACGTTGGACAACCTACAGGGTCAAGTCTGATTTCCTTGAAAGTATTGTCTTTATACTCTTGACAGAAGTGGCTCTTGGGGAGTGCCTGAGGATGCTGGAAAGTGAAGATGAATACACACAGTCAAAACTTTAAAGGACAGGATTTCAAATACTGTATGGGGGATGTTGCAAATAGCCTTTCTAAGCATGGTAGGTTAATTTTTGACCTCTGAATTATTGTGCAGGCACTGAAATTGACCTTTCTTCTATTTAATTTTTTACAGCTAATGTTTTATTTTCCATGGGTACATTATTCACATAACAAGTTATCCATACAGAAATCCCATGTTCAGACCTGAAAGCAGGGCATAGATTTTTGCATGGCTGAGACCCTGAGCTAATCCACTTGCTGAGATTTCATCAGCTTTGCTGAGAGCCACTGCTTGATGTTTCTGCTTTGTGCTCTTGGATCATGGGACACTGGCAAGTTGGCTTTGGAGGAGCACTGAGGAGCCAGGTGGGGTCCATAACTTGCAGATTTGGGCTGATGCTCTGGCTCTGCAAGACTTAAAGCCATGGAGCTGATTGATGGTAACAGTTCCAGGAGGGATAACTGGTGGAAGAGTACCAAATAATATGTACTGTGATCCCTTCTACTTTGAGGTTTGTCAGATGGAGTTTCTTATGGGGCTAACTCAGGAGACCAGCTAAGAGTCTTCCGGGAATCTGAAGTGCTGCGCAGTGCAGACACTGGACTTTTACCTTGGAGCAGCAGGGTTTGTGTGTTTGGGGTTTTCTCCTTATCTGGCTATTCCCATTCCCACTATCCTGGACAATGGAAGGCTGACTTAGTCTGCTAATGCCTGGTTGAAGGCTGTATGAATTGGTGTCTGACCAAGCTAAGAATAAAATGTTTAGTTCAGATGTTTTCTCCTGGGATGCTCAGAATGTTCAGATCATTTATGAAAAAGATTGAGAGGGCAAATAATCCTGTACCTGACTCTGCTGCTAAATCCATCTACCCTTGAATAATGGCTTTCTTCCTAGAACAAATGTGCTCAGTTTGAAGTATCTTTTATCTCTGCAGTATGAACGGCAAATGTGCTTTTTTGTTTCCTGATTCCAGGAAAGCCTGTGGGCCTGTGTGGTTTTTGTGTGCTAAGTAGTTGTATAGCAGAGGTATTTTATGGAAAAAGAAACAAATTTTCTTCCAGTAAAGTGTTTCAGGTTTTTCCCCTTAGATACTGTTTTCAAATCATGAAAAGGTGTCCAAAAGGAGGTATACAAGAATACACTACTTATAGTAATGTAACCTCCCACAGAAGCAATGTTTTGTGTGTCCAAAAAAGGGCAACAAAGCTGGCAAGGGCCTGGAGCACAAGTCTTATGAAGAATGGCTGAGGGAACTGGGGTTTTAATCTGGAGAAGAGGAGGCTCAGGGGGGAACTTATCAACCTCTACAGCTGCCTGAAAGGAGGATGGAGTGAGCTGGGTGTCAGTCTCTTGTCCCAGGTCACAAGCAATAGGACAAGAGGAAATGGCCTGAAGTTGCACCACGGGAGGTTTAGGTTGGGTATTGGGGAAAACTTCTTCACCAAAAGGTTTGTCGAGCACTGGAACGGGCTGCCCAGGGAAGTGGTTGGGTCACCATCCCTGGAGTGATTTAGAAGATGTGTAGATGTGGTGCTCAGAGACATGGTTTAGTGGTGGGCTTGGCAGCATTACGTGCAGTGTTAGGCAGTTGGACCTGATGATCTTAAAGTTCCTTTCCAACCTAAATGATTCCATGATTCTTATATTTACTTGTGTTTGCCTTCAAGGGGTAGAAAAGTATTGTTCTGTCCTTGGGCTGTAGTAGTCTACAGAGGAGAAATCAACTGAGTGAGTTTGTTGTAAATTCTGTTGCCATCTTACATTGAAGTTCTTATTTCCTGTGTCTAGTTTTGCAACATTTGTTATGCGCGGTCTTCAGTAGTGTCGTGTCTTGTTGTGCAAGATGTTTTTGCTCACCTAGGAGAGCACCTTGCTGTGCACTGTTTTTCTCCTTTCAGCTGGAATCCCATGGTCGTCCTAGTCCTTGGTTTAGCCTTTTCTGCTTAACAGGTACAATAGTGTCTAACAGACTGAGCAACAGCACATGGCTGAGCCTTCTCTTTCCTTCAGGAGCTTGTGACCAGAGCCTAGTCAAAGTAGGGCTCAATAATTCTTAGTAACCAAGAAAGAATGAGAAAACAAAACAAATCTGGCTGAAAAGATAAGACCAGTATTTCTAATTTACAGTCCTTCTCTAATCTTTTTATTGTATTTGTGACTTTGGGTAATTTTCAGTCAGTTCAGTTATTCCTGTGCCTGGCTGAAGGAATCGCTAAAATCAGCACTACTTTACTTCCATTTCGTGAGCTGAGAAGTGCAGTAGTTCAGGTACTGAAGTGAATCAGACACCCTGGCTGGAGAATGTTAGCAGTTTGGTAAATATTACTGCCTTACACTGTCAGGTACGCATATTTATACAAAACTTCTTCTCTTTCCCCAGGTTCATAGTGTTCTCACTCAGTCTGTAGCCGGTACCACATAGCTCTTCCTGAGATGACACATACACTGCTAGGGGTAAGGAAGAATTGATATAAAGGGTAATTTTGGCCTGGGTAGCATGGTGGACAGGGACACTTGAGAAAGAATTCATATTTTGTGGGTCTTTGGTTCAGTATGTTGATGAAACTCATAAGAAACAAATCTTTGGTGACTTGGGACATTATATCTACATTATTATAATTTCATATTTCATGGTTTCTTCATTGTGTAACTTACGAAATGCCATAAAGTATGAGTAATCAACTGAAGCTGACTAGTGACTCTTCAGGCTTTCCTTGAGGTGGTTTTCCCCCCACCCCCCTTGGTATTGGCACAGAGTTATAAAAGCTTTAGAATCTGTGCTGGCTATCTAGCCTAAAGCACTGAATAATAGTACTGTAGTGAAGTATATCAACATTTATGTGTATTTATATATGGAAAGACTGAGATATAGAATGAAAATTAAGAGTTGACTTGTCTGGCTCTTGGACAAGATCTCCTGGGTAGGAAAGCATGTAATGTCCTGAAGTATGGTGTAGCTATTAGTATGTTAGGGCCTAAGGTTGTTCTAGGTTATTCTCTTCAGCTTTTCTGTTTTGTCCAATATGCTTTTCAAAGATTGACTTTTTGTACCACAATTATTCAAGGAGTGGGGATGAGAAGATGAAGTAATAACCTTCTCCAGAGTGCACCAGTAGTTATTTTTGGCACTAGCTTGCTGTACTTTCAAAAGCAGAAATGTTCATTTTGCTTCAAGAGACTTTATCCTCCAGAGCTTGGTGGAATGATTGTGCACAAGATAGGGAGCCGTCACAAATTCCATCCTATGGGTTGCTTTGATGTCAGGAGCTGGAGCCAACTCCAGAGTGTCAGAACAATGGATTTAATTTCTCATCATCATCTTCTGGGAACAATGGTAATAAGAGATTATGACTTGTTGTCTCACAAGTATTCCCTCAAACATGCATCCCTGCTAGCTCCTTATCAGCTGTCGTGCTGGGCTCTCTCTGGCACAAGAAAGCATAAATCTTCCAGCCCTTTGGGAAGTGCCCATTTCATGTTTCTGTGTGCCTCTACAGCTAATAAAGTTGTTTTGAAAAGGGGAATTCAGAAAGGAAGAGTGGTCATGCTTCTGAGTTTGGTTTATGCACAGCCGTTTGTGTTTAATGTGGCTACCTGTTTCTGGGCTGGGGCTTGTCACTGAAATGTGGTCCTCATAACATAGGAGTATTGCATCACCTGGGACAGGTATTGCAGAGCTCACTGTGGTTCAGCTGATACTGTTTTAAGCAGGGCAGGGGTAGCTATGTGTTGTAGTTTAAGCCCAGCTGGTAACTCAGAACCACGCAGCCGCTCACTCACTCCCCCCCTTCTTCCTCCCCCTGCTCCCAGAGGGATGGGGAGGAGAATTGGAAGAGTGTAACTCCCACAGGTTGAGGTAAGAGCAGTCCCATAACTAAGGTATAATACAAAACCACTACTGCTACCACCAATGATAATAATGATAAGGGAAATAACAAGGGGAGAGGATACAATTGCTCACCACCCGCCAACCGATACCCAGCCCGACCCGAGCAGCGATCTGGGCCTTCTGGGTAACTCCCCCCGGTTTATATACTGGGCATGACGTGCTGTGGTATGGAATACCCCTTTGGCTAGTTTGGGGCAGGTGTCCTGTCTCTGCTTCCTCCCAGCTTCTCCTCCTCCCTGGCAGAGCATGAGGCTGGGAAAGTCCTTGATCAGAGTAAACATTACTTAGCAACAACTAAAAACATCAGTGTTATCAGCGTTGTTACCAGGCTGAAAGTCAAAAACACAGCGCTGCACCAGCTACTAAGAAGGAGAAAAATGACTGCTACAGCTGAACCCAGGACACTATGTTAAATTTCAGAGTTTTATGTTAAATCTGATGTCACTTTTCAGCTGGGATAGACTCTTTAATCTTCTTGTTGTCATGCTCTAGGGGAGTTACAGGGACAGTAATATCTGTGCTTTCTGTATAGGGCTGATTGCTGTTTCAGGAATCAGGTTTGTGCTTTTATCCAATGTCTGTTAATAGCACAGAGAGAACAGGCCGTGCACCTTTCTGCAGGAGGCTTTACAGGATGGCAGTAACTACTGGCATTGCATCATCGAGTCTTGGGGCTCCGTCACTTCCCATTGACTTGTGAATACTTGTGAGATCCAAAGCATACCAGAAAAGTTAGGAGGCATGCTGGTTGCAGGTGGGGGAAGGTCAGTAGTCAAGCAAACCCTGGGCTTGGTAGGTGGGCATAGATGACTGAAGAGGTTAAATCATGGCTTTACTGAATGGATATTGTGTTTCTGAGAGTATCTTGGAGATCCTCCAGCCTCAAGCTTCCCACAGAATTGCCATGTTGAGAGGAAGGGGGTATGATTTCCCTTTACTGTCTCCCTCTGTTTCTGTACTCCTTCCTTTCTTTTTGTTTATAATTGTTCTTTAAAGAAATAACATAAAACCCCCTTACAGATATTCATAATTTTAGCAAAACAAAAGGGAGGTGTGTAGGAGCCTCATTCATCACCTTTTGTCACTAGACTCGATTTGACATCTGAGACTACAGAGAAACTTTGGCAAGTGCAATGATTTCCCGTGTGGGGGTAATAAGAGAGAAAAAAGCTGTCAGTTGAAAACAGCAGGAGCTGCATTAGCAAATATAAATTAAACAGATGGCTAAGATACTGCAGCTGTCGCATAGAAGCTTCAGGAAGATCTTTAGCTTAGAGCTGCAGGAGGCTATTTTAAAAGGAAAGATGAAAACAACAACAAAGCAAACTTTAGCATGACGAAAGAGACAATAGAGCCATTCAGATGATTATATGAAACTTATCCAGCACTGGGTTTTGTTTTTTTTCTTCACGTTTTCAAATCTTAGGATTCTAAAATTAGTTTAGGATCAGCTATTATAAGATCACTTTATGGATTTTAGTATCGTGGGTTTGTCTGCTGGGTTAGAGGTACTCTTCTGCACGAGACACTGGCTCTGACACATGCTCTGGAAAGTGGGGAGAAGTGTAACACACTGCACAATTTTGATCTTCAAGTGTTTGTTTTACAGCTGTTTCAAGAAAAAGCTTATGAGAGAATTGTTTATAAATAAAACATTTGTGGAAAAGCAGTGTTAAAAGTGTTAACATTTTGGTTGGTGGAGGAAGCACATGCATTTAAAGTGTCTTGCATGTTCAGTCTTAAGGTAATGTTTTTCATACCCATTTTCAGCTGAAAAGCGACTCCTCTTTTCCTTTGAACTGATAAAACTGCATCCAAGTATGTTTGTTATGTGAAAATACAGACATATATTAAAATGAGGACAGATTGGAATTCACTGCTGTTTCTCAGAGGCCAAAAGGCAGTAATTGCCTAAACATTGTGTCTATAATGCATTTTCCTCAATTAGAACTGATGGTTTGTCATAGATACCGTGTGCGTAAGCAGAGACTGTTTCACTGCCTTTATAGTTAGATGATGATGATGCGAATTATGAAATAGGTGCAGCTGCATATGAAGCCTGTGTTTTACATTCAAAGAAATCGTGTGCACAGATGGATTCCTAGGCAGGCCGATTGATTTCCTGGAGTTCTGCTTTTCCTGTTTGCCTTTTTTACTGCAAAAAAAAAAATCACGTATTTATGGTTGACTTTCTAAATGATGCTTAATAGGCAAGAAATTCTGGATTTGGATTGTACTCCAAACTGTGTTGTTCCTGTACAGCAAATATTCTTAGGTGTAGGTAGATCTAATTCTAATCTTCATCTATACAGATGATTTGAGAGCTACAAAACCTGTATATTGAAAAAATTAATCTTTTGTTCCTCTGTATTTATCCTTCCTCCAATCATCCCCATGAAGTACATAAGCTCTAGCATGCTCTAAAAGTCTGTGAGCCTCCATTCTGTTAGAACTACGAAGTTCATCACTGAGATGTAAATGCTCTTTACTGGCTAAATCTTTGACCTGTTCTAGACTTCTTCCTGATCTTAGTGGTTCAGGACACAAATCACGAAGGGCATCAAAGGTCAAAAGCAACAGCTTTTGAACTTAGTTGTCTGAGCTTGCTGAAAACATGTAGCCTCGTGTAACCTTAGTCTTCCTATACTGTTCAGGGTGCTTCAGCTGTCTCTCTTGGTAGAAGTGAGCTCCTCAACGTTTAACTGTATTTCTTTTGTGGTTTGTGCTTCACTGTAGAACAGAACAGCTGATCATTCTGAGTAATTGTTGTTTCTACCCTTTAAATTTCATTTTTACCCCCACAGAAACTTTGGAGCAGTTATAAATTCCAGAAAACTAGGAGGAAAAAAGCCTCAGCCTGAGTGTATGCCTTTTCTTCCATTTTTGCTTAAGAGAAACAAAGTTGGCCTTGAAGTGTACTTGAACTTGAGAATGATAAATGTGGGATATCTTTGTCAGTGATGGAGGAACGTTCCAGAGTGGATGACCTTCCACTGGGAAGCCTGGCCTCGGCCTCCACTTGCTCTCAGGCTTTTGCTCCAAATGCTTTAGCTAAACTTCACTGCCAGGACGTGCTCAGCAAGGGAACAGTTTCGTGTAGGCAGGACCCAGGGCATACTGAAAGATAATGCACTGAACACTGCACATTCCGTGTGAACTCTCTTCCCAGGAAGAAATGAAGGGTTCAGTCAATGTGAGATGAGAGATGGCAGTTAAGAAGGGACGGGAAGGAGCTAAAACAGAGAAGTGAGTGGAATGGGAAGAAATAGCTTTGCCTGTAAAGGTGGTTAGCCTTAAATTTTCCTGCTGAGCATCCCAAAGGAAAGAATGAACTTTTCCAGCTAAAAATGTTATTAATGTTTAATGGCCATAGTCTGTCCTTGATCTTCATGCAAACCTTCTAGTGTTACCAATGGAGGATGCTACAGAGAGTGGAGGGGTACATGATTGCTATGCTGTAGGCACAGCAAATCGAGTGCTGTCTGACCTATGGCACAGAGCTAGTGGGGAAAAATGTCTTCATAGTGTTTGAAAGAAGGCTGTGACATAAATTTTCATGTCCTAGGAAGTGTTAATATCTAACTCTCATTGATTAGGAATAGCTGCTTACATGGAAAATACACGCTAGTGGAAAAGGAAAGCTGATCCAGCTTTTTTTTAATGCTCTCATGACAAGTGCGTGCTTCTTAACTGGAAGCAAGAAAACCCAGCCTTTTGATGCTGTAGCTTTGATCTGTAGTTTAGCCAATCTGCTAAAAGATTTCATGTGTTTTGGCTCTCATTTGAACCTTGTTCTTTTTAAGCCTAGTTCAGAACTATCAAGTCTGTTTTTCGGTCAGTGCTGTTCTTCACACTATATAGACAGGTACACTGGTGACCGAGAGAACATGTAGTAAATATAAATTACTGCTTATTATTATTCTCATCATTTCAGAGGTCGCATAACTAATTCTTAGGTGTAGCAAAACAGCACATCAGGTAGTCCTGGTATGTGGCTGTGTATTCCACAGTACTCTGTTAGTAAATAATAGGTTACTGATTAATTTCCGGTAGCTAGTCTTTTTCTAATTCATCTCAATAGCAGAGGAGATTGAATTTCATGTTTCATTTTGCTTTAAAGTAGATTTAGCTTTACTTTTCAGTGGAAAGCGTCTGAATACACCTGCTTAAATTTGGTAATGAAACTATCTTTCATATGGAAAACAAATTTTCTATATTGTTAAGTAGATTACTTCCCTTACCTGTGACAATTTCTGTCTTTGGATTTTGAGCTCCATTCCAGGTTGAAGCACATCTGATCTGCATCAGTTTGTGGGAAAATGTTTAGCCAGTTTGCAACCCATCACAGATTCGAAACATGGCTCTGCCAAAGTCTTACGCTGTGGTGCATAGATTTGGTGCTGTGGGTGTTAGAAAATTGTGTGGTACTGAAGATGGGTATGGAAAGACACCCTTCTAAAATAAATACAGGTATTTTCTGGACAAAAGCCTGAAAGAGATGTGAAACAGATGAGTTTCCTTTCCCTGTGTAAGCAAGCCCTTAGGTGGTAAGATTTGCTACAGATTTGCAGAAATGTTGAAAGGCAAAATGTAAACGTACAACTGCTGGTAGCTGCAGGCTACAACCCTGAGCAGTTCAGAATAATGCTATATACATGATTAGAAAAACAAATGGCAAGTAGAATAAAAGTGGCAAGTTTGGGAACCTGGCATGATGGCACCTCTCCACCTTTGTTAGGAGACAACAATTAGATATTATATGTTCTATACATCTAAACTGAGGTCTTGAATAGAAAATAATAATAATAGCACAGTTAAAAATGAGTGTCACATGAACTAGTTTCTTGTACTACAGTCTGTGTTCTTTGCAGTTGTCTAAGTAGTTTCTAGGCATTCATTCTAGTGCTGTTAATATTCTGTTCTTTTCTATTGGGCAGAATATATCTGACCAAAGCTTTATCTTAATTGTCTTTATTTCTTTGGTTTCTTGCTTCTTAAAGGAAAAAAAATAACCCAACAGTTATTCTGTATAAAATAGTAAAGTCAAATGCATTTGCTGCTCAAGGGATTTCTTTACAGAGGGCTCTGTTGCTTCTAGCTCATTCACATGAATGCAGAGGTTTGGTACTGTGAAAACAGTAAATACTCTTCCTTCATTTGTTGTCTCCAAAATACATTGATCAGAGCTACGCTTCAAGGTTTTGCCAGCATAACTGTCCTTTCTTAAGATTGTGTAGAAATTGCCCTTAATTGACATACAACATTCTGTGCTAGATTCAGTAAGATATCACCAAAAATGTGCTTCTGCAGTACAGCTTGTGTTTTTAGGGAACTGGTATTAGCTGTTCTGGCAAAATAACTTTTTTTGCCTGTGTAAACCGCATCTCGACTAGGCGGATTTGCTAGTATAGCTATTTTAGCAAAGCCTTTCTACTGTAGAAAAGACCTTATTAATAATACTGCGAGGTTCCCACAGCAGATGAAAGGCACAATACAAAGGGCTTTACAAACATGAATTAAGCTTCACAACACCCTTGTAAAATAATCATTCTTCTAGCTTGCCAGTGTCTATTTTCTTTTAATATGAGATGTTTTTCAGAGATGAGAAGGAAGGGTAGAAGATTCAGAGTTAGGGGAGTTAATGTCTGGTAGCATTGATAAACTGAACAAATTTCTGATGTTTAAAAATGTCCTAGCAAAATCAGTGGGTTAGAGTATCAAATAGCTACTGGTTGCTGGTTTCACCTGATCTTTGGTGGTATGAGTAGTTCTAATGCTGACACTTTGCAATTCCTTTCTTCCTGAAAACCTGGATCTGGCTTTTGTGTATGTGGTGTTCTCGTTAATACTGGTTTTAACTACAGTAATCTCTCTGATGGATTTGTATTAGACTCTTGCAGTCTCATACTGTTCATGTAGGTCAGGGTATGAACAGCTTACACAGTCAAGGGATCTCAAAGGGAATGGAGAGAGGAACAAAACTAAAGCTATATGTGCAAGAATGATTTTAAAGTCAAGCTACTCAAAAGTCATTGTAGTCTGATACTGTGTGCCCATGCAGTCTTAATGCAGACATTTTTCTGTGTTAATTATTGTGTAGTCTTTAATTACATTATCACATTTCTTTATTTCCTTTCATCTCTTAGGGAACAAGGAACAGAAGAACTCCACTGGGATGTAGGTTAATTTTCTTTACCATTCAAAACCACTGCTTTTGAATTCAGCCTGTAAACTTTTAGGCAGGTCCAGGCATTTCTGCAGTCCTCCGTTAAACATCGTGTCCTGGATTCTGTATTAATCAGTCCCTTCTTGTTATCTTGTAAAGGTGGGTGAGAATAGAAGCATATGGTTTGATACTGATATATTGCTGCTGTTGGCTTTTTTCATCTGTAGTTAAGAAAGCAGTCTCTTCTTATGTGGGTGTCTTATGCATGCCTAAATACAATTGCTCTGTTTTTTCAACTGTTTTAATTTGCTTCTTCCCCAGTATCCTGGTCCTAAGAGCTAAACTTGCATCTTTACCTGCACAGCATATAATTTGTGGTATTGGGCTGTTCCCTGTGGTTTGTTTTTGGTTTCGTTTTTTGTTGTTGGGTTGTTTGGGTTTTTTCTCCTTTACTCCTCTTCCGTTTCTTAGGAATTGCATCTTCTAGGTATCGTAATAAGTGCTGTTCTGCTCTTAACACACTAACCAAGTATGTCATGGAATAATCTTGATTTAAAATTCAGACAAGTGAGTTATATTACTAATACTGGATTCAGGAATCTCCCTTCTTTTAAGAGTGAACATCTAAAGCACTATCTGTCACGATTTTATGCTTTTGCAGTAACAGCTTCTGCTTGATGTTGGTGTGGTGGCTCTTCACCACACTGTATTGAGAGTAGTTTTGAGTCAGGATGCTATAAGTTTTATATTTTTCTCTAACAAATAGTAAGCAAATATGTTGACTGGCAAAAGCTAACAGATGAAACCACATAATCTGGGGTTATCATGGAAAGGTACATCATTTATATTCATTTTTACAGTGACAAGGTCAGAAATTCACTGATGCTTATCCATATAAAACGTAAAAAGCTCTTCAGAATTAAGCATCCAAGTTGGAAATATCATGTATGTACAAAAGCCAGAAATTCATTAAAATACCTTTTATTACTTTCTAATTATAAGCACATCTGGATGTACTTTTCATGTTAAAGATCTTGTATTTAGTTCAAAGATGAAGACCATTCCAGTACTGAACCTTCTTAAAATTGAAAATGAAGTTTAGAATTTCAAGTCTCGCATTGCTTGACTTCAACTCTCCCTGGTTGTACCTAGCTCTTTTTGACTGCACACTGAAGAAACAGTACATTTGAGTTTACTCAAGAACTTGTTTATTGAAAGACCAAAGTATAAAATTCCGTGTCTGTTTAACATTCAGTAATTTACCATTAAGCTACTTGACACAAGTTAAAATTTATGTTAATACTGTCTTGATTAAACAGCACTCATTATCACTCACTGTGATTTGGCCAAATCGGTTTCCTAGCAGACATCTTAATAAAGGAGCCATCTTACTATAGCATGTCCAAATTGGCTGTATCGCAGTAATGTTTTTCACTTACATAGCATCTTTTCATTTCAAAGTACTCCAAGTGATCATGTATGATATTGGGAAAGCATTCTAGGTAATATAATGACCAAAGAAAATCATAATTGTGCATACACAAATCTAAGGATTCTCTACATTTGAATTGTATTATAGTTGCAATGTAGTGCAAAGCAGATATCTGTCACATGACACCAAACAAGTCCCTGCCTCATTTTTTTTGTGTTTTAAAAATTGGACTAATCATGTTTAGCATTTACTTAATGGTTACGTTTATCGATTGCATTTTACAGATAGCATAACTGAGAGCAGACACCGAGGGCAGTGTGCCCAAGATCCCAGTATTTCCTGTAATTCTGGTTGTGTTTTCCTGATTTGATTTGGAATGATTCAATTAAGAACTATATGTAATTTCATACATAATCATGTATGATGTATCAAGTGGCTCATCAGATAACGTTCAGACTCACCATTTCCCTCTGTGCATGCACCTGGTTGAGTTTTCTTATAACCACAACTCATTTTATTGCCAAATTTTCCCAAGCTTAATATGACATGGGCCACCTAGTAAGGTTGATGTCCATATTGTGTTACAAGGTGAATAGTTCAGTTGGATTTCAGCCATCGTTGAAAGCAAAAAGTACTTTTCCCAAATATTAAAACTATTTCTTGCATTTGTAGGTCTTTATATAACTCAAAGGCAGTTGAATTGATTTTACTTAAATCAAGGACGTAATATTTCAGTGCTGAAGGCAAAAGTCAAGCTGAGGAGCAGTTGACAACAGGCTGAGAAGGTGGAGGAGCTAGTTGGCATAGCCATGAAGCTGCAGGGGCCACTGCGCTCCTGGCCCCCCCTTTAACTCCCTGTGGTCTGTTGGCAGCATTGCTGGTGGGGAGGTGCTAGATATGAGAGCTTTGAGTTTGGTGTAGGGCTGGTACTGTAACATTTAAGGATATGGCAAGTGAGAACTGGTGAGAGATCCAGTGAAGGCTTTCTGAGGCATTAATGGTCCTCCCAGTGGGGTCCTCTTACATTATTCATGCCCTTTGAGCTTTTAGTCAAGCTGAGCACTCTGCACTCAAATGTGATAGTAGAAGGTAAAAGGAAATTAACCCTGTAGTGATATATTGAAAGTTTCTTGCCAAAGTAACAATTTTGACAGTGTGTTGAGGGGATAGAAGCAGGGGGAAACATGTCAACTCTGAACTGATCCCAGAAAGTGCTCGAGTACTCTGCAGCAAAGCAACACACACACCTCTTGAACCTATATGTAAGTCCTGGGGTCACTTCCTGCCTCATTCTTCCTCATCAAAGTATGTCTTCCAAATTTCAAAGAAGATGTGTCTTACAGCTGCAATATGAGATAGTACTCAAAGCTTTCCAGTGATGCTATGGAAAACCTTGTTGTAGAAGGCTTCAGTGTAGTAGCCAAGGTTTCTTAATGATTTGTGTGTCAGGTACCAGGAATCTGTACTTGGATTCCAGCTTTAGCCTGTAGATGTTACTGTGTTTGTGATTGTTTCCTTGAAAATGTTTACTTTTCCTTAGGTAAGCTCCTTATGTTTAGGATCCTTCTTTTCTTTCTCTCTCTCTTGCCATTCTTAATTTATCCCATCATTATGTACAGTAGGACTGTGTGCTCGAGGGGGCTTTTAGAAAGAGTTCAGAAACAAGAAGCTTTTAATGCAGTGTCTCTATGGTGTTAATTGATCTGGGATATTTGTGCTGGAGTGGTCTCTTATATCCAGCTTTTACTCCCTGTCTATCCCCCAGCTCCTCTGAGGTTTCACAGCAAGTATCCAGAATGTAAAACAGATCATTGCAAACTAGTGGACAATGACCTCACTTTGAGTCTAAGAGTTACTTTGGGAATGGAGTGGAGAAGGTGACTGTAAATACAAGTCTTTTGCTGGTGCATAAGTTTAAGGATGTCTAAACTTCAATTTACCATGTGTACCTTTTGTAAGTAGGACTAAAATGTATTTGGAGGCAGGGAAGATAACTCGTGGTGGAAAAATGCAGTACTGGTGCCAAGTAATGCTTAACTTGTGAGCTCAGGACACGGATTTCCCCATGTGCTCACAGACACTTTATATCGAGATTCCTCCTTTTTCTTTCCTGCTTACAGAAAACCATATTCAAGGGTAATGTTTCTAAAAGCAAATTATTACTTAGAAGTGCAAGGTCTGTGGCTGTGGCTTTTAGGTAAAAGTTCTGAAAATTTTACCCTGGAAAGTATTTATCTTCAAGGTCAGAGGGAGTTGTTTGGGGGTTTTTTTGAGCCAAGAATTTGATGCATTTGGCACTTGACGTAAGCCTTAAGAATAATTTGATTAAAAGACTGTGCCTTGGAGTCCAGCAGTCTGGAATAAAGAGTCTCAGTGAAGAGTGTGTATCTCTCCACGCTCCAGTTTTCAGGAGAGACTAAAAGTGTTTGGGCCCCAGCAGTAAGGACCAGGAGGAAAACTGAACATGAAATGCAGTGATTAGTACTAGTCTGGGTATCGTAACTGCACCCAGGACCCTTAAGAGACAGAAAGGAGAAGAGTTTAAAAAAAAAAAAAAAAAAAAAAAAAAAAAAAAACACAAATCCAAAACCCTAACAAGAAGTAAAATCATTCTTGTGAAGACTTGTGAAGATTGTTCCTCTGGCTTGTGCTCTTGATTGTGCAGCCTCATAGCTGCATCTTAAATGAGCCATTGCAATTTTACCTCTTGGACATTTTTCAAGCTACTAAACGTTTATTTTGCTTGCAGGTATGAGCGATACATACTAGAGTACTCTTGAGGTCCAAATGTTACTAATGGCAACCTCCGAGTTGAGAAGCTGTGTTGAAAGTTTTGCCTTACTTTTAAAGTACACTAAGCATTTGATAGTTAAGCAGTTAAACTCTTTCTGACATTGGTTCCAACTACAGGATTTCCTTGTAAGCATTGCTGATGGCAGATAAGTTTCTTAATGTGGTGGTTTTGCTTCAGCTTCAGTGTCAATCAAGATGTGTGATTCGTAACAAATGCAATGAAAAAGATGCAGCAAGGTCCAGAAAGTCTGTGGAAGGGCTTTAGCAGTCCAGGCTTTTCTATCACTTGCCCTGTCATCATACAAGACAGAGCCTTTTACAATAGCTCTGTTCGTGGTTGGTTTTATGAATGGTTGCAAAAATTCCTGTATTGTTTTGTCCTTCTGTAGGTAATACTTTCAGACTCTTTGAATGCTGCTTGTTTAAAGAAATTTCTGTAGTATTACTGCCTCTAAAATGTCACAAGCAGGTGCAGTCAGGCATGAACCCCTCCAAGCCCTCCCTGTCAGTCAGTGGTAGTGGGGATCTCCATTCACCTCTACTGCGTGTACAGCAGGAGAACCACACTTGACTTTCAGTCCAGCCTTCAGTTCCCTGCAACAGCAATCATGAACGTGCCTGCAGAGCCACTGCGGTATGTGTGCAAGCCTGTGACTTGAAACAAAGCAGCTATGTGCCTGTCTTCCCTTGGAGTCAGTAAAATAGGGATGTACCAGGTTTGCATGGCAATGTTTTAGTAGCATCAGGGCTACAGGAATGCCTTCTGTGAGAGGTTGTTATAAGCTTCCCCTGTGTCTAATAGACTTAATGCCACCTGGCTCCAAGACAGACCCGCCACTGGCCAAGGCCAAGCCCGTCAGTGTCAGTGGTGTGCCTCTGGGATAACATACTGAAGAAGGGGGAAAAGTTACTTTGCAGGAGCGACCGCAGCTGGAGAGAGGAGTGAGAGTATGTGAGAAACAGCCCTGCAGACACCAAGGTCAGTGAATAAGGAGAGGAGGAGGTGGTGCGCCACGTGTCAGAGCAGAGATTCCCCTGCAACCTGTGGTACAGACCATGGAGGTCCATGGTGGAGCAGATCTCCACTTGCAGCCTTTGGAGGACTCCACAGTGGAGCAGGTGCATGCACCCAAAAGAGGCTGTGATTCCATGGGAAGCCCATGCTGGAGCAGGCTCCTGGCAGGACCTGTGGCCCCATGGAGGGAGGAGCCCATGCTGGAGCAGGTTTGCTGCAGGACTTGTGACCCCACAGGGGCCCACGCTGGAGCAGTCTGTTCCTGAAGGATTGCACCCATGGAAGGGACCCACGCTAAAACAGTCTGTTCCTGAAGGACTGCACCCATGGAAGGGACCCACGCTAAAACAGTCTGTTCCTGAAGGACTGCACCCATGGAAGGGACCCACGCTAAAACAGTCTGTGCCTGAAGGACTGCACCCATGGAAGGGGCCCATGCTGGAGCAGTTCAGGAAGAACTGCAGCCCATGGGGAGGACTCACGTTGGAGATGTTCATGGAGGACTGCCTGCTGTGGGAGGCACCCCATGCTGGAGCAGGGGAAGAGCATGAGGAGTCCTCTCCCTGAGGAGGAAGGAGCAGCAGAGACAACATGGGATGAACTGACTGCTACTCCCATTCTCTGTCCCCCTGTGCTGCTGAGAGGAGGGGAGGTAGAGAAAATCAGGAGTAAAGTTAAGCCCTGAAAGAAGGGAGGGGTGGGGGGAACATGTTTTTAAGACTTGATTTTATTTCTCATTATCCTACTCTGATTTGATTGGTGATAAATTAATTCTTCCCCAACTGGAGTCTGTTTTGCCCAGGACAGTGAATGATCTCTCTACATCATTAGTAGGAAAACTGCTCTTCCTGTCCTTACTTTGACCCACAAGCCCTTCATTATATTCTCTCTCCCCTCTCTCTCCCTGTCCAGCTGAGGAGTGATAGAGTAGCTTTGGTGGGCACCTGGCATCTAGCTGGGGTCAAGCCACCACAGGGGAAAAGGTGGGGAAATAAAAAGCAATCCAAGGATGAGAGAGCAGGGAAACACCACTCCTCTCTGTCAAGAAGTATGACAGGAAAGTCCTGCTCTGGAGAACAGGTAAGCTTAGCCTGGGAAATAAGGGGGAGGAACTGCAGAGACTGGGTTTCACATAAAGCATGCTGGCTCCATTTAAGTATTCAGCATGCCTGCTATGCTTAATAATGTTGGTATTCAAATAGTTTTAAGTAGGCTTTGAAGTTAGAGCCATGTTGAGTTAAGGTAGAGGTCAGTGTGTTGTAACTGTTGGCTGCACATTGATAATAACTTTGTGTACTTTCACATTTTTAAGCCACTTGACAAAAAAAGAAAAGAAATTTTAAGAGTATGATTTTTTAATGGAAAATTTTCTAAGTATGACAGTTTTACATGGCAAACCTCAGCAAATCTCAGAAGGCTGTTATTTTTCTGCATCCATACTACTTTTCTTCATGGCCTAATTGAACATGTGTAATGAAACTCTTGGGCCTGGATTTTTCCTCCAACATGCAGAGAAGCATGTATTTATGGTTTTAAATTTTAAACCATGCTTGTCAAGTGTTTTAAAGCAAGGAAATCCCAGGCGAGGAGGAAATGGGTATCTCCCATTTGAATCAGCGTACAGGAGTAATGGCTGTGCCTGGGAAACTGGTGCAGAGCAGCGCTTCACACTGCAACCCCTGCAGGCGCTGGCAGCAGTGAAACACAGGAAATGTTAAAGAGTATCAGTGTAGACAAGCCCAATGCTGCTTGTGTGCAAGGAATTGGTCCAGAAGATTTTATCTTCTGTTTAGGTTTGCTGTTCCCTGCTCGTGTCACACCTCCTCACTCTTCTTCCTTCTAACTTAGAGGACTGCCTTCTCGTGTAGGTGAGGCTCCCCTTCCCTGGTCTTTGCTTGAAGAGGCTGTGAGAAACAAGAGCAGAGGGTTGAAGAAGGGCATGCAGTTGTGTTGCCTGTATTGTCAAGAGCGTTTAGACCACTTGGAATGGTGATTGCTGGAGGCACAGCGCTGCTTCAGACCTTTTAAGATACAGATGAGTGGAGGTTGCACTGGTATAGAGAGGCCAGTGTGAGTTGAAAGAGCAGTTACAGGAGAGCACTCCAATGCAGTTGAAGTGGGGAAAAAAGTGGGTTTTTTCCCCACACTGTTTGAGAGGAATATGCTTACATAATTAGTAAAAAACTGCTCTGAAATATTTGTAATTTCGTGTATATTCCCACGGGGAAAAATGCACTTAGAGATCTGTCATTTTGTGTATATATCCCACTCTTCATCAGCACATCATCTGACTGTTCCTTCAGATGTGCACAGCCCTTCCTTGCACTCGGAGGTTGCAGAAACCAGCTAAGCATCACCTCTGAGGGCACCAGTGCCCTGACAAGCTTAATCCAGGGTGGCCACCTGTGCACTGTTTCCCCAGGAGTCCAGGGACTGCCCTCAAGCCTTGGCCTTCTGTCCTGGCATGAGTGGTGTGGTAGGTATTCCTGTCTCCAGCCTTGTTCCCTGGATGGATCATGAACATGAACCTATGTTGTAGATAGTGTCTTCAGTCTCTTCCTGTCCCTGGCTCCATCTCCTTTGCTCCTAACTGGACCTTGGGCCTCTTTGATCACCCTCTTTGCTTGGGACTGTCAATGTACCTTGTCACCAGTAGACAGCTCCGCCTGCCATGTTCAGATATGGTGGGACAGCACCTGTAAGTGCCCTGGGGTCTTCTGCTCTTTCTCTCTTGGAGCTGCCAGCCCTTTATGTGCCCTGAGACCACAACGCATTGTACCAACTGAGCCAGGAGAGATGCAACAAACTACCTGCAAGATCGCAGTCTCCTTTTGAAGCTGAAAAAGTTGTAAAGGTGAAAATGTGAGAGCACAGTGTTAGTGTTTCTTTTCTTGCTAGTGGTATGTTAGTGGGGGTTTTGGGTTTTTTTTATAAGGCTGTTCCCATCCGACACCAACCACCCACAATACTGGTAAAAAACACATGGCACATTGCAAAAGTTCTCTTTTCTGTCTCTCCATCCTTGCCACAGGACCAACAGTGGGAGGCGGCGGTGACACACTTCGTGATGGTCACTATTGCTGTTACTGATACGGGTTCTTGGAATGAAAGGGATCCTAAAGTGAAGGGATCTGCTTTAATAGCAGGAAGCATAAGATCTCGTCAAAAGAAATAAGTAATTTGTCTTTTATTTTTGTAGCACTATATAGTTTCTTTTATCTCAGTTCAATGATAACAGCTTCCATCCTGTACTTCATAAATTGCTGAAGTATCATGCTTCCATTCTGCCCCTCTTATTTAGGAAGGTCTCTAGAAATATTCAAAATACCTATTAAAAAAAAAAAAAAGACCAGTATTGTTGATTACTGTTGTCTTAACTTCTGTTGCAGCTTTACCTAAACAATTTCCTTTTGTCTCTTGTTGAACTTAAACTATAAGCTCTTCTCGGTTCTGCATTTGTGTGGCACACTTCATAAGACTTTTTATCACTGTAGCTACAGTGATATAATTTATAGCATGTTTTTTCCTGCAGAAGAAACTGCTACTGGTATGTCTTCTCCATTGCCCATAGTGGATCAGATCATCTGTCCATCAAGATTCAAAGTCCTCCCCTTATCAACAGTAGCTCTGTTTAAGAAAAAAAAACTGTGGTAGATTATGATGTTACACTTTTCCTAGATATTTATTGTTATGTTTTCTTTGAAACAGGAGTATTTCTGTGCTTTGTGATTGGTGTTTATTGTTATTAATTCAAGTATGCTTATTACAAATATTAATGTTTTATAGCATTCTTAACATCAGTGTTAATGCCATGGTAAGCACTATTGGATAATTGTGTATGATGTGAAACTACATAATCTCAAATTACCCAGATTTTTACCCATGAGTTTCATTATCTATTCCCTTGTTCTTTTATTAGAAAGCCAAATTAATAGTTCTTAATCTGTCCAGTTTCTCTTCTTGACTGTTGCGGATTTTCTTCATGTGCTTCTTAAACCTCCTGTTGGATTAAAAAGGAAAAAAAAGAAAAGGAGAAGAAAGCCAGCAGCCTCTTCTTCTTTATGGGTTTGGGGGGTTTTTCAGTTAGCAATTTCAATCTGTTACTTTAGTGTTTTTCTGTTGTTTTAGGATAAAGTAGTGAGAACTGAATAGTGTTTCACAGTGGAAAGCACGTTAGTACTTGTACTACTCACCTTTTAATTCCTTAAACATCTTAATATAAATTAATTTGCATTCTTACTGCGTTTTTTACTGTCACTGCTTATTGAGCACACAGTGTACCTTCATGGAGGTGTCTAGTTTTTCCCCTTTTGAATTAGTGATTTATTTATGACCCTATTCAAAAAAACAAGTATGAGTCATTATAATTTTACTGTTCAGTACTTTGCTTAAATATAATATATCATCATGTTTCTTTTTCTTAATTCAATTCTCTGAGGGGAATACATATATATGAAGTGATTGTTTGGATTACAGTTTGCTTGTATTGCCAAAGTGCATAGAGTCCTCATCACAGGTCACATGCCAGCTGTTTTGGATGCTCTGTCACTGCAGCACAAAAGATAAATCCTTCATTTCAACTCATTTGCAAGCTACAGAAGTCAGGTTTATTAATCAAAAACTCACTGTGCCACCATTTCTGCTTCTTCAGAGTACAGCATTTACTACTTCACATCTCTAAATTTTCCTACTGTTATGTTTGATTAATTCAAATAGATTTTCTGTTCACCAGTGTCATGATTTTATCAGGTTTTATTGACAGCTTGCTTTACGTCAGTGTTACGTGCCATTTTTCCTGAGTTTATGTTCTGCATCTTGTCCCATGATTTGTATAATATGAAAGTTGTTTCCATATGAATTGGATTACGTCTTTCTCTTAATAGAGAATGTTTTTATTAGACTCTATAATCCTCTGCATATGACAAATCTTTTCCTACCTCGTTAATGTGATGCGCTCTGGTTTATAGCCCACTGTGATCACAGCCTAGTGACTTTTGTCATTTTACTGCATTTCAGTTTTGCTTGTTATGTTCTTCTTATGTGGCACAGTAATTTTCTCTCTTTTATACCATTCTTCATCCTACATCAGCATCTTGAGCCCCAGATGTTAGTGGTCTAAAAATGGGACAGAAATTAACCCTGAACTCAGAAGACCCTAAACGCTCTCTTTTACCACTTTTACAGGCTACTGTGTATGAATGCATCTCGATGCCTCTCACAGTGAGAACGTTTTGAAAGAGGCCAGGGCTATATTACAGTGCTCTGGGGGATACCTGGAGTAATAATGGGCTGCGCAGATAAACCAGTTATCCAGATTCTCCAGCTGCATTTCTGTCCACTCTTTTCCTTTACCCCTGTCTTGAGGGCACAATTCAGTGCTGTTCTGTCCATAGCCAGTCTACACCAGTAGCTATTTGTTATGTACTCAGGGCTTACCATCCATTTGTCAGCACATTCATTAGTGTTATGATGTTCACAGTATTAACGAATTGCACATTATTTCCATAGCACAGTTTCAAAATCTATCCCTGTCTTCAGAGCTCCAGGCAGGCCTTGCTTTCTCGCATTGCCTTGGTATAGAGCTGCCCTGTACTACAAAGGGTATTGGTGAGGGAGGGAAAGGAGGATCTGCTGGCAGATGATGCTCGAGAGAAAAATCCTGGGCAGAGTCCTTTGCTGGAGGTCTGCGTTTCTATTTCTACCAGCATCTTCAGTTGTCAGAATTAACATGCTGTATGATGGGAATATCCTGATGCTTGCTGTAGCAGGCAGGCATAGGATGGTTCCTGTGTTTACAGCAGCTGGGTTTAAGATGCAATATGTGGACACTTTATTTTGCTGGCATTGGGTGCCCCTAGGCCTTCTTTGTCAGCATAGCAGCAAGTTCAGGTTCTCTGCTGTCCTCTTCCATTCATCTGTCTCGGGGAGCTGTTGCCTACATCTCTGAGCTTTGGTGGGGTCAGGGAAAGTCTAGGCGATCGAGATGATGTAACTTGTATTCTTACTTATGCAGGGGCTGGAGAAAGGGCTGCCCGGTTTGTAAGAGCTTCATTGTTATGGATTAACTTTCCTCTTGAATGGTTGCGTATGGTACGTCCAAATGAGAGACTGCAAAGCGGAGCAATTAAAAGGCCCTGTGTGGGCCGGGAGTCGGCAGGAGGACTTCGCTGCCTTGGCATGGCCTCCTCCAGCATATTGGGCATCGGGGCCTCCTTGCGCATGTACTTCCTGCTGGAGCAAGCCCTGCCTCCTCCTGAGTGCTCCAGTAGGTCACTAATGAACCTCAGCGGGAAAAGACAAAATGCAGTTCATGAATAGCTTTACAGTCTCCTTTCTCCCACCCACCCCGTTCTCTGTCCTGGGAATGTGCTGCCCACACAGTGACCAGAGAGGAATCTGGAGGCATTTGCAAGATAATGCCATATCAAATGTTCCATTCTCACACTCTGTTCTTGCATTTTCAGAACTGTTTATAGATTTCCTTTCAGTTTGCATGAATAAGCACATCACTCCAAGACTAAAAAGGGGAGAATGCATTTCCAAATATGCAAAGCCACATAACTGTAATAAATTGCTTTAATTACGTGTGGTGTGTTTAGTTTCTGGAAGCCTGTTGTGCATTTCTGCCTCCAACAAGTAGCCTTTCCTGTTTGCTTGCTGCTGTTTACCAGGCTGGCCAGCCTCCCAGAGTAATCCTCTTCCACATTCTCCACTTGACAGATGCTCACTGAGAGCCCTTTTGATCTTCAGTGTCATCTTGGATGTTTCTCTGGCAGGCAGCAAAAGGTAGAGACTAAGTTTTTTCCCTAGGAATTCAGAGACTTACCATATTTTTAAACAGTATGTTTTTCATCTGGTTTATGATGTTATTAGAAAGATATCAAGTTACAGCTCAAGGCAGAGTTGTCTCACTTGTGAATACAGTTTCAGCCAACTAGTAAGCACAGGTGGAGGTCATTTGTATCATCCTCCTCAAGGTGGTCACAGCTCCTCGGTGCTTGAGCAGCGCTGTTATAGTTACTCTTTTTCCTGCTAAGTGCCAAGTTGCTTCTATTTTCCTTTCCTTTACTCTTTGGGAGGATTGGGAAGGTGTGCTAACAAAGTTCTTCAGCTTATTGTGGGGTGACAAAAGCTGCAGAAGCATAATGATGCTATTTTTACTGCTGGCTAAATGATATTTCTCACTCTCTGTTCTTGTCCACCATTGCCTGTGTTTGACCTATTGTTTTTGTTTTAGTCTACAAATGAACATGCTTTTTAACTTTTTCACCTTTTGTAAGGTAGTTTTGGAGTTACTAAGCTGAAGTTCTTCCCTACGACAATACAGAGTGGTTTAAGGCGTTGCACAGCATGAGAAAAGGTCTTACTTTGAAGACTTTCAACTTGAAGTTGAAAAGGAGGTGGCAAAGATTAAAAGGAAGCTTTTCTACTTTCTGTTGGTGTTTTTCCCTACCTGCAGTGGGGAAAACCTGTTTGGTACTGTTAAGATTAAATACAGAGAAGAGCTGACAATAAGATTTTCTCTTCCTCTGGAAAGAGTTGATTTTTCAGAAGGTTCAGAGTCAATTTGGAGAACTAAAACAACCCTTCACATTATGGCGGCCTCTCTGAGCCTGTCATATCCCATGCCTTCTCTGAGGATCTCTAGCAAAGTCAGCCAAAGTGACCCGGAGTATCTGGAAATAACCTTTGTGCATCCTTTCCCACAGCTGTGAAACTGATAACACTCCTTCCTCTGCTCATCCTATCTGTGTGTGCAAGTGAGATACTTGTTCTTCCTTCCTGAAACTTTCTTTGTAGAAGTTGCTATGCTCTCAGGATTTAATGAGCATATTAATGAATTCATCAATCACAATAATCTGATTAAATTGGTGGGGGAGAAGGAGCCAGCAGATGAAACAAACAGATTATTTTAAGATCTCTTGAGATACCAAATTAGTGACTGACTCAGCATTTATATGGAAGTGTTGCATAAGAGATTTACTGGTAACCAACATAATAAATTGTGTGAAAAACTATATGGTTTTTCACCTAAGAGAAAAGCTTATGGACTGTTACAGGGACCTTCTAAGAAAACCAGTGGCAAAGTATTGCATGTGCATGTATGTATATGTACATGTACATGTGTATGTGCATTTTGCTTAGTAATGGACTAGGATAAGGACAGTACTATGGAGAGATTATCATGGATTTTAAGCCATGTGTAGGTGCTTTGGCCAAGACCTGGTCAATGTGTTTTCAGGCATATAGGAAACTGAGACTTGCGTAGGAAGGGAGTTGCTTTGTGTCGCAGAGGTTTCAGGGGCAATCCCCTAGAGTACAGAGATAATGGAAGGGAAGCTTTCTGTCAGGGAGCATATGTTTTTGTGATGATTACACTGTGTATAGATTAGGACTTCTGGGAGGGAGGGAATGGGAAGATGCGCTTGGAACATAGGACCATCTGCCAGTACCTTGGCATAGTCATTTCATTAATGAGAAGCTTATTATCTTGAGTCCTACAGAGATAGACAAGAAAGGCAGCAAAAGGGACAGAAAACCATCATCCATCTGACATTGAAACGGGGAAGAGATGACTCCGATAACCTGTAAAGACTGATTTTGTTAAAAGAACTAGTCTTGTTCTTCTTGATAAGAAGGTATCAGTCTTATTGTTGCTGAAAAAAATGTTTTCCTTAATTTTGTGGTGCAGTGTGGGACAGCCTTTGGTAGGGAAAAATAAGTAACAGAGTGAGCTGGAATTGACAAGAAGGTGTTAGAAGAAAAGTAAAGAACAGTGATTTTTAGTCGGAAGTTGTTTTGCATCAAATGACTTTTTCCTTTGGTAAATCCCTGAAGGTGCCCTATATTGAATGTTGTATATTTAATTGTGGTGACAAGGGATCACACCTGCAAGATAAAACTTTGAGAGCACCACAGCCCAGCCCTGGCTATGCAGGCAACCACAGAGAGCACACGGTTTGGCCTGTGCTCCATTTGAGGCAAAAAATCAGGGGGGTGCTCTGGGTGGGCAGGGAATTGCACTCTGGAGGCAAAAAGGCAGTGGTTAGGAGCCTGTGAACTCTGTTCCTGCGACCTCACATTTCTGATGCTGCTGCTGACGTGGTAAGTGTCTGAGCGTGGGCTCTGTTCTTCAGTTTTGCTGTCCTGTAAATCAGAAAGAATTATACTTAGCTTGTTTTAGGGAGAGCTTTGCTATTATTCTGTTGAGTCAAGACTTAAATGCTGTTGTGTTTAAACAGCTCTGGTTCTCTTTTGACAGTTGAGTCAGGCTTGAGTCTGGGTGAGGGTGAGATGGCAGAGCCTTTGACTGGAGAAAATAGTGGTTAGAAGTACAAAGTGATTTGAGTGTTGGTATTTGGGAAATTATTTCCCTTTTGTCTGGTTTTATACTGTTAAGCTGAAGGGAAGGAATAAAAAAAAAGTGTTTCCCATGACAAGCCCTATAATCTGCAGCTGCCTAGGTCCACAGGCATGTGGATGTGTTCAGGACACTGTGCAAGGGTTGTGCAGTTCATCAGCAAGATGGCCTGGTAAATAAGGCTGGGCAGGGGCAATTCTTGTTTGCACTGCTAGGATAAAAAAATGCAGTTTCCTCTGACATTTTTGCTGAGTTATGAGGTAGCTCAGATGGGACACTGTCTCTGTCTATTGTAAATCTGTTGAAACAAAAGGAACATGCATTTTCAAAAAATGAGTAAAATAATATAGCTTAAGAGTGTCAAAACATCTAAGCAGGGTGAGCCTTAACTGAAAGGGGTTTGGTTAGTCATCTGCTTTGCAAATTCTCTTTTTGTGTTGAGGAGGGGAGAAGATTAGTGAGATGAAAATGTAGGTTATTACAGAGATAAGAAAGGGTTATGGTTGGTTTCCAAAGGAGAAAGAGGTTCTTTAATATTATTAAAAAAACCCAACCCTTTTCTGTGATTCGTGTGTAATAGGCATGTTGCATGCCAAAAAATTAATTATAATACTGTACAGGTGTCTATGCATAAATGTATGTTCAAATTCTTGCTCAACACATATTTAAATCCTGACCCTTTGCTTGCTAAATTCTGCGGAGATTCTTCTGATGGTTGTGACAAATGTTAGATCAGATTCTCACGCTGACATGTAAAAGTGGTTCAAAACTCAAAGTGAAGCTTCTGCTTTTACATAATTTTTTCTACCTGCCTTAAAATGGAGCACAGTTGATTGAAAGTCTAAAAAATGTTTGTCCTGCACACTAGACCCTGCTGTGTTTTATCTGCTGAAACACTGTTTGATAGTATCCTACAGTGATAATATTCAATTGCCATGTCACATGCTTTTTAAACTGATCGTTCATGTATTTTCTCTCCTCAAGTAATGGAAGAAGGATACTGTTGGTCCCAGAAGGCCATGGTAGGTCAGGGTTTTGGCTCAGTCTATGACTCCAAAAGGCTTTGCACTTAGTGAAACCATAAAAAACACTCCAGCTGGCTGGATGCCTCTCTGAAAAACACAAGTGTGGTCTTATTCTGAAATGATGCTTAGGCAAAGTTGTGTATGCCTCAATGTCTTGGGATGAGAGAGAAGTGGGAGGGGGGTCTTTACCGATGTTCCAGTGAAGCCAGGAAAGTCAAATGTTTGCATGAAAACACAGGGAATTTAATCACTGATAGACTCAGTATCACTGTGAAAGGATAGAATAAGATGGGGGAAGACAAGGAGGGAAATAGAGAGCTTTTAACATGAGGTATGAAAAGAACTTAAGAAGAGAAGTGGAAATTTTCATTTCACTGCAAGCACAAAAGCCGCCTTGGCTGTTCATGTGAACTATGAAATTGTGGAGCTCCATGCAGTGTTTTCCTTCCAGCAGCAGAGCACAGAGCTGAGTGCCTGCATTGGGAGCGTTATGTACAGCGTTGCTTTAGTGCCTTTCTGGGTCAATGACTCTCAAACAATGCCACACAGAGCTGCTTCAGTTGTGCTTCCATGAGTCAATCTGTAAGTACTGACGCTTCTCCCTGATCATAACCTAGTGTCCTAGAGAATCTGCAGGCTTTTACCTGCTAATCTCAAAGCATTAATGGTGTTCCTTGAATTCAGGTTGGTTGATCATGTGTACCTTTTTTCAGATGCCATTCTTCGTGACAGTTCAACCACAGTCAGATTGTTGACTTCAAAAAACCAAGTGAAAGCATGTGGCCAAGTCCTTGCACCTGTAGCATTGAAAGAATTGATACTCCTCTCCTCACATTGTTCTGACACTACTCTCTCAGTAGCTACAATCTGTAGCATTATCTCATGGAAAATAAGGAGAATTACTGGTTCACGCAAAGTTTTTTTTCCAGACACAATGAACAACAGGATCAAGCAGCTGTATTATTTATATTATTTTAAAATGGATTTATGTACCAGGTTGTTTTACCTCTGCATCCCAGAAAAATATAGAGGAATGGTAGGCAGAGTTAAAATAATGCATTTCAGTAGTCTTCCAGACAAGCTCATATGGTGGTGGAGACTTCTGTGGATGGATCAGGTATCTATTTCCATTTGTGGGAAGGTTTGGTGACTATTTGAGCATTTATACAGCCAACCGCAGTGGTGATTGCGAGCCCTCGGGGAGGAGGGAGCAGCCTATTCAGCACTTGCGCGTTCCTCACCAGCCGACTGCACCTGCAGCCTTCGCCATCAGCGACCGGGTATAGGGGTGTTTTGGAAAGCAGCAGCAGTGAGGAGCAGAGCCTGACAAAACTGTGTGTAAAGAGAGAGAAAGCTATCATACCTCGAAGTGTGGGAAAGACCCTGAAGATAATGTCTGGTTTTGAGCATTGACTATGCTGAACTTGGGGCTGAACATTGGCTAAGCATGTAAAAAGTAGTTGAGTAAGAAGTTTTGATTTCTTCTTTTCTCTAATCCCCCTGAAAACATTAATGATTTTTATCAGTTTTCTCTGTTTCCATGTATGCAAATTTCCTTCTTCTCACCTACTGAAAAAAGCAAAATGCATCTAATAAAACGGGTGCAGACACAGCCAATCTGCCAACAAGTCTTACCCTTTCACAGTATGGCTTCAAGATACCATATTTATTCTTCCAGATTTGGATTTCATTCATCTTTGTGCATTTGCATCCAGGAAGAAACCCTGTATCTGTAATTTTTATTTGGTTTATTGGGTGGAGTATCTCTTTTCATCGCGTATCTTTCGTGTACAGCCAGCTGTGCTACGGCCACTTACTGGCCATCTTGGAAGTTACTACTATAAACCTCAAAGTGCATACAAGGGAAGCTGTTTAAACAGCACACTGGAACTGAATTATGGGCAAACCTTCATTTTCTTTATTGCAGTGTGTCTTTATGTTCATATCATACGTGTTTTATACCTTTAATTTGGATATAGATTATTTGCTTCAATGGTTTTCCCCTTTATTAAAAAAAATGAACAATGTTAATTTTAGTTTTAATTAGTTCCTTGGTGGGTGTGAGTCATAACTTGGAGTTGCCAATTCATAACATTGTAGGCATATTTGTGAGGTTAAGTGGAGAGCTGTTTATACTTTGGTTTTTCCCCACCGTCATCTTAGATACTGGAGGAATCTTCTTTGCAATGTAGACTGCGCTTTACTTTATGATAAAAGACAGAGATAAAAGTAAGCATAAGGAGCCTGAAAAGGCAACGCTGTCCAGATCAAATATTGACAATGATAAATGAAAAACACAGAGAAGGAATTACAGGGACTTAAAGTCAGTAGGCTTTTTACTTCATTTGCTTTATTTAACAGAGGAATAAAATGAGAGAAATAAATGACCCTCTTCCTCTTGAAATTCTCAATGGTAGCTGTCAACTTCACCATAAACTGGGGGTCACTATTTAGGCACCAAGCCTTTACATAGCTTTCTGTTGACATTAAGTTCATTCCTGTGGGATTTGGGCTCCTAGGTGTTTTCAGGCTGTCTGTCTGGAAACCTAACATGATTGCCTTGCATTAATCTGGTTATTTGTTTGCTATTTTTTTTAATGCTATTTTTCTGAAGATAATGGTGGCTTTATGACTGGTATAGGGCAGATAAGGCATTGCTTTGTCTGTGTGAGCCATAGTTTATTAGGACCAGAGAGAAGCTAGTACCAGACTATCTGTCTTCTGTTCTTTTGGGTGCTCTTAATTTGAATGCTTTGGGGAGGCATAGCCTAAACAAGGCATGAGCAGAATTGTTTAAATGATCTGAATGGGGTGAAAGGTTTAAATACAGTGCTCTGCTTCTTTAACCCACTAATTCAGAGAATGCTCAGTGCTATCAACTTAATTACAGCATTGCTGTCAGGAGGCAGTGGCTCTGTGGCAGGATGGAGACTGACAGCCTTTTTAGATATATCTGTCTAATATACAAATCATAATTTTTCCTTTTTCAAGACCATTGTTTACTCATTGAGGAACAGCCAGAAACAAATTGGGGAAGAGAGATTTGTAGCAATGGAAGTTCATCAGCTAAGAAAGCAGTTTCCTTTTTACCAGTTGATGAGAACAGAAAGCAAATGAGGAGAGATCTTTTCCTAATATTTTTGTTATAATTATTCACCCTTTTTTTTCAAATTTCTTCTCACAAAGATGTCATGATTTTAGCTGCTGGGCTGCAGCATGGGGAAGCAGTCTTTTTCGCCATTGGACTTGTTTGCAGTCGGTCTTGGGAGACATAAAGCTAGCTGATAGCAGGAGAGAAAAGGACAGAGGCAAAGACAGATAGCACTACAGTTTTAATGCTTCACCGTTTGCATGGGCCTTTCTGAAATACTGGAGAAGTGAGGGTCATGGGCATTTCAGAGCACCATGGTTGCAAGCAAGCACAGTCATCCTGATGCAGACAGGGTCTGGGCTGCATGCCCTCCATGAATAGGTTTATAGGGAGGAATCCTTTCCTTTGTTGTGTTCAGACAAGGTGATGCCACATAAGGACATGCAAGATCTGAAGTAGGGCATTGGCTGAGTGATGAACCATGCGAAGCCATTTGGTTTACGGTATTGATCTGATGCTTCTCCTTCCTCAGATGGCTTTGCCTTTTTCTTCTGTTGGGAAAGCTTTTCTGGTGAATTACATTGAAGGCAATCCATCATACAGGAGAGAGAGGAGGAATTTGAGATCACTTCCACAACTTTGAAAATGAGGCTGTTTTTTCTTATCAGAAATACAAACTCACTGAAGAGCTTCACTGGGTCTTTGAAACCATTTCCCTTCTCAAACCAGTTCTTCTGAATGAGCCATAAAGGAGCTATATGTGCTAAGGTAATCTGTTTTGATGGCAAATGCCTTTGATTAACTTTTTCAAGTATATCCTTGCTGCCTAGTTCCCATTTCTTTCACTTCCTTGGAGATCTGACAGAGAATGCAGTTTTCTCTATGGTGCTTCTTTCTTGAGTATTTGCAGTTTCTGACAGTAACCTTTTCTGATAATTGCTCCTTGATTTCACTCTTTCCCAAATAGCTCTGTTCCTTTTCTCTCCCCCTTCTCTATGTACATGTCCCTTTTTTTCCCTGTTTGATTGCTGCAGGCCCTCCGTCTTTCTTGGCCATACCCACTAAGAGTCACCTGTGTTGGCTGTGTTGTCTTTGTGCAGCTTCGGACTATAAAGCAATGCAAGTCTTTGAGTGATGTTACAAAGTATTTGTTATCCAGGAAGGAATGCAAACCTCAAGTGCCTGTGGGGTTTTATTCTCTTCTATTCAGAAATTAACTGAAAATCTCTACCATTTACTAAGCAAGACTTTCTGCTCTCTGTTCATGTCCCTGTAAATCTTTTCATATTTTGACCATATCAAGCTATCTTCTGTGTTTTCCCAATGTGTGCTTTATCGTTATGCATTTTTCACTGTGCTTCTGATTTATACTTTTTAAATAATAATTTTTTTTAAACTAAGAACTTTTGTGCCTCTTTGGTATAATTACTACAGAGACACATAAAGTAGAACTATTGTCTTTCTAGTGTGGTTTGGATTGTTTGCCCAGACTGAGGATAAGATCTTCATGGAAAAACAGGTCTCCTCAGTTGGGCTCCCATGTGAATACTGTTCTTCTGACTAAGTGGACCCTTTTGTATTTGATTAATGTAAATGTTAAGGTTTTTACGCTTAGAAAAGCACCCTTTTCATTTTCCTGAAAGCTGTTTTATAGTGGTGGTGAACGGGACCACACACATGCTCTCGTATGTGTCCTGGGTGTTCCAGACAGCATCCATTCCCCTCAGCTTTGGCCTTTTTTCCCCGAGTAAAAAGTAAAATGAAACTTCCCGTGTGGCTGGTGTTTAAAGAAATAAAACTATCAGGAATACAAATGTCGTTGTGTATTGACCGTGACTCAGGGTGTGTACTGTATGGAGCACACCCTGCATGGCCAGCTCCTAAGCTTTCCCATTCTACTGTTGTAAATTTGAAACTAAATGCAAACCTGGGAAAAGATATGATGCTTCTAGAATTAACGACATCTTTACAAAATTGCTTAATTGTGTGCTATGCAGAGGTTCATTTCTGTTAGTAAATGCTTTCATGCCTAGAGATGAAACGTGGTGTTGCCTTCTCTGCTAAGCATTTGGGAGGTGGTGTTTAGCAGCTGTTGATAATGGTGGTAATGTGCACTTTGTGCTGAGGACTTTGCAAACATACAAATCTGTTTGCTTCTCATTGACAACATAGCCAGATAAGTATGTATGGAGGAGGGAAATGGGAAATTGTTAGGCAAGGTTTTTGCCACCTCGTTTGGCTTTCTATGGAAATGATAGCAGTGTTGTCCCTTTAGTGTTGCTTTGAATCACTCCTTTTGCTTGGGATTCCTTATAATAAATCTTGCAGTGAAATCAGATTTGGCCAATTCCAGTCATGTTCTACTGCTGGAAAAAAATCTATCTGCTTGATAATACCAGTCCGTTCTTTGTGTTTCATGAGTGGCTACTTATCAATTACTGTGTTCAGTTTAAATTCCCTGTTACCCCATTCAACTGGTGTTAAATTCTGCCTGGCCTCTTACTCTGCGCTGTTGTGTTTCTACTTGTATTGGTTGTGACATTCCTTAATGCAAAACTGTGGGACTGCAAAAAGCAGGAGGCTCTTTACCTCACCGGTATAACTGTTTCTGTGCTTCTGTAAGTGTAAGCAAGTTGAATTTTTAAAACCTGAAGAGAAAATTATTCATAACTTATGTTCCTTTTTGTCTGTCGTCCCCCCATTTGTGATCTATTGATCCTCTCGGGGTTTTTTCAAGTCTGGTTTATTCTGGAAAGTGAAATCAACTAGACCAGAGTGATATTCTGGTGTGGTCTAAGTCGCCACTTTGATAATAGTTTTCATCAGAAAATGCAAGATATTTTGCAGTGAAACATCAGAGGACAGCAGCCTCTATGGGAACCTTGTATTAAATGCCATTAGCTGGATGTCGGTGTATCTGCTTGTGTGGGTCTTACTGACTACCCTGGAGGTAGTGGACATGTGAGTGTCTTATCCACTGCCATCGTTTAAATTCTACTAATAATTAACCTGATTTGATTGTTCTTCTCAGTGAGTTTCGCTGGATTGCCACAGTTCTGTGGAAAACCTTTCTTCAGTTGTCCCTTCCTTTTACAGTGACATCAAACATTCACCCTTGTTATAGTTCGATGTTTTGCTGTTGCACATGGCTGTTTTGATGTTTACTCTGGTGTGTTGGGATCCGTGGATGCCAGGCATGTAGGGCTTCTCATTCTGCCTTGTCAAAATGTTTAGTGAAGAAACATAAGAATTGTGGGTCAAAATAAAAGAGCAAAGTTTGTGCTGAGAAAGGCTGAGGAAGGGTAAGGAGAAAATTTTTGCTTTTGTTGTAAATTTACAAGGAAGACGGGGAGCTGGGCGCACTTAGTTGTATTTACAGGCAGTGCAAGCATGGTTCTTGCTTGTTTACTAATTGGATCTAGAGGTATTACAGATTATTGGAAACTCAAAGGTCAGGTTTTGCTTAATCAAGGTCTGTGTGAGCTGGAGAGCTACAGGAAAGTACTTGTATATCTGAGACACAGCTGATGTAGACGAGCTGCCTTTAGAGGCTGTCTGACAGGTATAGTAAAATTAGCCTTTTAGCCACAACCCTGTTCTAATCTGTGCCCTCCCTCGGGGTTTCATTGGCTCCACTGAGACGCTCTCACTGTGTACACACACAGAGCTTCCTGAGCTTCAGTTAGCTTCACAAAGTACTCTCCTCTGTGTGATCACTAGCCAGGTAGGGGGGTGGAGGAAGGGTGTAACTAGTCCTTCATTGGTTTGTTTTTGTTTCACAGTACATATACTTAATGGTCCTGACTCTTTAAAAGGCTTTGGCAATAGACTACACAGACTTTGTCACACCAAAGTTTTACTGAACCGATTTAGCTGTGGCCAAGACTAAAGAAGGTAGCGTCTTACAGTTTGCTTTGTTGACTGTTTCAAAGGCAACAATATTAATGAACAGATGTAAAAATATTCCATTAGGACTATACCGGTGTGTCCAGTTCTCTCGGCTCATACCACATTTGCTTGTTCTGTGAACTTTCTTTTTTTCTTTGTGGTTTACCTCTAAATCCAGGTTCCTGGTTTGTTGGTTGGGTTTTTTTTTTTCCCTGCACTTGTAATTTCTCATCTCACTGCACTCTTTCTCACTCTTGCACAATTAAGCCTGCTGCAGTGCAATCCTACGTCATGGTCTAGTCAGTGCCAACAAGGCTGTTGTCATGGCCTCATTCTGTCCTCATGCCATGGTTAGTGTAATGTAATCATTACCTTGTTTCTGGAGAGCGAAGGTGCTCCTGCTGAGTAAATGTTTACAAACACTGATGGATGCAAGCATTAGGGAAGAGAGAAGCACTGTTTAAAATCTTGTTCTTTCTTATTTATTTTAAAACAGAACATGGTTCCTCAGAGAAGCAGCCGATGAGTATTTTTCCTTCACCAGACTGTGATCAGAGGTAAGTGCAAAATCTTTTGCATTTTTATGTACTGACATCTCCAGGTCTGGTAAGGGGAAGAACATACATTAGTCCTTTTGAGTAGTCTCATGTCAAAATAAGAGGCAAGGAATCAGGTAGGAGGAGGCTAGACTTGTATGCTGCAGTGTGAAGTTGCACTCCTCCTTCCTCTTCTTGCAATGATTTGCAGAGGAAACAGTTCCATGTGTCTTGTCTCCAGGTGCACAGTTGGCAGCATGAAGTGGCAGATGAGTTAATTTGTATCAGAAAGGAATTTTTGATGTAGTTCCTGAGTGAGATAGGACCGGGTGGTTGCTTATTCCTAAATATTGCTTTATTTAAATGGAGTTACTACTTCCATACCTTGTGGGTAAAATCTGGGGCAGTGTTGTTCAGTATCCATTAACTCTGCCTTTGAAAAGGAACAGGGAAGGATGTGGGCTAAAAAGCTTTTAAAGTCTCAGGTTTTGCATTTCACAGAATCTCTGACCCGTGCATAACAGCTGTAAGATCCCTTTGGGAATGACTATATTTACGTTGCTCCAAGCATACTGGAACTGCATTCATAAGTTATACCCACAGGAAATATCATAAATGTAATTAAAAATAGAAATATTGGGTTGGTCTAAATTCTGTGCTGAAGGAAAGAAGTCCTTTTTTTTTCCCCTCAGTTCTGTCTGGATGAATAGTGAAGGAAGGTAATGCTTGTGGAGTTCATTTAGGACAGATGTTTGAATACTGCACCCTATTGTAGCAAAAAAGTCCTGTGGAGGTGCCTGATATATGTATATAAAATAACATATAATGATAATTGCTTAATATTTGCAAAAAGGCCAATCCCATCTTGAGAGTGGAAGTTCCTACAGTCGTTGCAGTAGAAGAGGGATGATGTGGTCAAGTCTTGCCTCCACTGAAAGGCTCCTAGATTCTTTGCATGGAAAGAACATAGATGACTTGGTTTTGTGTGTGTGCTGGACAAGTCCGGTTGAAATGCTTTTTGGAGAGTGTCCTCAGTTATGTGGATATCTCAAGTTGTTTGATATGAGCAGACTGTTATGGCTTCATGTGCCCTAACGTGCAGAAAAGCAGAAGGAAAAAAAAAGGGAGGATGGAACAGCACATTCCTAGCACAAGTAGACTGGGTTTTAAAAAAAGGAAGTTCCAGGAGCTTGTACTTAATGCTGAGTTCCAGCATTGTCCAGTGTGAGTGTCTGAGTGTCCAGAAACTATGGACACGCTACAACAAGGAGTTCAGACTCCTTGAGCCCTACACATGCCACAGCTCTAACCCTCCTCTGTCTGTCAACCAGAAGCTGAACTTTAACCCTAATTTTCCTGGAAAGCCATAGACAAGTCTGATGCTGTTGCCCAAATGAAAGATTTCCACCAGAGACAGTTTCCATGCAGCTCCCACTTTCTTTTGGCAGACCCTTCCAGCCCCACGCATACTGCAGCTCTATGCTTTCTCTCCCTAACCCTTGGTTTTCTGGAGACGTGTAGACAAGGATCCCCAGGCATTGGTTGGATAAAAGGAAAAGAAGTAGGATCTGTGTAGTTGGTGTGCCTGTTTTCATAGCTCATTCTTCCAGTGTGATTTAAATAGCAAATCCTTTCTCGTATAAACTTCTTGTTGTCAATTTTGCAGGTGCCATTGGCAGAGACTAGTAAAGGAGCAAAAATAAAGTGAACACAAAATAAAGGGTTTTGTATGTACAATACATCTTTGTGAGGAATAGAGTGATAATAGAAGACAGGGCTACTTTCGCAGGCTCGAGCAAAAACAATAAATGAATATTTATGATGGAGTAGAATGAGTGTAATGACCACATTAGAGCATTTTGTACAGCTTGAACAGTTGTGTAGTTCCAGAGACACTTGGTGTAATATTCAGATGAGAAAAAAAATACTTAAGAGAGAATGAAAATATTAATGGAATGCTTTGTGTATTCAACTAATGTTGATGTGTATATGACATCAGGGCTAGAACAGCAAAAAGAGAAGAACGCTTGATTTCAAGTACAGCCACAGTAAATTGCTACTGCACCTTTAATTTCATTGACATGAAGGCTAGGAAATGGGGAAGACATCAAAAATGTAGAAATGACAGCTGACATCAAATGGAAAGGGGACCATGCATTAGAATATATAGCTATTGCCGAGGTGAGTATCTCCAGAGAGGACGCCTTTAACACCGGAGCGGGGGGAAGCACAGCGTCCCGGAGCCTCAGTTCGGAGCGGCAAGAGAGACCGAGGGAGCCTCAAGTCCTCGACAGGACTTGCCCAGGAGCCGGCAGCTCAGCTGACGCGAGCAGCTGACTCACAGGGGGCGGTGCCAGGAGTGACGGCAGCAGCCCTCAGTGGGTAAAACCCATCCCAGGGAGCGCGAGCGACCAGGAGCGCGGCGAACAGGGCGGGCAGTCAGGGCGTGGCACGGCAGTTCGCGCAGGCAGGGCGAGCGGGCAGCGAGCGGGATGGTGAGCACTCGCCTTAGGAGCAGGGCCCGCTGTGGGAGCTCTGCCCCGGCGGTGGCCAGCGTAGGCACCCAGACAGAGCCGATGAGAGGGGAGGCTGCGGCGCAGACCTCGGAGTGTAGAAAGTGCCTCGACTGGTCTCGTGAGGCGGGGGTGCACGATGGACAGGGCTGCACTCGGTGCGCTCTGGTGGAGGTCCTCCTGCAGCAGGTGGCTGAGCTGCGGGAGGCTGTTGGAGAGCTAAAAGATGCCAGGGAAGCTGAGAGGAAGCTGGGCTGCTTGCTCCAGGCTCAAACTGCGCAGGGGCTGCAAACATCCAGCATTGCTCGTATAGGAACGAAGGAGGGCAGCAACCCAGGAAGCTGGGAATTAGTCACGAGAAAAACGAACAAAAAAAGGAGGAAGAGGACAATTAACGACAAGGGGCTTCCTCCTAAATCTGATGTCCCCACCCAGAACCGCTTCGCGGTTCTGCAGGAGGCTAATGAGAAAGCACCCACCACACCTAATGAGCACCCTGCTGATGCACCAGTAAAGAGGATCGCTACTGGTGCCTCCAGGAAGAAGCGGAGGGTCATAGTAGTAGGGGACTCTACTTTGAAAGGCACAGAGGCACCCATCTGCCGGCCTGATCCAGTCTCGAGGGAGGTGTGTTGCCTGCCGGGGGCTCGGATCAGGGATGTTGCTGAGAGGCTGCCTGCTCTAGTAAGTCCTGCTGACTATTACCCCCTTGTAGTGGTCCATGTGGGTGCTAGAGATATAGACAGCAGTTGCCTGGAGGACATTAAGAAGGACTACAGAGCCCTGGGAGAGGTGGTTAGGGGCTCTGGAGCTCAGATAGTTTTTTCATCGATTCTCCAGGGCAAAGGGGAGGACCTTAAAAAAGCTAGGCGTGTCTGGCAGGTTAATAAATGGTTAGAAAGCTGGTGCCATAGTCAGGGGTTTGGCTATTTAGAACATGGGGCTCCATTTGGGAGGCCAGATCTACTGGAGGCTGGTGGAGCTGGTCTGACAAAGAAGGGGAAGAGCTGTTTTGGTAGGAGGCTTGCCAGGCTGGTCAGGAAAGCTTTAAACTAGATGTGTTGGGGGAGGGGAGCATTGATCCATCCCAACATTCCTGGTCAGTTGCCAGCACCTGTAATAAGTGCTTGGAGCGATGTAGAGATGTTCCAGCTGCCCCAGCCATTGAGTCGGCTTCATTTGGAGCTCGGCTAAGGTGCCTCTATACAAACGCCCGTAGTATGGGGAACAAGCAAGAGGAATTAGAGATGTGTGCAAGGCTACGGGAATATGATGTCATTGGTGTCACAGAAACATGGTGGGATGGCTCCTATGACTGGAATGTTGGAATGGAAGGTTACAGGCTGTTTAGAAAAGACAGGCCAGGCAGACGGGGAGGGGGCGTTGCTATCTATGTCAGTGATAGGCTAGAGAGTATGGAACTCTGTCTGGGGACGGGTGATGAGGTAACAGAGTGTTTGTGGGTCAGGATCAAAGGGAAAACAGCAACAGGGGACATTACGGTGGGGATCTGTTACAGGCCGCCTGATCAAGAGGACTCTGTGGATGAAGCGCTCTACAGACAGATAGGAGCAGCCTCACGCTCGCAGGCCCTGGTCCTCATGGGGGACTTCAACCATCCTGACATCTGTTGGAGGGACGGTACGGCCCGGCACAAGCAATCCAGGAGGTTCCTCGATTGTGTGGAAGACAACTTCCTCTTTCAAGCAGTAGAGGAGCCGACGAGGAGAGGTGCCATGCTGGACCTTGTGCTCACCAACAGGGAGGGACTGGTTGGAAATGTAACGCTCCAGGGCAGCCTTGGCTCTAGTGATCACGAGATGGTTGAGTTTGAGATCCTCAGGACGGTGAGAAGAGCGTGCAGCAAGCTCACTGCCCTGGACTTCAAGAAAGCAGACTTTGGCCTCTTCAGGAACCTCCTTAGTAAGGTTTCATGGGATACAGTCCTAGAGGGCAGGGGGGCCCAAGACTGCTGGTTGGTATTCAAGGATCACCTGCTACGTGCTCAAGAGTGTTGCATCCCGACTAGAAGAAAGTGCAGCAGGAGGGCCAGGAGACCTCCATGGATGGACAAGGAGCTGCTGAGGAAACTTAGAGGGAAAAAAGAAGCTTATAGAAGGTGGAAGCGAGGACAGGCGGCCTGGGAAGAATACAGGAACATTGCCCGAGAAGCTAGGGACCAGGTTAGGAAAGCTAAGGCCCAGCTAGAATTAAGTTTGGCAAGGGATGTAAAAGATAACAGGAAAGGATTCTATAGATATGTAGCAAATAAAAGACAGGCTAGGGACAATGTAGGCCCTCTCCAGAAGCTATCAGGAGAACTGGCTACCATGGATTTGGAGAAGGCTGAGGTTCTTAATGACTTCTTTGCCTCAGTCTTCACCAGCAAATGCTCTGACCACACAACCCAAGTCTTGGAAAGCAAATGCAGGGACTGTGAGAACGAAGACCTTAGGCCCACTGTAGGAGAGGATCAGGTTCGAGACCATCTTAAGAACCTGAACGTGCACAAGTCCATGGGACCTGATGAAATCCATCCACGGGTCCTGAAGGAGCTGGCGAATGAAGTTGCTAAGCCACTGTCCATCATATTCGAAAAATCCTGGCAGTCAGGTGAAGTTCCCGATGACTGGAAGAAGGGTAATATAACCCCCATTTTCAAGAAGGGGAAGGTGGAAGACCCGGGGAACTACAGACCAGTCAGTCTCACCTCTGTGCCTGGCAAAATCTTGGAACAGTTTCTCCTGGAAAACATGCTAAGGCACATGAAAAACAACGAGGTGGTTGGTGACAGCCAACATGGCTTCACTAAGGGGAAATCCTGCCTGACCAATTTGGTGGCCTTCTATGATGGAGCCACGGAACTGATGGACAGCGGCAGAGCAGTTGATGTCATCTACCTGGACTTGTGCAAAGCGTTCGACACTGTCCCGCACGACATCCTTGTCTCTAAATTGGAGAGACATCAATTTGATAGATGGACCACTCGGTGGATAAAAAACTGGCTCGATGGCCGCACGCAAAGAGTTGTGGTAAATGGCTCGATGTCCAGTTGGAAACCTGTAACGAGTGGTGTCCCTCAGGGATCGGTGTTGGGACCGGTCCTGTTCAACATCTTTGTCGGTGACATGGACAGTGGGATTGAGTGCGCCCTCAGCAAGTTTGCCGACGACACCAAGCTGTGTGGTTCGGTTGATACGCTGGAGGGAAGGGATGCCATCCAAAGGGACCTTGACACACTTGTGAGGTGGGCCGATGCCAACCTTATGAAGTTTAACCAAGGCAAGTGCAAGGTCCTACATCTGGGTCGGGGCAACCCCAGGCACTGCTACAGGCTGGGCAGAGAAGAGATTCAGAGCAGCCCTGCAGAAAAGGACTTGGGGGTGTTGGTTGACGAGAAGCTTAACATGAGCCGGCAGTGTGCGCTCGCAGCCCAGAAAGCCAACCGTATCCTGGGCTGCATCAAAAGAAGCGTGGCCAGCAGGTCGAAGGAGGTGATCCTGCCCCTCTACTCTGCTCTTGTGAGACCCCACTTGGAGTACTGCGTACAGTTCTGGTGTCCTCAACATAAAAAGGACATGGAGCTGTTGGAGCGAGTCCAGAGGAGGGCCACGAGGATGATAAGAGGGCTGGAGCACCTCCCATATGAAGACAGGCTGAGAAAGTTGGGGCTGTTCAGCCTGGAGAAGAGAAGGCTGCGTGGTGACCTCATAGCAGCCTTCCAGTATCTGAAGGGGGTCTACAAGGATGCTGGGGAGGGACTCTTCCTTAGGGACTGTAGTGGTAGGACAAGGGGTAATGGGTTCAAACTTAAACAGAGGAAGTTTAGATTAGATATAAGGAAGAAGTTCTTTACAGTGAGGGTGGTGAAGCACTGGAATGGGTTGCCCAGGGAGGTTGTGGATGCTCCATCCCTGGCGGTGTTCAAGGCCAGGTTGGACAGAGCCTTGAGCCACATGGTTTAGGGCAAGGTGTCCCTGCCCATGGCAGGGGGGTTGGAACTAGATGATCTTAAGGTCCTTTCCAACCCTTACGATTCTATGATTCTATGATTCTAGATATAGGCCATGCAGAACCCATTTCACTGTACATGAAAGCAGAGTTATTGGAAACTGCAAGTTATTGTTACTAATTTTAAAATAGACTTTGGGCTTTCCCATAATTAGTTCATCCTTAGCAATATTTACTTTTTGGTTAATAATGTTTTAATGTTTCCTCCAATGCCAGTGCCAAATAATATCCCACAGGTAAATTACAGAAAGAGAGCGAGCCACAAAATGTCTGCAGCTTAGTTTTCAAGAAACCTTTATTTTCCTAAAAGCCTTTATTTTCCTCTGAAATATCTCAACTCTGTTCAGTCATAGCAGAAGCAAAGGGACAAATAACTCCTCTTCAGTTATGTTTTTTCTGGTTCCTTTGTCTACTTTGTTCTGTTAGCTGGGCCTAGTAAGGACTTGTCTACCAGGTATTGATCTGTAGTCACCGGGTCTTCATCTCCTTGTCTGGGGCAGGTTATGGTAACCAGTTTCTCTGAAACTTGTGGAATTGATCTAATCATAACAGTGAGGTCCTGTCATTGAAACATCTCCACAATGTGATGGTGTGTCTTCATGACATCATGCTGCATTTATGCAACAGAGATGAATTCTAGTGCTTGGACAGGATTTGGTCTTAACCATTTTAATTAGTTTGTTGGGCTGAAGTTCAAGAGAACTGGCAAGTTAGTGGTGGATTTTTGCCAGTTACTATTTACATCATTCTTAAGAACTGGCTGTTGCTGAAGGTGAGCCTGTTGAGTATTGAAGATGAATACAAAAATGAAATAACTGTCTCAAATTATAGGCACTACTAAGTGTAAAGGCTTAGTAAGTGTAAAGTATAATTTGAGACAGTAATTACTGTTGAGTATTGAAGATGAATACAGAAATGAAATAACTGTCTCAAATTGTAGGCACTACTAAGTGTAAAGACTATGTAAGGCTAGCAGCCTGCATAGCAACACCTGCTAACTTCATTATTCTTTCCTCCATATGAGCTTACTTTGTCCCCAGGTGGGTTCTGGAGCTCCTCTGTGAGACAAGAAATGTGAGCACAGCTGAACAGACACAAAAAATTAATCACAAAGCAGAAGGGCATGACTCAGGATGCTCTGGCAGGGGCATATTCCTCTTTTCTGAATGTATCATCTCTTTGTCAATTGAATGGCTTAACTCTGGCCCTTTTCACCCTTCTTGCCATGCATTTTGAATTGATATAATCTTATGATTGGGGATTGCTGTGTTCAATACATCAAGAGCTTTTTTCCTACTTTAACATGGAAGAGGAAAAGTAACACATAACCATTAAGTTTTCTTCTATAAATGCAAACACATTTTCTTCCTTTCTTTCACCTTCCACAAAATGATTCATGTATTTATATATTGCAAAATTCTGTTAGTCTCTTAGGTTATATTTACTGTACCTGGCATTAAAGCTGTTGGTCCAAGGCCCTCACCAGATTGTCAAGGTCAGTCCTAAAGCCATGCTTAAAGGCTTGTAAATCAACTTTGGTTGTGATTATGGACAACTTGGAAGGCTTCCCAGAAAGGATTGGTCTAGTCAACAGTTACAAGAGATGAATATTGTTTCCATTGATTTTTTTAATCTGTTCCTGCAACCACTATGCACCAGCCTCTTGCCATGGCACAGGAAGGGCTGGGAGCTGAGGCAAGCCAGGAGGCAAGGGTGACCCCACTGTAGGCAGTGCCCTTCCCAGAGAGGCACAGTCCCGCAGTGTCTGAGCATGGCAGGCAGAGCTGGGTGCTAGTAACAGGGTCTGTGGGTGGCCCCAGGTCAGATGGAGCAATGAGGCTTCATCGAGGAGTTTAAAAGAAAAGGGCTGGAGACAAAGCTACAGCATAGGCCCAAAGTCCACCCAGGAGACAGGGCCAAAGGCAGGACTGGGTGCAAGCTACAGCATATATACAAGAGGTCGTTCCAGGAGACAATCTATCTGCAGCCTGAATCAATCCAGGAGATGGGGCCAGAGGTAAGGCTACAGACAGCTACACCTGCAGCAAAGTTAAGGCAAAGAGCAAAGGCTCAGGCCTGGGCTTAAACAGGGATTGCAGGATCATAGGCAGCATTGGCGTATGGAGGTCCCACATGAAACTGGTCTGCGCTGTTAAGGTGCCCTCAGGGTCCTGGCACCTCCACCTCCTTAGAGGGACAGGTGAAAGGTTGCTTGCTCTGTATGCTCACGAATTTTAATGTTATAAGTGGTACTTACAACAAAGCCCCTTTATTTCACTGAAAAGGAACAGAAAGATTTTCCCTCATGTGCTTATTCTGGCCCCAGAAATTCTTGTCATCCCTCAGATAGGCAACTTCACTCCAAGCAGGGTGCGTGATGGCTCACTTGTCTCCTGATGTAAGACCTTCTCAAGAACCAGTCTCGGTTTCTGTTTCAGTGGCAGGCCAAAAAAAAAGGATACTATGATATAGCTGTCTTCAATTGAATTTCAGGTAGGGTAGATTCCATCAGTGACAACACAAACATCGATGCAGGCTAGAAATGTACCAAAATCTGTGCAAATAAAATAAGCTTTTTGGAACTGAACAGATTGTGCCTACGCAAGGCTGCAAGGTCCATCTCCTTTCTCAACCCCCATCCCTGCCTCAATTCTGGCAGTGTTCACATGCCTTGTTAAGCCAATAAGCTGTTGTTGGGTTTAATTGTAGTCTTCCTTGTGCTATGGAGTGGAACTCTCTTAACCTCAGTTAAAGGGGAAATTCAGGACAGGAAGCCATTAACAAATACATATTGGCTGGGTTAAATGCATCCTTAAGTCTTCTCCTATCCATTCTGTGGCTGCTAAAGAGACTGAGAAATTTTCCCTTCTCCCTTGGTGATCCCCAGAAAATCTGCCTTGTATCCAAGTATCTTTTTTCAGAAGAGCTAAGGTTATTTAGATTCTTTATCAATACATGAGTGAGGAAGGATGGAAGAACTCAAAAGAAATCTAATTTTTTTCAGGTACTTAGTGCAGTATTAAAGTACCTCAATAGTGATCTATCATTGCTAGTATTTTTCCAGTGAAATTTACACACAAACATGTTTGGTTCACTGGCTCCAGTGAGAGTTTCAAGATTTATGGTACTGGCTACAGCATATCCTGTGTGTTGCCTCTACCTGTAAAATGTGGTAAAGTGAATCAATGGAATGGTGGGTAGAGCCCTGGGGGACAAGATCTGTGCACAGAGGAGGCTGGTGTCTGTCGGTGAGAGACAGAAGAACTGGGTGTGAAATTCTTGTTTGGCACATTACTGTAAACCAAGCTAGATTTGTTATGTGTTTTTGTCTGGAGATGAAGAATTGTTCAGGAATAGCACTATCCACACTATTGTGCCGTGGTGGCTTACAAATAAGGCTTATCAAGAAAATTCTTTAAAGAATGCAAACTAAACAAACATGTCCTGTGGTGTCTTGGTCGTTCTAGAGCCATTTAGGCCCCAACCATTTCTCCAATGCCATTAGTATAAATAGCATCCTAAATCTGAGGTATTTTGAAAAACATGTAATGGAAAAGCACATATCTTTTTGACATGCCAGGGCATGAAAAATGTGTTTTGCCTAGCTGTTTAAAGTCGTCATAAAGGCCCAGCTAAACACCTAGTAGTATAGCCTAGTAAATGAGAGACTTCAGAGAGGATTATCGAGCCTCTTGAGGTATGAAGCCAGGATTTCAGTATAGGTCTGTTGGCAGATTTGCCTGGATAGTGGGATTTTGCTCCTTTTTTTAATTTAATTTCTCAAGATTGGGTTATTTATAAACTAAGGCCACTTAGTTCAAACTAACTTATCTTCAAACCATAAACCCTTTCAAGCTACTGATACAAAGCACAGCAAGAGGTTTGGGTCTAACCAATATCTTGGAAATTACACCGTTGCAAATTGTGACCGTGGTAAGGAGGAAATACCACAAATACTGTTAATATTTTTGTAACAACCAACATTCTTACTTTAGATATAGAGACTCTGAAAGGCCTCTCTCTTTCTCTGAATAGTTGGTTCTGGTTTTCAGAAAGGTTTTCCAGATCCTGAGTATTAGAAGTAGAGGAAAGATACAGGCTGGTCCAGAAATGCTGCAGTGGGCGTGTGATTTCAGCCAGTGGCAGAAGAGAGACTTTTATCTGAATCATGACTCAGTTTGCTTTTGTTTTGCTGGGCATAACCCTAACAAAAGTTACTTTTGAAATCTTTCATTCACAGTTTTATAGAAATTGTCTAATAAAGATATCGACACCTTTACAGTGAATTAAAGGTACTCATGATTTGCTTGATTTTCATGATTACCCTTCCTTGGACCCCATAGAAATAGTCTGCTGATCCTGGTGGAAAAACCTCTGCTCTAGTGTTCTGTAATTCTGCAGCTGTGCCTCTGCTCTCGTGATGGTGATTAAAATACACTGAGTAGTGAATACAAAGATCATGAAATCGTGTCAGAAAGGCCTTATTGTATATCGTAGCCAGCACAGGGAATGTTACAGAGAGACCTACACGGTTATCCCAGTCTTCATAACCAAGGAAGCTGTCTGACAAAGGGAGGCTGTACTTAAAATGTGCAGCAGCAGAGGCTGTCTCTTCACTGGTAGCAGCACCCAGCATTTTCCCCTTTATTTCCAGGGCTGTTTGGACATAGTCACCACAAAATGATACTGAGCAGAACTGCAGTTTGTGTCATTCCAGGGTAGTTAGGACTGACTGTTTAGGAAAATGTAACTGAAATCTCACTACATCTACCTGCTAGCATGACGAGTATTTCATGTTCTTGCGTCTAAGTGATGCTTAACAGCAATTGAGCTAATTTTTTCTCTGCTTGCCATTGATCAGGGGAACAGTGTGGAATAGTTCAGGGAGTTGCAGGGGAATGGGGAAGTGTGGGAGGTTTGGGTAGGAAGGATGGAGGGGAGGAAATGCAGCTTTTGAGAGAGATACTTCTCACCTTAGAAGGCAAAAGTTAATTGTCTTCATATACATGGAACAGCAGTAATTCTTGTGTCTAACATTTTCTAAGTGACTGCATTTGAAAAAACTGCCACCAAGTGTCAAATATACCTGAATAGCTATAAAACACTGGAGAAAAATGTATTAAGTGTATGACAAAAGCTCATCATGAACATCTTGGTTATTCTACACATTACTTCTTTGTTGTATGGAGTCAGAATTTTGTGTCATCTTTGTGACTAGTGGAGTATCAAGAGATTTCCAACATCTGCTTTTTGCATACTGCAGCTCAAATGGAAAGGGTTTGTTTAGTGTCATAGATGGGAGCTGGAAGCTAAAAATTTACATGGTTTTAGGTTATGTATAAATGAAAATTGTTGTCAGCGTCATCCATCTGCAGTTCACAGAGAGGCTTGCAAACTTGCAGTGCTGCATTGTGGCATGACATGTATATGAGAAGATTTTTTTAGAACGAGGCAGAATAGAGAGCTGTCGCCTGTTAGATGTGGAAACCACATTTTTCAAAGGTACTCAACATCCATTTAACTTTTGTTGATTGATGAGGACAGCAGTACTAGTTCTATGTGTGTAATCCTTATCCCTCAGCACCTTGTCTTTTATTCACTGCTTAGCAATAAATATCTTAATGTCTGTGTGCTTTTCTTTCCGAAAGACTTCAGTGCTTTTTTTTATTAATAAATAATTTGCTATGTTTTTGTAATATGTCTTTTAGGATTAAACAACACTGAGCAAATCATTGTGCCGTTACGGGACAGAAGGAATCCATGATAGTATGCCTCTTCTGAGTTAGTTTTATTGTTAAATCAAAAGGAAAATCGTCTACTTACAATAAAAAAAATGTAAACCTTTTTCTGCCTTAGCTTACAGGACTTGTTTCTGTCCTGTTGGAGCAATGGGACAGTAGAAAATACCTTTGAGACAGACGTTGCTGCAGCTACCTGGGAAAAGCTAGACATCCTGTAAAAGCAGATGAAGTCATAGTAGGTAACCCCAAGAGCCTGATAATTGACCCTTGCTTCTGGTTTTAGTTTTTAGCTTGTAACTGTCAGCATAAAACTTTAAGGAGTTGCTTTGTTCACTTTGTAACAGAGATAGCACCTGAGTCACTGAGATTCAGGCCTTCTCCAGAGCACTCTCTAATACCCTGTAATGTTCCATCGCATTAAGTTTTCACTGTCTTCTTACAGAAGTGTTTGCCGTGCACTGTCAGCTCTTGTTAAAATAACTCCTCCAGAGATGTGTGCTAGTGTGTCATCCTGTCTGAAAACCCTAATCTCCCAAACCCTGCCTGGGAAAGGATACAACTTTGAGCATAGGTAGGGCATTCCTTCTTCAAAGAGCAGAGTATGCTGCTGTGGTCCTTCCCTGCCTACCTCCCTGCTCCTCTAGGACACCGTTTTCTACTATGTTTTGAAGTAGGGAGCTCCTCTTGTGGCAGTCTTTCAGGGGTATAAGGAGAGTTTAGATCCTCCACCACCACTGTGACCAAACATGCTTCGATAGGGAGAGAACGTAATCTCAGATCTATGTATTCGTTCTTTTAACATGTTAATTTTTTATTAGTGGTGCACAAGAAAGTGATTTTTCTGTGTCCCTCTGCAGATTTATTACAGTCTCCAGATTCCAGTAATAGTGTCTGAGTATACTGTGATGGTGGGTTGTTTTGTGCCAGTCCCCCCCATGATATCAGTTCACTGAGTGAAACTGGAAGCCGCATTAGGGCAAGAGAAGCAATTTACTGCCGCTGAATACATTTGCTGAGTGTAGTTTCCCTCATCTTGTCAGCTTGTCAGTCTGGAGACATCCATAAACCTGTGACAGCTTCAAAAGACAAACTCCGGCGGCAAGCTGTCAGGGTGCCAGGCACTGCTGTCTGTGGGCTCCCTTCCTCCCCTCTCCCCCCTTGCCCACCTGATTGCTTTCCTTCTGCCTGTCTGGCTCTCTCTTTTCTCTCTCCGTCTCCCTCCTCTTCTCCTCTCTCCCCGCCCCCCACCTCCCTCTACCTTATTGTGGGTTTAGGTGCTGTCGTTCTCCGTGGCAGTACATTTTTGGTTTCCTCCTCGATCCTCTTGCCACTGGAACAAAAGGAGAACTGGCTGCCCGTGGTGCAGCACCTGCTCCTGCAGCCTGGGGGGCGAAGGGGAGGCAAGCGGGGCGCTCTGCATCCCCCTCTGCATTCCCGTCTGCCCGCGCCGGCAGTGAGCGTGTTCAGTCACTTCGCTAGAAATGCCTTTGAACTGCTGCCAGATGCCATTGTCTGCCATGCAAATGGAGTTCAACGCCCTGCCGTCATTAGACGCACAGTGTGTAAGAGGAGGAAGGAATGGAGCTGTATCCCCACCCTGAAGGAGCATCTCAAATCTGCCATGTACCATGATAATCTGAGTAGTGGACCATGCTTCTCTGCCTTCCTCTGCACACCGTCTTCCTTACTTTCCTGGGTCTTCAGGGAGTGACATGGAAGCTTTTCAGAAAGGAGCTGCAAGGCAAGATAGTTTCCGGGGAGAAGAGGGCAGTGCTTTTGGACTGTTTTGGACTGTGCTTTGCCCACTACCCACCTGTAGCTGCAGTGTGATATACCAGCTAGTGGTTAATGGTGCTTATGCTCAGCAGTGATGTGCTCTTTTTTAGCACAAATTTATTTACATCTTTCCATTTGTCTGCACTTCAAATTCCAGCTTCCTTAGGTTCACAAGATGATCTGAGAGACTTTGGCAACACTGAGTGAAGGGAAGGCAGCCACTGCTACTAATAATGGTTCACCCATCTACCAGCTGTGCAGCCCAGCTGCCCTTCTCCAGAAAAGCCAACTCTATATATGATTTTTGTGAAGAGCAGCATTCAGGCTTTCTTGCTTTCCCTTTGGTTCCATGTCTTTCCTTGGGTTGCTGACTGTCAGACCCCCTTTGAGAGAGTAACTTCACTTGAGGATTTCACTTTTAAAGGTAGGAATTTGAATGTCTGTACTTATCTTTCCTATTCCTTATCTAATCGTTACCTAGGTTGTTACAAGAAAACATTGATTTCTTTCATGCCTTGTTATTTGGCTGCTTGTTAACCAGTCATCTGCAAGGACAATGCTTTGAGAGAAGAATGGAGGAGCAGCTCTTCAATGACTGTATTAGGCAGTGCACTAAGTGGAGTTGGCAGGGTTTGTATCTCACACTGATATGCCTGCTACATTCCTTGCTCATTAAGCTCTTCGTTAGTTCCTTCTCCTCCTCTCTCTGCTCTCCCTTTCCCTCCCTGATAGGATGTCTCTGCATCTAACCTTGCTGCTGGGTTAAATTCAGGTTCTGAAATGTGCTGGAGAAGGATGAAATGTGGCCTGTGAGGAGCTGGTGGCTCACAAATGCACTCAAATAGTACAAGGAAGCTGGTTAGAGCTGCACATCTTTGCCTGGGCTACAGCTCATGCTGTTCTATAAATAGATACTCCCTTGACCCTTCATAGTCACTTTATGTCTTGGGTACATGACTGGAAGATGAACAGATATCAGTAATATTGGTAACTGATGAAATCGTTGTAAAGATTAGAGCCATTACAGATAGAACAGCCTAAAAATCATACGATGCCTTCTGCGTTCCCTGAGGACCACAGATTTTCTAGTGGTTTGTCACACAGCAATCTGAATTCTCATTTGCATCTCAAGAGAAGAGCTAGTTGTGCTAAGTTAATATGTAGCAACTTGAAAGCTTAGAAATGGAAATGTTTATATATAGATATTCTTTTTCCTTTCACCACAAACTAGTACAAGAAGACCCTTTGGTTAACAGTGTGTTTGATTTCCATTTTTTTAATTCCTTGGTAAATGAGATTCGCGTGGAACACCAAGGATTTTCTAGTCATTAAGAAATTTCTTGATCCTCAAGCCGAGATGTAGCTGCCATACTCCTGATCAAGGCACGTTGAACAGAATTTGGGCCTTTAAAAATGTTTCTAAATTAACAAGTCAAGTTCATGCCAATAGTATGGATGCTTCTGCGATTTAGCCAAACACTGCAGATGCAGGAAGCAAGAGCTTGGCCTGGAGCACAGACCAGAAACTTCTCGCAAGGGCTCTTCTCTTAATGGGTCTTTGGTTTGGTTTTTTTCCCTCATACTCTCTTGCAGTAACAAATGTAGTCAGATGATTTCTTTCTAAGTTACTGTGTAGAAATGGTTGCCGCTGCCTTAAACCCTTCCCTTTGCAATGTGGCTGTATGGAGGAGGGGGAGACACAAGTTTAAATTCCCTTCTCTGCCCTCCCTCTCTACTCCCCCAGCTTCAGCTCATCAACAGTGAGGAAGGGTGGTGGTCTCTGCTGAAGTGATGTCATAAGTTTTAGGTGAGCTAAAATTGCAGTGACATTTTCTCATCATTCTGTTATGATCTGGCCTTTCCATAGGCCATTCAATTCAAGAGTCCCAGAGAGATAATGAAAAGGTGTATGTTAACAGGGGTGTTTAGCCAACACGGAGCTGAAGTAACCTGTCAAAGGTTGACCTGCTGCTAACTCCAGGAATCTTGGGTCTTACCTCACTCTTGGAATTGCCAGACAACCTCCTATGTGGCTTTTCTGCTTTGAAGATTTGAAAGAAATTGCTTTAAGCCCCACAAATTATCTTTAAATGAAAACTTTCTCCATGGTTTTAAACTATCCAAAAATGATTTATAAGTTCTGTTCACCTTAGATGAAATATAACAAGAAAAAATCATTAACCCCACTGCTCTCCTTCATAATGAAACAACCATTTTAGGTGCTCAGTAGAATGTTAAGCGTGTCAGAGGCATTTCATGAGTGGTTGTAGCCATATGCATGAAACCACAATTAAGGTCTGCTTGCACGAGCTCCTGTTCAGCCTGGTGTTACTGTTCCAGTGTGTATAGACGTGTCTCCGTTGTCATTATTCATTCCACATACCTGGATCCTGCTGAAGTTTGCTTCTAGCAGGATGAAGTGCCACCTGTAGAGCAGAGCTGGACTGGAGCAGGTACTTGAGTAGTTATCACTCTGTGGGGTGCCTGTTTCCTGTTGCTTCATGATGGAGTCACGAAGTGCAGTAAAAGCACTCAGGTGTATTTGAAAGCTGGGAACCTTGTTTTAGTCTCTGAAACACTGTAAAGAAAGTGATGGATTCAATAAGTGTGTTTCAAGAGAGGCAATTGGTAGTGCTCATTTATAAAAAATGTTGCTGGGTTGCTGGAAAATAGGAGGGGGAAGAGGTTGAGAAGGAAAGTCTGCAAACTAAGCCTGCTTACACACATTAGGATGAGCCCAGGCATGAAGCGAAAGGAAAACTCTGAGCTCTTCATTATCTAATACTCCCTTAGGGCAATAGCAAACTGACTATAGAGCCAGCAAGCCAGGCCCAGGGGCTTGCAGAGAGAGAGCACACATTGTTCTCAGAATATGGCTGGTGCTGGAATCTTTCACTGCAAATTTGAAGCTATCTTTAATGCAATATATTCCTCAAAGGGATTTGGTTTTGTTGCTTACCATTTCAAAAGCTGCTTTCAATCCAGTGTGATGCCCTCTTCCGAACAAAAGGTTGTAAAGTTAGGTATTGTACAACAGAGGAAGCATAATCTTGCTTTTTCATGCCCCCATATATGAGCTGAGGTTTTGCAGCGACCCTCCTTTTGGAACTAAAAAATACCAAATGGAGAAGTTCATCTGTCTCTACTTTAGTGTGTTGCAGCTTTTCAGCCTTTCTGTGGTACTTCCTGGCCACTCCATATTGTGTGCTTCATTTCAGAGTAAGTAATCATTTCTCTACTGAAAATTCGAGTGTAGAGTGTATTTGTGTAAAGGTTTTTTCTGGGGCAATGGGATGGGAGAGCACATAATGCAGACCTGCAGTGTCTCCCACTGATACATGTACAGTTCTGGTTTGGATTTCTGTAAGCGGTGGCAATAGAAGTTAAGGTGTCTCCTCTGAGACAAGGCAGTAAGGTAGTTAAGGGTAGGATTATGGCAGTGGCTCAGCCTGCATATATTGAGTTGGTTGATTTACATTAGTCTGTTTAGGATCGTGAAGTAAAGTGGACCTCTAAAAAAAGTGGAGGACTCAAATACCTCCTCTTATTTGTATTCCTAGCACTTGCAGAGTCCAAGGTGATTCTTCTTAGAAGCAATTTCAACTAAAATAAATTCACTCTCTTCCCCCTTCCAAATAAATTAAATGGTATCGCCGGTAGTTTAACCTCTGAGGTGCCCCTTGCTGAACGAGCGTGGTTCCCCTGTTTGATGCAAATACCAGCAGTGAGGAAAAAGAAATGTATGGGAGCCTGGCAAGTGCAGAGGAGGGGAACAGAATTTTCACCCGTTCCATGGAGCAACCTCTGTGCATCAGCAAACCAAGCTGAGTTACAGTCCTTCTGCTAATTGAGAACTGCTAGAGGACTTTGCACAGTCTGTCTGTCTCAGATCTCATCCTCTGGAGTGTTTGCAGGAGAGCAGCAAGCCGTGGCAATTCCACCCTTATCACTGTTCTGAAGTTTGTGTTTTATCCAGGTAATGCAGGATATCAGTCCATTCTGGTAAGTTCACAAAGTGCTCTTGAGGCATCAGAGCTCAGTGTCTTTGTGTAACATGATTCTCATTTTACAGATGGAGTTTGGGAAATGTGTAACCACATCAAGTTAAAAGTCTTACTCTCAAATTCCCTAGCTTTTAGGATGATGTCTAGCTCCCTCCCAGAAGGTACATGAAGAACTCTCACTGTCTCAAAGATGGTCTTTAAACCTATTTCTGATCTTGTGGACCAGCGAACAAAGGGGAAATTGAAGATTTTAATATCCCACCCTGTTTTACCTGTCATGATGGTGCTGCTTTTCCTTCTGCTCCTTCTGTATCTGTACGAGGAGAGAAGGAAACCACAAAGGCCATTGAAATATCCCTGGCAATTTCCAGTGTTGGTCTCCTGAACATGGAGCCTGTGCTTGTGTCTTAGTTGTGAAGTCTTCCTCTCTGAATGCTCTGGAAAATTGGTGTCTAGATGAGAAGACAAAATGGGGGGCTCAGTTTACGTGTGCAGGAACGAGTTAGAAAACAGCCACCCTGTCTGAACTCTGGAGGTACCGGAATGAGGGTAGCATATGGGTTGATAACCGCTACACAGGTCTGTTAGCACTGCTTGGGTAGAGTTATCTGTTGACACTGCTGCCTAGGGGCTGCCCCACTGAGGAGAGGCGCACCAGACATTGAAACTGAGAGCCACGTCAGTGGGTTTCCTGGGACTGGAATGGCCAATGCATTTGTCAAACTGGCAGCACTGTGTGGCCGAGGAGGAGAAGGATGTGTGGGTCTGCTCTCCTGGCCGGGCTGCAGTGAACGGGTGGATTTGCACATTTCCCTGTGCCCCGCTCAGCTGAGAGGGGAGTCAGGCAGCAAAGCCAGCGCCTGGAGCGTGCAGAGGAGGCTGCGTTGCACTCAGTGGCTGGCAGCTGCCTTGGGATGCTGCCTGGTTGTGCCAAATAAATTGGTTGGGAAAATACATGCAGGCAAAAATATGGAATATGGGCAAAAATAAGCGTAAAAGCACCAGGTTAGGATTCTTGCTACAGGTATCAAGATGTCAGAGGGTCCTCTGAATGCATTTTCCATTAACGCTTGCAATCACAGATGTTCTGCAAGCCACTTAGCGCTTCACGGGAGAGTGAGGACAAAGTCAAAGCGTTTCAAATTATCGCAGAAACACTAGCTCAGGTTCATAATGAAGACTGAATTTTACAATCCAAGTAGAGGCTTCATTCCTCTGTTGTGTAAGAAAACGGAACGTCTTCCAAAAAGCTGTAATCTTTATATTCCAGCTACCAAATTAATTATGTGAGAGTTAAGTAGACCAAATAATTAAGAGTTAAAAGTAATTTGTGTGTTTAACTTTAATGTCTAAAATTTTAAAATATGTTTATCACAGTGTATTTTTTTAGTAACATAATTATAGCTGTTCAAAGTTGCTGTCTAGCTAAAAATTATTTAATGCTTGTGTTTTGGCTACAATGGAGAAGATAAGAAAGAGTTTGGATGTCCAGACTGCCTTTGCTCTCCCCTTTGCAGCAGTGTTGAGTAGAAAAAGAACATTAAGTCTTGTCTGAAAGTATAGTGTTAATCTAATCTGAGGCTACTAAAAAGCATTAATTATTTAGCTATAGTGTTGCTGCAAAGTCGAGTTCGAATTACTTGAATGCTCTAAATGCGGTTGTTTCTCTCCCATCACATCTGTGCCCAAGATTTTAGTGTTAAGTGATCTGAAAACTATGAAGTATCTGTTACATCACTGAGATCAATTAGCACATTTGGACTTGAGATTTCAACATTAGTGATGAAATATCAGCATTTATAATGTTTTATTGAGGTATTCTTTAGGTTAACTACACTGTCAGCTAGCTAATACTACTTTCGTATCTGTGTGGGAAACACTTTACAATTAAAAGGGCAGAAAGCACTGTGAGAATGCATTTTGAGCAACTTTCCTGTCCAGTACACTCCTTGCCACCTTTTGCTCCTGAATGCTTCACTCTGGACAAAGGGAAGGGATGAATGCAGTTAGACAGTACTGCAAGTGTATTAGATTTTCACAACCAAATCTGTGGCTTTAGTCAGGATATGGATGAAATAATGCTGTGGTGTGTCCGGAATATTGCAAAACATGGTGAATTTCAGACTTGCAGACTCTGAGCCCTCCTCTGTCAGCATTAAATAGGTAAGCTATAAGCATGCTAGCGTGTTTCTGTTGGAACTCATCTTTGAAGATGAGCTGTTAAGCCTTTTATAGATCCTCCTTCTTTTGGTTATTAAAGAACCTATGTTTTTTAAAAGTAGGCAAGCTAGACCTAATGTCTAAGGCACGTTCTGTCTTTAGGCTCTGTGTTTCTACCTCCTTAAGCAATGTGAGCTGTCATTTTCTCCTACTCCCCTCTGACTCCCTGTGCACTCCTCCCTTTATCTCTTCCTCCTACTCTCAGTTTTGCATTTTGTTTCATGCTGCCTCCTATTCCTGGAACAGTCTCCCAGTCTCTGCTGCCAAATCCTCCCTCCCTCCTTCTCTCTGCTCTTGCGAACCTGTTTCTTCCAGCAATCATTCCCAAGTTGTTTACTTGACTAATTGTCTCTCTGTATGCTTTCTTTCCTATATCTTTTGTTCTGGATCATGTTTCTTAATGTGAGATAGTACATATGGCAGGACTATATTTGCCACTATTTTGTTGAGCATTGTTTGCATTAGCTCTTTATATCGTGATTAGTAATAAATTCCCTTTCCTGTTTTAAGTGCATAATTTTTCACTTCCTTCACTATTTTCTGTATGCTATTAAAGAGCAGCCATGTTTTATCTTAAGGTAATTGCCAGGCTGTGGAAAATTAGCATCTGTATTACAGCAAATGCCATCAGCTAGCCTGTCTGTATAGGCAAAGTTCAGCTCTGTTTATCAACTTGCATGAAATGGTGGTAGAAAACACAGGGTACTCGGCAAATCTGGTGGTGCTCAGGAATATTCCTGTCATTGCACAGTTTCACTACAGTGGTAATTGTGGTGTTCTGGCTGTTCTTTTCCTAGCATGGACAAGCTCACAGAGGCATGCATGGAGATGTGTCTGGTTACTGTTTATAAAGCATTTTTGTATCCATTTTATATTTATAAAATCCTTTTATAAAGCATTTTGTTTGTGGAACAAGTCTTACCACAAAAACGTTGCAGAAAAGCACAAGACCCACAATATTAGTAGAACTATGTGTCGCTAGGTGGTTATGTTGCTGAATGCAAGTGGTGGATCAAGTTAGCATGTTTTTTGCAATGCGTTTTATAGGCTGAATACCTTCTACCAGGCTAAACCAAGTTCTCTTCTCCACTGAACACCTTACCATACAGGCTGACGCATGTTTTTGCCTGGAGGGAATTTCACTTTTCTGTCAATTCTGTTCTTTCCATTCCAGCTGAGACAAAACAATCTGATAATTGATTTTTATTTTAAAAAAGTTATTAGGGATTTTCTGTTTTCAATTCATTTAGTTGAACCAAGTTGAAGATTTATTAAGAAAGAAAAAGAAAACCCGTAAAATGTTAATGTTGCTTTAGACTATTTCGTATTTATTTAGGCTGATTCGTAATAAACAGTGTTCTGCATACTACTATTTTCTTAAGTCTTACCTCTGATAATATCTGACCTTGTATCCTACTGCTATGTCTGGAACAGTAATAGTTTCATAATTGTTTAATGCTATTAATACTGATACAGGATTGCAAAATGGCACACCAGACTAACCCTATTCATTTTGACTTGTAGGTTAAGCATATGTTTTTCCATTATCAGAAACTAAAAGTGGACTTAAAACTAAATCTCTTCGTGGAAAAAAACCCCAATTTCTTACTTCGGTAAATAGTTTCCATTTAATAATTGAAAATGAATCTGATTTTCAGCAGTTGAATACATTTTATTGGGAATTTTACTACCTATAAATTTTGGAAGAAAGTCTCCAAGATAGCTGATTTGGTAGTCTCCAAAAGCCGTATTCAGGCCCCTTGTAGTTTTCAGTATCGGGATCCTTTTTGTCTTTAGCTGCAGTCCCTAATGGAGATGTAAATTTTGATCAAAATTCTTGAGCTTTCCTGATATAACTTCAGTTTTATCAGAGGGTAGATCTGATTGCAAGTATGGCAGCTTTTGTTCCTGAGTTTGTCTGTAGTGTGAATGAGGATGTTAGTGAGGTCCTGGACATGAAGGAATATTTTAAAGATGCAGCTTCATAGAAAAAAAAAAAAATTCTACTTATAATCAGTTGAGTAATTCAAAATGTAGGAATGTAGCACCCACTCTAGTATTAAGTCTATAAAATGGGAGGAAGACTAAGAACTAGTGGCATGTAGTTACAGCACAGTTTAAAATGAATGAATATATTTGAGATGTGTGTCTCTTGAAATACTAAGTTTTGTTTTTCTATCTTGATTGTCTAAAAACAAAGTTTCTACAGGGGGGAACTGAAGGTATAGTGTTGAAATTCTTGTTTAAAAATGGTAGTGAACATGGCATAGTGTAAACTGTGGTGTGGAAATAAGTACGTATTGCCTGTGTTGCTCTGATTTTGTAACAATTACAAACACAGATGGTTTGAGAGAAAATTAAATAATTCCACCCACACTAAGACAGGGAAGTCTAACAATAGCCACAACTCTGTGTCACCCCGTTTCTCTAGCAGACTCCATCCTGCTGTCACTTACATATCCTTCATGCATTGAAAATTACCTTGTGTGTGAAGCTGCTGCAGAGTCCATCAGGGCTGTAAGGACCCCAGTAGGCTGGCATTGTCCTCACCTACCGTGCCTGGGGTCTCTGTCCACCTTCCTCCTCCTCTGGCACAGGCAGCATCCTCAACAGCAATACCCAAACAGGACAACTAAAGGTGGTCGGTGATGGCCACCAGGTTCAACCCAGAGTCCAGTGGTCACCAGATGCATTATCAGGCAGGTCCAAAGTCAGGTCAGCAAGGCAGAGCATACTTGTAACAGAAGTCAGGTCATGGCCTGAGCTCAGGTACAGCGTGCAGGTCAGTAGGTGGAGGCTGGTCAAGGGCATTCAGAGGCCGGTGGTGTACTCAGGGCCCTGAGAGTCTTCTTTACAGAGTACTCCCTGGAGATCTATTTCTGCCATAACACTTGGGGAAAAAACAGATGATGATTTTCATTGCATAGGTGGCCCTAAAGGCTGAAGGCTTGGTAAGGGCAGTAACTTTGCGTTTGTTCCTGTCTTGCAAAACCCAGGCCTCTAAACCACTTTCTTAGCCAGTGTAATCTCCGTAGACCTCAAGTCATGCCTTTTCCACCCGATCTGCTCTTCTTCCCTTTGCTTGTTTTTACTCATTTTGCCTTTGCAGGCCAGATTAATAGCTTGCTTATATCACTTTTACCCCCATTTTCTGAATTGGGTTAGCGCTGTGTTAAAAGCTGTTTCGCAATAGTCAAGCCAGAAAAAAGTTGAATATTTTGTTTTCTGAGTCTAGGAGACTTACTTATTTCAATCACACCAAGGTATTAGAGAACTGGATATTAGAAACTACAAGGGCTGGGAGATACACCATTAGCTTTATACTGGGTGGAGGTCTTGTGAGTAGAAGGAGGGAGCTGCTCTACTCAGCTGTGAAACATGTTCTTTTACGAGCCCAGCAAATTCTGACCCTGTGAATCTTGGTGCAGATACACAAGGACAGGTAAGCACAAAAGCTTTCCTGAGGTTTCATGCTTTGGCAGAGCATTCTTACGGCTTTCTTCTGGTGTCAGTTTGGGCAAACTTTCAGTATGATAGTATTAAACCTCTTCCCTACTGTCATATGTTCCTAGATAAAATAGGAAAAGATTAGCTCCTATGTATTACCTGACAGGAGGAAGCAATTGAATATAGAATATCAGCCTTGTGCTAATTGAGGTGAAATTTTTAAAGTATAGCTCAAAGGAAGAATGGTTAGGCTGCTTTCATAGCAATTACGGAAAAACTTTCATAATGTACATTTCTATATGAAAACACTTCAACTCTGACACTGGGTTGTCTTATTTTTGCTACAGATTGACTGTATTTCCTCAATTAATTAATTTAGGAGAAGACAGCAGAGAAGACACTTTGCTTTCTGCAGCAGGGTCGTTTATCTGAGTTGTGATAAGCAGGGTGCATGAGGGAATGGAAATTAGATCCTTGTGTGTATCTAATGTGGAAGCAACTGCATTTATTTCCTGTTCTCATAGTTGAGTCGAAGATGTTCTGCCATGATAGAGCATACGTGTTGATTACTGATGTAGGGACGAGGCTGAAGATGGTGTGTTCCCACCATTTGGGGTGACTGAGATACTAATTTCCCACCTGGGTGGATTAGAGAGCAACTTGGAGTGCTCTTGTGTGGCAGCTCTAACTTGCACTAACTCTGGTTCTCTGTCCCACAGCTCCAAGTGGCTAGCTGCAGAAAGGAGCTGATGTCTCACATTATCACCTGGTTTGGGAAAAGAGTTAGGTTCAGAGCATGCATAGACCTGTGTGTCACGAAAGGCACAGAACAGAAGGAAGGGTAAGCCCAGAATGAAACTGTGCAGTTCTTGTGGTAGCTTGATACCTAGGGGTTCAGTAGCACATGAAATAAAAGGAGTGGGTATGCCCCTTTGGTTATCTTAGAGGAAAGAGAGAACTTCTCTCTATCCTTTCTCTTATATGAGCAGTTGCGTTACAGAGACCTGTGCACCCGCCAAGCAGTTACATCCCCTCAGCAGGTGGAAAGCTGTGACTTCTGTGAGCACTTCCACTGCCATAATACTTCTAGTCTTTCCTTTTCATTCCAGCAAAGGCTGTAGCTGCCAAGCCACATACGATTTTTGTTAAGTAGGTAACATCAGCAACTGTTGAAGGCTGAAATTTTGTTTGGTTTTGGTTTTTAAACAATTCTTCAGGTTCTCCTGATTTGCACATCTGATCTTTAGGCAGGCTTAAAAACAAGACAACTGTTTTCCCTTCACAAAATTGGCCAGTGCCAAGACAGTGGAACATGTAGGGGCTTGTGGTGCTGACATTCCATTTGAAGGAATACCTCAGTGTAAAAGTTTGAAATTCCCTTGCTTTTGAAGATGAGTCAGGTCAGCCGTAATGACCCTGAGCAGTGGGTGTAGTATGATAAGGAGAAGGCAGGGAGCTGAAAACCAGATTTCCTGGAAGCTTTTACAAGGAGGACCTTTATGTTTTCAGAGGAAAGGATTGGTTTACTTTGCTTAGCAGGTAGTGCTGGGCCATGCCTTTGTCATTGGCATGGGCAGGACTAAAGCTGTTGTTTCTTTTTTCTGTACTGTAGAGGAGTAAGAGAACAAAGATCTGCTGCAAACTAGGTTGTCAGTGGAAGGGATTTATCATGTATCCCAACAGGAAGAACCTTGCAGGAGTCATGGGATCCCTGTGAAGCCCCCTGGGGAGCTGGCCTGGCAGCATGAGCTGGCTTCTCCAAGGTCTATACCTTCATGGTGTCTTCAAACTTCATTACACTGGCACAAGGGTAAATTCAAGCTTACGGCTGGGTTTCTACTAAGCTGGGCTGAAAGGAGTTCGTGCAGATGTGTTGAGCACGGGCTGCAGTTTGTTGCTCTTGCAGAAGATGAGAGGTTACAAACCTGTCTGGGGATGATGATAAAAAATAGTGAAATGATTACTTCATTGCATAGGTCTTCTCTTAATCACATTGACATGTTTCGAGCCTGCTGGCCAGCTGTCAGCTTCCTGGCTTGCCACAGGTCTGCACCAACAGAGGCCTACTCTTGCGTGAGGATAGCACAGCTGGAGGCTGTGAGCCTGTCAGTCAGAGCAGCATGGGCACCATTAGGGTTTCTTGCCTCTTTGATTTGAGCTTTGTATGTGTTCGGCAGTCTCCCACCACAAGATTTGACTGGCAGTGGGTGCTAGCTGAAACACACACCCAGACCCCAAAAATGAGTTTAGTTGGCAATTACATTACAATGTGGCTGTAATTTCCAGTATTCTTTATCCAATATGTAGAATACAACCAGCACTCATTCTCCTGAGGTCCTACTGATTCTTTTGCTGTGTGGCTCACTGTGCTCTGCTGACACTTGCCAGGTTCCTCACCTTCATGAGAGAGGGGGGTTGTACCTGGAGGACTGGCATACAGATACCTCCACAGACAAGGGAGGGCCTGATGTGACTCACATTAAAGCAGACTAACGAGGAATTTTGTTTCATGATGACACCATTAAAGTGGAATGGGTTGGAAAAATCAATCAGATTCCTTCTCTGATTACTGTGTAACTCAATTACTGCAGTCCCTCCAGGGCCCTAAGGCAGCAACAGTCTTGCAGGAAGTGCCAAAGAAAGACCTCTGAATTAGAGCTGTTGTGGACAAAGGCAAGATCAAAGGCAAGATCCTGCTGCTGTGCTTCCAGAAAGAGGGTTATATTATGAATAATAAAAAGGGCTGTGGAAATATACTCATGACACTGGGTTTTAGGGTGGTAAGACTTTCTGTAGATCAGCTAGGAATGAGCATGTATGATGGAAGTTCTCGATAAAGGTGTCATATGACACCCGTTATCTTCCATGTGCCTTGGCATGAATGTACCAGCAGCCCCAGATACATGTATTCTGGTCACTAGTTTAGATTAAGTGATGGTCTTGAGCATTTGTACTGATGCCCCACAATAATTTCCAAGCATTGGAAGTATCTGGAGATGTGAGACATTAAAACCACACAATTCTGATTGTTATCTTGCTTTCATATCTCATCAGTTGCCACGTGGCTTAGCAGCTGATAATTCACAGGACGGTTTATGTTTCACGTTAACACTGTATATCACTAGGAAACAGAACATCTAAGTGTTTTATAAAGCGTTTGGCTTAATGCCTTTGTGAGATAGCTGACCTTAGCAGCTGATGCTCTCTGATGTAGCGATGCTTTGCTGGCAGGATGGGAGCCTGCTGAGCCTGCGCCCTTGCGTTGGTGAAACACTTCATCCTTGCTGTGCATGGTGACTGCTGCCTCCTGCAATTCACACTTGGGCAGTCCTGGCAAGAATCCAGAATGGACCTTAATTTATCTGTAAATTTGGTTGGTTGATTTTTGGGTTTGGTTTTTTTTGATGTTAGATTCCAAGGAGTTGGATCTCAAAAGAGGACACAGATATTTTCATTTAAGACGGAACAATTGTCAGTGTGATTCCCCCTCTCCTTGCAGTATAGATCTTTCTGGGCTTTGTGTGTTGGGTCCAGGTGGTTTCTGACAGTTCTCTCACCTTTTAATATAATTTTTGGTTGGTGTATTTGTTTTGTTGCATGTTTTTTTTTTTTTCTCCATTTGAACCTAAACCAGCTGATGTGGTCCCCAAAGAGCTCAATGCACACGGTGCCAGCTGGCATGCCCTCTGGCTGTGAAGCCTTGTTAAAGAGATCGGAGCTGACAGTTTCTTGAGCAGCAATCTGATACAGGGCTTTTTTTTTAATTTGGGTTTTTGAGCTCACCCATGTAACAACTGGGGCTTGTTTGGGAGCTTCGATAGAGGCTTGAATGGAGCCATTGTTATCAAAACACTGCTGTGATTCAGAAGTACCCGGCAAAGGGGGTTCCTCTCCCTCTTGCTCCTCAGCTGGGCACTGCAGGTGTGGCAGCCTAGCTTAAACTCTGGTTTCATCCTCATTCTGCAGAATAATCCATTTGTCTTGTGATTTTCATCTTTAAACTGATAACCAGGAAACTGAAGCTACAGTTCTTTGCAAAAGAGAGATTCATTTCAACAATAAAAATGAAGTTGGAGAGGTGAGTGAGTGTAACCAGGGAAGAGAAGTGTTTTCCAGGTTTATGTTTTGGGGGTAAAGAGTTGTAAAAGTAGTACAGTACTTTGCCAGGCTTTCACATAGATCAGCTATCCCTGGTTTTCTTACTGTTACTGTGGTATTCAGATTACGAATTCTAGCCCAGAAACACTTGCTTGGAAATTTTTGCAGGCAATGCATGGGCTCCTGAGCTTGTAAATCCCTCTTTACATTTCTCCTGCAAAACCAACTTCTGTCTAATGCATCTTGAGATAATGAGTCTTTGAATCCAAATTAGTCTAATTATTCTATTTTATCCAATGAGATTAAAAAGCAAAAGGATGTGAGATATTTGGGAAGACACTGACACAATTCTCAGTCTTCTCAGTCAAAATCAAGTACGTAGGAATCTGAGTGTTTTGCATGAATTTGTTGCATGGGAGTAGAATGAAGACCACTTCTCATAGTAGCTGATATGCATGGAGTCATGCATATATCATATCTTACAGGGAATATAAAAAAGAAACAGCATTTGTTACATTTTTCTGCCTAACCTCTTCTCTGACCTGCTGAATTCTGCCTCCGCTGGCTCCTGCCTCTCTGCAGTTCAATGTGACTTTGGAGCTCGAAGTGCCAAGCATGACAGTGGTGACATCAGGGCCTTCCTTGCAGAGTCAGTGGGATGCAAAAGGCTCACTGTGGAGGTGGAAAGGTTGTTTTCCTGGTTGATTTTGAAAGGTGGCACATGTTTTGGGATACTGTGCTGGTACACTGGCAGTCCCAGTGTATCACTGGGGCTAAACTTGACTTGAATTGGAATTAGAAGCTGTATTCTGCGCTCAGTCCAGAGAGTCATGCATTCAAAATCTGTTGTCACTTTAGTAACAAAAAAAAAGGAAAAGTATCTGAATTCTGATTTTTTTAGATCTTCCCATAGTAATTTCTCCCCTTCTCTCCCTTGTCCTTTTTCCAGTAAATATTTAACAGTATGTAGAGACAAAACTGAAAGATGGTGGTTGCCCGTGTTGAAGAAAACACAGCTTATTGTTACTGACTGAGCTCAATTTCCAAAGCCAGCTCTGTCATTACGGAGGGCCATTTGGGAATGAAGACTTGATCCGTTTGGAGTCTGGGGAACAGAGGTTTGGTTGTTGGGGTTTTTTTGTTTGTTTTGTTTTTTAATCTTGATTCACCTTCTGCCTTGCAGTGTGACCTTCAGTAAGAGCTGCTGTGTCTCAGTTTCTCCAGTGGAAAATTATTTCTGTAATATACTTTGTATTTACAGGCTGCAGCTATTCTGAAGATCTCACTGGGGCTAAGGTTTCTTTGTGCACTACACAAGCCAGTCCAAGCTCTGCTGAGCTTACAGCATAGAGGTTGTTTGAGATAATACTAAATGACCATTACAAGGCTTGTGTAAAGAGCACTCTGACTCTTCCATCTGCTGTCACAAAGCTAGCAATATTACATCTCTTCATATAAAATCAATTTGGGTTTTTTTTGTCTCTGCTTCAAGCTGCAGCAGCAGTTTGGAAAACAGCCTGGTGGGAGTCTTCAGAGTGGGACTTTTGGCCTCATCTGTGAACTGATATTTTCCCTGACTCAGAAGGATTTTTTTCTGTTTAGTAATACACATTACAAAATATGCATCTGTCTCACAAGTCATTTCTTTTCTGCTGGAGCAAAATTAGCATCTGTCTCACAGATCACAAATAGTTTCTTTTCTGGTGGAGCTAGTTGTTAAAACCCTGATTTTACTGTATAAAAACCTGGTATCTGTCTTTACTCATGGACAAACTAGTCTCCCAATATTCTGTGTTTTGTTAGAGTGATAGTCACAAAAAGGCTCGAAAATGGGAGGAATGAAGAAAGGGTGAAGAACTGTTTTGGTAGCACTTTTTGTTATTGTTGCTCTTGTGCCTCCTGGTGTTGTAAGCTGTGCCAGTTGAGCAGGTGGTTAGCAGGATCGTGTGTGGTGGAGCACATGTCTGCAGGAGTGTGGGTGAATGACTAAGAAAGGCTTTGCGAGAAAAAAGGGGGTTTAACTTTTACAGAGAGCCTGTTTGGGACATGATTCACTTGGTGAGCAACATCTGGCATTCAGGGTGTCCATGCACTGTGCTGGGAGGGACGGGCAGCAGGTGCTCCCAAAAATGTCCCTGTATCCCAAGTAATGCACACCTGGGTGTTGCTGCTGTAGGTAAGTCACCCTTCTGGTAAGGGAGAGAAATTACACAGTGGTTTAATTTTATTTTTAAGCCAAGGAGCAATGTAGTTACTTTAGCTGGTGTTTATGTTTGGAGTTTGTTGGCTTTGTTGAGCATTTTAGCCTGGAAGAATAACAGCATATGGTGAAATAGTCTGCTGTCATAAACACAAAGCAGGATGTGAGAGAGCTTTATAACGAGAAGCATTCGCGTGTTTGAGACCAACCCAAATTTACGTCGTGCTGTTGGTGATTTAAAACTGGCTTCGTGCTCTTCAGAGGCATGTGAGGGAAGGTGAGGAAAGCTTGAGGAGATGTTTCCTGTCCAACTGCCACTGAATCAATTGGCAGCAATTAGGGGTGTAGTGTGTGGACAGCCTGTGCCCCTTGGCTTCATGATGTCTGAGGAACATTGCATCTCCAGAGCCATGTTTTGAGAGACCTAGAAGAACATGAATTCCCAGGACAAGTGGGGCAGCCTTGTAGAAGAGGGGTGGGAACCATGGAAATTGGGAGCTGTGGGGCAAGAGAGCTGGTGGGAATTTGAGGCATCCTGCTGGGTTTGGCACAGCTCTATCTTGATGGCCTAGGAAGTCACTGGCAAGGACTTGGACACATCATCGTTGGTATTGGAACAGGGCAAGATCGAGAATGTGAGGGCTCTTTCCTCCTCATGTTAATTTTGAAATAGAGGGTAGAATAAGAGAGGTTCATGTTTTCCGTTCAGTGGCATAAAGAGGAGTGGGGGAGGGCCAGGTACACCGGCTCCGCTTGCTGTAGTGTGTGGGAGACTCACCCAAGGTGAACGCTGAGTGCCTGTGCACTGTCAGGACCTTTCTCCCAAAGGCCATTACGGTGGTTCGGCCAAGCTCTCACACAAAAGGTGTGTGTCACTTCCCAGGGAACATGTCTGCCTGCTGACAGGCGAGTGATACTGCCCACCCAGCACCTGCTGATCCTGCCATTTAATCTCAAACCTGTTAAATACCATGAATCCATACTGAGAATTGACTTTTTCTTTTTAAATTGCAGGATGCAAAGAGAAGGTGCCATCATGTGAATGCAAAACAGCTAAAAGAGAAACAGGACACCTGGGAAGGCTGAGCTGAGACTGCTTGTACGCAGGATGACAGACTGATTTGCTGTTGGAGACGAGATTAGGGAAACCTCGCTCCTCCAAAAGACTTTCCCGAGTGAGAGGAGAGGAGCAGGAGGAAGCACACAAAAGAGCGATGGGAATTGAGGGCCATGGTTACGTGAGATAAATGGCAGATCCCTGGGAGTCTAGCCTTGTAGCTGTTTGCTTTCGCTTTGTCTCTCTCCGCAGCTGCTCTTTCTTTTCTGTGAGCTGCTGCTGGGTACTGCCGCGGCGGCACTGGAGATCTCAGGAGCACCGTGGGTGCAGAGCGTGAGGAGGGGCTGGGCAGCCCGCCTCACCATGATTCAGCTGTGGAAAGTGGTGCGGCATGTGCGACAGCTGGAGCTCCACAGATTGATCCTGCTGCTCATCGCCTTCAGCCTCATCTCCATGTGCATCCTGGCCTACTACGTCACTAACAGTCCCAAAATCAAGGAGCCACCGCCCCTGCCCTTCGGTGACTGCAGCAACCAGCACCGCGTCTTGATCCCACCGCAAGCCAGCTGGAGGCTCACGAAATCTGTGGACACCTCACGCACAGATCCTGTGGTGCTAGTCTTTGTGGAAAGCATTTACTCCCAGCTGGGGCAGGAAATAGTGGCCATCCTGGAATCTAGCCGGTTTAAATACAGGACAGAGATCGCCCCTGGCAAAGGGGATATGCCCACCCTGACAGACAAAGATAGGGGACGCTACGCTCTTATTATCTATGAGAACATCCTTAAATATGTGAACCTAGATGCTTGGAACCGAGAGCTGCTGGACAAATACTGTGTAGAGTATGGAGTGGGGATTATAGGCTTTTTCAAAGCCAATGAGAACAGCCTGCTCAGTGCACAGCTCAAGGGTTTCCCCCTTTTCCTACATTCCAACTTGGGGCTGCGGGACTATCACATCAACCCTAGTGCTCCCCTGCTCTACGTCACCCGGGCTAACGAGGTGGAGCAGGGTCCCCTGCCTGGTGATGACTGGACTGTGTTCCAGTCAAACCACAGCACCTATGAGCCGGTGCTGTTGGCCAGCACGAAGTCCTCAGAGTCCATTCCTCACCTGGCCACCCACAAAGCATTGCATGCCACAGTGGTGCAGGACCTGGGTCTGCATGATGGGATCCAGCGGGTTCTCTTCGGCAATAACCTCAATTTTTGGCTGCACAAACTCATATTTGTGGATGCCATTGCCTACTTGACTGGCAAGCGCCTCTGCCTCACACTTGATCGCTATATCCTCGTTGACATTGATGATATATTTGTGGGAAAAGAGGGCACTCGCATGAAAGTGTCGGATGTAGAGGTAAAATCCATAGAATAACTACAGGCCCTAGCAACTCTCTAGTGTGTGTGGTATGCCAGCAAAGTCAAGGTTGCATTTAATTTGAGTGCAAGAGTTGATTGCTGCAATTGTTCTCTTCTTAAACAGAGAACTGGCCTGTAAAGATGCTGAGGCACTCTATGTGAGGCTCTCAACAGTTTTGCAGTGTCAAATGGAGCATTTTTCATGCTGAGACCTGTAGCTGGCCTCTCTGAATTTAGGAGGAGGATGCCTGTGGTGGTCTATTCTGTCTCCTCTTTAGTACAGGGAGCAAACATATGCATATTTCCTCTGCCAAATCTATTTGTAGCTGTAAACTCTACTTTTCAAAAGGAAAAGGCAAGTTGTAATAGAATAGAATATAAAATTGTATTAGATGATTATGATACATATAAACTGTATGTATTATATTGCAAAACTGTAGGCCAGTCCATGTGGTGTAAACTTCAACAGTCTATGTTTTAGCCTTCTAGCTTTTCAGGACATTACCAAACTGGGAAAGGAAACATCTTCTCTCACCCTTTGTTACACCCCACTCACCAGCAACTCCCATCCCTGAGCAGGAAATACCCAAAAATTCACCAGGGAAACATGGTCAGACCAAGCTTTCATGAGAACCATCTCTGCGGCCTCACGATTGGGAGAGATGCCATCTTTATGGTTTGCTTTCCTTGGCAGTTCCTTGAGTAATACAGTGACCTATTAGGAAAGGATATGGGAAAGGCACAGAGAGAGAGATATTTTCTGGAGGAGAGGGAAGCAAGACAGGCAAAGGAGTAAACAAGTAGGAAAAAGGTAAGAAACCAACTGCCCCTTGTAATTCTCTGTGTCCTTCAAAGTGTGTGATGAAGTGTTCTTCTAAGTCTGTGATATATGTACAGATGTGTACATATGCTGCCTCGTGGAGCCAAGGACCTGCCTTGCATCTTCCCCATCAGATACTAGCCAGTATTTTCTCCATCAGTTCTGGTTTGTAGACATTGAGGCAGGTGCACTGTCTATTTCTCCAGGTCTCCTGAGGTTGTTTCCACAGGTATGAGGCCCCAGGCCTTTGTCTCTGGATTCCCATTTAGCATTTGCCCTTAGATAGGTCCTGGCTGGGGTTCCCTGGATACCAGCCATGATGACAGTAGGCCTGTGACAGCAGCTGCCTTAGCATGTTTCCAAAACAACTTCAAAGTGAAGCACCCTTCAACCTTTCATCTGAGGGCACAGAACGTTTGAGGCAAAGGTATAAAACAAAATACTGTTGTACACACGTGTCCCCTTGCCTGAGCCGAGCCTTATCTGTTACGTGTTCCCAAGAGTACTGTTACACCTCACTAGGAGTCTTACCTCCTTTTCTACATGTTTTTTGCATCCATGCAAGACATACCTCAGTTTATCTCCATTTTTTCAGGTCTTTGAGATTTTAAGTTCTGCTTCTGATCCCAAGTTTACCTTGGGGGGAACGCATTCTGTTCAGAGCTAGCTTTATCTTTTCAGTTCATTTGAAGCTGCATGCCTGAAGCAGCTCTAATCACATGCCATTATTTATTTTACTTGCTTCATGCTTTAATAATTCTTTAGAGCCACATTTGACCATAACTTTCTAAGCAACAGATGTATACAAAGTGTTTTCAAGCAGTCAGATATAGAAAAATAAAACAGTTTATATATAATACTTATTTAAGGAAAGTGCTAAAATTTTCATCATTTCACAGCAGTGTCCCTGTGTTTTGAGGTGCTGCAGTGCTCTGCAATTTTTTTGTTTGGAGCATCACAATCTCATCTTGGTCCTAAGCAGGCCCTGCACCCTCTAGTCCATACTGGCAGACTCTCGCTTTTGTAACGTTTGTGCAGGTTACAGTCTCATGTGAGAACACAGGAGATAGGTGGCCAAAGCTCTTGGAAACAAAGGGTGCTCTAGTGATTTAAAAACAAACCCAGACAAAATAATTCCAAAAGATGCTTTGTTTGGGTTTTAACGGGGTGAAATGGAGGAATAATCTGAGATCAGTAAGCAGAGAATCTCGGGCAAAGCAGATAAAACCCAGATTTATCCATTTAAAAGAAGCTCTCTGATTGCAGAGCCATGAGAGGTTAATGAATTTTTATTTTTTAAAAGCGAGAAATAACTGCATGGGTTTGTTGATAGCCTCTCACTGTGGGTAGAGAAGGCAACATAATAGTGACAGAACAGCTGGCATTTTCTTTGGCCTTTTATATGAAAGCTCTGTTTCAGGGCTGTTATCTCAACACACAGCTCCTTATCTTAAAGGTTAGATTACAGTGGTGAGGGTAGCGGTTTGAAGATTGGATGTTGTGCGAAGATATAAAATTCACTCTGCTGTCCCAGTGAGCCTGTTCCCCATATGCAGGTCCACGTTCAGAGAGCTTCCAGACAAAATGACTAATAAAAGAATGCATGCCCATGGTAGATGTCCTGTATGAGAGGAGAAATGTTTTTATTGGTGATGCTTGAAGGAGAGTTGAATAGCTTTCTTCTTTCACAAGGCAAAAAAGGAACCGTGCTTGCTTTTACTTTAAAAATGATAACCCTTGAGTTCCCGTTTCTGCTGAAGGGCAGCAGCAGGGGCTTGCCATCCTCAATTGGATTGAAACAGTTGGAAGTTGAACAAGGAAAACATTTTTCCCTCTTAAAGTTTACCAGAGATTTGAGCTGCACATAATTAACAAAACAAAATCTCAGAAAATCCCTTCTCTTCCCAATTATTCCACAGTCAGTCTCTTCTAAAATCATAATCCTTGGAATTTACCAAACCTCGGTGGAACTGGCTAGCAAAGATGAGCCATTTCTAATGCAAAAAGATCTGGCTTTTATGATCCTTCCTGCTTGCCCTTAGGTATAAGGAAAGAAGATTAAGTAGATGAGGTTTTGCGTCTTTTGCTGGTAATCTCTACAAGGGCATAAATAGCGAGCAATCCTTGCTAGCAAGTCTGAGAGAAAGCTAAGTGCAGATCAAGGACAGTCATTTCACTTTGGGTTGTGGATGGTGAGGGTAGAAGAGGGCAAATCTAGTGAGGGTGGCTGTCAGCCTGCTCTTGTCTTTCTAAATTGTAGAGAATGATCTTACATGAAATGAAAGTACTCAGCAGTTTCTGGCTCACTGATTCTAACGTTGTAAGAGGTAGAAGTACCAGTACCATGAATGCTGTCTTTTTTGACAGCACCATTTTGAACTGTGCCACTGCTACTGCTGGGTGGTAAGAAAACTGCAGAAAATCCTCTTGAGAGTGTGCTGCCCTGTGTCCACAGGGGCAGTTCCTATGAAGAAGGTGTCTCTGCAACACGTTCCTACTATGCTTTGTAAGAGCATTTGAGATGAGGCTGTCAAAGCACTCTGCTTTTTTCCTCCATTTTTTATCATCTGTTTCTCTGCCTTTGTCCATGTACTGTTTTCTTAGACTCGTCGTATCCTCCCTTCCCGGCTCTGACTCTCAACCCTATTTCCCCCTTTTCTTTTGCATCTTTTTAGACGGACCTGAGATAGGGGAGGTAACATTTAGGGTTTGTATGAAACAGCTAAAATCTCTGCAAACACTTTTGGAAGTTAAAAATGTCATAGCTAAAAAACAAAGTTGCATGAAGGTTTAGCCCTGAATTATTGTGATGCCAATCTTAGAAGAGGATTAGCTCCTAAAGAAATAACCTGAAGAGGGTACAGTGCTGTGGTTTCCCCTTATTTCTTCCTTGGTCCTGGGATTTTAACCCCATTGAGAGAGTTTTTGTCTTCCACTGGACAGCATTAAGAGCTTGTAGTAACTGTAAGTCTTTGCAGATCCATCAGTGAGATTATATAGTCAGGGATTTTTTAATGTGTTGCAACAAAAGGCACAATTTTAAACTTTTTTCCCCAAACATTTGCTTGGAAGTAATTATCATCATTTGAGATTATCAAAAAGCCTTTTTTAAAATGATAGGCATCAGACATCAGAATAAAGCTTAGATCTTTTTTGCATTGTGCCCAGAAACGTGCATTAGAATGTAGATGTCTGTCACTTGGGCTTGCGGCACGGCTGCCCCCAGTAAGTACTAAAGGCCTTCAAAAGCACAGGTCCTGAGTTGCAGAGGATGTTCTCTGATAGACTGTGGCAAGCGTGAAGCAGGTCTGGCTGTCATGTGGCTTATGAGTTCAAGTGGCCAGTGCTGGGAATCTCTTGGAGACCCCATCTGTTCCTTCCTGGGGCAAGCCTTGCAAACCACAGGAATAACTAAATTTCTTAAATCATAGAATCACAGAATCAACTAGGTTAGGAAAGACCTTTAAGATCATCAAGTCCAGCTGTTATCCCAGCACTGCCAAGTCCACCACTAACCCATGTCACTAAGCCTTTGTCTACGTGGTTTTTGAACACTTTCAGGGACGATGAGTCTACCAGTTCCCTGGGCAGCCTGTTTCAATGCCTGACCACCCGTTGGGGAAGACATTGTTCCTAATATCCAGTCTAAACCTCCCCTGATGCAGCTTGAGGCTGTTACCTCTTGTCCTATCACTTTTTACTTGGGAAGAGACCAGCCACCTCCTCACTCCATCCTCCTTTCATATAGTTGTAAGGAGTGATATGGTCCCTCTGAGCCTTCTCTTCTCCAGACTAAACCCCAATTCCCTCAGCTGTTCCCCATCACACTTGTGCTCCAGACCCTTCACCAGCTTTGTTGCTCTTCTCTGTACCCACTCCAGCACCTCAGTATCTCTCTTGTAGTGAGGGGCCCGGAACTGAACACAGTATTCAAGGTGTAGCCTCACCAGTGCACAAATAGGCACATGAAGATCTGTTTACATCTGGCTAGCTATTTTATATCTTAATGGATAGCCTATTCTATATTTCTTGATGGCATTTAATTTAAAAATATCAAAGTACATTATGAATATAAATGAAATGCCACTTGAGTCACCCATAAGACATTATTAGTATTGTCATAGTCATCCTACTTTATAAATGAGAAAGAGAGTGCAGAGGTGTCAGAGCAGAGAGAAGTGTCATGTTCCTGGCCTGTTCCTATGTCTGTGGTGGTTCACCTTACTACATACAGCTCACAGACCTCTGAACCAGTATGCTAGGGAACAGTGAATTTGTTGAAACAAATTTCCAGCTATTTTACCTTGGCACCTTAGTCTCTTTTATCCTGTGCAGGGGAAAGACATTGCTTCAAACCTATTCCATGCCACCTTATGGATGAGAAAAGGACCCAGCATCAGCAGAGGGCTGGCACAAGACTAACAATAAACCAACCAGGAAGGCAGGACTCCATAGGCTTGGAATTCCTGGGACCCCCACAATTCCTCCCTGGTCCCTCCCCAGACACAAAGGATTGCTGCCCGCTGGAGCAGGGCTTTTTGGGATTTATCATCAGCCAGATGTGTCGTCATGGTAACCCCAGCCAGGCTTTAAATCTCCCTCTGTGCAGAGGAATGCTAAGCCTCTTAACTGCTGTCTTTCCTCTCTTCATCTTCCTGCGTGAGCTTGGGGAACTGGATGTGCCTTTCAGGGCAGCAGAGAGAGGTGGTGAGGCTTGGGACAGCTCTGGGGGCAAGTAATGAAAGTTGTAATTTCCTGTCCAAGATACTGGCCGATGTGTTCAAGGTGGTGGTCCCAGATGAGATGCAGTATTGTCATCCAGCTGGGCAGACAGGTGCTTCTCTGTAGAGAGGTGCACAGCTCTAAAGTCTGTGCTCCCTGATGCTCCTGATGAGTCCCTGTGCCTTACAGAGTTACGTGAGGGGAACATGACTTCCCACTGCCTATTCCGGATCTTGTGCAGCAAAAGAGGCTTCAGCCATCAGTGCTGCTGGCATGTCACCTTTTAAAAGCACTTGCCTATGTTTGTGATAGGTTCTGGAGATGTCGTGCAATACATTTCTCGAAATATTACTCTTGGGTGCAGACTGGGCTACAGATGTGGTAGGGACATGGCTACAGAGAGCTGGGATCTTTGAAATTTGTCCCAGATTGCATTTGATGTCATTGTCATGTGGATGTGGGGAGGAGGAACAGGCCATTAGGCGCATCTCTAAGGAAAAGTCTGAAAGCTCGGTTCCTTCAGAGCACTGAGCCTGTCTGCAGCACTGCAGAAATAATCTGTCTTGTCTTCCCACCTTGCTGTGTGGAGAGGTCATGGTCTGCCTGCCTTGGGAATAATACTGCTCAACTTCTGTATGCCCAGGAGTCAACACTGTTTTGAAATATTAGTAACAGCAGTGATTTGTCAGGATATCCTTAAGTGGTGGGTGTCAAGGGTCCACGAAATGAGAGTCTGCATTTGTGAATGCGCTTTCACCACCTGGGGAGCAGTGTTCCTAAACAATGCCTATAGAGTGAGAGCTGTGTGAAGGCAGTGTTGTAGTGCTCTTTTGTGCTCCTTGGGACTGGGGAAGGGCAGCTGGTGCAGAAAGATCTGCCCATCTCCCCTGCACACTTTGAAAAGCCTGTACACTTTCCCCAGTATTATGTGCCTAGTTGCTTGTGTGTTCGCATCTAGCCCAAGTCTGCTGTTGAGAGGTCATCACCTTCACCTTGGTGTAGCCACTCATCCATTGCTTTCTTAGAAAAGCTATTAACATCTAAATAACTGCCTGTGCAAGGAATATCTCTGTCACCTGCCGGCAGCCCTCCTGCCAGGCCCCTATTTGATTGAGAACTCCTCCCCTGGGAGCTGCACCAGTGACACGTTCCCCGAAGCGTGCAGGTAGCAGCAGAGCTTGCGTCTCAGGGCCCTCTCTTTTTATTGTTTTCCAACAGAAGAGATTTGACTGGAATTAGTTTGTGTCTTCTTGTCTAGGACATACTGAGCCTCTGGCGTTTTGTTCTGCCAGGTCTGTCTGTCTTACTCTGAACACTGCCGGACCTTGGGGTTTGTGGCACAAGGCTCCTTCCCTTTGGCTAGAGCAATTACTTCGGACATTTAAAGCAGACACAAGTGAGCAAGAGAGAACCTGTAGGAGATGTGATGGCTGTGAATGTCAGCAACCTCAAGTTTTGTTTCCAGAATCCAGAAAACTTTTCTGATACAAAAGAATATCTCTGTGGCAGGACTCCTTTCATGGGTAGTTCTGCAAATCCACCTTTCCTCTCTAAATAACCCCCCGGCTTTGGATCACTTAGTTACTGTTCATGACACTATGGACTTCTCTTCCTTTAGCTGTGCACCATGTGCTGCCCCATCCTCCTTTTCTTTAACACATAGGCTCAGAGAACATAGGCAGACATTTGATAGTAATGTCCCAGCCAACACAGGAGAGGAAGGGAACATTGAGGTTGAACATGGTAAGAGTAAGGGATCTGTTGCTTAGAAGTGAGGTTTATTTTTTCCATTGCCTTATCACAGGCACTCTGGGTCCTTCACATTGAAGTAGAGAGCATCATTTGACTGGTTTTAAAGTGGCACCATTTAGTACAGCAGGACTACTTCAAAGACTCTGTATGTGGAACACTTTGCTACTCTGCTTCACTCCACAGGCAACAATGCCTTAGCCCTATCCCCTGTGATACCTCTTCAGATTGAACTGGGCATCAACAAAGCACAGAGAAATGATACAGAGCAACTGAACATGAGCATTTCTTTTTCCTTTCATTCAAACAGGCTTTACTGAGCACACAGAATAAGCTGAGAACTTTAGTCCCAAATTTCACCTTCAACCTGGGCTTCTCAGGGAAATTCTACCACACAGGTAAGCCCCTGCACCCCTGTGTCCCACTGCCTCTGTACAGCCCTCGTGTCCGTGTGCATGTGCAACACACTGGAGAGAGCGTGATTCTCTGTTGGGAGGACTCAGCATTGCAGGGGATTAGCCACTGCTTTGAAACATAGAGCCCCTCTTCTGCCTTTTGTTTTTGCACTTCCTTTTCTGCTCTCTGTAGGTACAGATGAGGAGGATGAAGGGGATGACATGCTGCTCAAACACAGGAAGGAGTTCTGGTGGTTCCCTCACATGTGGAGTCACATGCAGCCTCATCTTTTCCACAATGTCACTGTGCTGGCTGAGCAGATGAAGCTCAACAAGCAGTTTGCTGTGGTAAGGGGCATTGCAGTTTAGTTACTTTATGGTACTAATCCTTGAACATTCTTCTCCCGGAATAGCAGTTCAGGCCCCACTGAACACACATACTGATCTAGTAACTCAGGTGCACTTAAGAAAGGCAGTTCTGAAAATTTAAATTGTTGTGCAGCTCCTGCTGTCTTCAGGCAAGAAACATCATTCCTGTGCCTGCCTGTGAAATGGGAATGTTTCCTGGCACCTGCATGGCCCCAGGCAGCTCCGCTGCATTCCAGGGTGCAAATCCCAAGGCTCTTGTTTGCTGACGTGTGAACTTGTAGCATTACCATCCAAATCCAATTAATTTACAAACTCTGGCAGTGAGAAAGCATTTCTGTTTCCGTCCTTATTCACTGTGGTTTTGTAAGGAAGTCACCTGGTTGGTAGTATAAAATGCTCTGTGTGCTAACAGCCTTACTTCTGGTCTCCCCAGACAATGCTGAAGAAGCTACTCATCTAGGAAGTGCAGGGGAAATTCCCTGGGTTTTAGCAGAGGAGGGGAAAGCTTTAAGCATCCTGCATTGCTGGAACAATGTCTGTTTGATACTTACAGCCCAGAGTTGAATATAGCATACATGTTTCTCTGTAAAGAAATGTCCTCTTCACCTCTAGTTTGGTTCTTTTGATGGTAATCCCCTTGGGAGTAGCAGGCTGCTGTCTTGTGTTCCCATGACATACACAGATTAGGAATGATCTTGAATTCAGAGCACAGTTGCAGCATTATAGAAACAATTTAGGCTCCTCCTTTTCCTGGTTGAATAACAGTGCAGTCTTTTGCAAAGAGACACAAAGCACAGAACACAATTACACATATTTAATGTAAAACAGGCTAGCAGTGGGAAGAAGGTTACTGCTTCATTTAGGGGCTCTGGTTTCCTTGTACACCACTAGGGCAGAGCTGTCATCATTCATATTGTTACCAGAACTACACAGTGGAATTAAAAACCATGAAATTCAGATATTTCCTGTCATTTTAGTGTAGCTCCAGGCCCCATATCTCCACCCTCAATGGTCCCTTGCTATACGTCTGCTTTTATTTGAATTGCTAGAGACAGGACAGATCCCAGTCATCATCTTCCTTTCCTGGAATTTTGTTTTCCTCCTCTGGTGACTCAGATCTAGGCATTGTGGGAGTGAGATATATCACTTAACAGCATTGATTAGTTTGTAGTAACCAAGGAGCCTGACCTGAGGCTTGTGAATGAATCTCACTTGTCACACCTGCAAGCTAAAAGACCATTCTTACAGCAGCTGTTACCAGCGCTGGCCGTCCTTGTTGGTACAGAATTACCCTTCTATGTCTATAGATGCATAAACCAAGAAGTTATAAGCAGTATTTCAGGTTTTCTTGATGCTCTGTCACCTTGCTCCAACTTTGAGTCTATTGCTAAATACGATCCTTATTAAGGGTATTAGTTAAATATTGAACGATCAGGCTACATGTTCTGCTTCCAGGAGCACGGGATTCCCACAGACTTGGGCTATGCTGTAGCCCCCCATCATTCTGGGGTTTATCCTGTCCATACACAACTCTATGAGGCATGGAAATCCGTTTGGAGCATCCAAGTAACGAGCACAGAGGAATACCCACACTTGCGGCCTGCCCGGTACCGGCGTGGATTCATCCATAATGGAATCATGGTGAGCACAGCTGGGTGAGCAGATCCTGCTTTCTTGCCCAAGGGATAGTCTCCTAGTGACCTGTATCAGAGACATTAATCTTATTATCACCAGTGTTTCCAAAATCGTTAAGTCAAGCAAAGAGAAAAGGCTTGGCTAAAGCCAGTTTCTGTGTTTCTCAGTACAATTCAGAGGTCAGTGCTGAAGAGAGAGCAAAACCAAGCACAATAAGACTAAATTGAGACCCCACTGACGTGTTCGCACTGTGATGAGTAAATGGTTGGGAGGAATATCAAAAGAGTCCTCTGAACCTATGTCGATTATGTCCCTTACTCCTCATACTGATCCAGAGTGCTGCATTGACACGACACTTGTAGATTCTGCTGCATCTGCCTCTTACCTAATTTTGCTTTTCTCTGATATTGCTAGGTTCTGCCTCGACAGACCTGTGGTCTTTTTACTCACACTATCTTCTATAATGAGTATCCCGGTGGCTCAAAGGAGTTGGACAAGAGCATTCGTGGTGGTGAACTCTTCCTGACGGTGCTTCTAAACCCTGTAAGCTCATCCGAAAGGGGAATCAGTGCATGGGTATCTCAGCTGATGTGCCTGATGTGGGAAAGGAGTAGATCTTATGGGAGATTCAGTATAAGCACCCATCACGATGTGGGTATGTCCAGGGTGATGGTAAGGAGACGTGAAAAAGAGGGCCAAGGAAGTATTTGTAGTTAATGATGCTTTTCTTTATACACTGCCAAGGAAGCATCAGTATGGAGTGTTTACGAGTATAATGCTCCACAGATAGAAACTAGCCAGGGTGACACACTGAGCATGGCCCGACGTAGAGTGGGTGTTAGCAAGACCACTGTATCTTCATGAATCAGAAGTGAGATGTGCCTTGGCTCCTGTTCCTTGCACATCTGCTGCCTGTTGGCTTCTCTGCTGGCTCACTGATGAGTTTGGTCACAATAATTGCTTTCTCTGGGCTTTTGTTATGAAATGTTCTCCCTTTTCTTTCAGTATGTATGCACTTCAAAACAATTTCTATGTGCTTTTTTTGTGATGTAGCTGTCACCCTAAGGCATTTTGGGGGATCTGCATCTAACACAGGTGTTTCTTTTTCCCTTCCAATGCTTGACAGTTCAGTCAAAACACAAAGCTAATGTAGTACCTTCTACACCATGCAGTCCCTTCCCAGTTCTTAGCCATGGATGGCAAATCACATGAGTTTCTCACTTCCCATTGGAGCTGGGAAGATGTACTAGGTGTCAAGAGAAACACACAAAAAAGCAGTAATTTTTAGAAGATCCTGAATGTATAGAATTAGGAGATAAATCTTTGTAGCCCTCTCCCTCACACTCCCTCACAATTCTGTTTGTTGGCTGCAGCAGGAGGACATGCTGCTCTTTTTTATTGTACAGTAACATTCTCGATTCCCCACCTAAATTTGTTTCTTACTAAAGCTGATTTGGCATCTCTTGTCTTCTCTTTCTCTGAATGGACATTGCCTTGCCAAATTTAGATAGAGACTGTAGAATGTCTACCTCTAATGTAGCCACTCCCAAATATAATGGTGTTTAACCTCTTTTCTCATGACTTCCAAATTTCTACCTTCTTACTTTTCCTTTATCTTTTCAATGAGCCATGAATATGAGGCAAAAAGCCATCTGGGAAAGCAGATCTGAGAAAAAGTGGGTTGTTTCTGCCTAGCTTCCTAGGTGGGAACTCTGGAGTACTGGTCCCAGTACTTCTTTGTGTCATGTAACACCAGTGGCTTTGCTTACTGTGATGTTTTCTTTCATTCCCTCCTCCTCTTGCATCTTGACTGCAGGGTTGAATATGCAGCTATAACTACTTTTGGTCAGGGCTCTAGAGGCTCAGTGAGTCATAAATTCAGGCTTTTTCCCTCAATGAGCTTAATTCTTTCATGTCTCCTGCTTTTCCTAGTGTTCAGTGCCTCTGCTTGCTTTGAAGTAGAACTGTGATAGTGGAAAGACCCTTACAATGTGCTGTAGGTGCATCACACAAACAGACCCTGTGTTTCTGAAGGTTAGCCTGTGACCGCCTCTAGCTTGGTGTATGATCTGCAGGAGCTATGGGTCTGTAACAGTCCTAGATAAAAAGCTATAAGGGTTTGTACTTACAGGTCTGGAAGCCAACCTTCCATCCCCAAGGTCTGGAAGCCAGCCTTCTGTCCCTATCACCTGAGACACAGTTGTTATCTTTACACACAGCCACCAAATCTACCTGCTTAATAGGAGTCTGTAGTAAGGAGAAGGCTTTCTTTGCATTATATATGGAGTGATCGGTCAGAGGGAAACCAACTGCTTTCTTCTCTGTGACCATTGCTTTTCTGGGCTTCTGTTGCCATGTGTTGGGTGAATTCCCCCTTGTCCCACTTCATAATCGTCAGATCTTAAAGAATGCCTGCAGAACTAGCTACTATGAAACTTAAGAGCTCCAATCCAGAGATCATTGCTGGTCTAGAAGGCTGTGCCAAGCAGTTCATAGAAACATGGTTTCTAGAGCTACCCATTAAAGTTTGCTGATAAGCATGTGACGGTCAAAGCAGCTGGCAGTGATCTGTGATCCAAAAGGTTTGGGAAGATTGTGCTCTGGTATAAGATGAGCTTATTTGCCAGATTTACTCTTGGCTCTTTGTGGTGACTTTTTAAACATTTTCAGGCGCCTTCCGATGCTCCTGATGTTTACAGTTTTGCTCCCTTTTGGCAGTGTAGCATTTCTCTCTCTGTGAGCAGTGGAGTACTGTGCTCTAAGCTCCTCTTCATTGCTCATGTTTGCACAGTGACTCACACCCATGCATTCCTCCCCTTGCTGATAGAGCCATCTCATAGACCCGATGGAAAGCTGGCCAGCCCTGCAGCCCCAGCAGTGATCCGTAGCAGACTTGGACCAGGCTCTTTCAGTCCTTTTTGGTGCTTCCAGCTCCCTTTGAGTGGATATACACATGCAGGAGTCTCCAAGCCTGTATGCATATGATTAACTCCACAGTGCAAACAGAAGATGCTTGATGTTCTGACTGGTGAACAAGGTCTGATGTCAGGAAGGAGAATAGCCATTGATACTCAGCAGACAGGCTGATCACTTCTGACAAACACTTTTGCTCACACTAAGCAGGCTGCTTAGGTTACTGCTGTGCCCACAGCTGCTTGTTACATATTGCAGGGATGCTCATACCCTCCTGTTTTCTGTATTCTAGGTTCCCTGTGACCTTTCCTCTCATCTTTCCTCAGTGCGAAGGAAGGGAAACCGTGGCATGCTGACAGTGGAAGGGAAGGAGAGAGGAGGGAGACGTTATTACCAAGCTAGTCCCTGGGGTTACTGGGTGTGGATGGGAGGGAGAGATGGGACTTGAGTGTAGCTTATGTCAGAAGTAGTGCTCAGAGCAGTTTGGCAGCAGTAGCTGTGACGAGGCAGAGCAAGCTGCCAGGCCTTGTTGAACAGTGCGTGTGTGTTACAGGACATGACTGCATCCTCACAAGTACAAGGAAATGGCCCTTTGGTTGGGCTTGTCTTCTTGTCTTCTAAATCCAGTTCCTTGGGCTGTTTGCAGGTGACAGTGTTACCTGTGTGAGCCGTTTTAGTTGAATGTATTCACTCTTGAGACACAGTTGCTTACCTGGATCACATGGATGAAAACATGCAGGCTGTTTTTATTCTGGAACTCTTGCAGGGACCCCAGGTGGTGACCAGTGTCCTCCCTGCTGCAGTGCGTGGTTTATGCCAGTGAGCCAGATGCTTCATGCAGCAAATTTTTCCTCCGAACGTTTCGCTAGCAAGTCAAAGGGATGAGCCTTTGTGGTATGACAGCCTTTGCTGTCGTACCACGTTCCTGCTTTCTCCCAGAAATGGGAAAAATACAACATGAGACACATCCTTTTGCTGCCTTATGTGTTCCATGGCATGGCCCTGCAGTTACGCAGAAGATCTTTCTGTCCTTTGCTCTGTGTTATATTTAGCACATATCCTTTTCACACAGCAGCACCAAGCACACACTGCTATTTGAAGTGTAGGTGCCAGAGCCTGTCTGTCAGGACTTCTCTGTCAGCTCAGTAGGAAACCAGAAGGAAAGTAGTCACTGAGACCAGTCCGTGGTGACACTGGGCAGAAGACTGAATTCAGACCTCTTGAGTGCCAGCAAATGTCTTCATCCCAAAACCATCTGTCTCCTGCTTCCCTCTTTTTCTCTTCCCCTGCTGTTAGTGGGAAAGCCATTCCTGCCCCCTGCCAGGGAAGCCTGTTGTTGCCTCCTGACCTTACCTGGCATCATCAGGATTCAGCCCTGAACTGTGCAGCAATGGGTGCCCCGACTGTGGCTGAGGTCTCTTTCCCTCTCTGCACTAGCAGACACTGGCTGGGGAGTGCTAAATCATCCACATAGTCATTCTTCCATTGGTCTTAGTGTTCTGCTTTTGTTTTGCTAGCTTCTACACATGGTATGGTTTGCGTCTGGCAAAGTGCTGTTGTGTTACAGACACTAGGATGCCCAGTTCCATGGGACCTGTGAAAGTCACACACTATGGTCAAGCTGACAGTAGTCTTTTGCACTCCTTTCCAAAAGTTAAAATACTGAAACACAGGAGGGAGATGCTTGAGAGAAGAGATGGCTTGGCAAGGCAGGGATAGCACACCCGCTCCTAAGCACTGCAGTGCTGGGTAGGCTCCCATGGGTGCCCAAGGGTTTACATCCTCAGGCTTGGCAGGACATTTTCAGGGGCTGCCTGCACTGAAGGCTTTTGCAAGCTAAAACCTTATCAGCTGGTGTCTGTTCCCAGGACAGTGTCCTAGTGCAGTGTCTCTTTGCAGTCCCCGTTCAGATCCCCAGGTATGCTTGTTTGTGTTTTAAAGTGTGAATTGCCATTTGTTCCTTTACATTTGAGAAGTCAGCCCTGAAGTGAATGAAAGCTGACAGGCTGTGGGCCTAGAAATAACTCCTGTGAAAACTGTCCCTGCACCACTGTGCCCTGGCCTGCAGCGTGCTGCTCCTCTCCCTGCCCTGCTCTCCTAGCTGCTCACCACAGCAGAGAGGTTGCCCTGGTTGTGCCCTGGGGAGAGGAAGGGAAGCTCCTGTTCTCCCATGAAAGATTTGCAATGTTTGGACTAGGAGGGAGTCACTGGTTTGATTTGGGATGTTGAAACTGTTCTGCATTCACATCCAGGGCTCAGTTACCACCCACCCACCACCATTCCCAGGGGTTACTGGGAGGTCTGTGACTTCCTCTCCTGAGTTCCTCCTGTCTTGCAAGCACTACGTCAAGGCAGTGCTGTATCCTGGCAGATGAACATCCATCAACCGAGACAGCCAGAGCAGTCTGAGATGTGAACAGCCTCTTGCTGACGGTGGAATTGAGCTAAGAAGAAAAGTACTGTTACCTGATTTATCCCGTGTCTTCCTTATTTTCAGATCAGCATCTTCATGACCCACCTGTCCAACTATGGCAATGACCGCCTGGGACTGTACACTTTTGAGAGCTTGGTGAAGTTCGTGCAGTGCTGGACCAACCTTCGCCTGCAAACATTGCCCCCTGTCCAACTTGCAAAGAAGTACTTTGAAATCTTTCCTCAGGAGAAGAATCCCTTGTGGCAGGTGAGAAGGCAGCTTTAATTGCTCCTGGTGGTTTTTGAAGAGGCATGTCCCACATTTAAAGTGTGGCAAGACTGCTGACCCAGAGCACAGAGGGGTAATGAGTAAAGCTTTTAGGTTTAACCTTTGTGGCTTGAGGCTGTAAGTGGCAAATTGCAGGGTGGAAGGGATGAGGAGTAGGAGCAGCAGGACACAATCATGGTGTGAGCTTAGGGTCAGGGATGGCTGTCAAAAGTGGAGGGCAGATTTGCAGGCATTTGGGTCATTAAAGGGCTTATATTAGAGCAAGCTGCTGTGAAATGTTAAGTGTGCAAGCAAGAACCCTGTTTGGTGCCGGAAGAGCTTGCAGGCATGTTAATAGGATTAATCTTAAAGTAATCTCACACTGCAGATTTCATGTTCATTAAATTAAAACATGCTTATTCCATTTTATCCCAGTGCAGCAGCTCTGTGCATGGTAATGAGCAGATGAAATTAACTGAAGGTGATAGAGTTGTCTGTCTGCCAGAAGTTCACAGATGTTGAGCTGTACTATCATGGTGGCCCAGGCCAGCATGACTACATAGGGCAAGGCCAGTGGTTAACACTCTCAGAGGGACTTTGGGTCCTGTGTCACTCTGAAGCTTTTGAAAATATTCCCATGTTTTTACTTGACTAGTTTTGACCCTGGCAGGGTAGCAGTGCGGCTGTGAAGTGTTCCTTACACACTAATAGCATTTTCCCGAGAGGACTGGCCTTCCAGCTTTTCCTCCCCTTTCCATTAGCTCCTGTGATAATGCTTAATCCCATCACTTGTGCTGCAGAATCCCTGTGATGATAAAAGGCACAAAGATATCTGGTCCAAAGAGAAAACATGTGATCGACTCCCCAAGTTCCTCATCGTGGGACCTCAGAAAACTGGTAATGTGAATACTTTATCTACAGATAGATTGCAGCTTCCATGTCATTCCTCCAGAGAGGAGAGCTGGAAAGGTCTGTGTAGTGGATGTGTATGGCTGCCCTTTCTGCCAGCTGCCAAATGACTGCAGAGGACATTTCAGGGAATCTCAGATGTGTTCTAACCTAAATCTGGCAAACCTGTCTGTACTTTTGCACCCTGGCACTTTTCTTGGCTCAGTCCTGATTTGCAGTGAAAAGCAAGCCCTACCTGCAGAGCTGGTTTGGCTTTTCCAGGTAAGCTCAGAGAAACTGTGACCTTTCTTAGTGTATCACAAACATAAGCTGTCAGCAGGACTAAACACAGGCGCTTGGCAAAGGTTCCAGTGAATGCCCCCTAGTGCTTTTATTGCGACAGATCTATGTGCCCACTGCATGCTCCATGTCACTGTCAGTGGGAGGTAGAGATCCTCTTTTGTCTGACCTCTGTCACCACCTCTTAACTGCTGTGGCATTGTGGTTGGCAGTGATGTGGCTGTATATACCGTACTAGGAGTCCCTTCGAGGCTGAGGAGAATAAAATCTTCAGCCAAAGCCAGGTCTTCAAGCCTTGGCTTTCTCTGTAGCAAAGTGAAACAGCAGCCGCCAACCACGCACTGCAAACAGTGATGCTGGCCTTGGGAGGAAGCTTGTCCCAGCCATATTGCTGTCTCCTGCCTCTGTCACTGTGAAGCTCTGTTGGTGTGTGCGCAGCATGAGCCTTCCTGTATCATGGCCCAAGCTGCTTGAAATGGCACAGTAAGAAAACCTTCTCTTGGCTGATTTATTGTCCTGCTGGAGGCTACAGCTGTTTGCTGAGCAGGATTATCGGGTTTGGCTGGATAAAGGGAAAAACATCTACAGCACAGGCAGGCCAAGGCATCTCTAGCTGAATTCTCATCCAAGGACACTAATGTTGTCCCTAGCACACCTCCTTCCCAAACACGTGATACTGTCCTGCAGTGCCCAGGGCACTTTCTGTTTGGCAGGTTCTGCCACAGGACAGTGTGGTCGTGCCACCAGTGGGGGTAGTGGTAGCCAACGTGGTGTGACAACTGTCATACTAAGGAGGTGACTTAAATCAGCTGCATGAGCTGAAACGTGGGATTGAACTGCTCAGTCAGGCTCAATCTCAGTGCTTGGTGTCACCACTGTTGTAACCTGCACGAGTGAAGGGTGGGTTAGCCCCACACGGTAGGAGTGTGCCCATCTGGGGACTGTGTTTTGCAGCATAGGTAAAGCCTTTCATTCAGCCAAGCATCATGTGTGACCCAGGTCCTGTTAACTGGTTCCTGTTGCAGGCACAACAGCTGTGCACTTCTTCTTGACCATGCATCCAGCGGTCACTAGTAACTTCCCAAGTCCATCCACCTTCGAGGAGATCCAGTTTTTTAATGGACCCAACTACCATAAAGGAATTGACTGGTAAGAACCCTGACATGTGCTCTTCTGTGATAAGTTCACCCCTGTTATGTTGCTTCCTTCCGAGTTTCTCTGTATGTCCACCTCAGCCACCTTAGTAGCTTCTCCATTTCTGAACAGCTGTTTTCATAGCTATTGCTCAGCACAGGTTCTGTTTTCCTGCTAACCCAACTGCTTAGTATGAGGACAAGTAATTTCGGATTTTACTGCCTTGTTCACCAGGAGACTTGTAGGCATGATACAGCTTTAAAAACTCAGTCTTTGTTGAATGCTCTGCTGTCATAAGGTTTCTTTTCCTTTGACATGCAAAACAGAAAACAGTGCACTCATTAAGAAGTTCTTTGTGGTTTCTGAGTTAAGACACACTGCAGAGGGGACAACCTCCCTTGCTGCTGTTCTGGGCTCTTCAGACTTAGAGCCATCACTGCATTCCTCACATTGGCACCAGTGTCCCCATGCACACCTTGATCTTTACGTGTAAAAGTACGCAATTACGAGAACATGTTTCCACCTGTCAGGGAATTTATAGTGTCACTCTGGCACTGTTATGCCACTGTGTTTCCAGGCAGAGACATTTTAAACGTGTTTCTTGCTCAGAGCATTAACTTCAGGCAAGCTGTGGCAGTGCGCTCCCTCATGCGTGGCTCTGAGAGCAGCTGTGTGGCAGCAAGGCATTTTGCTGTTGGATTTCTTTGCCCATGAGCTGTGGGAGATTTTGTGTGACTTCTCTGATCATTTAGACTGTTGAAAAGGTATCAGAAGGGGGTTAGTACTTGAGCAAAGCTCACAGGAGTCAAGCACTACAGAGCTGTCGCAGTAGCTGACAGGCCTAGAAAGCATGGGCTTTTATGTGCATCTCCTGGAAAAGTCATCTAACTTGACTGGAGTGTAGCGTCACATGCAGGAGGGGAATCTTTATGTTTAGCATGGAATTTGAGTTAGTTGTATAGCTTAAGTTTCAACAGACCAGTCTTCTAGCACTTTACAGTGCCTTCTCCTACACATTACCTTCTACCTTACTCAAATGCCTTAGTTTCCATATAAGCTCCTGTGAGGCAGAGCAGAGCTCTTTACCCCATATCTCAGCTATGGACAGACAATGCAGAGAGACATGAGTTAAGATAGGTTTAAACAGGTTTAGAGATGGGTTTAAACAAGCAGCCAGTGGCAGGGCAGGCAGCTGGTTCTGGCCTTACTCTTGGACCAAACCTCTTTTCTGCTAGAACTAGCAGAAAAGCCTGAGAGTAACCTCAGCCTTTTCCTTCCACTGCCCAAGGACTTGGGGAACACACTTCTCAGCAAAATACTTTCTTGCCCTTTTATCATGTCCAACTTTCCATGTTGCGCTCCACCACACCTTATCCTCTGCCAGCTCTGCACCCGTTTTCCCATTCACTGCATTCCTGGGGAGAGGCAGTTGTTCTGCAAACTGTGTCTGTTCAAGAGGCACAAGGGCATCATTTTGTCATGTGCCATTTCTTTGTTGGGCCAAGCTGCTCACCAGCTGCTCACCAGCATCCCATCTGTTTGGCAGGTACATGGAATTCTTTCCCATCCCCTCCAATGCCAGCACAGACTTCATGTTTGAGAAGAGTGCCAATTACTTTGACACAGAGGTGGTACCAAAACGTGGTGCAGCCCTGCTCCCTCGAGCCAAAATCATTACTGTTCTGATCAACCCTGCTGACCGAGCCTATTCATGGTACCAGGTAACTTCCCGGTGTTGTTCTGTGGGTGAGGGCCGGAGAGGTGTTCCAGTGGGGTGAGGTGGAAAGCCTGGGGCAGAAAGCCCATGGATCATTCCCATAGAGGGGCCAGGGGACATGATGCAGGCTGCCTGCAGAGTGTGGACAGTTACACACAAAGGCACTGCTGGGTGGTTGTGCCAAGTCAGTGGGGTCTGCGCAGAGATGCATAAAGTGGAATTTTGTGTTCCTGCTCCTAAATTCAGCTTCTGTTTTCCAGCACCAGCATGCTCACAATGACCCTGTGGCACTCAATTACACCTTCTACCAAGTGATCTCTGCGAAATCCCAGGCCCCACAGGAACTGCGCAACCTGCAAAGCCGATGCCTGCTCCCTGGCTGGTATTCAACTCACCTGGAGCGCTGGCTAACGTACTACCCCTCTGGACAGGTAGGAGGTTTGGCAGTAGAGGCTGTTGTGGAGCCCTTCGTAGGTTTAGCGTAGAGGAGAACAAACTGTTACATGTGTGTGTGCTTCAACTACCCACCCACCCCCACCCATTGTTTTCATTTGACCTCCTGTCTTGTCTTTTGGAACAAAAGCCACCACTTGCTTCCTCCTATTATGAGCTAATAAGAAATCAGGCTTGAATACTTCGATTTTGCACTTTACTGTGTTTGTAAAAGTAAGTGAGTGCAGGGGGATACTGTGATCTCCCAGAGAGCTCCACAGTATTGAGAAGTTCAGCAGTGTTTGTGCTCCCTTCCTTTCATTTTGGCAGCCTGCAGCCCAGGGACCCTCTTCAGGTCCAGTAGGCACCCAGCTACTTACTGTAGTTTCACTGCTTTAAAGAGAGGCTCTGTGTCTCTGCCACTTCTTAGTTCCTGTGTTGTGAAGCCTTTAGCTGCCTGCTGAAGGGGAATTTCACTGCAGAGATGTCAGGATTCTATATTTTACGTATAAATTTGCAAACAGTCTATTAATAGATAATATAGAACATTACTGTCTCTAAATTTCTAAGAAATTTATAAAGGGTCTAATACAGTGTGAGTCAGAATATGTTTCTTTAAGTTCCTTTCTGCTGCTGGAGTTATCCTAGTCTATAATCCAGCAAAGGCTTATAAACCCATTTAGTCTTTTATTCTCTGCCAAAGCAGCAGCCTAAACTGTACATGACAGATCTGCCAAGACTGAAAGAGACATGGGAAAACATTCTTGGGCTTACATCTCATTGCCTTACTATTTCTGGAGGTTACTGCTGTGAGGAATGATGGAACCAGAGACACCATCCATGCACTTACTATGGGTCAGGTCTCCTGCCTTCCCCAGACTACAGTTCATGTGTTTATTTTTGTGTTCTGTTCTTTGAAATGGGTAATTTATTAGCACAAATGTTGTTCATTATTGTCTATCACACATGTAGCAGGAGAATAGTCACAGATTACAGAAGAATACTTAGCACAATGGCTGCTGGCATCTAAAAAGAACACATGAGGTTTCCAAAGACAATCTGTAAATTGTGCTACTGCTTGGCCTTAGTGCTTAGTTACAGAGGGGTTGGCCAAAGGCAAGTTTATTAAGCAAAGCCTGTCATGATCTACTGTTCTATGGTACTTGTGGCCTGTATCATAACTTCCCTGTCTGTGGTGACAAATGGGCCACATCCCCTCACCATGTTGCTCTAGAATAAACAGGCTTTTTGGCAGCCTTTACTCACACGCACAAGGGCCAGGGGCAGTTTTGAGATCCAGGAAGCTCATGGGTGTCATTCAGCACAGGCTGTCACAGGCTAAGGCGGCTGCTGTCTTTTCAGCTTCTCATTGTGGATGGTCAGGAGCTGAGACACAATCCTGCCGCTGTAATGGACAACATCCAGAAGTTCTTGGGAGTGACGCCACTGTTCAACTACACCCAGGCCCTCAGGTAGGGAAATCGTTTTGGGGGGATGCTTTCTTAGCCAAGTGTGATACTGATAAACACTTGTTTAGAAGAATACTTACCTTGAAGTATACAAGACTTACTTACAAGACTACAAGACCTGCCATGGTTTCAGAGGTATGGCTAACCCTAAAATTAGGTTCAGGTAGCATGAGATGCTATGCTGAGACTGAAATCATAGCTTAGCCTTTCAAGAAATGATAAGGGAAGGGGTGGGTTTTTGTCATTGTCATGGAGAATCATGAAGTTGCTCATAGCACTAATGACAATGTTTTCCATTTAGTCTACATGGTTTCAGAAAAGGTGCTGGAATTATTAGCACTCCTTATGCTTTGTGTTATATCTGACGACAGAAAGTAGAGGAGGTATGATTAAAAATGTGCGACAAGCTGCTCATATCTACAACCAGATGGAGATTAGGGACACATGGCACAGTTTTGAAGTAGTGAGTCTATTATTACAGAAGACATGGTCTTGACAGGTGCCCAGAGCTATCTGAGGAAGTGTTTGTAGAGGCACTACCCCACTGCTAGTAGGTTGAAGGATGTTGCTCAGCCACTACTGTGATCTTGCCCATAGTGCAAGTGCAGTTAATCTGAATAGATTAAGTGCTAGTTGAAAGTCTTCAGTGGAGATCCTGAATATTGTTCTTTGCAGCTGAAACCTGTGTTTTCACATCTCTGCTCTTACAGCCTATGCTTGTTGAGGGTAGCAGGTGGTGTGCATGCATGTAGGCATATGGCAGTTGCCCTTTAACAGTAAAGAGAGGAGAACCAATTCAGTTCTCCTCCTCCAGGTCTTTTCCAAAGGGATGGCACGCGCTCCCCGGGGAAGGACAGGTTTAGAAATATCAGATTACTGGACAGCCTTACTTGCTGAAGCACATGTGGTGATGGTAAATGGACTATTTACAGTCATGGTACCGGCTGGTACCCTTCAGCCAGGGTCAGAAAATAAATGGTCAGCTTGCCTCAGTTTGGTAGTGGGCCTTGCTCAAACCTCAAGCTCCCTTTTGGCCATTTGAGGGGATGGTACAGGCCAGACTCAGACACGGTTCCCAGCATTGCCTTATACCTGTGTTTTAACAACAGAAGAAACACTGACCTTTTAAATAGTTGGGTGGGAGTTTCTAATACTTCTCAACTATAATGAGGAGATTTAAAAGAAGAATTTACATACACTAAAACATTATTATTCCTCCTCCCAATTTTAACACATAGTGTTGACACCATGTTGCCTCCAAAATGTGCATAAAGCTGAGACAGTCATGGTTGGAATGGATTTCTTACCAAAGTAGTGAAGTGCCAAAAAAAAAAAAAGGAACCAATACCACAAATAAATAAGTAAATAAAACCCGAACCCAATTTGTAAAGCACTGAATTGGGAAGTACTTAAGAAGTTACTTAATTTCTGCTGCTACTAATTGGGCATGTGGCTGTTTCATTTAAAGACAAATGTCCTTTTCAGATTTGATGAAGCAAAAGGATTTTGGTGCCAGCTGCTAGATGGAGGAAAGACTAAATGCCTAGGAAAGAGTAAGGGAAGAAAATACCCCGATATGGATTCCTTGGTGAGTAACTGTCTCAAATCTGTTGACAGCAAGAGATGTAGAAACATCCCAGCAACCCAACCTGGATTTTCCTACCATCTGTGTCCTAGATGACCTACAGAACATGTGTCCAGAGTAACATTTTCCACTAATGATGTGGTCTGTATTTTCCACACAGTCACGGCTGTTCCTAAGAGACTTCTACCGCGAGCACAACATTGAATTATCCAAGCTGATGAACAGACTTGGGCAGCCCCTTCCAATCTGGCTCCGAGAGGAACTGCAGAACTCCAGCTGGAGCTGAGAGGGACTCCCTTGCCCCCAGTGCCATTGGGATGTGTGGTGCTCCAACATGTGGTATGATGCCATCTCTTGCCAACCCAAAACAACTCAACAAATGAGCAGGAGCAGAGAATGTGCATGTGGAGCCTTTCCCCACCATTGGGAAGGGCTGCTGCCTCTGACACTGCCCTGGGGCACAGAGTGCAAGTCACATTCTTGAGTATTAATGGTGTGTTACACTTTTGACTTTTACTTACAGGAAGGATTTGGAATGCCTGCCCTACTTTGAGCAGGGGAGAGAGCACCATAAACAAACGCTTTACGTTTAAAATATTCCTCTCAGTATATGAAACAGGCACTAGCTGGAGGGTTAATGTGTTACTCCTCTGAGTCCAGAAGTAAAGACTTAAGAGGTGAGCTATTCAGCCCACTGCTGAGAAAAAAGCAGCAGCTTAATAAAAGGGGAATCTAGGCCAGTGAGCCCCAGCTTTTAAATAGACTTGTAGTCTATTTGGCAACAGCAAGATACAAGAACACCTTGTTCCTCCCCATGCAGAGTACAGTGGCCATGATCATGACGTACAATGCTACTGTGTGTGGCTGTTGGGGACAGCACTTTCTTGGAGATAGATGTAATAGACTAAGATTGCCTCTCCTTACCTGCAGCATTGTTGGTGTGATAGCATCCAGTGACTTTAGTCAATGGGCAGTGGGAGAAAAGGCAAAGCTGCAGATACTGACACCCAGAATTGATTAGTTATCTTAAGGAAAAGGCTGCCACATGTGGCAATGTGGTGAGTACTTCTCTTCAGGGACTTTAGACATTTCAAAAGATAAACCAAGGAGCAGTATGTCCCTCCAGAGCACTTCAGAGACATGTGTTAGTGCAGCACAGCAGCTGGGGGAGGCAAAGCTCAGGTATTGTAAAATAAGGCTGATGATACAGCTGAAAGCAGACAATTCAATTCCCCATGTCAGATCAGCTTAAAAAAAAAATCCCAAAACCAACAAATATTTGTCTCTTTCCAACAGCTCCAGGGTTCCTACCACCTATGCTGATAGCTAGCGCCTGTTTAATCCCCATGCAATCCAAGGAGGAAAGCAAAATACAGTTAAAAGTATCATGGAGTTTAGAAGCGGTTTCCAATGTCCAAAAGGGGCTGTTTAGTTTACTACTGCACAGGGTCAAGTAAGTACACTCCTCCTGCAGTTGCTGGATAATTGTTCTCAGAGGAAATCCTCTGTCACAGTCGTACGTGTTTTCTGTCACTGAGCCATGGGCTTCTGGAGCTGTGTGGGCCGTCGTCCCTCCCTCCCGGGCACAGACAGTCCTTGGAGATTGCTGCGGTTCCTGAGACCTGAGGGGCAGGATCCATATGAACACAGATTATGGAAACTTCCACAACTGTCATGAGCTCCTTTTCTCCTACCCAGAGAGAAGTTGCTTCAACCAAGCTTTTCCATTGAGCCTTAGGTATTGTGTATTTCTGAATGAATGGTGCATTTACCGTTGTATGTAAATGTATATAGTATGCAATATGGTATTTTATTTCATGTGCCCTTGGAAAGGGTTATTTTGTGCAGCCAAAAAAAAAGGACAAAAAGACTAGAAACCCCTCTCTTGCTCCTGTTAGAGAGAAGAGCCCGACTTCCTGCACTGGATTCATGTATAGCATCATTCACATTGAATGATAATGAAGAAATTCTTGGCTCTCGAAGCTGAGCACAAGTGTCTGAATAAAAGCTAGAAGTAGTAGTAAGTGGAGATTCAATAAATGTACTACTTATTTTTCTTCTTTGTGATGATTTGGAGTGATGTCGTGGACCCACAGCTGGTACAAGGGTGAGAAAAACTGAAAAACTTACTCCAGGCCTTACAGCTGATAGCGGGAGGTCAACAGAGGTGTTGAACTTACATGTGGAACAACACAGGAACAGCTGTAGGCTTGCAGAAACTGGCACAGCACACAGCCTGTAGTTAGAGAGCCCACGAGCAGACCTACAGTAATAAGCAACCTTACACTGAACTGGAAGCAAAACATTGTTTGAATGGTCTCGGGTGTGAGAGCATTATAAAACAGCCTTACACCCCTCACTTCACTGAGCACTTCAGAGATAAACAAACAAACACAGCCATAGCAGAGCAGCTGATTTTACATGCTGTCTCACGAGGAGGAGGAGGATCCCAGGACCAGTGCTACTGATGCTCTGTTAAACACTTTCCTGCCCTTAATCCGTTACAGGCTGTCACTTAATGTACACAATTACTCTGTGCTTTCCCTTGGACTATTAGGAGATGGATTTAAACACTAAAAAGTCATCAAGGTACCAGGAATAGATATTGGGAGGGGCTCACTAAATGTAAGGGTTAGTTGACTGGTGACAGGCATTCACTGAAGGCAGCAAAGGGCAGCTGTTTATTCTCATTATTTATTCTTTCCCTCTCCAGATAGATAGCTTCATTTCAATGCTATGCTAGTTCTTACTGCTTATGTTAATGGCAAACAAATCACCTGCCATGGTCAGATGCAAATGTAGGATGTCCTTACCTGATTTAGCTGATGAAGAGTCATTTTCAAATCTGGTAACTCCCTCTGACAGCACATTGCTGCAGAAGCTACCCCCTTTCCAGACATCCCTTTAAAGCTGTCATAACACGCACCCTCTCCTAAGAGAAGCTTTTATAGTATCAGAATCTCAGTGATATCAAAAAAGCCAACAAAACCCATCTTTTCCAGTGAGCATCAACTGGTTACTAGATAATGTCCCATTTGGCACTGACACATTACAGACCTTCACACTTACTTACACAGTGGAAATAAACCTCATCTTCTTACCTTTCTTACCTCAATGTTTAGCAACAGAACTTCACAGTAAGCGGTTCACATCTAAGACAAGGAAAACAATAAGAGCAAAACGTTACCTGAAAAATTTTTTTTAATGTATTAAAAATATTCTTTTCTTCACTCTGTGATGCAGAGGAAACCAACCCATTGAAAAGGGAGTGATTTGACCAGGTATCAGAAAGGTCATGTCACTCTTCTTCAGAACTGCAAAGGCGAACGAAAGGTGAGAACTGGCAAACCCAAGCAGCTCTCTTCCTTTCCTTTTAAAAGAAAGCCATCAGCACACATCATACACATACACCAACCTCAGAAAAGAATGCTCAGCATATGAGGCTGGAACCTCTACACACACAAAACCTCTGGAATTCAGTCGGGAAGATATTTAGAAGTAGGCTGTTACCATTTTCTACTAGGTACAGGAAGTACTGGTACAAGTCCTAGTTACAGGGAAAAGGCCTTTTAAGGAAACTGGAAGCATTTCTCTGTAGGTGGCAGCCTGCATCGACTCCGTAAAACCTCATTGCTGAAAACTGCAGTTTTCCACTGATGACAGCACTGCAAAGGCACATATATTCCTGGCAGAAGCCTGCGGCTCCTGGAAGTCAAAGACACACAAGAGTCGAGCTCTGTGAATCTAACAAGCAGCTCGCTCAAACTCATCCTGTTGTTTTTCAGCCCTCACAGTCGGTAAGAGAATCCTTTGATTTCTTGCTGGTTATTCTGCTGTATCAATAGTAACATGGCAAGAAAAGCAGTGACAGGCAGGTCTCAACATGCCAAATGAATCTGAAACAATTCTGTTCATCCTCCCCTGCTGAATCCTGAGTGTCTCCCAGCTGACACGGTGCAGCTGTGAAGAAGGCATCAAGATACCAGCAACTAACAAACACAAGTGTTTTCAGCAGGCTGCCTCAAGCCAGGAATATCATCTCCCATCACACAGTAGGACATGGATTGAGCGCTGGTACCTCCGTCTCCAGTTATCAGGGCTTTACCTACAGTTTTTTTCTTTCCCCTTTTTCTTAAAGGCTGAGGGGGGGTAAAAAAAAAAAAAAGAGCATAAACACTGAGTATTGTTAAGATTAGGAACTAATGCTTGCCTCTCAGAAACAATTTGCGATCTGGTTTTGCTACCAGAAACATATTCCCAACACTTATCTCCACTACTTATGAGAACTATGTAGAAATATATTAATCTTGTTTTGGCTTTGAAGAATGAGTGGTTTTCTTCCAAGACTCAATTTCTCCCCATTTTCATCTGTATAGTCTTATTGACTCTACAGTCTCCCCAAAATGCCTGTAAACCAGCACATCCATAATGAAGACAGTGCCCCAGCAGTCTGAAACCCAGTTCATTTCATATATAGTAGGTAACAGAGGATCATAAATCAGACTGGTCTCATAACCCCTCAAGTCACTGGAAAAGGTTCCTTTCTGGAATTACAACACTGTGTTGACACTAAAGCTCTGCACAACAGCTGCCTTTTAAGCCTCCAAATTCCTGACAGAAGCTCTCCTGGCTGACTTTTAGAAGAGGCAAAGTAAACCACAACATGGAAGGAGATAGTGGAGACACGGTCCCTGTTCATTGTAACTAAGCAGGCACTGCCATGAAGGAAAAGAAAGTCCCTCACAGAGCACAGTCACTGTCTATACCAACAAGAAGCACTATAGAGCAAAGGGACCTTCTGACAGCACGTGGAGCACTTGGACGTTACCCTGAGAAAGAGCATTAACTAGGCATAGGCTCAAATGAAAACCCTGGTACAGAACAGCCCCACACTGCACTCCAGCTTTCACAGGTTAATGCCACTCTTGGACAGGTGCCTGCACTGCCCTACCCAAGTGTGAGTACCCTTAAAATGGAAACAGGAAGCAGAAATAAGTTCAAAAGCCACATCTGAATTATGTTGGGCGTGGAGAGGTAGTGAGAGGGGAGGTAGTTTTAAAAGAATAATGAAAAAACAAAACCCAAACCCAAAAGAAGGTACTATTTAAGAAAGAAAGACCCTCCTTATCATAATCATGCCATAGGGCACTTACTTACTTACTTACATTGAGGCACAGAACGAGAAAACACAAAGCAGTCTAAATAAACTGTAGTTGAGAGCTGTTCACTCCATCAGGAGAGCTTAAAATCAAAGTCATACAACAATCACGATCATCAACAAATGCTGAGACACCCTCATGGCCCAGCCTGCCAGCCTCAGTAGCAGACTGTGAGCACTTCTCTGTTTTGGCACACTCTCTCCCCAGGTGCATCCTGGAAAATTCATTTCAATACCCTGTTGTCCTTTTAATGTCTGAGTAAGAAAAATTACAATGATTTCAAACTTGGGTCATGTTACAGCTGACTGACTTATGCCAGGAGGTGGTGATAAGCTTCATGGAGATACTTACTCCATTTCCATGGGCTGGGGTTTGCAAGGCTGTTCAGTGCACAATAGCGCTGTGTAGCAATACCTAAGCTAGCGCTAAACAAGCTGGGAAAGTAAAAGCCTGTATTCTGCTCCAAAATACAACAGTGCTAGGCTTGATAACAAACAAACCCACACAAAGAATTAAAAAACAGTTTAGGTTCAAAAACTCCCCAGGAGGCTATTTCTGAATGGGTTCTTAGAGAAGGAAAATACATATCCCAAATAAATACTAATGACAGTAAACAAAACTAGACAGAAACACACTCCGCAGCTAACTAACTCCAGACATACCTGTTGCTAGGCATCTTGCTTCCTCAGCTGAGAACTCCAACTCAGCTTGTTCGTGGGCTGTAAAGACACTGAAGTCCAAAGGCAAATACTGTTTCTGTGGAAAGTGCTTACAAAGGAAAACTTTCACAGGCAAGAAAGATAGTTGTAGGTGAACGTCTGGAGAGGGAGGAGGGGAGCTGGCCTTCTCAGAGGTTGGCATACCTGATCTACACAGAAAAAGGTTAGCAGCAGCAGCACAAGATGTTTTCCAACAAATGAGGCTTGCTATGACCAAAACCTTTATTTTATCCATTTCGTAAGAGCAAAAATCACACTATTCCTTCTAACAAGCCAAATATCCAAAGTGCAATCTTGGCATGTCTTCCAACTACACTAACACCAAGATTTTACCCCTAAAGACTCAGAAACTATGCAGGGATCAACAGTTTAAGTTCGAGAAATGCTGCTGTCCCAGATACAGGATGAGACTGCATGCAGACAAGGGGTAAAGACGTTACATGGCCACCCACTAACATCCTCAGGGAAGGGGAGAGTTGGAGAAAGGCCCTTTCACTTACAATACTCCTCACCTTTAACTTCTCACACCTGCTCCCTTACATTTTTGATGTATGGCCCCCACTGTATATGCAGAGGGAATCTCTAAGGAGTTGCTTCTAAGTGTCCTAAACACTGAACACCATCTGCTCTTATCTGCATGTACTGACCCTTGGTCAGAGCATCAAAATGCACATCTAAGCCTCTTGCCAGGTTGTTTAGCGGAAGTACCCGCAAAACTTCGAGTAGAGACAGTGGGTTAAGTCAGAGCTCAAGGCTGCCCTTCTACGCTGCCCTAATTAGGACTATTAAGTAGTTTCATCTTCAACACAAGCAGGACAGTGAAAAATGGCCTACAGGTATGTTGCAGTAAAGACATCAGCCACTTCCCACCTGGTTTCACCTGCACCTGTACAAATCTCACTTCAACTCACCACTAAAGTGAGCTCTTATTTCCAGAGACTAACAGCTAAAAAGTATATTTCATGTGGTCACAAGAGGAAACAAATGTGGCAAGTGAAGCATGTCATTGTGAACAGAAGACACAGTAAGAAGCATAAAGACCTCATTCATCCTGCCTTCAAGGAACAGACAGTGAATTAGACTTCACCAAACAACAATAACCCATTGCAAGGCCTCCCATCACAGAATATCATGTGTGCATGTGGGAGCCAGGCCCGATCCAGACAAACACCTATAGCTCTTAGTACTCACAGAACTCAGCATTTGCTGCCCAGCCTGGGGAGAGGTGACAGCCACCATAGAAAACAGCTTCTCAGCAACGTAAAACCATTTCTACATAGAAAGAAGCTCTTCTACATGGAAGCTCTTCTACACAGAGCTCTTCTACATGGAAGAACTCTAAAGCATCCAGCTGCTGTGGCAGCTGGCCTTCACTGCAGCCACTTCATGTGTTGCTGGTAAGGGCAAGGACCTAGAGAACATTTACTCTAAGTGAAAAAAACACATGGGTTACCTGAAAGTCAAAGGAAACTTGAGTTGGCTACAACCTCTGCTCTTTTACAGGCCGCCTGCTGAAATGTCCTTTCAGAACCTCTGAGCCTAAGTATTTCCCCTGCTCCTGGAATAGGGACCAAACTTAACAAGACTACACTGGGTAATAATTTTTCTGCTTTAATAGTAAATTAGTGCTTTTGGAGCCACAGGGCTCATCCTATCTTTTATAAAGGAAAAATACCTGAAGAACCTCCCAGCCACATGCCAAGAAAATCCATCATCATCTCCTTTCTCCTGTCTCCCATCCTTGCTCAGATACGTTTCCATAGGATACAGCTCAGGAACAACAACAGATTAACAGATGCAGAGATCTGGAACTGAAAGTGTGTTCTGGAAGCAGTGCCTCCACGCAGTTCCCATCTCTGTTTGCTCACCTTGAGCAAACTCTTTCTTTCAGAGAACAGACTGGAAATTTCTGAAGCTACTGACCTGTGTCTCATACCACTGAGATGCTTGTTCGGTCAGTGTCAGCTTGTGGTGAGATTCCCTGGCTCTTCCTCTGTGTGGACTCTGCAGCTGCTGGAAAACAACTCTAACAGGGTCTGTCATATGAAAGCAAACCTGTATGAGGACTAGAATGGGCAAAATAACCAAACAGAGAAAGTATTGAGCACAGTGAAAGAGAACAGGCATTGTGACTTCTTTTCTCTTATTGTTTTCATGGAGACTACGCAGAATGTCAGAAAAGTACGCTTCCAAACAACGTCCCTTCTAGCCTCATGGTAAGCAGCTCCACTGTATTTTCCCTGAACAGAGATACTGGTGACGGTGCTCTCATGCTCCTGGTGTTTAACTACAGCGGTCTGAAAAGCTGCCTGCTCAGGGTCTAAGTGTAATCTTCTAACAGACACCACAGATAAAGCTCTGCCATTTCATTTCCCTATTCAGTCCAAATCCTCAATGCAGCAAGTCGCTTCTGCTCCTGATATTTAACACATTCATCTCTTTTGCCCATTTCCCCTCTGCTTCTTTCCTTCTAGAAGATGCTGCCTTCTCTTCGCCAAATTTTCTCCTATACGCAGTAGAAAAGATAAAACTTCATTAGAAAACTAATTTTTCTCCAAACTCCCTTCCCAGTCCTGAACATGCAAGAACTAGAGAAGACAGAAACTGCTCCAGGAACCCAAACCTTCCAGACATCAGGCTGTGCTCTCCAGTCAAATCCAGGAGTTATGCCCAGTAACAGGCTCATAAACAACATGAAGTTTAGTTTAAAAACCTCAAAAAAGTTAACACATTCTTACAAACATAGTAATTTATAATTAGCATTTGTAACTACATACCTTATATGGAAGAATACAAGGGGCTGTAAGGAGGTCTTTAAATAGTTACAGTTCCACAATCAGAAGCAGAGGAACCTCAGTCATGCTCTGGCCTGTGCAGCACACAAAGTCAAACCAAAGGAGCCTATTCATCTGTTTTGCCCTGCCCCTATGAGTTAGTTCATTTTTATGAGTATCAATGAAAACATCAAACAGGCACATATTTCTAACTTGCGGAAACTAAAAGCTCCCCACTGTCATTAGCCAAACCCAAGCAAGAAGCAAAATACATTACTCCTGAGAAACTGGATTCTTAACATCCATCAGTCATCTGACTTCCAGTTTTAAAAGCCCTGAAATTTATGTGCTTGTAAGCTTACAAATGGCAGGAGCCTTTTAAATTTTCCTGGCATAAAAATAAAAGCTTTCTAAAACTAATTTTCTGCAGTGCACTCCCTACTGGATATCTTGCACAGTCCACCAAACATCTCCCAAAATGCACAGGAACAGACCACTGGCCACCTTTAACAAGTACATCAAGGGTGAACAGCTACTGTTTTGCATGATGCTTTGGAAATACAGAGCTCTACATCACCACACAGTATCACTGGCGTGAAAACCAGCAAAGTAACCTTTTGCCTGGCAGAAGTGTAGGCAGAACACCCCAGGCTTCCACCAACTGCCCTGACACCCATCACTGACCCAGTGCACACATATCTCAGCCTCTGCAGAGGCATGTCATTCTCAGATCAGTACTAGGCAAGCTTGTGTAAAAGCTCTGGCCAGCCACCTTGTGCTGGGCTGCTGTTCCCCAAGGCAGGACAGCTACACCAGAGATCACAGGAGCTCCCACTGACAAAAGCTGGCCAGCAACGTCGAACTGTCAACATCATAGCAGAGAGAATAGAGAGTCAGTCTAAGAAAACAAGTGTTTAATCAGGAAACAAGAAGAGACAAGGGATAAGAAACTGATTACAGGAGAGTACTACCCCAGCAAAAAGAAACACGATTGTACAACTCCCAACAAAACATCCTATGAGCCAGCAGTGCCCAATGAGGGACGCTCCTGAGAAAGAGCCCAAGCACTTCTGGCAGTCTCCAGGCAGCTCGGCACAGTCACGGACTCTGACTGCCCAAGCTCCAGCCTCTGCCCTCAGCAGCTGCTGCAGAAAGCCGCAGAGGTGGCCCTGGCCCTGCTACTCCAGTCTCAGCTTCTCTCAGCAGGAGGTGCTGAAAGGAATGGAGGGAGCATGGCTGGCTGTGCACAGCAGTCCCAGCCTCTCCCAAAAGGAGGTGGTGTGTGGAGTAAGAGAAGCCCATACAAAAAAAAAGTTTACATATTTATAAATGCCAAAATAAATATTTAAGACAGAATCCCCCACCCCTCTAACACGTGCGTGTTTACACTGCAAAGTGCTCGCAGGACAGCCTCCAGGGGCACAGGGAAAAAAGCGGTGACTACACCACAGGGCAGCCAGCTCAACTTCCTTCTTGTTTCCTGATGCTTCTGAAGCCTGCGGCCCACTGAGGAGGAGGAGGAGGAGGAAGAGCGAGCAAGCAGAGCGCCAACACGCAACAGCGCTGGAGAGGAATGTCATGGTATAAATACATCAGATCAGTGGTTTCCAACAAGTTAAATCTAAAATAAAAAAGACACCAGAAGGAAGGATGGTGTAAATGGAACTACAACTATGTGGGACAAAGGGTTGTGTGTCCGTGGAGCTCCGCCTGCTGTCACGGCGAGAAGGTGGTCATTTCCAGAGAGACCCTTTGCCACAGCTCCTTCGTTTGCTTGCTGCGCTTTAGGTTCTGGAGAATATCATTGAACTGCATCATGCCCATGGGAGTCAGGCAGAAGGCGCTTCTGGCGCTGCGGATGGCATTCACAAAGTCATCATAGTCAGCTGGAGTGAGATGGATCAGACGATGATGGATGTACTGGATGGGAATAGGGAAAGAGCCTTTAGGTGTTTGCTCACCACCCTCATGCTGGTGACACTCAGAGGAAGACTCAAGATATGCCACATGATCCTGTTACCACATGAGAGCTCTCTCAGCGGCTCTGACAGAGGACAGCTAGCTTAAAAGACAAAGGACACAATGCACAAAAGGGCTAGCTAACACCCTCCCCCACCACCCACTGCATCTAACCCTCAGACCTTTCATTCTGCAGGTTATACATGGGAACCCAACACATTCACTGCTGGGCTTACACTAAGTTGCTACAAAATATGTCTAGGCTTCACACTGTCACTTCTATCAGCTTCTCAACTAAGGCTCCAAAACTGCAGGACCAGCTTTTGAGCTCAAGTGAAGAAGCTCTCATCTCTCCAAAGTATCATCCAGGTGATAAGACACCTAATCCAACCTGAGCAATATGTCTACAGAACCACCCTTCTGGTCATTTATTCAAGAGAAACAGGTACAGGTGGGGTGTCCTGTTTACACTGTTTTAAGGTACATGTGGCACTGGTACTGCAGCTGGCTCACTGAAACATTCTCGTCCTGGTTTCAATAAATCCCAGGATATCTCATCTGTACTGTTAGCTGACCAAGTCACCTCCACTATTAGTGCCAGCACTGGCACACCAGACAGCCATGCCCAGGCTTCACAACCAGGGGAAGACAGGTTACGTACAGGGAAAGGGGGGAAAAAAAAAAAAGAGAAGTGGACAGGGGGCTTGAAAGCACTGCAAAGAAAAAGTACAGAAGTTAAAAGGTATGGGTAGCATCTGGAGTGAGGAAGAAAGAGGACCTTTCTAGTCCCTTCTGAGGGAGAGGCATGCATCGGGCAATGGACCAGTTCAGCTACCAGTACACAAGGTCCCTTCTCCTCTGCACACGCACACACAGACAGTACACGCAGGCAGGGAAGCTCTGACAGGCAAGAAGGCAGGCCATACATTACCTGCATATAGGCCTGCTGGCACCTCTGCACCAGCTGGTGGAAGGCTGGGGTGCGCAGGTGGTTGTGCACATGGGCAGGGTTGAGCCTCTGTAGGGCTTCCATGATGATCTCCTGGAGCACAAAAGGGCTCAGCACCCCCTTGGCTGCACCAACGCAAAACTGATGCACATAGTTTACACCTGCACAGGAAGGAGAAGTCAGGACAACAGTGTTAAGGTAAGAGATACCAGCTACTGCCCAGCAAGAACCTGGATTTGGAGCACCTTCTTCTCAGTGTAATGTATCCTCCAGCAGGCTTGAGGGAGACAGTCTAGCAAACACATGGGGACAAGAGATCATTCTGATATATCCATCAGGTCTGAGTAGAGACCAGGTGCCACCTCAGTGACTGGTATTCCCATGTCCACCTGTCTTTAAAGTGGATATGAAAGAAAACTGACGTGGCAAAGATAACTACAGAGGCAAGGATACACTGCACCTCCTCCACTGCTTCTTGACTGCCCATCTAGGAAGCACCTAGATGCCCCAGCACCGAGGCCTTAGGGAGGCTGGAGACACAGTCAAGCTTCCCCACCACCGCCTGCAGTGTTGCTCCCCCGGCAGCAGCAGCAGCAGAAGCCATGCCACTAGACAGGTTGGTTGTAAAAGGTTGGTTTCTTTGAAGTTCTTAGCGCTTACAAAAGAATTGAAAAAATGAACTGACAAAAAAGATCCAAGAGCAAAGTGGAAGTAAAACCAAAAACCAAACCCCCAAACAATTGGTGGTTTGAGCACCTATTGCTATAAAAGGCCTACACGGAAGCTGTAAATATATATAAGAAAGAGGAATACCTACAAGAAAGAATTACTGTTACAGAATGGAAGAGATACAAGCTCTGAGCCCTGTCCAACCCCATGCACTTCATCCAGTGCCTCAAAATTCAACAGCATGCCTACAGAACCCAGAAATGGGACAACTGCCTGGATGAAAGAGCAGCAGGGATCTTCTGAAACACTCTCAGAAATGGGACTGGATATCAGGCTCACCCAATCTTTGAAGTTTCACTCTTTGGAGAGGTTTTTCCCACCGTGGTCCAAATCCCAGCAAGTGGATTTCTGCTGAATTACTGCTCTGAGCCTTACCTAACTTTGCAGCTAACCCAAGGAGCCATTTTACATCCTCTGTGTAGGGTGGGCTGCGGGAGAAGTTGTTGGGGTGGTCGTTGTGAGCTCTTCGGCCAAGCATCTCCAGAGCCAGCATCCCTGTGAGAAAGGGGCAGCCACAGTCAAGCAGCACTTCTGCCCATTAAGACTCAGTCTAGCTTTTCACTCACTGCAATGCAACCTGATTGCCTGCCTTTCATCAGCAGAAAATTCCCTAGCTGCAAAGAGTCCAGAGAGAAACAAAAGGCCCATCTTGCAGCCTGTCACCACAGGAAGTATCTGTAAGAACATCTGGATCTGCTGCTCCAGGCTGGGAAATCTGCACAGCCATCACAGCTCACTAGAGCTCCAAAGAGATACTTCATTAAGCATCTACAGCAGGGTCAATGAGATAGCCCCGAAGGCTGCACTACAGGATGTGTCTTGAAAGAAACACATTTGCTCTAAATTTCACAACAGAGAAGCTACCCAAACCAACCTACCCCTCTGCAAAGACAACAGGCCAACTCTGAGCTGCAGTATTACCAATCTACAAAGATGTCACTCATGCTACTAAAGTTCTTCAGGCAAATCCTCACATTCAAACACTTCTAAAATACCAACAGGTGCCATGCCGTGATCTTCCGGACCCTCTTTCCCACCCCCACTTCTCTATTGTTGAGGCTATTAAACACCTTTCACAGCTTACCACTTACCAGTGCAATGTCTCCAATGACATCTGCACCCCTTTCTGGCTAACTCTCCACAAAATTTAAGTTCTCTCCATGTCAGTCTTCAACAACCTATCTGGAGAGGCACAGCGTGCATCCCTCAGTGCCTCTGAATATTATGGTATTATTAAACTAGAGGTGTGCCTTCACCATCCACGAGCAGCAGGAGCTGCTAATTTTTTCACAGTCGCATCCTCAGAGCCCTATCCAAACTCCTTTACATACACCTGCTGAAAGGCAAGGCTCTCCCCAGCTCTAACCCATGTAGCTTTCTCGTCTACTCTTGACAGCCCTCAACAGCAGCTGTTCAATTTTCTATTATTTTGCCTCCAATTTTAGCCTCCACATATGATCATGGACTTGCTTTCCCCATCTACCTAAGATGCCATCACCCCCAACAGGTGCAGCAGCAAAGTGCCTGCAACCCTGCCCTGAAGCCCTTGAGAAGGGGCCACAGAAACCCACTTGGCCGTCCTTACCAACTCGGTATGCAGAGTGGAGGTAGTGCAGACCTTGGGGGCTCACAGGCTGACTGTGCTGCTCATCCTCGGCAGGAAAACTCCCTGTAACAAGGGAGTTGGGCTGTGAGGACATGGTTGTCATGGAAGCCCCCTGAATCGCTGGGAACGTTGATCCTGCATGGACATTTCCTACTGAAGAGAGCAAAACAGCAGCATTAGGACCCACCACCAACCTAAAAGAAGGTTCACTTGGGCCATCATCTCCCTCACCTGACCACCCCCTGTCAATGTAGTGTTCCCCTAAACAGAACAATACAGCAACCACAAACCACAGACTTACAACTGAAATACAATGGGCTAGGAATACCTCTATTTTCTTTGCAAGCTGGGCCTAGAGACAGTCAGTTACATGCTTGTTCATCTCTTTAGCAGTATATCATGAACATGCACGTCATCCATGTTTTACATGTAAATACGTGTGTTGACTCAGAGGTCTTTGCTATTATTAAATGAAATGTCTGGTTCTGATTTCTTGTCCAAGGAAACAACCATGTGCATGTCTACATCTGATGAGAAATTGCTGTGGAAAATCATGGAGCAGGAATAGTATTAAGTCACTCAAAGATCAAGTCCATCACTGTGAGATTGCTCCACTTCTGTTGTAAGCCAGCTTATCATGAGGGAAGAGTGTTACTGGAGGCTAGCCTCCAATCCATCCTTAACAGCTACTGCATACACTGGTAGCATATATCAACAGTAAAAACAAGCAAGGAAACTTGAGAAGCTGTCACCTTCAGACACTTAACTAGCGAGGGCAAAATCAAGGGAAATCACAGGAGAATCCATTATGTACCACCTCAACTTGGAGAGACAGCAGTTAACACTGAGACAATAAGCTGCATTCTGACAAGGGACTCAAGTATATCTAACTCTCTGTCCCAAGAAAGTTATGGAGAGAAAAAGAGCAAGCTTTGCTTGACAGTTCCAGAGCACGGATGCCGTTAGGTGTGTGCACATTTTTACCCTTATTTCATGCTTCTCTGTGGTGCTACTACACCAGCACCACAGCAATGCCCCAAGTTCTGATTTCTCCTCTTCCCCTGCCACCTCCAGCTTGTTTTTTGAATGTTTAACAGTGAACAGTTGAACACTCAAGAACAATGTGCTCTCAAGAAAAATCTGTCTGACCTCCTCAACCAAGCAGACACACAGTGCCAAACACCCACAAAGCGGGGCGAAATCTGTGCTGCATTTGAAGCCTGGCTAAAGAGAATAACCCATAAGAATGAGCTGAATTGTAGCCAGAGCTCAAGCGTCACCACGTGATTAGGTACTGCAGGAACACTGAAACAGTATTTTAAGAACTGAACACAGAAGTTTATGCAATCCATAAACAATGGCAACTGGAAAGGGTGGGGTTGCTTTTTCCTTTCATTATTTTAAGTGCGCTAGGATGAGTTAGCAGTTCTGGAAGATTCATAGCTCTTCGGAGGAGTACAGAAATGGTTTCTCACGATTCAAAGTCACAGCATCAGCCCAGGACTAAGGCTGTCTGCAACAGATGGTCTTCAGATCCTGAGGCCTTCAGGATTATTCTATTTGCTTTTGTGATGCCTTTTTGGCATCAAAATGCAAGATAAAAATAATGGAGAAGATTCTCCTGATAATCTGGATATGAAGGATGTTAACACAGCTCTGAAGTATTTTCCCATGTACCAGTCTTCCAGCACCTGGTGAGTTGCAAACCAGTGATAAGCAAACACTACAGCCTCTTGAGTGAGGGGATAACAAGGCTTTGGCCAACCATGACCCATTGGTGCAAAACCCCATGGCAATGAGAGCACATCCACAATTCAGTCAACATCTGCTGTCCCAGTGCTGCACACTACTTGATGGGTGTCCACCACCACTCTAGTCCGAACACAACATGTGAGCAATTAGACTGCCATTGAAATGATCCTGCCAAAATAGCTGTCCTTTCTACAAAAGTTCCACATTTCGGATACTGGCTGTCTCCAACTCCTTCAAGGCAGGAAAGACAGCTATTAATATTACTGTAGCAAAAGTCTGCCTGCTTCTTGCACTCTAGTCATCAGACCTTAAGGAAGCACAAGAGTCTGCTCGAGATCACCTACGCTCACCTTGCTAAAAGGAGAGGGAGGAATAAAGCGCTAATAAGTCAGAACAGCCAGGAGGGCTCTAACCATACTTTAGTCTGAGAAGCCAAATTAATCCCGTACTGGAAATTTAGCTAAACAGAAATTAAAGCTCCACTAATTGAATCAGGCTCCCTTATGAATCCCAGTACCCCTGAGCATGCACATCTTTAGAATAGAGTGAATTTGGCCAGAACTTTTCAGTGCAAGAACCCTGGCAGAACTTGTAGTCAACGAGGAGCAGAATTTCACTGGAGTACAGCTAGGAGACACAGTAAATAAACTTATGCTACGCACAGCCCAGAGCTGTAACACTTACTTGCTACATTGGAAGACAATGACATTCCTGTCTCGCTGTGATAAGGATGCACTGCAATCTGCGTCATGGATGGGACGGGCACTCCAGGGAATGACACTGCTGTAGCTGCCAGTGATGGTGGTGTTACTGAGTAAGGGTATTGCGCTCCTATGAAGGCTGGATGGACACCCTACAATATAAAAAAATGTAACGGTCATGTCTAATTTGTCTGACTGTTTAGAAGTAGTCTGAAACACAGTGTCCCCACACAAACCCCAGAGCATGGGAAGTCCAATTTGACAGGGAGGTGGAAGCACAGAAAGAAGCAGCACAGTAACTACCCACACCACATGACCATTACATCTGCTTGCTCCTCCTCCTTTTAAATCTAATCAGTTTTCAGAAAACCACCCCAAGAACTTTCAAAAATAGGCAGAGAGTAAAATTTTACTTGTTTTTCCCTCTATAGTCTCTATTTAGCCCCCAGGTTCTCAAGAAGACAAGCTTTCTGTCCAGTGCCTTCTGAGAAACTATGTAGCAATAAAAATCAAAAACTATTTATGTATTACATTTTATACTCTCTCGAGACTTTAAATGCACCCACTGAAGGCTCCTTATTATCAAAAGCTGAGCTGGGGAGCCAAAATAGCACCACAGATCAGCAAGTAATTGAGAGCAGAAGCTAGATCTCAAGCCATGGTAGGTCTGAGCTCCACACTCTCCCCAGTCCAATATAATTCCTCTGGAAGCAGCTACACAAAGTCACTGTAAATGACCAAGCCACAGGCACCACTCACCTGCGGGTACGCTGAGCCAGGGACTGGGAAGACAGCTGGACGTGGCATATGCTGGATAGTGTGTCCAATATACTGCGGGTTACAGGGGATGTGAGTCTGAAGGGTGGTGTAAGGGTGGAGACCCTGCGTGTGTGTATGTGCCATTGCTGGCCCCGCCATTGTGTGCTGCTGGTACATGGTTGACCCCACAGAGATCACCGGCATGACTGATGCTGTCGCTGTTACCGAAGTTGCCACCGTTACAGTGGTTGGCTCAGAAGTCACCCGGTTATCTGTCAACCCACGTGCTGCTTCAGAGGCAGCCCGTGCACCACTGGCACTGCAGCCAGTGGCACCTTCTCTCTGGGCTGGGGTCCCACCAACAGTCTGTTCATAAAGCCAGTACCACTGGTGAGCTACTTCAAAGAGGACTTCTGGGTACACACCACCTCCTTTGGCTGCCTCTTCTACTGCCATACAGGCCTTTTCCAGCATCGTATTATCCTGGGGGCAGTGAAGGAAAAACAGGAGTGAAGAATGCAATACTAGAAACACAAGAAGGCAACAGGAGAGAAGTATAAGACACTCTAAAATGACCGATACCATGGGGAGCAGACAGATCACAACTATGCAGCAGAATAACCAGAGTTATTCATAAGACATAAGAAATGCACAAAACTGGGATAAAAGCTGTCCAGTGGCAGAAGAGCCAATCCCACAAGTAACAGCACATCCTTGATGCTAGAAATCAGCTTGTGCTAGCCAGCCCCCATGTGATGCTCACCTGTTCCTTACACTGCACCAGAGCCCTCTGGATCTCATTTGGGTTCAGGGCATGGGCATGGGGCAGGCAGCTGAGTGCTAGTTCAGCAGCTGCCCGCACCATGTTGGAGTCTCTGGCCCGAGAAGCTCTGTCTGCCAATGATGCCACCTCTGGGGGAGTCAGATGTCCATCCCAACACTCCACCAAGATGTTCAAGGCTGCGCTACCAATCTCCATAGCTTGCCCTAAAAGGAAGAGAGAAGATTCTCACACCACTGCATGCCCAGCGCAGTTCCAGTCAGCTTTTCCTCAACAGAAGGTGCACTCCTCACTTCCTTCAGGGGCAGCTGCTCCCCTTAGGTGGCTCTTCAGGAAAGAGCCCTCAATAAGCAAGCAGAGAGTGATGGTACCATTACCAGAGTTAAGCTAAAGATGCATTTGAGGTAGTGAGAGGAACTTGCTATAGCCTGGACTGACACTCTATTTCCATCATGTCAAGAAAACATGAATTTTCAGGGGTATTTTTCATGCTCTAGAAGCCATGAGCATAGAAAGCAGGTACTAGGTCTGGGTGCGAACAGGAGGAGGAGGACAGTGAAATGATGAACACAGCCAAACTGTGTGTTCAGACTTGACAAATGTCTGTGTCTTCAGCAGACCCCTGAAGAAGTTAAGACCAGTCTCTGTGTGAGAAATGGTCTATGGCTTTGAAGAACGAAGCATGTTGCACATCAAACAAGAAACAGGTCACAAGAACTTTCTAGGCCAAAGAAGCACCACTGTGTAAATCACTGGTGCTCAGCTTCTACTGCTAGCTGTGCCAGCAGCTTACATGGCTACCACAGCACATCAGCATCACCGTTTTTCGGGATAAGCTTGCCTCCCTCCCCTCCCTTCCTGCCCAAAAGTAAGCTTCCCAATAATAGTTTTGCTGTAACCTGTGATCCAAGAGACATGGGAGGAGTAGGTTCGAGAGAGCCAGTTAGGAGACACAAAGTTGTGCAGGCCTAGTGCATACAGCCCAATCTCGAAGGCGCAGAGGTGAAGGTTGCGGTGTGGTCCCTGGTGCCCACCACTGGAGGAAGGGTGGGTAAAGATAGAGGTACTGCTGTTTCCACCTGCTTTGATAAGGACTGTCTTGGCCAATTCGAAGTAGAAGTGAGCAGCTGCCTCTGAGGGCTGGTTTGGAACATGAGGAGCATGGCTCTCCAGCCGCCTCCCTTTGTATCTAGAAGAAAAAGATAGAGGAACCTTTCAGACAGCAGCAAGTACGCCAGATTCATTAGCTGGAGTGCAGAGTTCCTGTCTTTACGGTCCAGAGGAAGGAAAGCAAACTCTCCCAAGGAAATATCTTCTGATACACCCATGCTCCCTGACATCAGGCCTAGAGGTTGCACTGGTATCATTCATTACCTGCCAACTTCCACAGTCTTTGCACGGGCTCCCCCACTGGCTCTCCTACTGCCACTGGAAGAGGAGGATCCCAGCGAATCACTTGAAGAACTGCTGATGCTGTCACTGTCCTGTCCTCTGCCCCAGGATGTTGTTGCCCATCCTCCACGGAGCGGACGTCGACTGAGCGTTGGAGAACTGTCAGAGGTGGTTTCAGGAGCGCTGCTGTCTATACTAGCCATGCCTACAACATCAGAACCAACACAGCAATGTCACCTGGGTTGACAAATGGTAAATGTAATATGGGTAGGTAAACTCCTACCCGTATCACCTACAATCCCAACTAAGATCAGTCATGTCAGTCAGCCTTACTGCTGCCCGGCATTCCACTTTGCAAATTAAGAGAGATTAAATTAGTCAGTTTGGCCACAGCCATCAGAGTTTGGCCACAGCCATCATTTTGCAGATCTCAGATTAAAAAGCAGAAGAGTCCAAGAACAATGTGTCTTTATTTCTCCTTTCACACCATCCTCGCCCCTCACCCCATCTGCCAAGCTTTGCGGCAGAGTACAACAACAAGAAGCAAATACATGTACAAAGTCAAGTTCCATATATTGTATGAGTATGAACAAAAGCCTTCTGGTATATGCTGCACAATTTACACAAAGCTTCTTCACATCCTCAGCCTCCAACTTACACCTTTCCCAAGAAAAGTATAAAGAGGCAGCAGCTCCTCTGAATTTGTTTCTGGACCCAGGAGCACAGTGCTTTGCTCCCAGAGCCCAGCAACCATTAGCTCCAGATAACTAATCCATCACCTAGAACATATCTGGTGTGAGAAAGATATGGTAACCTGCCATACAGAAGTGGGCAGGAAATCTGGAGCAAAACCTACCTCTCCATGCCAAACACCTCAGAGACAATCAGCTACTACTGTAGTACAGGAAAGACTGACAAGTGGAATGAAGAGCAAAGGAATTGCCAAAACACCAGCAGGCTGCCTAACACAGCACTAGATGCTGTATGAACTAGTCTATTCCTACCTGTGTGTTTCTTCTTCTGTCTGACAGGTGAACCCCAGCATCTCCCATTGTATCCACCTCGGTTTCCAAGGGCCAGACGACTGGGGACCTTTCCCTCTTGTTTTAGGACAGTGGCCTCTGCAGCTGGCTCACAGGAGGACTTCTGAGAGTTGTCTGCATAAAAAGGACAATGACAAGGTAAACATGATTTATTTCTGTGTATTTAAAACCAGATGTGGCCATTTAAAAGACATTAAAAGATGCAGGATTTTTATAAAATTAGTGCTATCTATGAGCAAGATTATCTCAGTTTTCTTTCAGTATTAAGCATATCATCCATTACCAGGCCATAAGGTATTTAATTTGAACTCCTCAAGATTTGGAAAATTTGCTGCAACTATGGAAAAAATTTAGAATAAACATGTTCCAGCAACACTAACTTTATTGCAGTCATCCTCAGCTAGAATTGATCTCCTCAGGAAGAATTATGAGAGCACTTCTTTCCACCAAATGCTGCTGTATGTAATGCTTGCCACCAAAGTGGAAGCACAGCTTAAAGAAAAACATGTTTCATAGAATCATAGAATCACAAAATCAGCTAGGTTGGAAAAGACCTTTGAGATCATCAAGTCCAACCTCTACTTCAGGACTGCCGAGTCCACCCCTAAACCATGTCACAAGGGCCTCATCTACATGTTTTTGAATACTTCCAGGGATGGTGACTCCACCAGTTCCCTGGGCAGCCTGTTCCAATGCCTGATCACCCTTTCGGTGAAGAAATTTTTCCTAACATCCAGTCTAAACCTCCCCTGGCACAGCTTGAGGCTGTTACCTCTTGTCCTATCACTTGTTACTCGGGAAAAGAGATCAGCAACCTTCTCACTCTATCCTCCTTTCAGGCAGCTGTAGAGAGTAATAAGGTCCCCCCTGAGCGTTCTCATCTCCAGACTAAACAACCCCAGTTCCCAGTTTATCTCTAATGGCCTTCAGCAATCTTAGTTATTTATCTTGCATGAAGGTACCTGACTCAGTGTTTAATTTCTTGAAATCCCGCACCTCTGTGATACAAGCCTAAAAGATGGAGTCACAGTAACTTTATGTTAACTGGTTATACAACTGGCTCACAATAGGAAAACCTGAAAATTAGCCTGAATTTCTATGCAACGAGAATGTGTACAGAAATGGATCCAGCCAAACAGATAATGGGGGAATGACATTCTAGTAATCACCAAGCAGCTATATGGTAACATAATCACTCTGACTACTTCCCAAAACAGACAGAAATGTACAGTTCCAGTTTTGCATGGATGACAGAAAGGTTTCAACATAGCCCTTATAAAGCACCTCTTACCCTGCGCACTCTTCTCCACGAAGTTCTCAGGACTGCTCTGGACTGCAGTGCTTACAGTAGCTTGCTGAGTGACAGAAGCCCCTGGAAGCTGCTGGATAGCTGCAGTGGACTGGGCAGCGTGTTTGGAAGGAGATTTCTGATTTGCTACTGCAGGCTTGCTGGATGAGTAGAAGGAACTCAGAGTCTGTGGTTTATGAGTCTGACTCTCTCTGTCCAGGAGTTTGTCTAAAATCTTTAACAGCAAGGAAAAAGGGAAAGGAAAAATTAAAAAGAGCTTAGCAGAAGGATAAGAGAACAAGCGTTACACTGAGACATAGAGGGCAAGTACCAAATCAGCTTCTGCTGGACAACATTTTGTTGGAGGAAAAAAAAAAAAAAAGAAAATGCTTATTCTCTAGAAAGTAGGCATCATCTTCCTGGACTGCAGACGAGCACAGCTGAAAGCCATGTGGTCTGCATTACTGAGGAAGCAAAGATTCATTGGTACTCAGTAATACTCCCATTTTCACTTCAGCCACTGGGATTATTTGAAAAGCACCCAAAACTCACAATAAATAAGTAACTCTGGTACATCAAGGACAAAATGGAAGACTCTATACTTAGTTCTGCCAACCATACCAAAATTATGCGCTCACCATTCAAAAAATTCTGTCATACCATACTGAGAAACTGGTAAAGCCAGTAGAGAAACTGCCATCTACCAGCCTACTTTCTTGTCCGTATTTGTTACATGATTGGGGAACAATGCATGACCACATTTTATGTGTTTGTCCATTTCTACTGTTCATTCTCCACATGAAATGAAAACCATGAGTGTGACAGAGCATGTATTTGCTGATGACTGATATCAGTGTCCCTGGTATTCCTTGGAGAAGAGTACAGCAAAAGTGCTTCTCCTTTAGGAGACAGAAAGAGACTAATAATACTCTTGCTGGGTAGAAGGGTTTCTGAATATAAAAGATTAATAAAACCCTTCCTGAAGCTTCAGCGCTTTTGGTATATTTCTCCTCCTTTGGGGCGGAGGGGCAGGGTTTTACTATCTGTCTTGCATGGGAAATTAAGGCACAGATGGATTGAAAAAACGTATCAAAAAGGGGAGAGGTTAAGAAACAAAGGCTTTGCTAGATACACTGTTCTGCAAGCAAACATCCCTGCAGCAAAACAGAAGCAATCCCCAGATTGCACACAGAGTGAACAGAAAAACCCTGGGACAAAGGACTTGTTTTAGCAGGTAAGCAAAAGCATCAAAAGCAGTGAGAATGTATCTCCCAACTGGACCTTAAGAAACTTATGGAAAAAGTGCCTCTTCCAGGGTAACACACACTCTGCAATCAGATTCTGCATCAGTGGAGGAACATAAACACCACAACATCGTTTGTAAATCAGTACATGACACAGCAACTTCTGCTCACTGGCAAAACTATCAGATCTATCAAAACCCCAACATGTTTTGTTGCACATTTCTCCCTTTAGAGGAAAACTCACCTTCTTCAGCTTAGACTGATCATCCTTGTAAGTAATCATCAGGGCTAGTGCCAGATCCCCTTTCTCCCTTCGGGTGCCTTCACACAATAGAGGATGTTCTGCTTCACTGACAGTTGTTTTCATGCCTGCAGGCCAGAAAAGAGAGGATGAAGAGACAAGTGAGCCCATGGGACTACGCAACATTCTGAGCACTATCTGTACCTCAGACTATTTTATTCACCTCTCTGTCACAGGCAAAAGAAGATTCCCCTCCCCCCCCCCCCCATTTTTCTGTTAACTTCAGAAACAGGCAATGAATAAACAGCAGTTGCTGTCTGTCCCCAGAATACTAAGCTTCCTACAACTGTCAGAACAACCAGAACTTAAAACACCACAGCAAAAGAGACCAGGCAAGCCCACAACTCCACCTTGAAACAAACTTCTCCAGTTTCTGCAGAAGCTACAAGCCAGCATTCCCACACCATAAAGAACTCATCTTTCTCCTTTCAGAGGTGAGACAACAGAGGACATGCCTTGTTTAATTAATTCTGTTCCTTTTTGCATGCTGCTTTTAAGCAGGCATACAGTACTGCCAGCATAATATATATAATCACTGCTTTGCTGCTGAAGCTGATAAATGAGGCAAGAATCCAGTATTATGCTAAGATGATATGATTATGTTTAAGAGTACTTCTGCTATTCTTTCACTATCATTGTCTAACCTCTTCTTCAGAGAACAGATGATTGCCTTTTGTTCTCTGAAATTGTCCATCCCCATTAAAACCCAGGCAATACATCTTCTGTGACAAAAAAAGCCATAGGAAGGCTAAAATTCATGTTACTATTTTAATATACAGTTCCCGTATCCCACTTCCATTTTTCACAGCTTTGCAAAGACACCTCAACCCTGGCATGTAGAATCCTCCTGTGTATGGTTCTGACAAACCATGCAAACACTTTCACTTCAGCATCAAACTAGAATGAACTACTAACTCTCACTCTATGAATAAACCTTAACTCTCACCATACGAAAGGAGGCAGGATGCAAAACACAGATGACAAGAAGACTTTTCTTGTAAAAGAGTCTTACCAAGAGCAGCAACAGCTGCCTCAAAACCAAGTTCTTCATCTCCAGGCATTTCATTATTCCAATTACGGCTTGGAGGTCTAGAGCCTGTAGGAGAAACCACTGAAAGACAAAAATAGAATTAGTATTCAGCTTTCCAAACTGAGGACCTTGAGGCAAAAGACATTTCTGAGAGCTTTCCGAATTTGCAGAGCTCCCTGTGGTCCTATTCCTAGCCTTGTACCACTTTCGAAACCACAGCACTGTGCTGTTGGGGTTTTTTTTTCCCTTTTCTCTCTCTAAACTCAGAAGGCTCCAAACCAGGCAGATATATTGCCAAGTTAGTCTTGGCAATATACCTGTCTGATTTGATTCAGTCAGAATCCCAGTTTCTTGTGTTCTTTTTTAAATACTAATTTTATATTAGCTTCCTCTGAACATAACCAGCATGAGAGTAGAAAAATCAGTCATAACTATGCAGAGCATACACAGAGTGCTGAAATGTAGTAAGTGTCCAGCTGTTTTCAAATGTAAGCAGAAGGAGACACAGTTTCATTGGGACATGAAGTACCTCTAAAGCAACATGGAGGGAAGTGCAAGCAACAGTGCGTGAAGAATCAAGACTAGGTTGTTCTTACAAAGAAGAGAGTTTTGCTTTGAAAACCCCTCAAGACCTGGCATATCAGAACATGCTGTTGGTGCACTCAAGCCAATGCAGACAGTACCTGGAGTGCACAGGACATCAAATATAAAACTAGCCAACATCAGAGGCAGGACAGGACGGTAATCACATAATGTCCCTTCTCGCAGTTCTTCAGCTCTTCCTCGTATACTGTTCATCTCATTAGTGCCCAAGGGGATCTTCTTCAAGAGGGCTACAATCTCAGACTCCTGATATGCCAGCTTCACCTGGTAGTATCCACAAGCAAACAGAAGAAGCTGTCATCAGCACAGGCCCTGTGAGCAGTGGACTGTGTTTCCCTATACATAAAGTACAGCAATAGTTTTTATTGTATCATTAAATTATAACAGCTGTTAGAACCCTAGCCATCCTTACCATTGCCTCCACACTGAACACAGATTTTCAAACGTAATACAAGTCTTGCCTCATATTATACACAAATTTTTTACTCAAATTATTGATCTTGAGCTGCATACAGAAAAAAAACACATCAGCTTTAACAAGAACATTAGGAGAAGCATTCGAATGGATATTTGAGTGGAAAAGGTGATTACTCTTAACTGTAGGAAGAAAGGATGCTATGTTAAATAATGCACCCATTCAAGACAACAGAGGCTGACTAGCAGGAGAATGGACACAGGGTGGCAGCACCCATGCCACCAGGATGAAATCTTACATTTCACTAGCCTGTGCCATTCCTGCATTGTCTCCATTCTTAACATGTGAAAGTGACTGTTTTCTTTTAGGTAGTAAGTGACTGCCAATCTCACAATCTAATCAGGCCATAAGAAGTACAGATAATTAGTGTAACAAGCATAGCTGGTGGATACCTAGCAACAATACACACCTCTGCAGTGAAAAACAAGGCAGCTGCAAATCACACAGACAAGGTCTTAACTGGACACTTCTTTTTTCTAAACAGGAAGCCCAATAGTAATCCAGCATTGTCCAAAATAATATGCTTGCACAGTGCATACGTTAATTTGCCAACAAATGAGATATCAGCAAGAACAACAATTTTCAAACATGTAACAATTGCACCAATTCACCTTAAGAAATAAGCTTCAAATCATTTCACCGATGCAAATATGGACAATTGCACTTATGAATGGCTTTATTTTCCCCAGATTAGCCAAGCAAACTGGAAACTTATTTAAGATAAGAAGTAAACTTTTCTAATTGAAATAATATATTTGTAAAAGAGTTTGTACTCATCTAAATATTTTCAAGCCTGTAGCTTCATGTGAAACCAAAGGCCTGCTGGACCATGAAGTCTGAGCTAGCTATCAACGAAGGTAACACTAGAAGAAGTGGTATTTTAACTACTTTTCTGGCAAATCAACATGTGCTAATGGGATGTCCACACAATCCATTTAGTCCTCCACTGCAATCAATTTTAAGGAAACATGAAAGCATAACCAAATGTGAGGAGTTGAAATGGAAACCACACGAGCATTCAAGCAAAACAATGTTGCCTATGTATACTGCCTTTTTGAGATGTTTCGTACCTCCAGAGCCTTTGTAGAGGCAGGTGGTCTCTGCAGCTCCAGAGCAAACATTCCTATTTGGAAGGCCAGGTTGTGGTACTCCAGTCGCTCACTCAACACAGTCAGCAAGAAAGCAGCTTTAGATAAGGTGTTGGTTGCCATCCATGTCTGCTTGCTGGTTGATACCTTGATTTTTTTGCCCTGCGTGAGGAGGAATTTGTCACAGGACACTTTCCTAAACATCCTAAATGATTCTATGCTTGTCCTCTTACCCTTTGCAATAATTAGTAAACAGGAGAAAGAATAAAACACATTTAAATTTTATTCCATTTGCTGAGGAATCATAAATCCACATCATTACTTCCCCTTTCTCAATACAGCACAACACAGTGGAAGAGCTGGCCTGTGGATGTGACATATGTCCACTATTGGACTGATGCTGTGCAGGCAGATGTTGCATGCCTGTCCCTTCCAGGGGAACTGTTCTATACAACATACACTACTTAGTGCCACTACAAGTGATTTTCCAGAAGTTTATGCTTTTTTTTTTCCTCTCCAATCTCTTATCCTTAAACAGCAAAACTTGTTAACATTTCCAGTGCTGCACATTATGAAATGGGAGACTAAGGTTTTGGAGAGAATCACAAGAAATAGGGTCATCTGCACAGAGCTGCACAAAAATCAAGACTTCTTACGGCTGCTATATAAACTCGTAGCACACAGTAGCAGGTATCTCTTAAACAAAACATCCTTTGAAGCTAAACAGGGTGGTTTGTTTAATTGGTTTAAAACAGATTCCTAAAGGAGCTGCAGCTTTTAACACAGAAACCAAGCTTCTCTCTGAAACATAAGGAAAAACAAAGAAGCTTTTAACTAAATTCGAGTTTCTGAAGATTCCAAATTCTGCTGAATAGCCTCTTATTCTATTCACACACACACAGAGTGATCTGATGACATCCAGGAAAGTTCAACTCAGAGAAAGCATCAGTGAAGGGCCCCAAATCACAGCCTGGAAATGCTGTTGTAATCCATTCCATACATTCTTTCTAACTTACTCTTTACCCCCAAAATTGCTCTCTACCTTAGTTGGTGGCTGCTCCACTTTGAGATCTGGAGGGTTGGCCAGTAGATCCCTGGCGAGATCTACAGTTAAGCGGCATGCTTCACTACTGTATCCATGCGCATGCAGGGCCTCCGCACAGGCAAACAGGATCTGCAAGGAAGAACAGATGGTCATATTCAAACCATACTCCCCCAGGCTGAAGCTTGCCTGCTCAAACTACCTGTCACAAAGACTTCAAACACAATCCACTATTAATTTCAGCAGCAGGTTTTCTTAGAGTCCTCCTTGCCTGGACCTTCACGCCCATCCCTTTAAGCATGCCCCTAAAAAACCTTTTCTTCCACAATTAAGTTCCATCCTCCCTCCAAGTGCTATAACAGATGAGAGAATAATGCAAAATAACATAAAACCCTGACTAACTGACGGAAACTCCATTTCATGATGCATCTCCATTTCAGCTGCTTGCTCATATAGGTGCAAGCTCTAAACACATTTTGGGGTTATTACAGGAATGTGACATAGTCTATTTAGATTGCCTCTGACTTTCCAGAGAATTTCTGCTTACATGGTTAGATTTAATTTTTTCCCTACAGGGCGTGTCTTGGTCTTACTTTTAATTTCAGGTCAATTTTGTCATTTCCAAGAGTGAGACTAAGTAAAAAGCACACAGGGTTTTGCCTATATTTTTAAATCCCAAGTGTGAGATGGGACCAGATTAAACTGGGACACACTTGAAATTAGCACAGAAATACAGAGTTAAGCTTGTGGGAAACAGACATGAGGGAAACAGGTATGTGCGATACCACTGCATTAAGGTTGTAGATGCCTTATGATAGGGATTATGACAACATTATAATAAGCACTTGATTTAACAACATACTAGGTTAAGGGTGACAGTGAGGAGGGTGGTGAGACCGTAATGTACACAATACATAAAACTGCTAAAGTGTTCTGAACTAGGTCCAGCTCACCTCCATCCGGTTCTCCTGCTCCAGAGGCTTTATACCAGCAAATACATCCTCCTCTTCATTTCCCCCTTCAGCTTTGTCATCATCTTCCTTGACTACCTCTTGTGGATTCAGATAGTATACCTGGTAATCGTCTTCCTCCTCTCCATCATCCCCTCCCCCTGCTGCTCCATTCTCTCCCACTTCTTCTGGCTTCAGGCTCACACCACCACTGTTCTCATCTGCAGAAGGCAAATCATCATCACCACTACCCATTTCCCCCACAGGATCCTTGGGCGATTTCTTGGCCATGGAACTGCTCCTGACACTGGGCTCAGGTCCCTCAGAGAAGTACACGCCACCATCCTCCTCAAAGGTGTCTCTGTAGCTCCTGCTCAGTGGACTTTCTGTAAAACTAAATGTGTTGCTGGCTTCTGCCCCCAGAGCCAAGCTGCTGTCATCCAGGCTCATCTCTGCCAAGTCGGGCTCCAGAGAGCTGTCTTCACTGCTCATGCGGCGTTTCCCGCTATGTTTACTGGTCAAGCCTTTGCTCACTGGTAACTTTGCTTTGCCCACTGCAGTCTTATACACAGCTTTGTCACCTTCTGCTGAAAGTCGCCTCAGAACCCTCTGTGGCGTTTCAGAGACAGCTTTCCGCTTCCCAGTGAGTTCCTTCGGACGAACTGCTGGCTCCTGGGGAGAGGGACGCAGCCTGTCCCCAGGCTGCAGACATGGTCCCCCGGGCTCCTGTCCATGGGTTCGGCCAGCCTCACAGGCAATTTCTGCACACTGCAACCGGCAGCTCCTCTGTTGGATGGCCTTTACCCAACAGAATGAGTTTTTCTTGTCAGTGCTGCTATAGGTAATGCCAGGAATGGGATAAGCTTCCTCCCAGTTGAAGTAACAGGCTTCCACAGCTGGCTTGAAACCCTGGAAGAGCTTCTCCAGTGATTTCTTGTGCTGACCCCTCTTAACATTATCTATGACTTTCAGCTGCCACTGTCTGAGCTGTGAGCAAAGGTCCCTGCGTCTAAGAGAAGAAGTAATAGGACAGATTAGAAAGCAGACAGAAAATGCACCTGTGACAAACTACCTCCTAACCCACGAACGCCTCTTCCTTTTGGTCAGAAACACCTGCTGAATTAAGTATAAACAGCATTAGTAAGGAGACAGGCTGAAAAAAGGAAATGGATATATTAACAACCAAGTCCTAGACAAGCCCATAACATGGAAACAAAATGTGAACAGTACTAACATCAAAGCACGATACAAACTGGGAGGTTTAAAATTAAATACTGTCTGCCCTGTTTGCTTATCTACCCCAAATAAGATATTAGTGATGTAAGCTTGGCAGTCTGAGACCAGTGAGCACCATGGGGAACTGCTGTTGGAAATACTCATAAAACAGTTTGCACCAGCTGTTAAACAACCCCAGTCAAAACATTCACAAGTACAATCTAATCAGCCTACCCCGGGAAGCACAATGCCAGACAGGACCACCTAATCTACCTCCCAGACACCTCTTTACCTCGATAGGCCTATCTAGAGCCCAACAATTTAATTTAGGTTTTCGCAGGCTGTCCTCAGCAGACTAAACTGTTGCAAGCCATTGGCACAAAACAAGCAAGACAAAAATAATTGATATTCAAATAACTCTGAGGAAAAAGCAAACCGGTAAGGTTATATAGACTTAAATTACACGGCAGTTAGTCCCATGCCCCATATTACCATGGGAAGAACAAAGCATTTCCCAGTTCCAAATCTCACACAGGGCTTAAGCATGAGCAAAACAGTCTAAATGGATTACACGTTTGGGTGATCTAATTCAAGACGAGGAAAACACATTTCTAGAAATTGCACCAATTGTCTCAATCAATTGCCATCTTGTTTCTGCCACAGAATTCAGAGATCTAAGGTACAAGCCCAACGCTTCAATCCTCTCAGATTTCCTATCAAAAGCAAAAAGAACAATAAAAAAATCAAATCAAAATGGGGTGACCCAATTTAGGTGCAAAGGACAAAAGGGGCTAAAAAGAACAGACTGCTTCTATTTGTCCACTAAAGAAATTAATAACAAGGGAGCAGACTGGTAGGGCTATATCAAGGAGAGGATTTTCAGAAGGAAAAAGAAGGAAGAGGAACTACTCAGGAAAGTTAATATAAGGATGAGAGTCTGCAATGAATTAGGAATGAGGCAGCAAGTCTCCGTATGATTCACTGGAAAGAATAGCAAGGATGGGTAGAAGAGGGTTCTTCTCGATGACTACTCAAACGCCAAGAGAATAGGTAATCAAGCAGGAGCATTTCAATTACGCATGAGCTCAAGTAGGAGATCTGAGCAAATTTGAACTGCATCACATAACTCAAATGTGAATATACATAGCATAACTTCATACTTTATTAAAAGCCAAAACCCTTTATGGTTTTCTATGTGATCTGATTGATGTTTGTGTTTATTTTAAGCTTCAATCCCAGTTTCCTACAGTTTTTGATTTGTGTTTATCTCCTATATTTAGCTGCTTCATATTGTAAACTGTACAAGACAGAAACTGCATCCATTTTAGTGACTTAGTGTTCCTGATGTACCTTACATATATAGGGCATTTTATTAATGTTACACAACAGTTCACAGAAAGCAAATCCTGTTAATGTGTAATTGTATTGAAAATACCATCTTGATTTCATTTGTTCTGAAAAACCTTTTCTGGGCATTTATAGCACATTAATCTAATACAATACATTTTATGCATCGCACTTGGTAGACTATCATTACAATGTCTAACAAAAACAAACCATTACAATGTCGACCACAGTACCTCAACACAAGCCCTTAGTACCTCCACTATTATCAGCTAATGCTAAATAAAAGTGGCAGTGATTTACCAAGGCACAATATAGTTTAGAAACACGCAGGAGCCACACAGTTTTTCTTCAATTGAAAACAGTGACTGGAAAAAAAAAAAAATCATACACCAGTGACATTGTTTACCAATACACTGCAGAGAATAAACTCCCTAATAGCACAGAAAGCAAGAAATGGTTCATCTTGAAATAGACAACAGTGAATGATTGGGCTAAACAGAAATCCATTAAACTGCTGAATAGTTAAATTTAGAAAGCATTAAATTTTATTGGTAGCTGCTGTAATCAAAGGAATGTTTTCCACTGAGACTCTGAAATGCAGAATTACACTCATAGGTAAAAGAGAACTCTCAGAAAACAAATTATTCACACTACATGATGTTGCTAAAAGTGAGCAGCAATAGCATTTCAAGTTTAAAGTAACTATAGTGCTACTGAACCTTACATAGTACATAGTCCAGAAGGACTAATGGTTTAACAGGTAATGAGGTAATGATACAAACACAAGACATCTACTGGAAGGAACTCTTAAGTGTGCTTGAATATCACAGATATAAAAGAGAGACTGGATCTGATTCACATGCTCACCTCTGTGGACTAACAGTTGGGTCAAGGACAGCCAGCCTCCAAAGAATCACCATCTCATCACACATACTTGCACAAGCATGAGCAGCTACTTCTGACTGGCCATTGCTGCGCCCTGTGTGCCCGCTAGCACTGCTGTGTGATGCAGATGTTCGCACACTGTACCACCAGCCAGTTATCTGCAGAAGAAAATGTTCAGTGGAGCTGTGTTGTGTCCAACATCTCATCCCCGGCTCTCACTCTACCTCATAACCACAAGGAAAGAGGATCTGTGGCTAGTAGCACGCTTTCATTTTACTCCAAAATAACTATGAGCATTAAAGCAGTATTGGTTTGTAAGAACTAAGGACCTCTCAAAATTTCTCTGGTTAGAAGGCACGTGCCCACAGAACAAAACACTCATAGGAGGTTCTCTCACTAGAGGCCCTCAAACTTGAAGGGAAAAAGTGAACAAATGTGATAAATGAAGCATTTCCTTTCCCCTGCTCAAAGCTGAGGTATGTGATAGAGCAATAAGTAAACTTACACCGCAATTTATATTACAGAGTGAGATCAATGTCCTGATCTGTCAAAGGAAACCTTTTTCCTAATATTATTTTTAAAAATATACTAAAAAAAATTTATTTAAACCCATCAAAAGATATCTTTTACAATAATAACAAAAGACTCAGATTCTACCACCTAACATATATTTTTATCAAAATGGCAGCTTATATATATTGATATATGATATATGATGTACTTTGCTAGGGAAAAAAAGCAAACATTTAAACAAATCACCTTGATTGGGCAGAAATCAAATCAAATATGTTGAACGAAAGAGAACAGACTCCCTATACTCATGTTAAAAGGACTGAGGCATCTTTGGGATATAGTGTTATCAGTACACCATTAAATCAGGACACAAACAAACTGTACGTAACATCATTTTAGCTTGGAGAAATACATGCCCATAATGCATACAGACTGTTTAAAAAAAAGTAATAATTACTTAGCCATGGATTGTACAGGCATATGACACCACTCACTGGTTCAGCCTGGTTCCTCAGAATTTCCCACCTCCACAGCAAAGAGATTTGAATACCTGCTCATAGTTGAGACACTGGTCAGTCAGAATCTCTAGCAAAGGAGCTGCATTGCTATCCCGCCTCTTAAACATCTCTCGCACAATAGAAAGCAGGTTCCAGATTCCTTCAGGCTCTCTTCCTCGCAGGGGACGCAGGAGGCAGGCCCACTCGGCAGCAGCTGGTGGCTCCGTGGAAGAGAGATACATTGAATTCACATCACTGTATATCAAAAAGCGGGAATGAGGGAAAAATAAATCAAGCACAGCCATACAAAATCCTGAATATATTCTACGTCCAGAAGTATATTTGCACCTTAAATGGGACAGACATGCATAACCCAAAAAGAGAGGATCCATAACAAGACTGACAACACCACAAAAGCAAGGTATTGTGCAAATACAGTGTGCTCTACTGAAATAACATTGGACAAGCTATACAGTCCAGACGAGTGACCATGAAACTAAGCATCCTTCAACCCATAGCATTACATAAGGGTACAGGCTATTATACAGTGAATGAGCTTACAGATTACATTAATATCACATTTTCCCTTCAATGGGAAACAGTTTACCTGAAAACAACAGGAGAGGGTCCACAGAATTTGTGAAGAGTTTTCTTTATGTTGTCACTCAGAGTAGACTCATCTAAGTACCAGGTGCTTTGATCCGATGCAGAGGGTCCAGCAGTGGGATCTTGACAAAAGAATAGCACATATACAGTCTGGGATTTGAAGATATTTTCCTCCGTGTGCCCAACCACAGAGATTATAGGGAGCACACAGGCAGTGTTACTCAGCTCATTTTACCTGCTGCAGAACTCATTATTCAGAATGATCTTAAAATGCTATCATAACATTACCTTCAGCACTGACAACACTAAATGGAGAGACATGGCTGTCATGCTGAATGGCAGCACTACAACCAGTGGGACCAGGAGAAGTTCAAGGACCGTGCCAACAGAAACCTCATGAAGTTCATTGAGGAAAAATGTACAGTCCTGTACCTGGGACAGGACACCCCATGCATCAGCACAGAGTGAAAATAACTGAGCAGCTGATAGGTTTTGAGAATTATGGTGGATGCCAAGTTGAACAGAAACCAATGGGAAACTTTCACTGAAAACACAAAACAAACAAAACAAAAAACCACCACCAACCAACTAAGCAATCAAAAAGCCCCTGCAAACTGGGATATATTAAGAAAAGCACAGCTGGCAGATTTGCGGAACTTATTTTATCCTCCTCTACCTGGCACTGGTAAAGTTACACCTGGAATATTGTATCCAGTTTTGGGTCCCCCCACCCAGGAATGATAATAAGAAACTAGAGAGGATATAGTGGAGGGGTATCAAGATAGCTGGCGGCACGGAGCACATGGCTTATGAGGTGAGACTGAGGAAAATGGGATAATTTCCTTTAAAAAGGAGAGGGTGATGGATGATCATTAACAGCCTACAACTACTTGGAATCACAAACACAGTGCAGACAAGCTCTTCTTGGTAGTAGTAGATGATAAAAAGGATATTTATCCAGGACAAGAGGAAAAAATTGTTGACCAAAAGGGTAACGCAACACTAAAACAACAATACTCTGCAACATCTCTGGTAACCAAGATTTAGCTAAGCTAGCCCAAGCCACAGCTAAGCCAATCTAGTGCTGCAATTGGTTGGAGAGGTCCCCTCCAATCAGCATTTCCAGGAGTCTACAATTAATACTGATTTAAAAAGAAAAATCTTTTGTTAGAAAGGTGCATTGCCTGATGCTCCCTTCCTCTGCGTACACTCTGAGGCATTCATTACATGAGATAGTGCCTGTTGCTTTGCCATATATATACATGCAAGTGCCTGTACTTATCCCTTTTCCTTGACCTCCACCTGCAATTTAAGCTACATGGTAACAGACCAGTTCAGAAACTCAAAGCAATGGAAATATATCCATTTCCTACCTGTGACAGAGATTACCGAAATAAGATGTATCAAGGTTACCTGGGGCTCCACAAACTGTGTTGATGGCAGTAGACTGAGAAGATAACAGCTCATCCAGCAAGCGCTGAGCTGTTGGAAGAATCTGAAAACATGAAGCAAACTTTCAGCATAAACAATATGTCTTATCCTGATATACCCAGTCAAAAATCTGACCACATTTTCATGACTGAAGCACTCCCATAATTTCAGAGGTATCAAACACACCATGTTTTCAGAAAGGACGATAGAGGGTGCTAAAGATTATAGAATAGAAAACCAGCTATTAAACTCTCTCCTTTCTCAAAGCAAACCTATATGCAAGGCTTACTTTCTACATTCACACCTTAAGAAGTAAACAAAAGCATCATAGATGATTAGTTCCTTTCTCATTTCTTGAGGAGTAGGAGTCCATAGAGAGTGATACTGCAGCTAATCTTGAGAGACATGGAAGTCTCTCCGCAGTCAAGGTCACCATTTTCCCCCACTTTCAATGGTCTTTACTTCTTGTTCCTAAACTATTCTCTAAAACCCAAACTAATGGGAAGAGAGGAGCAAACTATAAATTACATATCTACATAACTTTTGGCACAGACTTCAGCTTATTTATCATCCTGTTAGCAAAGGTAGATATCAACTAGATATCAACTCAGACTCAATAGTAAACTAATGCAATTTCAGCACTAAACTAATCATAGCTTCTGGACAGTTCAGAGTCTAAGTAGAGAAGGCTCACACCTGACTGCAAAATCCTAAGTAGATATACCCTCAACATGCTCTTTTTGAAAGAAAAACACACAGTAAAAAGTGTTTCTTCCCAAACTAAGTCTCGGCTGAAACCATAGATCCATTCAGCCTTTACCATGCACACTCACAACAGGTTAGGCCTATAGCTGGGATTTAAATTACTTGCAACAGAACATCTGATATCCCCCTCACCTCTCTCTGCACAACAACTGAGGTTAAAGATCACACTTACTACAAAGCAAGGCACATTCAGTATGCTTATATTTGCAAATAATACAGATCTATCTCAAACAGATGGACGAAAAACAAAGCTTCAGAAGGATATTTTGCATTTCAGCCACCTAAAGAAACAAATTCAGCATTAAACTGTTCTTGTATCTGTTTCCACTACTACATATTTTAAGTCATCGCAGAGCAGAAAAGTAACAGGTCTAGGCAATGTCACACCTTAAGGTGGAAGTATTGGGGACCTGCAGCGATTCTCCTTCAGGAATTTTTGCCAAGATACTCACATTTAATTGGAATAGGAGTACTACCTTCATGAAGGGAAATAGCTCTTGGGAGAAGAACTGGGTAATAAATTCCAGCTGCCCAGAATCACTGACATTTTCATAGATATGGAAGACACTTTGGAAGACACTTTCTGCAGAGACTTTGAAAAACATCTCCTTATCTAGCTGCATTCCTACAGACCATCATCCCTCCACACTTCAAAGTAATTCAGCATTACATTACTGTATCATAATGTCATTCACAAGCTGGAAGTAATGTTAAAATATAATAATGTATACAGCCTACTCTAAGTCTACATCATGTAGTCAAAACACGGGGCCCCAAGGTATCAGAGTATCTATCTCCACACAGAAATCTTGAAGACCAGGAATGAGACTGTTGGAAGAGCTGAGGGCATGCCTTGCCTTTTTCAAGGGAATTACACAACACAGGTTAAGACGCATCTGCCAATAAACCCCTAACTTTTCTGTTGGGCAGCATCCATCAGATGATCTGGCAAGACAGTAATAATTAAATAATCCAGATGTTCCTGGGTGCACAGCTGGTACACATGACAGAAGGAGAAATAATCCCTACGAAAAGGAGCAGACAGAGTAATTTGAAAGCAAGCAACTTGCGTGCCATTCAAAAAACAACTACCACCACTACTAGCCTTTCAAAACCCTCATTTACTAGGATCCAGACTACGTGACATAAAGCTCTGAGTCCTTAAGAGAAGAAAAGCTTTGTTAGGTAATGCAGCAAGGAGCACATACTATTGGTGCTGAACTCTCAGCAACAAAAAAGCAGTATTTTTATTCCACTTTGATATTATAAGTTTCCTCTATTTCCTAAGAAGATCAGTATTTCTGTAGAAAATTTAGAAGATGTTTTAGCAATAGAATATTTTAGTGTCCCAAGCACAGCATCATAATAGGAATTGTAGGCACATGCCAACAGTAATCTAACTCCTATCTAAGCCATTATGTAAGTACTATTGAAGTGTGACAGATATCCAAGCAGGGCAGTTTTTCTTTACCTCTTCTGGTTTAATCAGCATAAAAAAATTCCTAAGCCCTTGTATTTTTAAAGCAGACATTTCACGATCACTTAGGTATTCTTACATATTTTGTGCAAGCATTTTAGGCAGATGATATAAATGACCTGACCTTGAACAATATATAAATTTAAGGAATAAGAGAGCAGATTTTGCCTTTGACTAACAAAATTTCATGTCTGTGACTTTCCATAATCCAAAAGATTCTTACGAATCACCAAAGAAGCTACACTGGGAGAAGTCAAAAAGTCAGCAGTTGGGTGCAATAGAAAGTGCCCACCTAAGGCATATACAACACATTCCCTGATGAGTCTTCTCCATTCAACTTACCGAACATACAACAAAGGAGCAGCCTGATTTGTGCTGACCTAAGTTTTTTCACCACCATGCATTTATTTTATTGTGTTTGATCTTTCACAAGCTAAGTGCAGATTCATGCTAATATGAATAGCCACCACTCTTCTTTCACCCTTTAGAACACTTCTAATATTTTATTTGGCAATAGACAATTGCCAAATAATAGAAGGGCAAATCTAAAAAGGGCAAGAACTGAAGGCCTTCCCAGCAACTCACATTTGAATAGCATAACTGATTATCTTGCAACAAAAGACATCATATAAACTGACCCAGAATAAAGATAACTGAATTTCACTAAAAGTCAATGCTATCGACTGTCCCCATTTACCTGTTGTGGAAGTTCACTGATTAGGTACTGAGCAAATTTTTGCAATTGGTCTCTTTGTAGCCGAGACAAGGACTCAGAAACAGGTGCTCGTAAACATACTGCAGATGCCTGAAGGAAGAAAAGGAGATACAAACTGCCATTAACAGGTCAGACTTAATGCAGCTGTGTCCACTGTAAGGATGAAGTGTCATGAACAGTAGCTATGCTGATGTATATCACGCTTGGTCTTGATGGACAATTCTTTTTTTCCTGTAATTATGTGGTGTGTTGCACATAAGATGCAAATAAGCTGTCTAGGCTTTATAAATCTGTTTTTAAGAGTTTCTTTTCAAAGAAACTGCTTTAACAGCTGTGCTTAAGATCTGTTGTTGCTAGCAATTGCACAAATACTGGCAGGGATATCACAAACAAACCTCTAAAATAGGACATTATTCTTTAAGCTTCTGGCAAAACAACCAGCACTGTGGGGGGCTGTTTCACAGATTCAAAACTACCTCATTTATCTCAATAGAGGTTTTTTTCTTCAATTTTAAAATCAGTCTCTTTCTGTATCATAGAACAACTTCAGATGATAAAAAAACCCCACGAAAAAACCAAGAAAAACTAACAACAAAACAAAGCAAACAAAAAAATATCAACAATAAAACCACATCAAAACACTAGTTTCTTAACCTTTTTCACTGTACAGAGAAAAACATATCCAAATAGCACCTACTTAAAATTTAACGTGGAAACAGGCAAGAGTAGTTTGATAATAAAGATGTTTCTGATATTGGTTTGTCTACATAGAGCAATATACTTTGGCTTGCAATTTGCTATTGTCAGCAGTCAGTATATATAAACATGAAAATCCCTTCACTAGCATTTTTCAGGTACAAGAAACGACTGGAGAGAAAAGAATGATTTTCTATCTTACACAGGATCTGAACTTTCTGAGTGTAAATAATATAAATGAAAATGTTTCCGATCCTCACTCTCTACTATCCACCTTTTAAAACTGGAACTAATAATTCAAAGCAGAACTTTTGTTTTGGCAATACTCCAGTCCTAAATACAGAAAGTATACTGACATTCTGATGACTTCAGAAGAGTATCAATCTAAGCCTATTACAATTGCCCATTATAAAGTATTAACAAGCTTCCGCAGATTATTAGCACTTATTTAAGAATCTGGAGTTGACCATAAGCATGTTAGCTATAAAATGTTGTGTGACAGCAGAAAATCTTCTGTTCCTTTCAATCACCCAAATTTAATCCTTCCTTATGATGTATTTCTCAGCTTCCCAAAGTCTAAGGAAATTAATCTGTACACTAGATGGAACCCTCAAATGGTGTATTTTATATTGATTCTACACATTTTCACCTGGAGTTCAAGGGGATAAGAAACACCCACTTGTCACTTATACAAGGCTACACATAACACAAGCAGTCAATAAAAACATAAACTTAACTGAGTGTTTGAAATCTGCAAGTCAAAATGACTACCCACCTGCCTCAGTGTGTGTTAAAATGAACTGGTGAACATAAAGGCCAACAGTGATCAAAATTACCTTCCTTCTGCACTCTGATTAAACAACTTAAAAAGCTTTCATATCCCATATTTACAAAGACTTCTAATAAAAGACTAACTGAAGAAAGAATGAGTAATTCAAGTATTTAAATGAGAAACAGGAATGGGCCAAAAAGGACTCTGCATCTATCCTTAGTAATTTGCACATTATCAAAGTACATTCTGCAGGTTAGAGCCTCAGTCAATTCACTCTGCAGACCGTCACTGTGAGTGCACATTTGAACAATCTGTAACCAAAAGGAGTGCCAAGCACAATTTCCCTAAAGAGACTGCGAGTTGCATAAAACTGTAATGAGGAGAGGCTCAGAGAAGATGCCTAGGGGAGAGAAGAACTGTATTTAAAGGCCTACATTGTGTATCCGGAAGAGGCAGAGTGCCACGACGTGAGCACACCACTTGGCCCCAGCTCCGCAGGTACAGCTGCATGATGTGATCCTGCACCGGTCAAACATCACCGCCACGTTGTATGCACCTTTGGGAGGCACCATCTGTGGGGGTACCACAGTGGCACTCAGATGGAAGCCTGTTAAAATTCGAAAGTCCAAAGTTACTCTTCTAGTGCTTGGAAGACAGGTTTAGCTAGCACGGAAGTTTAAATGTGCCATTTAAACAGCGAAACAACATGTATAGCAACAACATCCACACAGGGATGGACAGGGATTCTAGATTCTCCAATACTTGTTTCTTTCCAATCGGCTATGGCAGAGTATCAGCAGAGAGGCATAACATGTTATAAGAGGTTCAAAAACACCAGCTTTTAATAAACTAATTTATTTCTATTGATATAGTAAAAAGAAAAGCAGAACTGGATAAAAATATCACTGAAAAGTGTGGGGGTTTGATCACAGGGTCAAAGGTAGACTATATATATTTTAGGCATGATTTCTATGTTAATTATCTCTGGCAGCAGTGCAGAACAGGCTAGGTGACTTATTTCCAAGTCAGTTAACTTTCGCAATTTTACAGTGAACTAAAGAAGACAGCACTTAACACCCGAACACACACACTTAGACACTGTGGCTTCAGAAGCTACCCATTTCTCATAATTTATGTACCTCCTTGCAATTTTGTGAATGTCCCATTTTTATAAACCATGTACTTAGAAAACAAAAAACCCCTCTCACTTTGAGTAAAATCAATGGAAAAGGGAAATTTCAGCAACAACACTTGAATTAACCCAGCCCCATTAATCTGTGATCAAACAAATAAATTATGAACCTCATCTCAGGCGGGATTACAAAGAACTTTAATGAGGCTTGGCTTCATGTAAATGCATGTACGATGCATACCAGTTGTACTTATAATGCAGCTTCCTCTACAGATAATCGTTATTTAGAGGCACACATATTACGAGCAGGAAAAGGCCATCAGGAACATGAATCTTGTACTTGTTTTGAAGGTCTCTATCACCAGTTAATCATCCTCTACAGCAATGAGTATCAGCCTCAGAATCTTTCTGCTAGTGTCAAATTGAGTTTTAATGAAGCACAGAAAGCACCAAGGGCATCAAAGCCATAACCAAAATTCAGCCTGACAATCTAACTTAAGTGAAAAAATATGGCTTAGGACAGATGATTGAAATACTTTCTCCATCAGCAGCACCAGAAAGTACATTATAAATCCACACTACTAAGTTTTTATTATGACATTGTGAGATTATAATAATGATGGTGTTCAGGAGTGCACGTGACCTACCAAATCCCATTTAAAACAATGCACTATTTCTTCCTCAAAATATAATCCCCATGCCAATATAAACTTGCTCTTACCTTGCTTAACCTTTCTTTTTCTCCTGTTCACCAGAATTCAAATCCTCTTCCTGATGTGGGTGATTATTTTGATTAGTACACATAATGCCACGCAAATTCTTCAGCCATTCTAGCAATTGGCACAGAATCAAAACAAAAGGCACCATTCACACAAAATTACTGCGCTGCTTATTACTAGCTACAGTTCTAATTTATGTTCCACACTTGGATAATACAAGCCAAACAGTTCAGATAGTCCTTCTGTTACACTAGAAGCATCTCAGACCAATGCCAAAATGCCCTAATTTTCATAAATGCAAATTAAGCACTTCACAAATTGGAATTACAGCAATCCTGTTCCACTGAGAAAAAGAGGTATTTGAAAGGTCTTAGAGAACAATAGGTCACAGCTATACACTCTTACCAAACTACTACTGTGAAATTTTTATTTGTATACAAAGACAGTTACCTGATTAAATGCAAAGAGGGAAGAACAGTTATAAAAACAAAGAATATTTAAGGGCTTCGGCATGACACATCGCAAGCTTCAACTCAAACTGTAGCTTGATGAACATGTCTGCCACTGACACTGCTAATTCAAGCACCTCTGCCCAGCATTTTCTACACAACTAGTCTTGCTATGTTGAACAGCTGTTTGTGGGATAGCACAGGAAACCGTATCAGGAAAAAAAAAATCTGGGTTAAATTAATAGTTACTTTTATAAGGAAGTTCAATTTTACAATTCATTTCACTGCACGGTTTACAAAAGTATGAGCCTGCAGGGATTGGAAAGGTGACTATGAGGGAGGCCACTCTGCAGTGCTTTAGCCTAACACTACTGTCTGAAGAAACAGACACCAAATTGTACTTGCTTACAGTCAAAGTGCAGTAATTCTCTTCTCCCATGAACCACAGCTCTTACCCTCCTACTTAAAAGTGAAGACAAGAATCACATCCACTGCACACCTGAGTGACCCGGTCACCTCATGGAACCCACAAGAAAGTTCTTTCACCCACCCCTGCTCCCACTACCTGATAACGGTATCTTATCTACTCCATGTGTAACAACGCATTACAAAAACATGTCTGCATGTACTAGACATGTACCAGCAGCATTCATTCTGCAGCTGCATGTAGCCCATCAGAAAAAACCCCTAAGATCTATACCCCATTCTTGGCAAGCTCCACTCCCAGGAGACATCAAGAACGAGCCAGAGGAATTGCTCTGCCAGGAGTCTCACCCGCCTGGATACAATTTTTCTTAAATGCATGGTGGGCACAGAGCAAGCTTAGTGCTTCTGTGAAAGCACCTAGGCTTTCTACACAGAAAGTGCATCTAACACTTGTTACAAGCACCAGATTTACTACTCATGCACAGAACAAATATGTCAAGCAGCCAGCACCAATGCTTCAGAGGATATGCCAGGTACCTACACTGTATAACATACCAGTTCTTCATACAGAGCACCAGGAGCAAACTATTACACCCATGAAGCAGGTTTTACTATGTAGTGAAGAAGGGATACCAGCACACTGTCCTGTCTGGTACTCAATTACGACACATGGTTTGATCAAATGTAAAAGCTGGAAATAATCAACTCCTGCCTAGACTAGGACCTACAAAATAGAGATAGCTTCTTTTTTAGTCCATAACCTATCCTTCTCACTGCTCCACTCCTGAAACTTAATCTTGCAGGAAGAGTATCCAAAAGAAATGTATGTTTCCAGCTGGTTATAATACAGTATCCATAATTTTAGGATGGCTACATAGATGTCTTTTGCATTTAATGCGTATTTTATCATGAAACTTACTTATTGTGAAATTCCAGGTCTGTTCATTTATTTTTCTGAGGTCATAGAATCATAGAATGGTTTGGGTTGGAAAGGACCTTAAGATCATCTAGTTCCAACCCCCCTGCCATGTGCAGGGACACCTTCCACTAGAGCAGGTTGCTCAAAGTCCCATCCAACCTGGCCTTGAACACTGCCAGGGATGGAGCATTTACCACTCCTTTGGGCAACCCATTCCGGTGCCTCACCACCCTCACAGTAAAGAACTTCTTCCTTATATCTGACCTGAACTTCCTCTGTTTAAGTTTAAACCCATTACCCCTTGTCCTATTGCTACAGTTCCTGATGAAGAGTCTGCTTCTGGCATCCTTGTAGGCCCCCTTCAGATAGTGGAAGGCTGCTATGAGGTCTCCACGCAGCCTTCTCTTCTCCAGGCTGAACAAACCCAATTTTCTCATGATTTCAGGTGGAAACGCACAAATTTAGAATACCCCAGGCTACTCAGTAAGCAACTGGAATGAAAAAAATTAAGTGACCTATAAGTTAACAACATCTTAAGAATACTTCAACATGCTAAGAATACTTCTTGCAATACAAGTTCCAAGCTTTCTTCATTGATATTTGGTAGTTCTGATGCTCCTGTAACAATGTCAGCAAACAGAACTCAGCACATAATTTAAGAACTGTTTCTCTGTCTTTTCCAGGACTAACAGAAATGGGAAAAGAAAAGCTCAACAAAATTTTAGATGGGAATAAAGCAAGGCAATTTTGGACAAGTTAGGAGAATCTCTAAAAAGTGGAGACAGATACACTATTCAAGAAGGTGCAAAATTAGAATCAGACTGAATCTGCTGCTGCCTTCCTTAATTGTAAAAAAGGAAATTAAGACTATGATAGAAAAAAAGTCCCAGAAACCAGCAACTATGACACACCTATCTGAGAACAGCAATAACGCCTTCAGCGCAAGGACATGGGTTTATGACTGCTACAAAGGGAATGTGCAGGAGAAGGTGTACAAAAGCTAGTTTTTTGTGCATATACAACACTGTAAAAAGGTGGGGTTTTGGAAAATTGTGAAGAGGTGCTGTTGTTCAGAAATTATGGGTATAGATTTGCACATGGACAAGATGACTAAGATTACTCATTTGTATTTAAAATATATATATACTGCAAAGGGATATGGGTAAAAAGAGCACAAAGCACGTTTCAAGCTATGTCCTATTGATCGCAATATTACAATGCACTGCCCAATCCCCCTCCAAATCAAATTGCCTCTCATGGGCTGCTTCATTTCCTGTGTTTCTTTTCCCATTTGTCAGTATATGAAACTCTCAACTACCATCACACACCTTAAAATCATTTGGAGTGGACAACTAAAATTCCAACCACCCCACCTGCACTGCCCAGCTTCTGGGCTGCTACTCAAGGAAAAAGAAACAAAAAAATCCCTCCATTAGCTAAAGTTTCTCTCCCAAGGAGGAAACAATGTTACTGTCTAAACAAAGTTACTTCCCTTCCACACACATAATCTTTTGTCAAGAAGCCCAGTTGCTGTATGCCTACTTGAGAAGTTCCTCTCCTGTATCATTCACCACCTCCTCTTTTTCCCCGACTCCTCTCCTCCTCCCCCAAGCACAGCTTTTGCACTAACATTCCTAGCCTTTGTTCATTTACACTGCTTTACACCTCCTCACCTTTTTAATTTATTACTGAAGCAAGTTTTGACCAGAGTCTTCGCACTGTATATTAAATATTCTGCTCTTTTCCACTGGGAAAGTCCCAGGAATTGCTGAAATTCAGCCAGACGTATTGTAACTCATTTTGTCTCTCTTAAACATTCCCCCTCCTGAAGTTCAGCAGATGCCTTAGAGGCCTCTCTCAGCATTTCAGACCTGACATCAGGAGCTCATGAATGTACTCAAAACTCAGTTTAATTCTATTTAGCTCAATTTCATTAATGTTCCAAAACTACTATCTGGTCTCACTGACAACTCAATATACCTTATTTCTGCTACTGTTATTACATTATGCAACAGATGAGGTAAAATCCTTTCAGATGCTTTACCCTATATTCACATAACAGTTCCATCAGCCTTTTGCAATTTGTGTAGCTCAATTACTATATTCTTCTCTTTTCATTGTCTGCAAGCTTTTACAGTATCAGTCCCTTTTATTCCTTTTTTGAGGGTCCTTTACCTACATTTATTCATTCCACTGATCACTAAGAGTTAAGTATTCCTGGTACTAGCAACTAAACAGGCAGATAGAAAGAAGTCTCTTATCCCTCATCTCAGGAAAATACAGGAACTTCCCTCCTTAACATTATAGATTTTCATATTATCATTCTTCTTATTACAACCAGGCTGAGTTCCTACATGCCAATTGATATTCTAGCTGTGAAGCTTACTGTTGCAGAAAAAAACACCACATCTCTACTGGATTGACATAGCCCACCTTGACATACTAGTGTCTTTATTTCACAGAATGCCTTCCTGTCTAACAGCTGTCACTAGAAAAGTCAGATCAATATTCTTCTTTACTGCAAAGGATTTAATGAAAAACACAGAAACCAATTCTTTGTTTAAGGTAAGATTAGTTCCTATAACCATAGAACATAAAAAGAACAAGGTAAGTGAGGAAAGGCAACAAAACCCACTGTCCAGCAACAGGGTTTTCCTTCTGCCAAAAATATTACATGAGTAACTGTATTAATAACATAACTCTTTTCCTACAAGAATAATTTAACCTTGCAAACTTCCTCTCTGCCATACACGCACTTCAGGCAAGGCATTCATTCGATTAGATGACTAGAAAACCAAGTTCTCTACGGAGACAAAGTACACAGTTTTTTCCAAAACAACGTTTTCAGATCGTTTCTGGCTTTTCACTCAGTTTCACAGCTGAGCTGACTGAGACTGAAGTAAACATAGTATTTAGCTCAAGACATTACAAAGAATAAATGTTATAATGGATGGGAACCTAGCTGAGGCTTGATTCCCAGTCATGACTAAGAGACATATCAAAGTATGTTTTTCTCAAAGTGTATTCGGTAGAGTATATATGTTTATGTTCATTATGACTGTCGGAAAGAGGCAGGAAAAACATAGGTGTGCAGTTGTTTTATGACCTTTGTACTTGGCTGCACCAGGGCACCTAGCCAACGCTCTCAGCATGGACAACAGTGAGATCATGAGAAACTGCACAGCCCCACGAGTAAACAATCACAGAGCTGGCACAAAGCCGGTTGTTTTAATAAGGATACAGAAGCAGGACCTTCTTGCAGCCGAACCCGAAGCCTCACCTATGGGTGGACGCACCACGAAGAAACTTTCCCTATTACCTGGGGCTCCAGGTATTGGCTGCAACGGGGCTTCCCAGCCTGAAGTGTGGGCCTGGATGATGATTAGGTGGTAACTGGTGATGTATTTCTTCTTGATCTCTGTTCTCTCTATGCAGTAATGATTTGATGCATTGCTAATTTTCTTCTGTGCTTCATGTATATATATACACATGATTTGCTTTATTGTACTTCTTCATTATATAGAGAGATATACCCGATTTGCATTAGTGTGCTTGTTTGCTTTAGTGTGCTTATTCACTTTAGTGTGCTTGTTTAATAAACTGTGCATGTTATACAGCTGGTGTGTGGTCATTCTGTTGCATACCCTGCCTGTCAGCACAACGCATGTGGCAGGGAGTTTAGTCTAGGATGCCAGAAAAGTTCATTTTGAGACAAGGTCATACCACTGCTGTCCCACTGCAAATACAGTTTTGGAAATATGAAGTATCTGGAGATCTGAAGCTGAAATATTCTTACCTATCTGGAGAGGGTCTTTGACAGCCCTCACCCGGAACAGCTGCTCCCCTCGCTGGAACTCATCTGCACTGCCATTCGCCAAACACGAGTACAATCTGCAAGAGAAACAGAGACCATGTCAAGATCAGTCTGTTTTGGAGAAACTTTACAGTATTATCCTCTTTATTCTTTGTTGACATGGTTTTTGAAAAATCCTTACTATCTTCATCTTTAAAATGAAATCCAGCTCTCTTCTGCCATTTATACACTAGAGTTCAACCATAAACATCACTAGTCTCTTCCTGAGTTTGTGTGTAGTCACTGGCATTTCTAGGAATTTTAACCTAAGCCTCTGTCTTGGTTTAAACCCAGCTGGTAACTCAACCATGCAGCCGCCCGCTCATTGCCCCCCTTCTTCCTACCCGCTCCTGGAGGAATGGGGAGGAGAATTGAAAGAATGCAAATCCCACAGGTTGAGGTAAGAATAGTCCAGTCACTAAGGTATAATACAAAACTACTATTACTACCACCAATAATAATAACCATAAGGGAAAATAACAAGGGGAGAGAATATAAAACTAAAAGGGGAAAAGGAAAAGAAACCAATAAACACAAGTGATGCACAATACAATTGCTCACCACCCACCAAGCGATACCCAGCCCAACCTGAGCAACGATCTGGGCCTTCCAGGTAACTCCCCTCAGTTTATATACTGGGCATGACATGCTGTGGTATGGAATACCCCTTTGGCCAGTTTGGGTCAGGCATCCTGTCTCTGCTTCCTCCCGGCTTCCCATGCCCCTCCTCACTGAGAGGAGAGCATGAGACTCAAAATCCTTGGTCGGAGTAAACATGACTTAGCAACAACTAAAAACAGCGGTGTTATCAGCGTTGTTCTCAGGCTAAAGTCAAAAACACAGCACTGCACCAGCTACTAAGAAGGAGAAAAATGACTGCTACAGCTGAACCCAGGAGAGCCTCCAAAATACAAATTCATTCCTAGCCTAAAATTAAGCTTCTCTATACAGTATAATATCAATTCAAGGTCCAATGTTAGCATGCCACAGTAAAAGCTCCTTCTATTTCTAGCTGAGTTACCTGCATCCTTACACCTGAGGTTTTTTTACATCTGTGTTCATCAGAATAATTAACATGTACAACCTGCTGGGTTGCTCTGTTGCCCCACAGGTGATGTTACAAATTACATCAGCACTTCTGACATTACCTCCCCCATCTGATACCAGCACATTAGATGAATGCATCTAAGAACTTTCATGATGATTCTTTCTAAAAGAGTGTAATATCACTACTTTGCAACAAAATTCTGAATGCACAGCTACACGGGTAGGCGTCCTATAGTATAAAACCTTCATTAAAATCAAAACAACTTCGGTAAAAGATCTAAAAGCACAGAATTTTTTACTCACACAATTTATGCGGAAACATAAGGAATAGACATCTCTGTCTCCCCTCTGATCACTGATGCAATCACAAAGTCTGACTTTTCTACTTACATCAATAAAAGGCTTGCACAGCATACTGAGGGAAATTTCCGAGCCCAGTTAAAGGTCTGACTCAAGCAACAGATTCAAAGTGGAAAAAATACTGCGTAAGACTAACATAAGGACAAAACTCTACAAACTAGTTCTGTCAGGCAAATTAAAGGGTGCACTTATTGTGCTATCATTTATACACACAATCTGCATGTGTACATGCATGCACGGCAGCTCATCCTGAAATAAACCCCCATATCATAGCATATCCCCCAGTAATCCATCCACATGTTACAAAATGCATGAGAACAGCAGAAGCAACAAATACATGGGACATCAAATGGACAATGATTCTCCTCTAGTGAACAGAGCTTTTCCTTAAGCATCAATGTAACAGAAATAGTACTAATTACCTGATATCTTCCTCATTTTCTGGGAAACTCCAGAAGGCGATTCGAAGCTGCAGTTGCTCAGGCACTGGAGGATAAACTTTCTCCACCACCTCGAATGGAATGTGAAATGCAACCTGCTTTGCAGACAGTTCCACCAATGGGATCACCAGCCCATCTAGCAAGACAAGAAAGAAAACGCAATTAGACATTTAAACAACAAAACTCCTGAGAGGCTAAAGAGATCAGAGCAGGAAGCTCTTCCACTTCCTCTCTTACTTCACGAAGTTCAAGGACCAATCTTGACAGACAGCAAAAGGCAGCACTGAAATTTTCTGAAGAACTGCCTGCCAATCTTAAGCCTGTTTTCAGCACCCTAGGGCATGGGTGCACATGCCTAAAAAAAACAGTCCTTCTTCAGGAGAGCTGTGTTAGCGCAGCAGACATTAGTGATTCAAACTTTGCCTCCTGATACGACTGAAGCCACACTTAAGGTAACCCGATATTTTTCAAACATTTCTGTTAGAATATGGCAGCAGCATCCTGTGAATGTCAGGTGATTACACAGAGAAGAACTATTCAGTGTATATGCATAAGACAGCAATGGAAAGGTTACCCAGGAACCTTAATGCTGACTTTTTTGTTAGCATTCAGTGTTCTGGTTTTCACGATATTTTAATTGTAATTATTATTTGTTGGTTTATTCCCCTCACCACCACCTTTCACATGATATCTATGTACTTGAAATTCTTACAGAAGCAAATTCACATTTGTATAGTGCTGACTACACCAAGCTCATAACGATCTTAACTGAAGGGACCGAGAGCTTATACAAATACATCTAACCACTACCTTTCTACCAAACTAACGCCACTTTTTATGTTTTCCCATGCAGATGATTTCTTATCATCAGGTGATAGGAGCGTTTAGTTTCTGCTTCACTCTGAGCTACATTACACACTATACAAAATGCCAGACTTGTCTTATCTGAAAGCACCTCACTGCTTTACTGAGATCACTTCCTGATCCATCACTACAGCAGCCTTGGTTCCCCTGTCTTCCAAACTCTGTTGCCAAAAGCCTAATTAATTCCATTTCAGAGAGTCATGTTATGTCTCTTCACCTCCCTAACCAGCTTCTAAAACACCACTGGAAGCCAGAATGTAAACCAATCTGGTCTTCAGCTTTCCCTCCCCACCAGCCTCCAGGCAACATATCAAAGGAAAACTTAAGCCCTGATGTCAGTAAACGCTTTCTCACCCTCTGCCTAGAGACACCCTCCAGTCCGAATAGTCAAGAAACAGATAGGAAAGAGCTTTGAAAGTACATGCACAGAGAAAAGCAGCCAACATCTCCCCCAGTACTGAGCAGACCCCTCAAATGATAGGATTACATAAATACAGAAAGAAAATAGAGATTTCAAACACCCACATTTATGATTTTTTGATTGCAGGAAAAATAGGTTTATTAGGCAGCATTCCCATCTCCCAGATAGAGTCAGTCTTCTACTGTCAGGATTGTTTCTCCATCACCAGTGATTTTTACTCCATGTTATAGATAGATTTTCTGTTTTACAGTGCTATAATCTCATCCACAAGTGTGAGAGTAGCAGATTGTGAAATGAACAACAATGGAAAAGTGAAGTGTCTCTTTCTCTACAGTTAACAGATAAACAAGATTTTGGCAGAAAAATCCTCTCATTTCCACTTTTGACAACCAGAGCAGGTGTAAAGCTTTCATCAAGTCACTAAAAAAAAATTTACTGTCTTAGTCACTAAAAATATTACTGACTTTATTTAGTGCAATATAGTCAACTTAAATATCATTGCTGCTACCACAGTATTAGTAGATAACACAAAGGTCCAAACTGAGGCACTTTAATACAGAAATGACTCTGAGCAGTGAAAGAAGAGGTATTTTTTGAGGTTTAAACGGCACTTTTTGTATAGAGGCACTTTATCCAAGTCTTTCATTACACATTACTAGAAAAGAGGTAACATCTAAACAACCTCTACAAAGTATAAGACTCGAAAAAGACTTCAGTACCGGCTGAAACATCTGCACATTTTTCAAGTGCTGCAAGCCTACAGCCTGGATGGTATTCCTTGTTACAAGGATCTGGTGCTGGATATGAAGGTTAGAAATGCTAAAGTTGACAAAAAAGCAGCAAAGGCATTCTGCTTGTTATTCCACCTTACTCTTAAAAATATTTTACTTTTCTGAGGCAATGAACTAGGACAGACATACAGTTACAAGGTCTCAATGGTCCTAGTAGAGTAGTACTGGTACTAGAAGCAACAGCATGATCATTGCAATTACCCTCCAGTGTGGCTGTTCTCTTTCAAGCTAAACTAAACTAGCTCAAGATAAATACTTTGAAAAGCACTGCTGAAATTACCTCTCCTGAGGAAACATTTCTTCCAAGTGGGAACACAACAGGAGCCCTCCTCATCTGCTCCAGTGCAAGTCCAGCACAAATCAGCCAGTTTTACACAGTGAACTAAGGTAATAGGCTGACTTCACCTTGAACTCATTAACTGATTTATCAGCTGTACTGTGTTAGTAGTAACCAGCCAAAGACAGGTGATAATAATCCACAGTCAGACATTCCCAGCACACAGCTTGGACATTTTCAGAATAAGGTGAAAAAAAATAATCTAAAAAGCAATAATCTTATCTATAAGACCATGCCTCTTTCTAAAATGCTGGATTTCCTATAAGGAAAAAAGACTTGGAGGGGAAATCGTAGAAAACAACTGAAAAGTAGAAAATAATTTTTCAATCATACTTTAAGGGGAGGTGAATTCGCAGTAGTAACTTGGCACACAATGTAAGTACTAAAATTAAGAAGTTAAACTGCCCTAAGTTTCAAGAGGGTAGTCCCCTATGTAGTCAAGGTGAGACACCTACTCTAGAATGTAACTCAGAGCATCAGAGGGTCCTTTCCCATTAGGCCTCCTGCAAAATCAGCTGGACAGTCTGTTAGGTGCTTAAATTAGGCTCTGAATACTCTCCTTTGAGTCCTAAACAAAGAGAGATCCATTCAAAATGTTCATCTCTAGATACACAAATCCAGGGTTGGTGGATTCACACCTACTTCTATCAAAAGATACTATCAACAAAACAGACAAAAGGTACTCTCAGGTTCTATAATAAATATATTTTGAGCAAGGAAAAAAAAGAAGTCTGCTAACAGAGAAAAGGAGAAAGCATCCCTCACAGCTTCTGCTCAGAAAGCAAAGGAAAGGACAAAAAAGATCCTAAGTTTAATATAAAAAATGACACACTAGTGAAATCAAAGATGTAATACAAAATTGACAAACCTGCACAATAAATCTATCCAAGGGAGAAGATGATTTCAAATTGTGGAGCAAGACTAGCAAGAATCATTGCTTCCTCCTGGGAAGATGACATGATGACCCAAGCAGAACAAACGAAACATTTCAAGTCTTGAAAGAACAAAGTCACAAGCAAAGCATAAGCAACCTCAAACTATTCTCACTTACAGGTTAAATGACTAGCAAAACCCAGGTCAGGAAGGGATTTTGAGATGACATCTAGCCTGTACCTCCTACCTAAGAAGCAGGATCAAGCACATCTAAACCATTCTGAATAAATCGCATCTCAACCATTTACTGCCATGTGGAATACACAGCTTTGATGAGGACTATCCTACCCTTTTTGCTACTGTTTAAGGTGAATTATAGGTTTGATTTTTACAGCCATTTTATAACAGCTAAAACTAGCATAGACATAATTATTCCTGCTGGAACAACAACAACAAACCCCAAAACAGCCAACACAAGCTATGTGCTATTATGCACGCAAACATGCATTTTCACCAGTGAAAACAACTTCTGCGCCAGCAGAGCTTACTGACACAGGAATACATGTGTAGCTACACTGCCTAACCTTTCCTAATATAGGCTGTAAGAAGTTACAGCCTACAATTATGGATAAAACCAGATCATGTTCAAACTGAGCTATTATTCTTTCACTGTAATAACTGAGTTTCCATGATAGACAAATAGAGAAGAAACTGCTTGAATACTCAGCAAAATGGGGGCCATAAAAATGCCAAAGAGTTATTAAATGGAACTGAAAGAAAAAAAAGCTTGGCCAAGCACTGAATGTATTTGTTATCTAATTACATTATTTCCACTGGGTTACTTTCATTTGATACTCTAAAAATAAACTACACATACAAGTGAATAAATACAAATGCAAGTGAACAAATCTCAGCAAGAGATACGACACAGTGCAAAACCAGGACGCATTGCTTTTGCTATACATTAAGCAAAGAAAAATGGCATGTTAGGCTGAATTATCTTTTTAGAGATGAGTGTATAGCCTTGATTATAGCTATCGCTGGTCCCCCCCTCGCATTTCGCCTCACCTTTCTCTCTGGCTTCAGTCCAAAAATGTAATAGAGTGGAACAAACTAATACAACTATAACACAGAACAAGCAGATGAAGAAAATTAAGTGAAGCACTTCTGATTTCAAAAACTAAAGTGAGAACAGTAAAACTAACAGGAAATAAACAGTGCAATCTTGACCAGTGAAGGAGTTCTGTGGGGGGTGTCATAAAACCTGTTTACAAATCTCATTTTAAAAATGGTAAATATTACACTGCTTTTTTACAGGATTTGCCATGTAGAAAGATAAATCTTTTATTGTGGCATGCATTTTAAGCATTTCTTCTTGTTTCATTTCACTTAAATGCCTATCAGTAAAATGCCCTTTGGCTTAAGATATATTCTCTCTGATACCCCTTAAACCCAAAAAGTGCTGAGAACTCTCAAATATGGGGAAGCAGAGCAAGCGTTACATTTAGCCATAGCACACCTAAATCAAAAATCTTAAAAATATTTGGTTTCTTACTGGTTTCTAGTTTTTGTACATTTCCTTGTAAAATTCTGTTGTTGGTCTTACTTTATTCTCTTTATTCTCTAGAAATTTATTCTTAGAGCTGATGTCTTTAGGAAGTATGAGCCAGAGAAATATATTCCTTCAGGTCTCAAACTCAGCAAGAATCATCATAAAACTTCACCTTTGCCTTCAACTCTGTAATACTTGGAGATGAATGCTCTGAATGTACTAAAAAAACCAGTTTTCCAACGTGAACGTTGCAAAATGACACAAGAGCTTTTTAATTAAAAATTTACTCTTCATTTCAAATAACTTAGATCCCATGTATTTTGGCCATTACTTACATTTCTTTTTCTTCTTCCATTTTACCACATAATCAACATCCTATAAGAAGCAACATACTTCTTTTTAAAAATAAACAAAATGCACCTCTGAACCGAGGATATGACAGATGGTATGTAACAGAAGCATGTTGCAAAAGTCTGTAAATAAGGCATTTTCCTTCACAAGCATTTCTCACCCAAAAGCTCCACCCACAAGGCTCATTAATTTTAGTTCTCTTTCCAAAGAGGTATTCGATTAAGAGCTGATTAAGAACTGATTCAATGGGTCACAGACACACCACCACCATTCAGTTTTCTGTCACATTAACATCTTGCCCAGGTAGGTCCCAGCCCTGTAAGGTCCTAAGGGAGTATCTTCAGAAGTGTTTAATATACTTGCAGCCTATGTCAGTAATAAGGGTACATTTCTGTCCACTTGCTGGTTTGCGGCTTTCAAGCGGAGAATTGTGAGATGGGTAGCTAATACCTGTCCCATACAACTTCCCAAACTAGAATAGTTTGAAATGTCTATTCTCCAGGCTGAACAATCCCATCTCTCTCAGCCTGTCTTCTTAGGAGACGTACTCCAGCCCTCTGATCGTCTTCGTGGACCTCCTCTGGAGTCGCTCAAGCAGTCAAAAGCACTTAAAACAATAGAAGTGTTCATCTTGAAACACCCATGCCAAAATGGGCCAAAATGAGGGGAGAGAGGATTTGGGATAGAGTTCAAACTAAATTGAACAGCATGAGAAACTTCCATTGTAAAGGCTCAAAGATGAACTTCTGGAGCAGCTATGAAGCTGTATCATGTAGTAAACGAAAGATTAGGTAGACTTACGCTGAGAGTAGACTATCTAATAAACCACATTAGATACTAAAGAAGAATCTCATTCAAGATGCTCTCTTTCAGGCCTGTATTCTGATTCTCACAATTAGGAACTCATTTCGCTTCAAAAAATCATCACACTCTGGGTTGTAGAGGATCTTTTCAAATGACACAGCTGGTCTCGGTGGTGTTCATAGTGGACATATACATACACATACACATCACAGATTGCTTCTGCACAATTGAAGCTAATGAGTGCTCTTGCGGCAGCCCAGCAGACATGCCAACTACTGAACAGACACTAGGAATGAACTTCCTTGCCCCAAATACAGTACAAGAACAAAAACCAAACTGGCAAGCCCAGGGGTGAGAGACCCAAGACTGAATGAAGACCCTGCAAAGTCAGACCCTGACAGCTGCAGAGACACAAGGAGAAGCATCTGCACCCCCTCCTGGTCCTGCTTAACGACGTGCAGAATGAAACATCTGAAAAGCTGAAGAAACATTTTAATATTCTAATACCGACTCCCAGCTGTCTTCAATTAGCATTCCTCTGCTTCAGATTAGTAATTCCATGCCATCTTATACCGAGGGACAAAACCCCACAGTGTTCCTTGTAAAAAACAAGCAAATCACAGTATTGCTAAACAGTAGAAGCTTATTTTCCTTTTACAGGTTAAGGAAACCAACACAAAGGTACATGTTCCTGGTTCCTCAACTATTCAAGCACTGTCAATATTAATAAAACAAGCAATTCATTTACACTGGAACACCTCCTGTACCAAGTCAGAATAAAGTTTCAGCGATTCGTTTCTCAGATACTACCCACCCCAAAGCAGTTCCCTGTGAAACACCTCAGCATTCACACAGCCAGCTGCAACAACAAGTGGAATTTGGTGGAATTCATCTGTGCGACTTTTTCACTTGCTGTGACAGATCAAGAAGGTTAGACAAGACAAGAATGGGGATCAAGCGATGGAGAAAGGATGCTGCAAATGCTGCTGTTAATTGTTAATCAAGCTTGCTCAGAAAAGATGACTGGAGGGAGCATTCTGACTTGAGGGCTTCTTTAGTTTTGTTTTCTCTCATTATTTTTGTGTTTTTAGAACATTCACATACTCATAACACGCTAGCAAGTGCAGCTAAACTGATCTAGAAAAACAGCAAGGACAGGGCACTAACATCGGGTATTTCAGGCAAAGTTATCCACAGAAAAAACTCTGAAAATATGGCTTTCTCCACTAGGGTTGTATGGCAGGATGATAGTCTCACTATGCAAGAATGAATATGTGTGTGTGTATAGATATATATTTTCATGTGTTTGTATGTATATATTATATATATATACACACACACAAACCCATATATACACTTTCTTTTAACAACTGAAAACATAGCCCTCAAGAGAACCAAGTGATCAACAAGCTAGCAAAATGCTCCAGAGAACAAATCAGGATTCAGTTTGAGTCACAAGTCCATTGATTTGCTCATTGGATAAAGCAAAGAAAGAACTACTACAGTTACTTGGTTATATTTTTCTGTCCATGTAATTCACCTGTTAAATTTGCACATTACCCTTCTTATTGTCTGTAAATAGTGCAGGAAGGAAGATTATCAACTAAATATGCTTTTGGTTTTGGGTTTGGTTTTGTTTTGTTTTTTAGTTTAGACAACAGCAAACAAGAGAAGCAGACGTGTTCCTTCTTCCTTCTCCTCCACTGCTACTACCCCCATAGGCCTACTAACAGTATTAAAACCCTAATGGGATCTGTGTTTACAAGATTTTGTTATACCTCTTATTTCCTCAACTAGAGTTACACAACTATCTGCATTCCATAACCATTTTGCAGCAGTGAAATTACACTGAGAATATTGTTACAGGGTAGGAAATGCAGAGACATATAAGACCACGTTGAAAGCAAAAAGAAGAATGGGGGAGAGGCCTAGATCAGCCCTGAGCCACAGAATGACATTTTTATGTAAAAACAGTTGAGAAGATGAATAAGCAACAGAACTTTTTCATTAGCGTTTACTGGATAAGACTGATGAGATTCATAGCCAAAACCCATTAAAAATACAAATCCCAGATGGGCAGATTACAGTCCAGAATTGGAAATCTCATGCTTAACTGACAAACTGCAGCAACTATTACTACAGAAATTCTGTTACAACCATCATAATAACATTTTAAGAACAGCTGGGGTTTTTAACTCCAATGCGAAAAAGGTTTATTTTATCACAGGACGGTGTCCAATTCATCCCCAAAGTCTCCACCACCTACAGCAAAAGCCGTACCACAGAGTCAAATTTTGGCTCAATGTGATTTCTGAAAATTCCTCAACACACATCACAAAGAGCTCATGCATGTTAAGTCCAAATATTTCATGGCTCAAACTCTCTTTTTGTTGCTGTATTTACATTTCTCTTCAAAACAAGGTAAGTTATATTATTTGGCTGACTATATACACATATCTCCAGACATTGTGACTTCTGACTCCAAGATTAAGACATTTTGGGAAGCAAGAATCAGCTTCTTCTATAAGGCAGACCTTAAAATACATCAAAATATATATAAAAAACCCCAAAAAACAGAAAAACAAACAAAAACCCACAAACAAACTCATTTTTTATTTGCACACAAGCCCTCTAGATTTGCAGAATACAACACTAAATTCTGGATTTGGAGTAGATGAGTGGTTCAGGTTTTTAAGTTTTCATGTGTCGGTAATATCAAACCTGTTCAGGCTGCGGTTCCCCTTCTGGTCATCTGAATATTAAAAAAAACCCAACCAAGCAACCAAACAAAAACCCCACATTTCTGACGAACCCATTTCATAACGGTTTTCTACAATCACTCTCTGCATGCGCACAAAACTAAAAAAACAATCACCCCAAAACCCACAACCAAAAATGAGCTGACTTAACTTTGCTCACCAGTGGAGAACTGGCATCACCATTGTGCTAAAGTCAAGCATAGTGACTGTATCCCAAAGATTTTGTTAAAGAATCTGAGCACTTAATAGAGGAGGGTTCCCACATACTCAGCTCAACTCCTACTGTTTCAATATTAGACTTTTAAAAAGTACTTCATCTTTATGTTATTATTTTCAAAGTTACAACTTTTAAATCATAAAGTGTTCCAGTATTATGCCAACTTCTGGTGACACTGCCTCAAGATTTCATAAGGCATAAAAATGCCCTACAAAGAGAAAGCTGGTGAGGCTTTATAATGTAAGCAATAACTGATCAGAGAACTAAAACTCAGAAGATGCATGATGTGTGCGTAAGGTCCAAGAGTCCTAACCCACTAAGAGTTTAAAACAGAACGAGTATGTCAAAAATCCCACAGCCATGTTTCAGCTTTCCCTAGAGTAATTCAACATTTCTTCCTGTTAGCAAAAACCTTTTAACAGTAGCAAAACCTTCTACTGATTCAGAAAGGCTTTCTTTGAGATGCTCTGGTTCCCAGTGTCCCTTCTTTTAGAACAAAAACAATGCTGAAACAAGTAAGCAGACAAAGATGAATAGTAGGGGTTCTTATGTTAGCCTGCACAGCGCTACTAATACATGCAGCATTTACTTTCCCTGAATTTCTAGAGATTTGTGGAGAAATGGTTCCATATATATTGATACACATATCCATATGTACACACATAGATATACTTATCTTCTCAATACACTTTCTTGGAGCAGCTGCTTGCTTCTGCCCCTCCCAACTTCATTTGCAGTTTCCTGTGTCAGCAAGAGCACTTCAGAGGCAAAACATCTGACAGAATCCTCTCTTCAGAGCAGCACGAGATGTTAATAAGAAAAATAACTACCCCTGTCGTGTTATTCCTCCTTTCACCACTGGTAAACGTGACTAAAGAGTTTCAATGTGCCCAAGCAAATTTTAATTGCCAAGCAGATAACCTGCTGTGTAATCATCCCTCAAAGGTCCTCTTGCAATTAGTAGACAGAGGAAGAGCTACGCACCTGAAAATTTTTTCTGCTGCCTGAAGCACAGACTTCCCTTCTTTCCTTACAAACTTGTCTTCCTTATGTCCTTCAAGCAGCATAGCTACAATACTCTTACTATATTAGAAACCAGATTTCTAGGGAAAAACAAACCAACCAACCAACACACACCTGAATCAAGTCTTCAGAAGTTCAGGACAAGGCAAAGGTGGAGAGCTACAAGTTACATTTTGTAACCAAAAAGATGTTTGATGGGGGAGGAGATGAAAATAGAGATAAAACCAAAATCCCTCATTGGGTTTCATGACTCCAGGGCAGAAACACCAGCATATTATCACTAAACTCGAATTCCTAAGATCCTAGTTGTTCTGCCTCACTGTCCACATCAGATTTCGTTGCAAATGCATACAGTGTACCTACAGAAAACATCCACTCTGCAAATGTCAGAACCTCTCAAACACAAGTCTAATCCACATCAGAAAAGTGTATTCTCCATTTAACTCTATTGCTTCTCATATGCAATAACTGTGAAAAATCATCTGCACAGGGATGTGCTGATGAAACTGGAGTATTTGATGTTATGTTTATGTCTTATGCCAGATGAGATCTATTTGTCTCTTCATAAGCTCTGCATCTCAAGAGCAAAATGTCAGTAATCTCTTTTCTCAACTCTCGCCCACTCTAACATGATTGAGATCCCAAAACTGCAATACCAGCATTAGGCAGGCAATGCAGCATTCACATCTAAACAACCTCATCTGGAAATCCAGACAAGAAAATTCTCAGTCCACACACCCTTCCATTTGCCTCCCTAAAACCAGAATTGGTATCAAAAAAAGAGCAGCCTGGGCAAGCAACCGACAGCTGTTAGAAATCCTAAAATGAACAGCAGATTTTTGTAAAGCAAGACAGACAGTGCTACAAAACACTGTATTCATGCCAGCGCTGGCCAAGGTTTCATGACAAGTCGGGCATTCAGAATAACTCTACAGCTGATGAAGCAGATCAGCTTCAGGCAAGTAATTTCCCCTGCACTGTTACTGCTCACTCTCTCACCCCATGCAGAAAGCATACTGCATAACCGGGATTGTGCATTCAGAGCACAGACATCAAACAGCTCCCGTTTCCTGAAAGCAGGGCTCAGCACTACCAGTTATCCCCACCTCTGCTCCATGCAAGGTATTTTAAAAACTCAGAATTCAAAACCATCTCCATTGGCCTACAGCAGAAAAACAAGCTACAAAGACCAACAGGGACCAGATACTTTTCTGAATGTAGACGATGGAACAGAAACACAAATCAAAAGGTCAGACTGCATCACAGCTGAGGAGCAATCTCTATCAAGAAGTATTGGTATGTTTTGAGACACTGAAAGGAAGTCATACAAAACACCATGCAACCTCAACTATTTTAATGTGCTGCTCTCTACCATTAGTATCCATCTTTAAGCATTACATGCAAAATTAATCTCTAACCAGCTTTTTTCCTGTGTCTAAATCCCAGAGCAGCATCACTTGGCCTCCAAACAAATGCACTGGCAAACACTGCATTGCTGATCATATCAGAATGAGATCAGGCCAATTTCGTTGGTGCTGATTGGAAAGTTATTTCACCTCTAGGGTGAAAAAAAAAAAGAATTAAACATCTGTTAGAAACTAAAAGAAGTACCACCTCTAAATATCACCAAAAAATCACAGGAAAATCTGTTTCATAGACAGGAGTCATATAAGAAGTTAAGATATCTAAATGCTTTGGAAAATAACCTTATCTGACTCCTCTTTTTATCTCCTTTGGTTTTGTAAAAACCTCCCAAGTCTAACCCCAGGTCTATGGCTTTATGGAAGATAAACTGGGAACTGCGGTTGTTTAGTCTGGAGAAGAGAAGGCTCAGGGGAGACCAGGGCGGGACATTATTGCTCTCTACAACTACCTGAAAGGAGGATGGGGGGAGGAGGTGGCTGATCTCTTCTCCCAAGTAACAAGTGACAGGACAAGGGGAAACGGCCTCAAGCTGCACCAGGGGAGGTTTAGATTGGAGATTAGGAACAATTCCTTCCCCAAAGGCTGGTCAGGCATTGGAACAGGCTGCCCAGGGAACTGGTGGAGTCACTGTCCCTGGAAGTGTTCAAAAACCACGTAGATGAGACCCTTAGTGACATGGTTTAGTGGTGGACTTGGCAGTCCTGGGGTAACGGTTGGACTTGATGACCTTAAAGGTCTTTTCCAACCTAGTTGATTCTATGATTCTATGATTTTGAATTATCTTCAATTTCCCTTGCATCACCTATAGAGAAAACAAAAGGGGAGAAACAAAACCGGGTACCAAGGAATATATGAAGCAAGCAGGCAGCTACAGAATTTTTACAGAGGAGGAATTAATTACAAGCATGTCCATCATGCCCTTGTTGCTCATGACTAGCCAGGAAAAACTAACTCCCTGTCCTTGAGAAGGATAAGCAGCTTAGCTGACCCCACGCACTACCTCTTTAAATGAAATCAAGTAGTCTGTGAAAATTTCCAAAGGCATTCTGGGTCAAATACAACTAACTTCTCTATGTCGGACCACATTCTCTTTGAGCCATGCACAAAAGTTACATGCAAGTGTAAGTTACCACTATTTTCACCTGGAGCTCTAGTAAACAAACTTGCAGCTGCATTTCTCTGTTTCTCCCATCTCAAAACTGAGTGACCTAAATATGAGGTAGAAAATGGAATAATATGCAGCAGGAACTGCAGCTCAAGAAAATCACTAAATAATGGCTTAGAGATTTCACAAAGGTACTACATTCTCTGAAAAAGCTGTCATTTCATTTTTACACATGCCAATTTCATACTAACCCACCAGCAGGACTACTGTGAAACTTAAATGTCAAATACCTACCCATAAGTTTTACATCATCTTAGGCACTCAAGCCATCACCAAGCTATCCAAATAGACTCTAACATGGATTAACAAGGATTCGTACTGGTACACTCTCCGCAGGATGAAGACAGATGCAAATCAACCAGGTAAGAATTCCAGTATAGAGATATTAAAAGAAAAGGAAAAGATTAAATGTAAGCCTTGAGAATCACAATTTGTGCACGCAAATGTGAGTATATACTGAGAATAGTAAACCTGAAGTCCTATAAGGTCCAGAAACAAGACGCGGACAGATTCCATAAGGTCATACAATCCTCAACACTCACACGTTCACCAAGCTTTTCTGTACTTCAGGGTAGAATCTTGTCACATACATTGACAAGATGCCAGTAAGAACGGCTCGGCTGCACGTAGGCATTATTTTAATGAACATATCTAAAAAAAGAATCCAGATGGTAACTCGACTACATTCACCTTAAGGCTGCCTCACTTCTTTAGTTCTATCTGGGGAGACATGCTCAAAGCAGCATCTTTAAGAGCTCTCAAGCCTAATGAACAAAAAAGCTGCAATTAACTTTTTCCACTAGGTTATCTGGAAAAACAATAAAACAAAAAATCCACACCAACTGGATTTTAAAACATTGACATTTTCATTTTCAGATCTCCACCAATGAATTACTCATGTTTACCAGTATTTCTGGACGGCAAAGAATGACAATCATCTGCTTAAATTTTTCATCTCTCTGAAGAGAGGAGGAAGCCAGAATTGGTGGCCCGGGTGTTCACCTGCCCACTGCTTCAATGAGTTGCCTCTGAAGTGTCCTAACCTGAGAGGAAAAAGTACAGCTGGATGCCTTCCAGTAAAGACTCTCACTGCTTGTGGACCACTTCTGGGTAATAATTCTTTTATCGCACTACCTATTTATCTTTGTAAAAAACATGGACTTCTTTTTCTGTATTTGTTTGGGTCTCTGACCTCCCTCTTATTCATTTTCTGAAGTCTATTCTCCCCTTCAGCATCCAGCTTTTCTCCCACGAAGGGACAGGATTTCTTCCGAGGATGGATTTTTTCTTTCACCCTTCATCTTATCCATTTATGCTTTCCCTTTCTTCTATATGCCAATCTTTATCCCATATGAAAAAGGAGCTTGAAAGCTCTACTATATGTTTCACAGCCACAAACTAAACCTAGCAGACAAAAGAAAGGCATAAAAGTCAGAGACACCAAGAAATAACACTGAGGTCCTGCTACTTGCAGCAGCTGAATGAGGATGTTAAGAATTTGTTTAAAAGACACTACACTCCTGCCGCCTTTTCAGGACTCCCTTTCTATAGAAAAGGAATCTCTTAACTTCCAATTTTTTTTTCAGTGCTAACCACACACCAGTAGAGATTTAGGTAAATACAGAAAAATCAACACACAGATTTTCCACTTCCATACATCTTAAATGTGTTCAACTTTCTCCTAATTGACACTGGTAAAACCTGACATTTTCTTCTTTCTTAGATTTTTGTCGCAGCAATCTAGAAACACTAATAGTGATTCATAATAGAAACAATATTTTATTAAAACCAGATACTTTTTCACAGCATTTCTCAAAATACACATTTCCAGAAGATTTTAAGTAATAGGTACATTATAGCCTGACAGAGCTCCTTTCTTTCATTCCTTTCAAAGACAGTATGTTTCCAGCTGTATGAAAGTAAATAGATGAACTAAACATAATCAAAACAGCAGTTTCCACAAGCCTTGCCCGTAACATTTGAAGCACCATCAAGAAATGTGCTCAAAGACGTAATTTTCTGTATTTTCTGTTAAAAATGCTACCCAATGATCCACCGCCTTGCCAGAACGTTACCCATTCTACAGGCAAAGAAACAAAGAAGAAAGGATGCATCGAACCACATGCAAATCAGAGGAAGTATGCGAATCTTCTGGCTGGTAACCCTACACTTATTGCTTGAGACTACACAGATTCAGAAAACGTAACTCAGAAATGTGTGATACGGTATTTTGAAATTAGAACCAGCATTTTAAATATTTTGCATATTGTGTATCACTGCTCTTTAAGAAAAAATTAGTGGTTTAGCTAGTTGACATATATATGCTTTGAATTTTACATTTGGAGGGTTTGTAAGGGTGTCACAAAACAGGAGGAGAGAGGAAAGGCATTAATACAGATAAAACACATTAAAATAAAGTTGAAAAAATAACTTCTAGCTACGAGGCTATTTTAAATTACTCTTACAATGGCTTTACGGTCCTACAGTTAGAGAGATGGCAGAAAAAAGTTGGCGGTCTAAAAAAAGCAATGAAATCTTAAAGGCAATCTTGCACTTTAAGAGCTAAAGACTAAACTGGTTTTGACTCTTTGGAAGTGTTACTTAAAAACACAAAAATAAACAAACAGATTCCCCAAATTAATTATAGATATTCTAAATAGCCGAACATTTACTCCAGAAGTTCATTAAAGTATGTAAAACGACTTCTGAAGCCGTACATTCCTTTCTTCCTCTGGAACACAGTACTGTATGGTAACTCCAACACCAGACACTTAAGAGGAGATAGTCTCTGCTCCCAGTTTTATAACTGGCAGAAGAGATGCTGTCCAAATCACTGATGTCCATTTCTGTACACTATTTAAAAAAACCTAGACGCCATAACCAAGTAGTCTCATAAACTGGGCTACACAAAAAGCAACTTTCCATAGGAAAAAAAAAAGAGGGAGATAAAGAAAGGAATAGGAAACAAAGGAAGAGCATCATCTGGAGTCTAGAATTAAACCTGAATCTTTATCCTTGCTTCCCCAGAAGTAAACATGCCATAGAAAATCACCCCTGTACCTTCGGTCAGCCTGAAATTCAAACAGAGCATCTGTGATCTCTGGTCATTCGGCAACACAGGGATCTATCTACTCAAGGTAAAAGGAAGGAGAAAACAAACACAAAAAGAAAAATCCATGGAAGCCAGGAAGAAAGATGAGACAGGAGAAAATGAGACATTTGCAAAGATGAGACTTCAAAATAGAATGTGCAACAGTTCTTGTGAGGGGAAGAGAAGCTTATCTAAAGGAAAAGGCCAGAAGACCACAAGAGAGTTAAAACTGGATTGGTCACTTAAAATCTCAGCAGTAAAAAAGAACCTTTTCCTGATAGCTTTTTCACATGGTTTCTCCAGTACCCATTTCTGAAGAGAGGGGTTCACACGTTCAATTATCTCAGAAAGGCACGGGAAAATGCAAATGAAGAGACAACTGCGTGAGAGTCATTCAACTTGTCATTCTTCCAAAAGACAAAGGCATTAATGCATTGTGAAACCATCTTTTTGTTTAGCAGAAACTTCTAGACAGCTTCAAAATCTCCATCCTGGCTCTGAAGCAGAGTATTTAATTATGTCAATCAGCCTTGATAAATGACTGTCTCTAGCGCTGCTCTGTGGTGTCTTCCATTCTAATGAATCAATGTCCCCTTTGCACTTTGTATTACAACCCAGCAAGTCCCCTTCTCAACTTGAACTTTTGCCTCTATTACACAGCAAGTCCACATCACCAGCCACTATGGAACAGAGTACAAAAATAGGTGAAATTCATTTACTAGCAAGAGAAAATATAGAGAAAGCGATCTTCTTCTAGCAGCTAAGCCTTTGTTTTCACATTACCTTTACTCTTTGGACACCTGATCTCTGCTTATTTCATAAGCATTTGCGGTATCTTCCCACCAACATTTATATTTTTAACATTCTGTCACTTCTATAAAGAAACTCATTAGGGAGCTACACTTTTGCTCAACAGTTACTGTTTTGGGGTTTTAATGTTATTAGTGAACTTGGATACAAAAGATATATTTGGGCTAAACCATATTTTTCATGTGTTGTGCTAAACTAAAAAGAACCACAACAAACAACATAGAAGTGTGAGTTGGTTGCATAATCTCCCTCTTGATACCAGAGGCACAAATAAAGTAGGAAAAAACCCAACAACCAGTTGGGTTAACATTATAATACACATTATAATACACAGTAATAGTAACTAAACAGCAGCGAACTAGAGAGTCTTCATTTCCAAGTTCTCCACTCGAGGAGTGGGCACGCTTTGGATGGTAACAACTTTCTTCTCTGAAAAGAGCAAGAGTCTGAAGGGCACAGTATGAATTCGAAAGAGACTACATGTTTCTCCTGCTGTGTTCTTGAGCAACGGTTAACTCCAGATTATTTGTTACTGGCAATCCTGAGGAAGAAGTGTTGCTCTCTAAGCCACTTACTCTTTGTCTGTATAAATTAATGAAAATCAGTCACTGTCATTTTACCAGTGTAGACACTGCTCAGACTTTGATCGGGTTGTCTTTCTAAACTGATCATATCCTCACCTCAGGCTCTGTCTATTCTCTGCCAGTGATTCCCTCTCTGCAGCTTCTACTTTTGAGGCACTCTGCCCAGAACTTAACATTGTGGGCACTCCTAACAGTTTGGAAGAACATAAACTGTCTGGGGCTGGATAATGGGAATGTTTTCTAGGAGATCACTGCCTGTATCGGTTCTTAGTTAAGTTAGAGGGGATTTTGCAATACAGTACACAATGGCTCAAGCTTACAGTAGAGGGAAAAAATTAAGCCTTTTCACTAGCTGCCTATTGAAAACAGTTCCAACACCACCCATCAGCATGCTTCCAGCAGAAGCTGGTGTGAATGAACAAATACAAACTGAGCAAAAATATTGTGATCATAGTATTTAGCAATCCTACAGTATTTATGGCAACTTCTGAAGTGTTTGGTAAACATTTGTGCTTCAGAAACTGTGAAATAGAAAGGACTAAGGGTGAGAAAGAGCTCAGAAGCTTTCAAGAAGAAACAAAGCCACAGTGGGTTTAGAGAGATAAGAGTAAATGTTCAAGTACACTCATTAAGACTCCTGTTAGAAAAATCTTTATGTGAAGATAATTGGTAACAAAACCACTAGACTTACTTCGATTGCCAATGAAAAATACAACTGTTTTAAAAAGTGAGAAGGGAAATGAGAGGATCATAATGGCTCTCAGAATGGTTTCTGGGAACAAAAAGACTGTCCAGAAAAGCAGAGAAAAGGCAAGTGAGTATATTCATTGGTAGAAAGGTAACAAATTGGTGGAACATAGTTTGATATGGAAGAAAGTTTGCTGGAGCCACAAACCAACTCCGGCAACTAGACGGTTCTGAATACACTGCAAAGATAGAGTTCTCCAAAACATCCATTCACCTTAACTTCAAAGCTGAATCCCCTGGCTGCCTGGCTGAAAGCTTCTAATCAACGATGTGTACAGGCGATGGCCAAACTTCAGTTACAAGCAATATCTCATTCAAAATGAAAACACACACAAGGGGTAAAAGCAAGCAAACATGGCAGTCTAATTAGAGAACAAGTCATTCTGAAAATAAACATCCAAAATTATGACAGGACTCTCGGTATTCCCAAAATTGACATGCTTTGTTTAAGTTCCCCCTGGGATGTCAGTACAGGTGAATCAGTGGAGACGGGAGCAGTTTCAAAATCTAAGGGCATCCATAGAGTGAGGACAATGCCTTCCTCCTGCACATCAGCAATTCAACATTCGAAAACTCCTTTTTAGAAAGCAATATAAGAGGACTTCATCATAGTGAAAATTAAATAAGGGAAAATCAACCAGTTACATTCCTATTTTTCTTCTGTAATAACTCAAGATACGTAGTTTTATAAAGAATTCTATTCCAATGATGACATTAGAGAAACTCAGACATTTTTTTCCACCTTCACTCATCTTTCTAGCAAGTTGATGGGGTGACCAAGAAGCAAGTGATTAACTCAACTTTTTGGTGACCCTCTGCAGTGAATACTCTGCGTATTTGCAACAACCTACCCCAAGCCTTAGTGTTAAATTTACAGTAAGCATAATCATAATATCAGAAATAACCAAGACAAAAAGTTGCAAAAAGTAAGAAAGCCGTAACTGGGAAAGCAGGAGGGGGTAGTTTGTTTGCTTAAGAAGAGGACTCCCTAGCCAATAGCACTTCCATCAGTCTCAGGGGGATTCCCTTGGAACTAATTAACAGAGAGCTGGACGTTCACAAGAACAAACTGAAAACAACTGAAGAAGCTAGAAATCCTTTCTATTACATAACTTGTCTGGCTGATTCCAAATGAAAACACAGGCTGAGCTCCAAACTGGAGGAAAAGGCTAACAGAATATAGTTCCTCTTGTTTTCCCTTAGCATTTAACACCAAAAAACTCTGTGTCTAACCTCATTTTTTGTTTGCATAGGCAACTACATCACAGGCCACTGCAAACTGGTAAACTGGAAATAAAAATACACAGCTCAGTTCAGAACGATCACATTTCAGAAGACTCACTACAACTGACAACCTCAGGATCCAGCAAGTTCTCAATACAAACTGTTTTTCTTACTACAAAAACGCTGTCAAAAAGAGGTGTTAAAAGTAATTAAATTGGTTCAGGAGATCCGAAATCCAAGGACACCCCAGATGATGACAGATCCTCCATCAGACCAGACTTGCTGGCCACAAATGCACTGCATACAGTGAAGTCCCTGCGAGTGCTCCATGTTGGTAATATCGTATGTGACTTCATCGAGTGGATAAATAATTATTTAGGCAGCAAATCCATGTCCACATACTTCTCCAAATAAGTCTGAGCACAGCCTGGGAATGCCAGCAAACGCCTTAAAGCAGGCAACAGTATCCTTTCAGAATGTCTCCCTTGTTAAAAAAAACAAACTTTCATACAAGGGAATGAAGTCTCTCTACAGAAAAAGCCTAAGAAATACGAACCAAGTACGAGCACACTTGCCTACACATGTTTGCAGAACCTGGAACAGCAACATCTCAATGTGGCGTAAATAATAACAATTATCACAACAATAATGTCAGCTATTATGTTTCTTGTGTCAGGGAAGAGACTGAGGATTACAAATACACACGATCTACTGAAGCGATTTTTTCATTTTAATGCAACAAGTAGATGACAGCAGAGACAGAAAAACTGCGGCCTGCTTTTAATTTGGTCAAGAGAGCTAAAGGAAGTAGGCCAAGGCCCAGAAAAACACACAATCATACACTGAACCAGCAAAGAACAGTTGGCTAAAAGCATCGCAAAGTTGAACAAAGCCAATCACCTTTTCAAACATCAGTCGTATGTAGGCTACAGACTTGTACATCTGTACAAACCGCTTTCGTACATGTCTGCCAAACTAGGGATGTCTTTATATTCACAGCAGTATGTTTTCAAAACTTCGGCTTCTTTCCAGCAAGTTAACATGCAACAAGATTTAAAGCAAAACATGAGTTTATATGCTTTCCCTTGTGTCCAGTGTGTATCTCTACATCTCAGGATTCATAGCTTTAGAAAGCACAATGCCAACAGTGATCCCTTTCTTTACACCAACAGTGTGTTCCATACGAAACCCGACGTGTCCCGGCAGCAGGATCCAAGAGAGCTATCCAACTTGGACATGCAGTCAGCATTTCTCTTACTCTCCCTTGTTTTGTGTTGGGTTTTGTTTTGTTTTTTTGAAGCTTCCATCCTACCCTCAACTCCAACCCTGACTAGACAAGAGCCAGGCGCTCACATACCTTGGACTAGGGACAGTTTCAAATGTATCACAAATTTAGAACTTAAGCTGCTCTGGAAAGCCTATGGGTAAAGCAAAGTGTACTTTCTGGTCCTAATCCAGTGACAAGTGAACATTTGTCCACAGCATAACATGGCTAGATTTCAGCACAATTCAATATAAATTGCATTCGCTGCTCATTTAGAGAACATTCAGAAGAGAATGAAGTTTTGCAGCTCCAGACAGGGAGATATTAATGAGGCAGGTGATGGTCACAAAGGCCAGCAACAACATGAAAAGCACTGACACCGGGTTGAGAGAAAAGAAAGGAGATAGAAGGAAGAATAGAAAGGGCTTGTGTAATTCCTGTTAACTGTATGTCTGGGCTCCTCTTGTTATGAACACCACTTGAATTCTAGGGTCAAGATGCATCAGGATAAGAGAGGAATTTTGTTTCATAAAGAAAAAAAAAATCAAGCAACGCGTTAGTAGCTACATGATAATTTTAAATAATTCTAATTGCTTATTTTCCTGTCTGCTATCAAACTACTATCCAAAAAAAGGAAATACAACAACTCTTGAAGCAGACACGCTGTAGTTTGCTGACTTCTTTGTGACGGTCTTAAGGCTCCCTTGTCTACCACTGCAAAAAGAAGTTTGCTTATTTACTAGAAATAAACGTACAGAAACTGACAAGGAAAACAGACTGCTCTATATAATGATGGCTTACATGCCTCTACAGGAGTGGTTTTATAGCAGTTCCAAAAATCCCTGTGAAACCTTACTGTATTTCAATCAAAGCCAGTGGGAACCTACGTGTCATTATTCCCAGCCAAGTCCGCAGTTCGCTTATAGAAAACTGTTTTCAGGTTTCCAAGAGCAAGCCCACAGAATCTACTCAGAACAGCAGCACTACGATACTACAGAGCGCATGCAGGTGAAAACTCACCCGAAAGACAGCTTTGTCCTAAGATCCCTGGTAAATTTTCAGTTTCAGGCTTTGGTCGAAAATTATCCTGACAGCGATCCTACCTGTCACTTCTCTTTGCGGCTTTGCCACTCCGTCTGCAGACCTCCTCACCTACCACCCCCCCTTGCCCCACAACTTCCACGCGTCCAAATCGCATCCCAATGAAAACGGGTGACCTCACCTTTCATTTTGACAGTGGGAGAATTGGGTCCTGCCGATTGCTTCCTCCATCCTCTCCAGTTCTGGCAAAGGCTTTCCGCCTCAGAGATAAAGGAACAAAGAGAGTCTTCTTCAAAGCGATCAGAGTCTTCAAATGAAAACCTCTCCCCGTCCTCCCACTCCGCAAACATGAGTTCCATCACATCCAACAGGCGACGCGGGGGAAAAGAAGAAAGACAGCAACAGCGCTGCTCACTCCGAGCAGGTGGATGGGCTTGAGGGCTCCCGCAGTTCTTACAACCTCAACTTCGATTCCATCCCCATACTGACAGAGCCAGCGCTATCTGAGGTGAGCGAAGCAGGAAATCAACTAAGGGGAAGCTCGTAAAAATCCCGGAGAGAAAAAAAAAAAAGAAAAACTGAAAAAAACAAGTTCTTTCAAAAGTTAGAAAGAAAAAAAAAATAAAAATGTTTCTGTCCACAAGATGTACTCGAGGCGCACGGGGGTGCTCAGTCTACGGGAGCTGCCCCGGGCGGGACAGGTGCTTGCCGGGCACACGGAAGGGTGAAGGCTTCCGACGGCCCCGGCGCTGGAAGACAAGAGAAAGGACCGGTTTCCTTCTCCGGGACTGCCGCCCGGGTGAAACCGGTATCTGTGCGCAGGGCCGGGTCTCCCTGAGGTTGTGCTTTTCTCACTCTCGGTGCAGGAACCGGAGGCAGGGCGGGCAGGGGCAGCGGGGCGGGGGGGGGGGGGGGACGGGCGGACAACTTCCCTCCCGGCTCGCGGAGGCTTAAGAACGGCCCGGCAGGGCCGGGGCACCCGCGTCAGGGGGGCGGCGCGACCTCCCGGCGGCTCGTCACCGGTGCCAGCGGGCGGCGGGCAGCGGCTCCGGCCTCATGGGGGCGCGGGCGGCGGCAGGCGGGGAAAGCCCGGCTCTGGTCGCTGGCGGGTGTAGGGGCGGGGGGGCAGCGGGCAGCCTGTCGCCGCCGCTGCCGCCGCTCCCGTCGCGGTTGCGCCCCCCGCGGGTCTATGCGCCCATGGCCAGCGGGGCCCCGCGCTCGGACGCCCCCCCGTGCCCGGCCCGACGGCGGCTCGCTGTCCTGGCGCGACGGCGACGGCGGCGGCGGCAGCGGCGGCGGTGGCGGGTCCCTGCCCGGCGCGGGCACCAAGATGGCTCCGCGCTTCCCAGCTTCACCTGCGCCACCCCCCCCCTCCAGCTGAGCCCGGCTTCCGCCGCCGAGCTTCCGGCTTCCTATGCCAGGCGCCGGCGGGCGCGCAGGGCATGTCGGGCACGGTGAGGGGCGACGGAGCGGTGCGGCTCCGGGAGGACCGGACGCCGGTTCCCGGACCCGGGAGGGACGAGCCGAGGTCCTCCGTCCGGCGCGGAGCTGAGCCTCGGCTCGTCCCTCCCGGGTCAGCGAGGAAGGGAAGAGCAGAGGGGAGCGGCTGTGGTGCTCGCCGTAACAAGCGGGTGCACCCGGGGCGAGGCTGGAGCGGCGGGGTTCCCCTTTGAAAGGGCTGCAGTGAAACAAAAGCTGGTCTGTTGTGGCTGCGCGAAGCGCCCGGGGCAGCGGGGAGCAGGAGTTGTGGTAACGTGTGGGAATGCACCCCGGAATATGCCGCAAATAAGTTGTGGGATGTGGAACAAAAAACGCTGCTGGGATCATCTGGTCGAGATGAAAGGAATACTGAACTTCACGGAAGCGTTTAAAAATAACGGGAAAGCGCACAAAGGAGATAAACCATGAGGAGAGTATGGCTCTTACAAGAATAAGCCGTGCTCAGAAACGCCGCTCAAGCCGCAATGATCCCTTTCCTCAGGCCAAAAAAGCCCCTCCAACAGAGGCCAGGGGAAGGAGGCAGGAGCCTCAACAGCTCCAACATGAAAACCAGAAAGTAACTCACACGTCAGTCTCATAAGGAGTTGCATAGGTTGGGTAAGGGTTTCATACCCTGCACACTCTGAAAGCAGGAGGGGTGGTGGGTTTTGAGTTTTTTCTGTAATTTGTTTTGGAGATGTAGTTTGATGCTTCACTGGGAGAGTAGACCGGGAAAATACCACGTAGTAAGCTTTCTCTGTGAGTCGAGTAAGCGTCAGCCGAACAGCAGCTCCCTTCCCAGCTGGACAGAGGAAATGTAGCAAATTATGGGGAAAAAATAAAAACGGAAATTAAAAATTAAAAAAGAAGAGCTAGGAGAAAAAAGAACAATGTACTAAAAGATAGTAATGACCTGAGGGTGCTCGTAGTGAGCCTTAGGAGATGCCCATGGACCTCAAAGGAAGCTTCCTCCGTGGCTTGTTCTTAGATCTGTAATGCTCACCAGTTTAAAGTCTTGAACACAAAGATGCGTTACTAAAATGTCCAGCAACAGTAAGAGGTATGTTTACTTGTGTATATGTCCGATCCTCCAGTGCCTCCTAGTGTAATGCAACTTCTGGGAAGGGCCAGGACTGTGAGCAAAGGCAGGCAGTGGCTTTCCTATCAGTAAAGAAAAAGGGAGAGTCTGCAGCGCTCAGATCTCTCTCCCAGACTTCACCTGACAATGCGTTGCTTCTCCGAAGCTACTGTTCTAAAAATACTTTGACAATTCCTTTCAGGGATCCTCTTGAGGAGAAATCTGAGGTAATAGTCAGGTGCACAAGAAAAGTATTCACTTCATGTCTTTTTACATCAAGAAGTAAGTTTTAGCCAACTAAACTCTCACAACATTGATAGGCTCACTGTGCTTTTTTCTCAGAAGTTTTTGCCATCAGGCTACCTGTACATATTTTCATTCACAGGAAGAGTTCATTTATACTTGTGCACACGTATATATGGCAAGGCTTGACACCTGATGGGTGATACTATCTTTAATGGTCTGTTACACAAAAATATATGTATCAAAGGCTATTAAATCAAATTGGGATCTCTGAAATTCAGAGGCTCTTCCTTGGTGAAAACAGAATTGTCTAGAACCCGTTTTTCAGCTAGCAAGGAATACTATTAATTAACAATAGTTGTTGTAATTACTCTGTGAGCTAATGACACACAGTCAGGCAATTAGGTAATTACTGTGCTCAGTCCCTTTCTTCAGCATGCGGGGTCAGAGAGTGATACTTAGCGCAGCCTGGGGATTTAGAGCTTCAAGTAGAATAAAATGCTTTGCCTTTAGTTCTACAAAGTCAGATTGTTTAGACCTTGGTTCCACAAAAGATGACAGGGACAGGATGCTTGATATCCTCAAAGCCACCAATGCTGAGCTCGTGCGAAGTTACTCTACTGATGATAGAAGGTTCTCCACAGATGTTTGAAGGAGGATCTTCATCAGTGTAACGCTAGCTGGCACCACACCGTTCTCCACACTTGGTGCTTCTCTGCCTAGCCCATGGGTTCTTCTCTTTCTTTTTCCTGTTGTCAGTGATCTGAGGTTTGGGAATATCACTTCTGTTTTTTCAGGTAGATTTAATCCTAGTACCCTCTTACCTGTGAATCCACCAGGCTTGGAGTTTTGTTAACCGTCTGCCAAGTTATTTGCATTAAGTCTATCTCAAAATGCAGCGTAATACCTAACAAACTAAAAGTTTGACCTTTGGCTAATCCAACAGAAAAGTTGTCCTGCGCTGATGCTTGACTGGATCAAATTTGTACTGCCAAGTGACCTGTTAGTGCACAGCACCAGCAGTAATTCGAGAGAGAGACACACCTGCCAGATAATGGGAATTCTGGCAGGTTATATCAATAGCAGTCTGAATCAAGGGCATTGCAGAGAATCTCTGCTGCATGAGAAAGCAGAGATACATGAAGGTATCATAACACTTCATAGAGTTTTGCATGAAAGAAGGATTTTGCCTGCAGGAAGAGTGTTTCCCTGGTGAGGAAAGAAATGTTTAGAAGATTGTAAGAGTCTAAAAGCATAATAATAAAAAATAAATAAAAACACAGCTGACATTTTGAAGTGCATTTTTGATGGGGGAAAAAAAGAAGAAAGAAGAGCAGAATGAGAAACTAAACACATTGTGTCCAAGGAATGAAGAAGTACCTACAGGTGAGATTCTGCACCCTGACCTAGATGTTGTGGTACTTGAAATGGCATAAATGGGCAGGCAAATATGGTGATGGCATAAGCCTGGTGCTACTCACTGCTGTCATTTATCAATATTATGTGCAACTCAGCACTGTTAGCTTTTACCAGAATCCAGCAGAGAATACATATTACATCAGGAAGGGGCAGAGGAGAGGAGGAATAGTAGATTTACTAATGTGACATGCTTCAAATTATAAGGCATCTTCAGGGTCTGTTTAACTGCATTGAATTGGAGCAATCCACGTTCCCACTCCTTCCAGCTTCAGGATACCACAAGTTGCAGAAACTTCCAAAGAAATCTGGCTTTCGCTTTCTTGGGCACCAGAGTCTGAAAGCATGGAAGAGGTGCTGAAAGTAATGAGGCAAGCGAAGCAGGGTGAACGTTTGCATTTCTATCTATCTTAAAATGCATTTCGAGAGACTGAAAAAATGTGTCTTCTGGCTTGTGCAGGCCAGACTTGGGTGTGTTGCTCCCCTGGCCAACATGAGGCAGTGCAGGTGCGATTAAACGCTTCTCCTTGTCCTCAGGGCTACGGCTTGGAAAGGCACTGGAGTTCATAAACACTCATCCATTTTCTTTCCAGCCAACTTATTGTGTGAAACAGTCATATATTTTCCATCGCAAATCTCCCAACAGACAAAACTACAGTCAGTGCTGAGGAGACCATGAAAAATAGTATCTATCTGACAATTCCAGCAGTCAATTTCAGCCCTCTGCTAGGAAGAAAGAAATTCAAGAAGAACTCCTGCAGGGATGACAAGGTTGCCACTAAGATGGTTTCTCTCTTACAGGGATGTAATGCTCCCACCCCTTCCACCCCCCTTTTCCTTTCTCTCTTATTTCAGAGGAAGGAAATTGCTGTTCAAAATTCCTCTGCCTCCGTTATGCAGACTCTTCAGAATGCAGCATTTCGTATGAGAGACACATAGGAGCGCTCGCACATACCCTGAAGCAGAATTGCAACATTTACATTTGTTTCCTGTCTTAAGCTCTCACTGGGGACTAAAAATCAAAGAGTCTGCATTGTACCCTAGAATGGGCTGCTTCTCACTGGTGAGTCATGTGGTTCTCTACAAGTCATACCCAGCGTGGTTTTATTTCGGATCGCATGGGAAGTAAAACACATCCTTGCTATGGCTTGAATCTAACACAGGCTCAGTAACAAAATAAAGCACTCTGGAGATTTTATCACTGCTGATGCGGTGGGACCCAGATGTTCAGCTACGTTCTGACACGGCAATGGTTTCATTGTCTTCTCGCATGCAATAATGCACTCAGAAATGACAAGCAAAGGCAAAATTTTAAAGCACACTTATGGCTTTGTGTCTAAGTAATATATTGGATGTGCAGAAGAATAGTTTCTTGTGCTTTGGCACTATGACAGTATGACAGTATGCGGATAATTTTTGTATCTTAAGTTCCTGTTCCTCCTAGAAGACCACTGTTTCACAATATACCGATCACTGTTAATAACAGATATTAAACATCTCCAGAGACATTACAACCAACTTGTTATTTATTTCAAAACACTGGGCCTATAGAACAGATGGAGCAAATACTGCGTTAGCACAGAAGAGGGGACAGCACACAGCTCATTTCCCCTTGCTCTGCTTCTAACTGGACAAGTGGCTGTGCAAGATGCACAGAGTTTTCCCAGACACCTCATACTGGGAAGCTGAAAGTAAAGCTGCCCTGAGGAATCACAAGCTCTGGAAAACAAATTTCATCCATTTGGATTGAGAGGTTTCCAATCTTTGACTAATCCTTCCCACACGAGACTTTGAAATTACGATGTCCAAGGTTCTCTCTTTGGAATCTTATAGAGTATGAACATCTGCCTGATATTAAAGCCTTACTCAAAAGTGAATTCACTGTTTGTGAGGTAAGTGGCAGGTACATACATACATACGTGGAAAATGGAGTTGGTAAGGGAACGCTTTGCAACAGTTGTTAAAATTATTTTTAAAAAGCAGGAGACAACAATGATGAGGCTAAGACTTCATCTGTGATCATAACTGCTACTCTTCAGAAAGCATAAGATACCATTTATAGATAATATAGCCTGCAAGGAAAACTGAGCATATTTAGTCTGGCATCTTGTATTTCACAGGTTACAAGTATATTTCCCTCTTTCTTTCACAGTAACCTGCAGGAGAATTTGGGGGTTTTTTTCACACTTTGTTCTTTCTTCTGCCATTACCAAAGCTGACAGTCTGGCAGGCTCTAATATGTACTGCAAGTTCACAGAGAAATTAAAGGAGTAGCATCAGGCTAAAAGGAAAGGGAAAGAGATGTTCTTCGTTTCTCAGAGCGGAAAGAAAACAACTGTTATGCTGCAAGTCCTCTTTTTCTCAATTTATATCAGATTTGGGTATTTCCTCAGCTAAGGTGAAAAGATTGTGAAAGCAATAATATCTCTCTCCTTTGTCTAAAGAGCAGGTCAGATACCCCATTTACAGAAACTTAGCAATTGATAACTCAGTTTGTCTAGAGACTGTGTTACCCTAACTGGCAATGTTATATAGAATCATAGAACAGTTAGGGTTGGAAAGGACCTCAAGATCATCTAGTTCCAACCCCCCTGCCATGGGCAGGGACTCCTCACACTAGACCTTGTCACCCAAGGCCCTGTCCAACCTGGCCTAGAACACTGCCAGGGATGGAGCGTTTTTCCACTTCTTTGGGCAACCTGTTCCAGTGCCTCACCACCCTCACAGCAAAGAACTTCTTCCTAATATCTGACCTGAACTTCGCCTGCTTAAGTTGAAACCCATTCCCCCTTGTCCTATCGCTACAGTCCCTAATGAAGAGCCCTTCTGCAACACCCTTGTAGGCCCCCTCCAGATATTGGAACATACATGAAAGCTTGCTGAATACCATGAGAAGCATCTTCTGATGCAGGCATTGAGCAAAACGTAGGTACCTTGGCTTATTTTCAGTCTTCCCCCCCCCCCCCCAAAAAAAAAAAAATCAAGAAATGTTTCTACATGTGACATTCCTTCTCTATCAATCTACAGTTTTAGAAACCCAAAATGATAATCACAGTTGCTGTTGAGGGTACAGTCAGTTGGTAAGTAAAGGATCACTGTTAGAGAGACATAGGAAGTCCGTTCATTCATGTCAATACCAACATACATGATCTTGCAATGTATCTTAGCAGATCTTGACTAACTGAAGTAATCCAGCAAACTCAGAGGTACCTTGCTCTGCTCTCACAAAGCTTCTGCTCCTTCAGATGAAACTGGCCATAGCAAAATCTGCATTATAGCTGCCTCTTGGCACTGAAGTCTTTCAAAATACAAAGATTAGATACATTAGCACTTAAATACAGGAATAATAGATTGCTAAGAAAAGGTGATTCTGAAGTGCAAGAATGACACTGAACAATAATATATGGATAATAAAAAGTCTATGTATTCTGCAGAGCCTTTTCTCAGAAAAATAATCTAACTTTGGAGTTAGGGATATGAGGTTTTTTATTTTAAAAATCCAGTTAATGCTATCTCCTGTCAGAATTCAATGAGAGGGTTCAATTGTCAATTCAGCATAAGGTTCTCTTTTACAAAAAGAGTGGTTGCTACAACCACAGGACAGTGTTCCATGTAAGAAAACGCACCTTGACAAGTTCTGTGCTCATGGGCACGTTCCAAGTTGCATATGTTTAACTGCCCTCTTTTGTGTAAGAAAGAGGAGACACTAACAAAAATATTATGAATGTCACGATGATTGAAAATTACCTGGGCTGCTGGATACAGAGATAGATAACTCCTCTCAGTCACTTCTCTGTTTCTAAAAGATGCAAGGGAGAAAATGTTTTTCCTTCATTTTACTAGACCTACTTACTTGAGCAAGTAGGACCTATTGCAGGGTGTTCTGAAAAAGAAATCAGTTGATCCTTAAGATTATCTGGATGCTCATAGATAAAGAGTTTTTGTCTCATTCTATTTTACCTGCAGATCTTATATCCCTGATGTATTTGAGAGGCAAGCTTTTTGAACAGGATCCTTCTCCTTTAGGAGACTTATGGATTCCCAGACTAAATCAGCTGTTTCTATTTTCAGCTCTCCTCTCTAGGTAGGTGACCAGCCCTTAGCGGGTATTGGCAGCTGTTTGTTTTGTGAGCTGACTCAAAGGCTATTAGCATTTTAAGGCAGATCTTCATTTTCAGCAAAATACTGTGACAAAGTCCTGTAAAGCTCACCATCCAAAACTTTAATGCACTTCCCAAGGTAATTTCCCACATCTTCTTGGGGGAAGAAAAGTAGATTTATGTAATTCTATTATAGTATTTAGCACTGAATTTAGCAACCTATATTTATTCAGGATGGTTAAATATAATAGCAGTAGGAATTTAGTGAGTAGTGGCAAGCTCTTTGCTTATTTCTTCAGGTTTCTTATGTGTGGACACTCCAGCCTATTTGAACAGAGGCATCCAATTCAAACAGTGCATCACCCCTAAGTGTCAACAACAAAGTTGCAGCAGTTTAAACAAATTGTTAAACCTGTGTAACTGTGAAGACAAGCCTTGTAGGACAATAAAGGTTTCTCAAGTCTTAATCAACCTAGCTGTGATTGAGATATTTGGGGAGATAGATAAAAGGGTTTCTGTTGATACTTGGTGTAGCTGTGCTGAATCACAGAATCTCCTTAGTCTTGCTAGAGATAATGACATGGTAAACGTGAAGCAAAGGAGCTTTCCTCCAGGGTGTTTGGTTACTGGTTCTAAAAAAACCACAGAGTGTTCAGTAGTCTGTAGTACACTTGTCCCTCTTAAACAGGTCTCCATCCCATGATCAGAGGTTGTAATCCTACTCTATCTCCAGCAAGCCTGTACATGCAAGCAGGGAGGGGGAAAAGAGTAAAGAAGGAACTAACCTTTAGAAGTGCATTTTCTTCTTTGTATACAGCTCAGTTTTAAGCAGAGCAGATTAGTTAAATTGCAAAGAAGAGGTTTTTGTTGTTGTTCTTGTTTGAAGGGGGTTTGTTCTGCTTTTGAGAAGAAGGTAACAGAGAAGTACAGACTTTCAAAGTGGTTTCCGTCAGTTGCCCAGTTACATTGCCATAGTAAATCTCACCCTGCTCCCTACCTTCACTGTGAGGAGGGCCCACTGTCCAGGCTAGCACATCAGGCAAACATGACAGCAAGCCACCTCTTCTCATGGAAACCTTTGACAGGTACCTGCTGCTGGCTGCTGAGCCCCAGGGCTGGCAGGGGCTGGGAATCTCAACATGCTCAGCAAACACTTCCCAGCAAGATTCATTTGCTACAATATTAGTTCCTGCCCGTTTGTTTCTTCTGTTGGGCAGCAACTGAACATGAGCCCAGCACTGCGTTACGCCTATTTCCAGCTCAGCCATTTGAGGCACAGCTGCTCTGATGTCTGTATGAAGGCCAGCACAGATTTAAACATATTGGAGAAATAAGGCCTTTTGCTTAGCTGACATCAGAACAGTACAGCTTGGTAAAGCTGATCCAGAGCAGTTGTTTCTTCCTTTCAAGAGGCACGCTGGTTTTGAAAACCTGTGGAGACAAAGGTGACTTTTATTTCTGGCAGAGTGTGTGGGATTTGAAAAGCAAGGAGGGAGAGATCAAGCAGTGCACTGTGTTTTCACCAATTTGAATTTGTCTGTCCTGCTCCTGTCCTCCATCGGCACATCTTAAATCCAAGGGTTTTTCTAAACTTAAATTACTCCAGCTGGATCATCAACGTCCTTAAAGGTCCAGTTTGCTGGTACTACTTCCTCTTTTAGCTTTCACATATAAACACAGTTTCATAGAAGTGTCCTGCCAATGCTAGGTACCTCTAGACATGCCAGTTTAGAGCGGCACAGCACCTAGCCCAGCAACCCAAGGCTGTCTGAGCAATATACTGTCTTCCTCCATTAGAAAGAGGAAGTTGTGGCCAAGTAAGATTTTTTTTTTAATGCCGTTGGGCCATACCCCAAACGCCTGCCTTCCTCTCTCCCAATAAATACGGTACCTATATGAGTTAGAAAACTGCATGAAGCCCAGTTTCCTCCTGATTCGTATTTCATTTTCAAAATCCAAAGCCAGCTGTCCTACAGCTGGCAGTGTGAAATGAGTAAGCTCATGCCATACACTCCTCCCAAGCCTTTTCACCACATGAAGGCAGCAATCAAGTGCTTTAATACAAAACAGAAGACTTGACAGACTTGTAATCTTGACCACAGTCTCGACTTTGTTTCTTCCCCAGGCAGTGACTCCAGAACAGCGTTGCAGAACTGACTTGGTGAAACAGTGCCTGCTGACACGTGAAGGGCCGTCTAAAATGCCTGCACCCTGCTTCTCAGCTTTGTACAAGCAAGAGAAGAAATGTAGGTAGGAGTAGAAAACCCTAAAGGCAGACGTGAAGCAAGGGAGGTGTTAACCACAAGCAGGTCTTTCTTCAGTGAGTGCATGTCAGTTACAAACAGCAGGCTGCACTCAGTACATACAAAAAGGTATCCACTATAACCCTTGCAGTCTGCAGGCATCGGCTACACCAATCCTCAGCGAAACTCTAATGACTTGGGAAAGTCAGCGCAGCAGCAGTGACCTTGCAAGGAGCTGGACTATATTTCAAAACGGACTTTTTGTACAGCACTGCAGATTTCAGCAGTGGGGAGCGGCGGTGGATAGTAGAACAGTGTTCGTGCATCAGTGGCTCATTCAAACTGCATTTCCCTCCTCCCACTTTCACTTTTCCGAGGCTGGCTTTGATTCTCAGAGTGGTGACACATGACTCCTAGACTGAAAGGAGACTAAATCATGCTGAACAAGTTTGTTCGCAGGTAGTATAGAAAGATTACCTATAAGAACACGTTATAAAGCTCATGTATTAAATCCTGTTAAGTTTTAAGTGCAGGGAGTTGACCTGACCCCTTACCTGTTCCAAATGGCAAAAAAACATTTTTCAAAGGGCACTTGAAGAACTGTTGCACTTCATTGTAACAGTAGCTAAGATGGTGCTGACTTTGTAACATGCTTTAGCATGTTAAATCTGCTCTAAAAATAACATTAATACAGAAATTTAATTAGCTTAATTCGGTGCTGAAAAAAATCTCCAAACCTGCCCTTGATGAAAAATAAGACAGAGCCTCACACAGTCACAGTATAATCTATTTATTAGCATACCTTGTGAGCCATTGGTGTTGATCCAGGGGACATGAAAGTTTTGGCACTTGACTGATGTCAGAGTTACTCAGCCCCTGGTTAATAGAAAGGGATTTTAATAGGACTGAGTGGAATACTACACAAGTGAGTTTTTTTCTTGATATAGGAAATTAAATACTTTTCTGGACAAGTAAACATACAGGCCAAGAGATGTGCACTGGTCTGGGTCACAGTGCCTCGTTCCACAAGAAGTGGTCCCAAGCTGGTTACCACCTGAGGCCATTCTGTTCCCTTCAGCTGCAAGCAACTCCCAGTGAGTCTGTCAAGATGGTGTTAAATACCACAGTGCAGTTCATGTCTCAGAAGCTTTCATCTGGTTGCTGAATATACACATAAAAATCTGTCTTGAAGTGGTTGATGGATCACTGCAGCTTTTTTGGGGTGGAAGGACTTCAGGATATTGACTTCAGAGAGAAAAGAAGACGGGCAAAAGGCAGGCCCACCTCTCCTACGTCTGAGATTGCAAATATCCATGTTCCCTACACCTCACCAATGCCTCCACTAATACCTTTGAGAAACTGATCTGTTATTCTCTGCGTACAAGGGTAATCGACACTCTGTCCAAGTTAATAAACAGCTGCCTGATTAATTACAGCATAGACCATAATTCATATAAATCATCAGAACAGTGTTCAGCTATGGGAAAGGGATAAACCTTTAATCCAGCTCCAGCTGGCCAAAGCCTGGACTGGAGTCAAGACAGGGCTGCTAAGAGTAGCAGTGCAGGCACTGCAGGTCAGGAAGACACCAGGTCTGGGTATTCCCTCAAAGAAGGATACCTGGAGCACTAATAGCTGCTCCTTACATCCTTACCATAGCCATGTTTCTAATCCTGCCAATGCTCCCAGCCAGTCATAGTGACATTCTCTTTTTCACGTAACTAGTGTGTGCCACAGTGCTGTAGGAAATTGTCTCACAGCATCCGTGCGGCACAGCACAACCAACAGTAGCAGTGACTGAGCTCTCAGCTCCTGGAAATAGTGTATGTGCATTAACCTTATCCAACGGACTAATGCTGTGAAGACAGACTGTATCAGCCCTACAGGTATGTCAGCCAAGGCAAAGCTCTGAGTTCACCTGCTCCTTGCCCACAGCTGCATTACGCTCCCCAGACATACCCACAGCAATTGCTCTGAGCTCAGCACCTGCTCGAGACACAAGGGGGAATTCACCTTGGCAGGTTTTCATCCCATTGCAGCTAGGTTGCCCCCAAAACCACACTAGCAAGTTTAAAGATAGCTACAGCATACATACATAATAAACATACAGCACTGAAATCACTTACAGCATTACTTAGTATAGAAAATAATACTGAAAATAATCAGCAGATGGCACAGCCTCCCCTGGCAAACTGCGTTCAGTTCTGGTCACCAAAGCTTAAAAGATACAGCAGAAAGAGAAGACATGGAGAGACAGTCATCATGTTAGTTTGGGTTGAAGAGAGACAGAGAAGCCACAATTTTAAAACATGGATTATCTCTAGTGTGATGGACAACAGAGAATATAAAACCAGGCCTCTTATTTCCTCTCATAGCTGAGAACGCAAGGACAGATGGAATTCAATGAAAACAAAAGGCAATTAATTCAGGAACCATAAAAAGAAATTATGTGCTATGGAGAGTAAAATTATATTGGTTCTCATTGCCAGAAAATACTGAGGCTGAGAGCTTAGTTGGATTAAATACGGGATTAAACATTTTTATGGAAGATGAAGGTTGGCTACATTAAATATATTTTTTTTAAGTTAAGGATATAAACTCTCATGCTTTAGACAAAAGATAATCACAACAGGATAGTGCATAGTGTTTGTGTAACACCTGGAGGACTAAGTACTTGCACTTCTCTTTTTAATGATGATAGTAGCAATGCAAGTAATTAATTTAAATGGGCCAAGAACAAAATTCCCCAAAAGGAAAGGCTGTTAAAACTTGTTCAGTACAAACTGACACGTACAATACCTTAAACATCTGCTGCTGGCCAACATTAGGTAAAAAATACAGTCCTAGGATGGTTGGGTGCCACTTATCCAGGCAGTTCCAATAAGCCTTGGTGGCAAAGTATGTGAGTTTGGTTTGGGCCACAGTCCCAGTTTAAACCCTAAAGAGCAATAGTAGTGCTCTGAAACAGGTTGGGACAATTGACAAGAGTATTGGCAGGCTTGCCTACAGTACCAGTAATGTGTAAATGTAGAGACTGGATACTTCCTTCCCTCTTTCTGGCTCATGCAGGACTTGCAGGATATTGATTACAAGGATTGTCACAGCTTTCATGGTGACAAGATCTAGGAGAAAGAAATATCTTGAACTACAACATGGGAATTTCAGAACACAATGCCAAGCTTGCATCTCACTTGTGATTACATGGTAATTTATTCCAATTCCTGAATGGCAACCAGCTAAGTAGGCTTAGGGAAATAACCTCATATTTTCAGTCCTTCAGGTGCTTCTGTGCCTGTTGGAGTTATGGGTATAAACTGAAAGATCAAACCAGGTTAAATTAGAGATGTGACAGTACCCAGGGCACAGAAACTCCACTTGAGCTGCTGTAGCATGCTGGCCTGGGGAGGCTGAAGGTAAAAGCCAAATCACTCCATGGTTCCCAGAGAAGTACTGTTACTGCCAGTGTGGAACTTGGCATTTAACCCTTTGCAAGACCAGAGGTCTGTGACATAACTGCCCTCAGCCCTCCTGTAATTTTAATTCCTGGGAGATAAGGAGCAGTCTGCAGCTTGTGCCTTAGGGACTCTGCCAGCAGCTGTAGGACAACACAGCCAGTGTGGAGCCAAGCACAGCGCTGCCAAAGGATCAAGCCTGGCACTTCAAATAGGGTTATCAGCACAAGCTGCACTGCAGACTTCCAGCCCTTCGAGAAGCAGCACACACAGATCTGATCTGTGCCAAAGGCCAGTTTGCAGGGATTCTGGCATTGCATGTTTTGAAGATTCCTAGAATTCTTTTCTAAAAGAAAGTTTCCAAGCAGGATCTTCAAACATTCCATTGCAACATTGGTAACCCAATTATCCTATAATCCCTGGAAGGAGTAAATGGAACTGTTTACTTTAGCTTTTGCACACAAAAATCAGCCACCTAGCCAGGTCAGCACCTTTACATAAAGCTGTCTTGGAGAAGACAAATGAAAGCTTTAGGCAATCACTGCTTATTGAATCCAAAGTGATTTCTAGGACTTTGTCACCACACGTCCTGTAGCATGACTTTGCTAATCCACAGGCTGTGCTCTGCCTTCTATTCTTGCCTTGGTAATACCTAGGTACCGAACACTGAGGTGCGTTGGGTGCTGACCTTCCAGGCAGCAGGCCAGTGCCTGACCCAGTCATCGCCTACTCTACAGCGCATGAGAGAACTCAAAACATGCACATCGTGACAAGTTCTGCGTGTCCCATCCTGTATTTCTACTCTGTGTTCGAGTCCTTGGTTATACATCAAAGATTACTGCCCTTGCTCCTGAGCAGGCCTGTCTTCTCTGGTCTATACACAGCAAGAAGACGCTATGCACTGCGCAACTGTTAATGCCATTTCTGCCTAGTTTTATATTTTCTACCCACTCGAGAATAATAAATTAACTTACAAAAGTGCTTAAGGCCTAAGAGGAAACTCAGCTCATTTGTTTGGATGGGAGGGAAGGAAGAAATCGAAGTATTCAAGAACGCCTGCTTTCTCTCAGGATTGTTTCTGCCCAGGCTGAGAACTACAGCTTGATGGCAGTGTTTGCATAGCCTCGGGTTAAGCCGGTTTACCCCCACTGAGAGGAATGAAAAGGGAGAAGAGAAGAGAGGAAGCATAGCCCAGAGGCTGCAAGAATAAGATACACTTCGGGAAAGCGGGAAGCTGCTTTGCAGCACACTTAGTGTTTTACACAAGGAGCGAGTAACTTGCTTGAGGCGCATCTGTACCCCCAGAGTATTTCTGTATTTCATGGGAGAACCGTGAGCACAGAGCTATTAAAGACTAACATCACAAATAAAGGGCAGCTAATAACTGTGGTGAATAAAGTATCAAGAGAAAGCCCCCGCAGTACTGTTAAACAGTGATTCAACACCTGAATGTTTGATATAAACATTACATTTGGATTTAAAGAAAAATAACATGTCTATTCAGTCTTTTGAGGTCACATTTTTAAGTTCTTTGCAGTAAACACAAGGGCAAGAAAGCTATTGCCTCTTAAAACATGAAGATTTACTCTCACACCAACAACTGATTCTATGAGATGCTGCTTTAAGAAAAAAAATCAAACCAAACCAAAAACCAACTAAACCTAATGAACTCAAAAGAACCACTATACTGAGAAAGTGGCAATAAAACCATAGCATCTGGCAGCTGGAAATGTGTGATAGAGGATTACGGCAGGAATAAGCATCTTTTAGCAGGGAAACACACTTTAAAGGGATCACAGGGGAGCAGATCTACTATTCAGAAGAGAAAAGTCACCCTTGAGACATAACAGGGAAGGAAAAAACCCAACTGTTGGCCTATTCCTCAGCTCAGGTTGAATCTCTGATTCTTGGAATTGAAGAGAGCTGTTATGAAAAGAAAATCCAAAGATTTCAGCTATGCCAGAGCCTGGTGCCATCTTCCAAGCATCTCACCTCTCCTTGCAGCGTTTTTCAACTGCGCAAACATACAAAACCAGCAATAGGTTTACAGATGCAGGTATCTCTCCACTTAGACCATTTCTGCGTGCCAGGGCAACAAGTGTGATTGCATTATAGTACTCAGGTAGTCAGAGCAACATAGACTTACTCTTACCAGTGAGCACCTACTTTCTCTGCTCAGAGATCACAGACTAAAGTGAAACCAAAGACTTTGAGGAATCAGCCATAACTGTTTTTCTCTCAGTTCTACATGAAAGTCTTTTCCCAGCGTCCAATCTCCACCAGTCACAGGCCCGGAGCCACAGCTGCTGTGGGGCAAAAGGGCCATACGTTGAAGTTCCTAGAGCTCAGACATTTTCATTTTAGCTTGGTCACTTTCTTGATCCAGGGTACATATTTGCTGACCTTTGTGTACACACCGGGGGAATCCTTCCGACCACAGCCATAACCCCAGGAGGTGATCCCCACAATGACCCAGCGCCCGTTTGACCTCTGGCACATGAGTGGCCCTCCGCTGTCACCTTGGCAGCTGTCCACCCGTTTGTCTTCAGAGAGGTTCCCAGCACAAATCATGCGGTTCGTGAACTTGTGCCCGTAGCGGGCCTCACAGTCTTCCCGTGGGAGAAGAGGCACCACCCCCTGCAGCAGCGTTCTTGAGTAGGACTTCCCTGGAACAGAGCAGAACAGACCATTCAGACCAATTCACGTACAGACAACAGCAGCGACCTAGAGCAACGGTGCTCCACACAAAACCAGACACTCGTACATTTCGTGTCAAGACTATGGCACAGTAATAGGCCAAGCTCAGCATCTCTGAACAATCAGAACTTCAGAAAAAACAGTGCTGCCAAGCCAGACCACAAAAAAGAGCTGTAAGATCAAAGAAAGGGGGAAGAGGTTTGAGAAAAAGGTTAGATCAAAGGATGAGTCTTACTCCTGGTTGTGACAAGTAACTTGAACCTTGTTCAATTTATTTCACTTCTTTGAGCCTCCATTTCCTCCTCTGTAAAACAAGAGCAGTGTTTTCTCAAGAGAATAAATGCAGTAATATTTGTTAAGTGCTCAATCCTCAGAGAAGTTTTGGAAGATGTTTCCATCTTCAGATGTTTTGGAAGAAGCACACAAATATTATTCAAAGAGAGCTCACTTTATCTCTGGCCAGATTTGTCTCCATTTGCTCAAATCTCTTTATTACCCCAGTCTTGCTCAGGACCTAAGTTTCACGTGCTATATTAGAGCACAACCTTTCTGTGCTCAAGCTTTATGGTAAGCTCACAAGGTAGTAGGTAACTGTTCCTCTCATTGGGAAAGCGGGATTGGTGTGTGGGAGGGATTCTGGCCATTAAGCCCCAGTACAGCTTAAGGAGTTGTAAGGCTAAAACACTCCTTGATCCTCCACAGACAGCTCAAAGTGACATGTGCACCTTGTGCAACTGACTCCAGAGGCAAATGTGTACTTGCAGTTGAACATATAGGGTAACAGCTAGGGAAACAGCTGGGAAGGATGGGTAAGTCCAAAGTCAACAGACAAGCTCCTGGGGCTATTTGCCTCTTGGCAGCAAGTCTTTCTGAACACATGGCTTTGCTCCCATCACAGCAGCCCCAGAAAGGCCTCCTTGCTCCAACCCTTGCATTGCATCTCCGATCCTCAAATGAGGGGAGACTGGACAGCTGGTTATAAAGCTTTGTTTAGAGTTTAAAGCTGTTAAATGCATCCATGTGAGGACTCCACCAAGCCCAGCATTTTCAAAAATTGCCTTGAGAGAGTGAAGTATTTAATAATGAATACTTCCTAGAAGATTCCCTGCTCCTTCTACCTACGAAACTCCATAGCAATGTGCTACAAGAGGTATAGGCTGTCTCGAACCTAGTGCAGAAGCCAGCTTCAGAGCCCAGCTGTCCCTGCAGCAATATCCAGGAAGACAGAGCAAGGTAGTCTAAGAGAGATCCATTTCACTTCTACGGTGGAACTTCATTTCACTACGACAGTATCACGAGGAAGGCAGGAGGTGATGGAAACTTGGGGGCCTCCGTAGGCTTTGTACACCAGCTCTGTACAGGCTGCTGCCTAAGGGGTCTGCTGTGGGCAAATGTGTGTAGAAAGGGGAAGAAAGAGAGGCTGTGGCCAGATGGCATTATTGCTGTCTCCCACCGTTTCAGAGGGATGCTGTGGCAACTAAAACTTCCACCTTGGGCAGGCTCAAGAAGCCTTAAAATCAGAAGAAAACACAATGGCATAAAAATCACCTCACCTCCCCACTCCTTAACACCATGCACTAGCACAGACAAATAGGAGCAGTAAGAACACGGCCTTGAGTTGTGCAGATGTAAATTAATGGTCCATGTATGCTTCTGAACCCAGACTCTGCCACCTTTCTTGCCCATCGAAGCCACCTCACTCACCTGTGTCTCCCCAGCCAGAGATGATGCAGGCTTGCCTGTTGATGTCAGACTTCTCTTTCCTGTCAGGCAGGCAGACAGGCAGAACATGGCGATTGAAGGAGAGACAGTGCCCCTCTCTGCCCCGCATCCGGACCAGGGCAATGTCATTATCATTGCTGCCAGCCCAGTAGTTCCTGTGGAGGACAATCCGCTCCACGGGCAGCTCCCTCTCAAACTCATCCTTCACACCTGTGTGGTAATCACCCACCCGCAGCAGGTAGCGCCGCACATCAACACCAAACCTGGAGAAAAAGAGACTCAAGATCTTGATACTCCTGCTGAGAAGGAAACAGACTCATGCAAGTCTTTGTTGCTGTGAGACTGATCCACCTCCTCACAAACTGATAAAACACTGCCAGCTGCAGGCTGTGGGATGTCTTTAGTAGATGTGGTAATGCCAGCTGTTGCAGTCAATGGGTGTCCCAAATCACTGTCTACCATGCACAGGACTTTTTTTCCCTATAGAAAGGGCTACAATACTTGCAACAGGCTTCTGATCTCATCTGTTCACAGTTCCTTAAAGCACCAAAGAATGGCAAAATGCTGGATCCCTTTAAGTTGTAAAGCCTCAAAGTTAAGAGGGCAGGTGTAAGCAGTGAAGGATAAAGCAAGCCTATATTGAGTCATCTCCTTAAGTGCTTCAAGATCCCACACATCGTAACTCAAAGGTCTTGGTTTAGAAACTTTGCTCATGTGGTTCCACTGGGCTGGAAAGATAACCTTGTATGAGGTTATCTTGTGCATCACTGGGTATCCCTCAGGGCTCCCCACTCACAAACACACCTTTTGAAGCAGTGGGCTGCAGTCACTGCCCAGCAGCTGCTGATCAGGGTTGCTCCGCACAGCAGACGAGTATCTCGATGAAAACCCTTCAACCGCAGTGAGGCCTGCCATGGCCAACTGCCTCTGAAGAAGAAACAGAGAAATCATAGGTGTCACACACAGGGGAGCTGGTTTCCTCTTTTCCCATCCGCTCTGCCCCACCCGGGCTCAGCTGGTGTGCATTCTTCCCTAGGCAGACCCACTGGTTCAAATCAAGTTCAAAAAGCACCAGTGAAAATGTGTTACTGTATCCAGCATTTGCCAGGCTATTTCCAGAGCCTGCAGGAAAGCTGGAACCAGTTCTGGCTTTCCCAGCAATTACAGGTAGTACCTGAGGGACTTGTTTCCACCTATGATCCTTTTCTTGCGACGGTGAAGCAAGCGCGTCCCGCACACACCAGACTCTGGACCTGCACAGCAAAGTTAGAGCCGTTGGGTAGGTTCCTTCAGCTTAAGTATCAACAATTGCTGTCACAGAGCCAAACACCATTGACCTTTCCCAAGGGCATTAATCCTCACTGTAGTTGACTCTGTTGTGTTGTGCATATGGAATTTGTAGAAGATTTGATCCCATAGGTTTTCTCAGTTTTGGTGGAGGTGCTTACCTGCAGTACCTGTAGTCTTATGCAAGGAATGGGACCTCTACAGCTATTTCCTCTGTACCATAAACCCCAAAGTTTGCTCATGGTTACCCTTTGCTCTAAGCAATGGTATGGTGACTTGGCCGTGGGGCAGTTCTGCAGGCTCAAAGGCCTGACATGGGTGGAGCTCCTCAGACTAGTATGCAGCACCTTATGCTTCTAAGAGACAGCAAAAACAAGGATAAAGTAGGAAGTGTAGGGCAGGACATGCTTAATTTTCAGCCAAGGGAAGAAGTACAGGTAAAAAGCATAAAAGCATTCAGAGATCCTACAGCTGGAGCTCCAGATTTCTGCACAGAAGAAATGGGCATGTCACCTGTTCTCCTGATACCTTGGACCTTCTCTTCCACATAGTCACAGATCACACCAGCATCCTCACTGTGCCAGCAGCTGTGAATCCCGGTGTCAGGCCTCACACATTGCCCCAGGGTGTGCTCCGTGCCTCTGCATTCTATGTTGTCCAGATGGATGGGCCCATGGCCTTCGCCAAAATAAGCCATTGCCCTGGCTTTTGCTGTACCACTGCAATTGGAGAGAGGGTGGCTAGTCTGCAGTAGGCAGGAGGCAGGTGAACCTGGTGCACCAGCACATTTTAAGAGAAATAACATCTATATGTCACTCTACACACAGACAGTATACAGTGAGAATATGACCCTACTCCCTCAAGCATATGTGGGTATGCCAAAACTAGGAAAGAGAGCCCCCAGAAACTGGTCCAGAAAGAAGTGATCCCCCTGAGAGTTGTTTCTATCTGTATGATGCATGTACCAGAGCTCTTACCTGAATCCCAGCTGCCTGCAAACCACTGCAGCATCTCTGTCTGTCCAGCCATCATCACAGACGCTGCCCCACTGCCCATTCAGGAATACCTCAACTCGTCCCTCCTTGGTGCTTTCTCCATCCATGAGCCGCACAAGAGGCCCTGCAGAAGAAAACACATGGGTCGCTGCAAGCAAAACCACCCGAGAGTATGAGGTGCCCAGAACTTGGGTTCTATAGGAAAGGGTGAATCCCAGGTATCAGTGAGCTTAAAAAAAAAGGAAAAAAGAAAAAAACAAAAGAAAGAGGCATGTTTCTATATGAAGACATTTCAGCCCTGCACTGAATCAGAAGACTGCAAACGTATTAATTTAATACATACTGGAAATCATTAGCGGATCATATACTGAAAGCTGAGTAAAAAGGAGAAGAACAAAAGGAAAGTTATTTACTTCTTAGCCAAGAGTGGGCAAGCTTAAACATGCCTGGGAAAGAAATCCATTAAATTATATAACTATTACATTATTCTAAGCAAGAGAAGAGTTCTACATCCAGGAAAACCAAAAATGTTGGATACTATCTATATCAGTAACAAATGTCTGACAAACTCGAAAGTCTCCTGTGTTAGGGAAGGGGGAGAGTATGAGGCCATATATAAATGAGGAAATCATGCTAATCGAAATATATTCACAATTTTAATTAAAGTGTGCCATCCACACAAAAGAGTGCAAATTTCCACACAACAGCCCCTCACATCTGAAGTCTTCTTGTCTTGGCAAGGTGTGACACTAACATAACTTCACCAGCTTCCTAAAGGGTCTAGTTAAAGGGGTCCCGTGTTCCCACAGACATGGGGCTGAGGCATCTCATCAGTGAGCAATGGCACACTAAGGCAACCACCATCTCCGAGGCCCTCAGGTTCGTTTTGGAGACTGCCAACACAATTCTCTCCAGTTTCAGTTTCTGTGCAGGGCTGGCCGTAGGGCTGGTGGAGCCACAACTCTGCCTCAAGACAGCCAGGGCTCATTCCTTGGAGTCCTCCTCAAAAAGCAGCCCCCTCACTGAAACGGCACAGCGAAAACTCCCACATCTGCCAGAGCTTCCCAAGGAACAGGCCAGCAGGTGACACTTCCCCACCGCCCAGGGCAAGAAGCAAGGCGAGTTACCCAGGGTGCCATCCATGACTGTGTTGCTCTCCGGGGAACAGCGGACTCCCACATCCTCAGCATGTGAGCAGTCATGCTGCCCCCAGTTGCTGTGGGGACAGTCCAGGAGGGACAGCTCTGTCCCCACACAAGCCACATCGTCCAGTAAGATAAAGCCTTGGCCAGCAGCATAGTCCCCTTCAGAGGCCAGGGTAGCAGGACCACTAGAGGAAGGAAACATAACATCAGATTCATTAAAACTCATTAATCCCACAGAGGGGATTAAACACAAGCTTAGGCCCAAAGGGAAATTCCCCTACAGAGCTCAGCTGTGATATCTGCGGCTTCCTGACCTAAACCACTCAGTGACACACAGGATGGTAACCAATAAGCTTGCACATTTCACCAGCTTCAGTTTTCAGGAAGGCCTGCTCAGACCAGCCCATTTTCTAGTGTCTGGTCAAAGGCACAGTAGCACAGAGGGCCAGCTATACCACAGAGGCTGTTTTGCGGACTTAACACCAGATGCATCCGTTTGGGGAGGGGCTAGCAGAGGAGGCATCAGAAATATCAACATTTAACTAATTCTACTTCTTTTTATAGGAAGCAGCTACCTGGAATTGAAATTTTAGGCACTGTGAGAGATGACAAACACAGTATGCAGCTGAACTCAAAAGGCAGAATTTAGTCTTTTTTCAGTCTATAAAGCTGAAATTTTATAATCAGATTTAAAAAATCCACAAAACACTTTTAATCAGATTTAAACAATCCACAAAACACTGGCTCCAAGACTACAGTATCCTGACCTTAAATCTTCCTCAAGCTCGCACCTGGAGGGGTGACAGACAGTTCAGCAATGGGCTAAAAGAAAAGCATTACAAAAATCCCTAATACTACTCTTTTTTTGCTCTGATGCATTCAGGTACTGAAGCAGGTGATGTGTTTAGCTGACAGAACAGTTGGGTGATACTGTTTACTGGCAGAGCAGAGGGGGTGGCAATGCTGAGCTTCATATACCTGCAAATTTAAGAAGTGTTAAGAGAACTTTCTGACTTTGGTGAGGGGTTTATAAAGCCAGTATCAAGCCTGTTATCTGCTTCGAAGCAGGCTGAGGCAGGAGATAATAAAGTTTTATTTTTTTCCTTTGGAAAGGATGTGGATACCTATTGATCTTTCCTGAAGAAAGCTGCATAATGGGTAATAAACCTTCTAACAAAGATAGCATTGAAGGATTAAGGTCCAACCTATCCCAGTGATGGGTGATGGAATCTAATCCTTGAAATGAGGAAGCACAGGCACTACACACACTCTCAGTCCTACCTGAAGCCCAGCTGCCTGCAGACTACCTGGGCACTGAGGTCTGTCCAGCCATCATCGCACACCGTGCCCCAGTCTCCATTGTAATAAACTTCTACCCTGCCTTCACTGGGGCTGCGGCCACCAGCCAGCCTGACGGTGCCCTCTGCAAGGGGTGAGAGAAGGAAAGGTCAGTGCTCAGAAAAGGTACAGCCTGTGCCCCACCGCTGAAGTCTCTGTACAGCCCATGAGTGAAAGAAACCAGAGACACAGATACCTGTGGGCATGCAAAAAACAAACATTCATTGCTCCCCAGCACGCCCACTTGTCAGGGAGGATTCACCTCAGCCTTTCCTTGCTGGAAAGTCATGGGAACACCACCAAGCCTGTCTCTGACCCATTCCCACCTGCTGCTTGCTCTCTGCCTCCACAGCCAGCAGCCCTTGTGGAGCCATACGCAGAATCCCTGCAGGATCCTGAAGCAGGGGGGTTATCTACTGAGCAAGCCATGCAACACGGGGGTAAGGCTGGCCGAATCTGACAGGTATAGAGCTGTAGATCTGTACCTGTGAAAGGGTCACAGGACACCCCAGCATCTTCAATGTGGTCACAGTTTTGCTGTCCCCAGTCACTCTTCTTGCACTGGTCAAGTGAGAGTTCATTGCCTGAGCATTCCACTTCATCCAGCAGGATTGGGCCAGATCCCTGCCCATAGTGAGCCCATGACAAGGCTTTCGGGTTCCCACTGCAAACATTATATGCTCATATATAAACACATACGCTCAGTAAGGAAGGTCACAGCCTTGTGCCCTCAGATTCTGCCTTGCACAGTGACTCTCCTACACTAGGTCAGTGTCCTCTCATAGCTGATCTGTTTTTCTGACAGTGGTGTTGCCAGCTGCTAATTGAAATATGTTACTGTAAGTTTTGTAATGAGACCTTCCAACACACAACAAAAACGTGCCTGCAACACGAACAGTTCAGACACCTGGTGAGTTCTGATTGAAACCTGACAACGAGGCTTCAATCTCAGCAATAGGCAGAACTCCCAAACTTTGAGGGATCTCAAACTTGAATTGTCTATTTTAAACAACTCTGTACTGATGTGATTTTCAAGAATGCCCAGTATACAATGATTCTCGTGTTAAGCACTGAATGGCACACACGAGTATGAGGTGCCATTATATAGGGTGATCAGTCCTGAATTATCTTTCCCAGAGTTTCTGTATGCCTCCCATAGAAAGGACTGGTACTATAGTGGAGGGAGATGCTCTTCATTCTGCCTACTTCTAGGACCACTCCATGACATATAGCGGGGAAATTACCTGAGTCCCAGCTGCCTACAGACTACTTCAGCATCCCGGTCATCCCACTGGTCGTCACAAATGGTACCCCACTTGCCATCATGGTAAACCTCCACTCGTCCTTCAAAGCTCTCCTTTCCCCCAACTAAACGCAGCGGGGCACCTACACCTGTGCTTCAAGAAAGGGAAAGAGAGTACAACAGAACAAGACAGAGACAAAACATATCCAGCGCAGTAGTTCAGGGTCTAGAACCATTCACCAGCCAGAGGAGCTCTTGGGATGCTCTAGTCCGACCCTACCACATCCTCCCCTCTAGACCCTACAGAAGCCTCAGTGATTGCAGCCCACAGCAGGGGCTACTGCTGCTCCAGGGATGGCTCTTCAACTGGCTGCAGACAAAATCCTGGTTTGATGAAAAGGGGATGTGGTCATAAGCAGCAGCCATCTTTCAGTGACTGTAGAAGTATGCCCATTCTGAGTGTTTGGGATTGGGAAAGGATGGATAATTTTCCCCTGGAAGGAAGATAACCACCTGTATAGCAGGTGAAAGAAGAACAGGCTCCAATGATTTGCTCTCCATAGCTTCACAACCTTACATTTTACATTTTATCAGCAACACTGATGCAAGAAACAGGGAGTGAACCTCCCCTGGAGATTTACCTTCTGGAGGGACACAGGTTGCCATGGCACTCCCCTGCTTACAAACTCCTGACGCAGCTTCCCGATAGCCACACTGCAGCAGGGCTTTCTCATCCCCATGGCAGTTTGCTGACTGCAGGTGCAGGGGAACAGGCCACAGTCCAGGGTGACTCTTCTTCCCAGCTGAGCCAATCTCACTGGTACAGAGAATGCAAGAGAGCGGTGGAATGTCATAGCACTGCTCGACTTACCAGTTCCCCTCAGTTCTTGTGACTCTGCAGTCCAGTTGTGCCATTTCACATCCCAGTGAGCCCAGTTGATTGGGAGTGCGTAAAGGGGAGGCCATTTACGGTCTAATGGGAAAGCACAAACAAGCACAAAGCACTTCCCACCACTTAACCCATTTTGTTTTCCTACTTAAGGCAGAAGAGTTGGTCTGGTCAGAAATGGCCCCCTCACTTGAGAGTGATGAACAAACCCATCAACAGATTCAAACATCCAAACATCTGAATCACCTTCTTCCTTCTCTGTGGACCTTATCTCCTTGCTATTTGGAAGGTCCAAATCCCAGATTCCCAAAGATGGTTCACACTCTCAAAATTCCTATTAGATCACTACAGTAAGCTCCAGCTAGTAATACTAAAAAGAGGATGTGATCTCACACCTCACTCATCGCAGTGTGGAGCAGAAACTACTGCTTTAAAGAAATCTTGCAAATGCTGATTGGGTGAGCATAGCCACAGAAAAGAAACAGTATGAAAGGACCCTGGTAAGTGGGAAATGAGCTCACAAAACCAACTCCTCTCCCCCAGCCAACACGCTATGCTAGGGGACTGTAACCACAGAGGCTATTCTTTCAAAGGCTACGTGAGCATGTAACTTTCGCAACCACACTGCGGTTCCCACCTGAGACCTAGTTGCCTGCAGACAACACTGGCATCCCAGTCAGTCCAGTAGTCAGCACAGATGGTGCCCCAGAGTCCATTGAAGTACAGCTCCACACTACTATCTTCAGCCAACCGCACAGCACCTTCCAAAAGAGTTGGGGGAAATAAAAAGAAAAGCTATCTTGTGATGGAGGTTTCAGACCAGCAAGTCTTGTACTTGCACGTAGCTGAGCTGAACTGCACTTGACTTCTCTCATCCCTGTTTTGCTGTTTTGAAAGCACCTTCCTAGGTCCTGCAATAGCTGCTTGGCAGGATGGCTGGTGCTATGTTCTTTTCAAAGCCGTGGTAACATTGCAGGAAACTTGCTTCTGCCACAGCTCCTGAATTCTCCTTCTGTGAAATGGGGATGATTTTACATGCTACCTTGGAAAAGGTGTAAGGAAATGGTAGGCTTTCTAATTCCTTTTGGCACTCCACTGATTTATTTACCATCGACCACCTATGACAGTCACTCTTGCTACAGCTAGATGCTCAATAACAGCAGATGAATCCTCTTTAAATTATCTAAGTAAAGCAAGTGACAATGTAAATGCCCTTTCAATTCTCACTGCACCACAAATATCTACCATGGTTTAGAAAGCACATCTCTTTGTTCAGTTATGTATTGGAAAAAGGATATACCTTCCATCTGTCGTACCTCATGCAGGCACACAGCACAACTACACTTGTACCCCTCACTTTAATGAAGCAATCTTTGAAAGCACTTCCACTGGCAAGGGGGAAGACATTAATTTCATTTATTAAACTTGCACTTCATCTGTTCTGCAAAATGTAGGAAAACCAAGGAAGGTCAGAAAGCAGGAGGACAAACAAAACATTTTCAAGAACGTCGTGCTGGAGTCAGTGAACTGAGAGAGCTCAGCTTTCTTGCCTGCCTCCAAGCAAGCAGCAATCCTTGCGTCAGCAATGCAAGGAGTTTCAAAGCAAGCCTATAACCTACCTTGCCACAGATTCACCAACCTAGCCACAGAAGATTTTTCCTTATTATATTTGAACAGCTACACTTACATGAGGAGAGCTCTGATACGGGCACTCAAGAAGCAGGAGTGGGTTGTTTTCCACATAACTTAAACTGTTTCAAAGTGGCATAAGTTAACAGTAAAAAAAAAAAAAGAAAGTTCTCCTTGTATGGGAATAAAAGCATCTATACAAGGCATTATGGCTATAGCAGCTTAAATCCACCCCCTACTATATACAGACGTTCTTCTCCCACGCAGGCTAGCCTCTAGTCCTAATCATTTCGACAATTCGGGACAGTTACTGTACTGTGCTTCTTTCGCAGGGTGTCCCACCTGCTGTTTGCAAGTCTGTGCAGCACACATCTCTGCCCTGAGCCCCCAAGACAGTGCTGCCAGGCACTGGCAGAGGCACGCAGCAGCCCTTACCTTGGTTACAGTCGCAGTTAGCCCAGCCGATGGCCCCTGATACAAGCCGGTAGAAGCACCAGGGTGTAGTTCCCCCATCCGGGTTCCTGCAGTGGTTGTGGTCCCCCAAGCCACGGTCTGGGTACTGCTGAACATAATCGGGGAACTCTGCCCAGTTGAGGCACTCTGCTCCGGTCTCAGTGACCGCCAGTGAGCCATTGTAATACCCAAGAGGTCCGACACCACACACACTGGATGCTGGGCACAGGAAGGGACCTGTTAGCATCACTTAAGGCATCATGCACCACAGCTCAATGTGGGAGATACCAGGTGATCTCCTGAAACACCTCCCACGTCTGCAGTCCTGATTGCTACTTGCTTGATTTCAATTCTATCATTCTTCAAGGAAGCTGTTCAAGGAATGTTTATGAGGGTGGTGAGGCACTGGAACAGGTTGCCCAAAGAAGTGGTAAACGCTCCATCCCTGGCAGTGTTCAAGGCCAGGTTGGACAGAGCCTTGGGCAACATGGTCTAGTGTGAGGAGTCCCTGCCCCTGGTAGGGGGGTTGGAACTAGATGATCTTGAGGTCGTTTCCAACCCAAACCATTCTATGATTCTATAATACGCACTGTCTAAACCACAAGTTGATCTTAAAGTCATGAACTGCCCAGACAGACCTTTGAAATGTCTTAACTCTGGCCCAAACATGGACAATGTGAACCAGTTCCCATTACCATTTATTTCAATACATGTATTCACTTGCCCTGGAGCAGTCCTTGAGCCTGGCACACATTCCACTTTCTTCCCCAGCTGCTTTGGCACCTGAATAAGATGCTCTTAAATGTGATCCTAGGCACTTTAGAAGATTAGTTGCCTGTTTAAATTGATTGAAACTGAGGAGAGTTTAAAATTAGCTGTAATTTCATTCTACAAAGGAATGAAACTACAAGTTCCTTCTACAAAGGAAGGTGGGAAATGGTATTGTAGTTCACTGTATGTATGTTCCCTATACACATTAGCATATACCCTGGCTTATCCGAACTTGGACAATACATAAGTAGGGACCCTATCTGGGGGAAGTGCAGGTGCCAGTGTTCCAGGCCAGTGCCCATGTGAAGTATCTCATGGAAAGAAAACCCAACAATTAATTTATTATTGTTTTTAACAAAAGAAGAAAACTCTCAATTCATGACCCTGAAATAAGAAGGAAGGAAACCAGAACCAGATTCTGTGTGAGGGTGGGCTTTTTAGAGTCCATAACATTGGAAGAGCAGATGCAGAAAGGGATAACAGTTACAGCTCTATTCACTGTATTGAATAAACAAAAAGAAGCCAACACTTTCAGAACACCTTTCTGCCATAAAGACACATAGGGCAAACATCAAGGGTACAAAGAAATTTTGCCATTTGCCAAGCCCAGAGGGGGTGAGTGACAACTGAAGGTTAACTGCAGGGGACAAAAATGAGAAGCAGTTACAGGTAAGTGCCTGGAAAACACACTGTGCACTTTGCATCACCTGGCACCCTCAGAAGGGGTGTCTGAGATTTCAGTAGTTATTAGAGTGCAGGAAGGGTGAGCATGCAAAAAAGACTGAGGCAAAGAAAGAAATTAAAGGAAAAGAACATGTGGAAGGAGTAGGGAGCTGCAAGAGTAGTAGACATGAAGAAAACAAAGTGGTCTGGCCATTTTGGGGAAGGAGATAAACAAACATTGAGGCAGGAGAAAAGATTGAAGTAGTGATGGAAAGAAAGGAAGAATGCCAGATAGCAGCGGTTCATCGTACCTATGGTCTCAGATCACCACTGCAGGAAAGAAGCTGCCCGATGACTGAATTAATAACTTCTTGTTCTTACCTGCACTCTGCAAATGGTTTTGGTTGGGCTGGGATCCCAGGAAAGCCTGGGAAAAGAAACAGAGCAAAAGCAGAAAGATGATTATCCGATGAAATAAACATGGGCATGTCCTAAAAGCAGCTCAGCCTTCTGCTGCTTTAGGCAAACACGCCCTAGTAACCAGCCTCTTCCCCGCTCTCCCCATTGCTCCTTTTCAAACCCAATCACAGCTCTGCCCACTAACAGCAAAATGAATAATTTCTGGCCTGCAGAGATTTACCCTTGACCTAAGCACTACATTGCAGGGCTTTGCTTGTTCTTTTCCGGTAGAATTGGGAAGCCTGAGTGAGATGCCTATGGAAAGAAAAGCTAGAAGAAAATCATTGTTACCAGTAAGGAAAAAAATGAATAACCACTCATTCTCTCCCCATTTCTAGGGCAAGTCATCTATGGCCACAGCAGCAAACAGAGATGTATCTGTGTGATGGGATGATGCACCCATGGATCCCTGTTAAAACAGTAATAAGTGTACAAAGCGGGAAACACCTAAAGAAGAAATACAACAAGGCTTTTTAGGGATTTTGCTTTTAATACATGAGAATATGATATGGCCTATGGTATTATTATCCAAATGGGGTTAAATAGCTAAGAACAAAAAACATGAAACAAATTCTTCAGAAATCCAGCATCCTGCCCAGCCCCCAAAACTGTATTTCCTCTTATAGGCAGTGTTTTTGGTGGTTGTAACTGGATTGCTGGCTGAGAGATAGGGATCTCCACTCAACACCATTACATGGTGTTCAGGCAGGTGCAAGATCTTCACAGAGCAGAGTGAAAAGAAGAAACTGTACATGCTTCTGTTAACTCCTTGTAGTTTAATTAATTTCTAAATACTTCTAAATGAACACTTGTAATACTTCTACATGAACAAGGACTTGTTATTCACAGAGCAGAGTTGTGCATATAAAGAATACTAGCTATTGGAAATGGTTCTGGTTTTCTTCAAAATGCAGTCATTTTGCTTCTCTCAGCTCCACCTTTCCCTGGAAAAGGGGAAGAGTAAAATCTGGAATTAAATCAAACCCACCTCTAGAATAAGTAGAGATAGTTCCCATAGATACCTGACAAGAATGACACCTACTCGTGGCAGACATCTTTCTTTTTAAAACAAGCTTACGAATATGGTCCAGCAGGTGTTGGCAACCACGGCCAAGCTCCACCATCACCCTCCAGAAGTCAGAATGTGACACTACATATCGAACATGAATTCCTGACATGGCTCAGAAACAGTAGATCGGATCTCAGGTGCATATGCACAAGGGGTGCATGGATAAAACAGCATTTAACTGACAAATGCTCTTCAGCCAAAAATCCATCTGCATGTATCAGGCTGTTGAAATCCCACATAATGGTCTGTGAAGTAACAATGCCAAAGGACTTATCTGAGGATCTCAAAGCTATTTGCAAAGAAAGGAGAGTGAGCTAAGCCACAGTTTTGTGTCAGCACCAAACAGGTGACTGAGCCACAGTCCAGGTCCCCTGACTCCTAGCATTTAATGTGCACCTGCACACACATGTAAGCCTGCAGGCAACAGAGGGATGGGTTGGACTAATAACAGGCTGTACATGAAAGCCTGAACCTGCTCTTGGAGGTGGACCATAAATAAAAGAATTGCAGTCCAAGTAATATGCTTCCCTTCTAATGAAAGATTAGTTGCTGCCAGTTCACGTAGCAACTTCCAAAACACCCCAGCGCTGACCATCTTAGCTAAGATTGACCAAATCTTAGTGCAGACACTAAGTGCTGCAGTCACTGCCCCACATGCCTGTGGCTATAAATCATCTGTTCCTAACAGCAACAGGGGGTAATCAGTCCATCCTCAAAGAACAGAAACAACGGATCTCTCCTGCCAGGGTCACTGCAGCGCCTGAGAAACACAGGAAACCTGAGCCAAAGCATCTGCAAGCCCTTGTGCATCCTGCTTCCCCGATTTGTTTTCTTTTCTGCATTTCATATGCACGATGAAATAAATCCCTCGCCAAGCCCCCAGCTCTTCCCAGAGACCACAGCTGCCTAGGTGCTTTGGAAAACATATTCAAGTAATAAGATCCACTTACAGTGAGGATATTAAAAAAGCCATGTGACTTTGCACAAGCAGATAGAAGAATAACATTTCTTACCTCCACACATCTGAAACAGGATAACAGACTGGAGAGCTCTATGAGGAGCCTGAGTACTTTTGGGATCTCCATCCCTCCTGCGCAAAGTGGGCAGAAGCTTCTTCAAGCATCACATTGCCGTTCAGCTGCCGGGCTCAGCTGCTGCCTCCTCCCCGGGCTCTGCAGCTGGGTTTCCCTGGGAGCAGGGCACTAGCCGCTCCGCACCAGAGGGAGTGGGATACCTCTTCCATTTCTGTGCAGGCAAAGGGATGCAGGGGAAGGGATCAAAGTTCCCAGCAGCATCTTAGAATTTCACTTTTCCCTTTCTCTCCCCATCTCTTCTCCTTGATTATTCTCTTCGGAAAGGGGGAAAAGAGAGGAGAGAAATAAGGGCGGGGAACATGTCCCTGTGTTTCTCTCGCACCCTTAAATCCAGGAGGAGGCAAGCGCAGGCGGGTGGGGCGCAGCCCTCAGCCCGCTCCCCCTCCTTCTCGCCGCTCCAGGTCTGCGCTTCTCCCCGGTGCCAGCCCCCGCCTCCCGCCCGGCGCCTGGGCCGGCCGCGCTCCTCTCCTCAATCCTCTTCTCCTCTCTCTTTCCCACACCTGCCTCTCCCTTCCCTCCCGAGGCACAGAGGCTGCAGCCCCGGCGGGGACCTGGGGCTGTGTCCTCCTGCAGCACGGCCCGCAGCAGAACTGGAGAAGGAAACGGCTTGTGCGCGGACACTTGCCAGAGATTAGACTTGTTGGAAGGAATCTGGACTTTGTCCCCCCGCCGCTGCCTCCTCGATTAGCTGCTTGCAGCTTCCCGAGGTCAAACTCTCCTCTGATTTGAACCCAGGTAAACGGGACCCAGAAAACTTTACCTGAAGCAGCTTCCAGCTCTCCCCATGGAAAACCCACAGGCGGCACAGCCCTCCAGGGCGCATTCCCAGTTTTCAGCCCTGCATCCTGCCATCGCCTCCATAGATCTTTTTCATCAAGTGTCTCCTTGACCTTGGGCTGTAAAGTTATTTTCACTTGATTGGCTGGGATGCTTTCCAGAGGGTTGATCATTACTGTATTGGTATGAGCAATCCTATGGGGTTTTTTAGTGTTTTCAGCTTACCCCTCCTTCATATGAATTAGGATTAGAGGATAACAATGGAAGTTTTAAACATTATTAAACCTAAGGAAGGAATTTTTAGGAAGGTACAGTTAAAGCTGTTCAATCTTGAAATTTCTTTTTCTTTTTTTTACAAGTTCCCTGTGCAGCTCCTCAGCTCAGTTTAATGGGAATTTCCTATTTATATTCCGATTTTGGAGGGATTAACTCCTGGTGTTCTGCAGCATGAAACAAGGTCACCTCAAGAAATGAGCTCACTTCTGGCCAGGTCTGCTGAGCAGCATTTCCAAACACACCTTCAGCATAAAAACCAGGAACAGGCTGATAGAAATCCACTGGCTTGACAAAAAGCCTCTTTTCTAATTCCCTCACTTATTGCTCATTACTCACTTCAGATGACAATTTTGTGTTGCCTCATCCTCAGATGCTCATCAAAGGCAAGGAAATTTCACTACATGCTGCATCTTTTACAGGAGTCGCTGAGTGGTAGGAGGGAGCCCTTTCTGGAGTGGATTTGTACCACAGTGCATTCTGGACACAGTGGATTTGGCCAAGAATTGCACTCAGTTAACTAGGAGCAAATCTCCTATATCCTCGTAGCGAGGGAGGGAGATGATCAGGGCAAGAGAGGATGGAAATAGCTTAGATGCTACAGCATGCTAACACTCTGAGGCAGCACTGGTGCAAAAGGAGCAAAACAAAAGGAAAATATGGGTATGTGTTGGAATTTAGAACCACTTACTCCAGTGAAAACACAAGGAAAGGATATACTGGGGAGGCAGGAACAGAAAATCTACTAGGATTCAGATAAATCTGCCCCTTAATCAGGAGTAAAGAGGCTGTTGATGCCCCTGCCGAACTCCCGTAAGATGCTCACCTATTTAGCCCTCTGATACATGCTAATAGGGTTTAAAACCTCTAGCAAAAGCCTGTACCGGATTTCTTTCACAGTAGCTTGGAACTTACTTCCCTTGCAAGGCAACTTGAATCACTAGATAAAATTATTTCCTAGGTGAAGTGATTTTAAAGGAAACACAGGCTGGCACACCAAAAGCAACAGAAGTTAGAGTTTGGTATTCAGTTTCTGTAGAAATGACAAACTGTGCAAAGATACATAGTGGGTGTTGGAAGCTGTCTCTTCTGTGGCAGGTCCTCTTTTGGAACTATTTCTTTCTTGCCAAGACTCCCCCCTGGTTTTCTGGCACATGTAATGATATTTTCTTGAGACAGGTGGATCTCAGACTCTCAAAAGCTTCTCATGCCTATGTGGCCCTCTCCAAGATGGAAAGGAAGACCAAGGAGGAAATGATACCAGTGTAACTATGGCAGTTTAGATAGGTAACATATCTAAAGATAAGGTAAACCAGATCTTGAACTTTCTTGTGTGGGCAAGTTTGAAGTAGTTGTAAATACCCAAGTCCACTATTTACAAATCACCTTCTCACCCTGATATAAACGCAGGTCTATAATAATAAGTTTATGATTACCTAAAGACTCTTTCCATCTTGATTTTTTCAGGTTATTCTGTATGGACCCTTCTGAACATGAAGTATCATCTTCTAAAATGTTCTGGCTCTCTGGAACTCAACCTATTTCTCCTGAACTGGCAGGACTACTATTTGTTAAGACCAGCTGAAATATCAGTGCTTCCTCCATAAGAGATCTTCGGTGAAAGCCTAAAAAGAGAGGTAGTCAATAGCAATCATATCCAGAGCTGGTATAATACTCAAGCTATAAGGAACAGAAATAAGATCAAGGAATTCCATCAGATTTGCTTAAATCCTGTAAATCTGACTTAGGAGGGTAGAACAGCTAGTCAGCTTTTCTTTAATTTTTTCCCCACCACGCAATCACATACAGGTCTCTGCAGCAATGTTCTTAACAAGTGGGCTCAGCATCAGAACCCATTTTTCTTCTATTCTCCAGCAACAACATCATGGGGTGGTACAAGCCCTGAACTCAGAGAGGAAAGTGCCACTTGCTGCAGTTACACACGTCAACTATTAATGGAATGATCCCCAATATCAGTGTGTGATAGAATACATTTGAACACTCAATACAAGCTTAACAGTGAGATAGGGGGAAACGGCAGCAGCTCAAATTGCCAAGGACAATCAGTAGCTATTTTTTCGGTTACAGCATGGGATCCTGAGCCAAAAGAACTGCTAGAGTACTTTTAAAAAGAAGCAGTGTAAAAGCTGGGTGCATCTGAAAAGCATTTTCTTTCCTTCCTTCTTCCTCCAAATAAATGCATTCCTTTAAGAAGTGGAAAACCTTTGCACAGTAATTTCAAGTTTACAGTAGGCATGTAAAAGGTCAGAAAAACCCCCAAACAACTGAGCTTGTGAAGCAGAAAAATCTAAAAATAGCTGTCCAGATTAGTGGGAGTTGCACAAAATTTCAAAAGTAGAAAGAGAACAAAAAAGAATTAGTTTCACTGTTACAGTCTCTTATACAATGAGATAGTTCTTCACAGACACTGGAGTTTGGTACATTCAGCACAGCCGCTAGCTTAAGAGGTGCAAAACTGTACTTGCATTGTAAGTTTTAACACAAAGAAAGGAAAACCATCATCAACAGAAATGAATTTAGAATTCATTGGTTCCTCGTTCCTAGCTTAGCTTGTCTTCTTCAGGAACAAAGAATCAGCAAAGTAGCTCTCCTTTTCAGAGAGTGTCTTTTGGACTGAAAATGCAAAATGTCATAGAACCAAAGTGTTATCCCAAACACAAATGTGGACATCATATTCTTACTGACCTCAAGTCCTCTGAAAGACCCAGTTATGCCACAATAGCAACAACAGAATAAGGTACCCTGTGGGATAACCCACTAATAAGCCATTGTAAGTAACAGATAAACAAAAACTGCTTCAGTAACTTTAAAGTATACTCTTGACCAGTATTTATGTTATGAAGAGGTATTGGCCTGGGCCTCCAGAGAAGTCACCTCCATTTCCATGCAAACTCTACAGTCACATGTGGGTAATCACACAGTCTCTGTGTGTGCCAAACTTCCCTCTTTGCTTTTAATTTATGACCCAAAGAATTAGTGATATAAATGGTTATATCACTAGTTCTTTAAGGCACTGCATTTTTCTTACCAATTAGGTACCTAAATCAACAGGTACCTGCCTGCAGTTTTGCAGCACTCTAGTGAACAAAAACCCACCAACAACCCCCACCCCCAAACCATTGAAAACTAATAATTAATTACATTGGTTCAGTATCAGTCTGTGCATGAATTGTCTCTCCCCCTTTCAGTTTTTTTACCCAAACAGTGGGACATTTTGTTCTACATGATGAGTCGCCCAGGCCAAACAACAGTTTTGCATTCTTTTATTATAGTACAGATGTAATCGATCTGACATGGCACCATACCATCTCACCTGCAAATCAGAGGGCCTAAATCACAAGCCTCTATGTTAAAGTTACATTTGATCCTTACCAATGTACTGTGTATTAACAAGGTATTTTGCTGGGGCATTCCTCCTTCCTCTACAGCCTTCTTGTACAGCAGCAGGAATTAAAAACATTTCAAGAGGAACCAAACTGTGTATACATACATGTAGGAGTACGAGTTGTGAGATTACTATCAATTTCAAGTTGGCTCAGTGTCTGGGCCTGAGTACTTTTTGACAGCAGTTCAGAAGTTAGGCAGGAAGCTTATGCATGAGAAAAAGTCCCCCCCCTAACTGTTAGAAAAGGCATTTGTGTGTATTCCTAGAAGATTTCTCTTCACAGTGAGGACCTGATTCCACACTTGGCTAGCTGAACAACACCCTGCAGAAATCCTAAGATGGCAAGACCCAAGAATGTCATGAACAAAGTCAGTTGATGGTCACAACGGGTGTTTTATGCTCTGGAAACAAAGGCGAGGTCAAGATCCATACCTCAGTGCTGACAGATATCGCCTGACATCAAACGCTCACTCCAGTCTACTTTTCACTTTTTTGCCAAAGTCTCCAACTATAATTGTTTCTCTGCAGTTCCTTTAGTGAAGCACATTATACATAACGTGTGATCTGAGGAAACCTCCTCAGGAGCTTGTTTACTTTGCTTGAAGACATGTTTCCCTGGGATGACAGGGTGTCCTTGTTTAGATTCTTGCGCTCCTTCTGAAAGAGAGAAAGAAACCTCAAAATATTACTTCCTTTTATTTGCAGAGTTGATGCTCACCCCCAAAGACTACTACTGATCATACTGGGACGTTTCTTTCAAAAGAATGCTATTTCTTTAAGGAAGTCTTATAACAGCACTTGCTTCAATAATCACAAGGCTTTCAAAAGCCTGATGACCTTTAAATGATGTAATTAAAGACTGACATCTTGTAAGGATGATATTTGCCCAGAGAAGCTGTGGTTGCCCCATCTCTGGCAGTGTCCAAGGGCAGGCTGGACCACACTTTGAGCAAGCTGGTCTAGTGGAAGGTGTCCCTGCCCATGGCAGGGGGTTGGAACCAGATGATCTTTAAGGTCCCTTCCAACCCAAACCATTCTGTGATTCTGCGATATTCCTCTGTATTCTTAGTTAACGATACTATAAACTCATAGCAACAACTTGGATTTTTTTTCTTACTACTTTCTGTTATTCAATTTGATTCTATCTACCAAATGAACGGCGGACAACTTTTCATTTATGCTGTCAAACAGCAACAGTAAATAGCTATTAAATGATGGTACTGTTACTGAAAAAACAACCCAAACAATTGAAACCTGAAACCACTTTAAGGACACATTTGGTACACATACTTACCTTTAGTCTGCTTTTGAAACTGACTTGATATCAAGTTTATCATATAGCTGGAAACCTCTAACTTCCAAACAATGTGAAATTTATTTTTCAAGAATATGTCCAGCCTTCAAAACAGCCTAAAAGAACTCCTAATTTTCAAAGAATCAAGAAGAGCTGTAACTATCTCATGCACCCTGAAAATTCCATTTGTTATGAGGCTTACTGAAACCACTGGTTATTTCTCTACCACTTGTCTCCAACCTCCTCCCCCACCCCCCAAGCACAGAACTATTTAAAGATTTATGACAGATTGGAGTCTGGGAATCCTAATTTACCTAACTCACTTTCTCCTGCTGTCTAGATAATGCAGGTAATAGATTGGTACCCAAGTCAGCTATTTCTTTATTTTATGAATCTGAGCAGTTGCGGAAACTTACCACACTGTACATCTCCAAAATTGCAACATAATCCCCATCTCTCACCATACAAATCATTGTTTTACTTAACAGCTCCAAATTGTACTCACTCTCATTCAGAACTATCACGTAATATATGATAGCCACAAGAAATCAAAAGAAATAGCCTGGGTTTTGGTCAGCTGACACCAACTAAGCTCTACTTCAAGAATTTGACAACACGAAAAGGACTGGATGTGACTATTGTTTCACTCTCAGTTATACCAAAGACCTAGTCCCATCCTAAGACATCCTTATTTTGATTCTAATTTAATTTAACTTCTGCATTCAAAAAAGGAAGGGCTGCATGTTTGATCTACATCATCCCGCATCTCTCCTACAGCTCAAATGGGTTATAACACCAATCAGATTCTTTTGGAGAACATTATTACTGTTGGCATGATTGGGGGCTTCCTCCTACCCTACTAATAGCCTTTAAGAACAGAAAAGAGGCCTTAATTACTTCTGCCTTTGCCACACAGTCATAGAACATCCGGATCTCCTCGGCACAGGCTGCATCGTTGAAGTCATTCTGTTTCCAGCAGGCCATCATTACTGACATCTCCGTAATGCATGTCGCTTCTAGAAGGGAAACACACAACCCAAAATCTCAGGTCTTTGGGATTCCATGCTAAAAGCCTCCACAGAGAAGTGGAGAGAAGTTTAAGATGGGGTAGAAGCAGGTGAGGAAAAACAACACTGAAGCAAAGATGTTTTGTGTAGAGATGTTGCTAGCATAAAGATTAGTAGTACCATTGCGGTCATCTAACCCCTGACTGAATTCTTAAAGGAAAAGCTATGTTGAGATGTAACAAAGTATTTTACATGCGTGATTCACATACAGGACACCACAAGATGCAAACGTGGGGGTGCTGTACGAGACAGCAATCTTTAATGCCATGGCACAAACCAGACCTTCCCCCCGGCTGCCCTGCACAGCACAAGGCACTTAGTTCGGCCCAGCCCCGACACCACCGCGGCCCTCCCCAGGGTAAAGCCACGGGGTACCTCCCGGGGACGCCGGCGGCCCACCGGCGGCAGCTCTCCCCCACGGGGGCTGCTGGCCCGGCCGTTTCTCTCCGGGAAGGGGACATTTAGCGGCCCGGCGCTGAGAACTCACCTCCCGCCTTCTCCTTGCGGTTCGCTACCTTGTCGGCCAGCACCAGCGGCCGGGTCGGGCGGATAACCGGGGGCCGCTTCTTCTGCCGCCACTGCCCTGAGGCCCAGCGGGTGACCCACACCGGGTACACGGGCGCCGCCATGCTGCGTGCGCGGGCCGGGCGGGACCCGCCCCCCGGCGCATGCGCGGCGCGGCCGTGCTGGGCGTGCGTGCCGGCGGGAGGCGCGGGCGCAGCGGTGCGGGTGCGGTGTGGCCCGTCCTGCCGCCGCCGCCGCGCCGTCTCGCCAGGCGAAGGCCACGAACGTTGGGTAACTCCGCGCGGTTCCAGCGACAGCTCCAACCACTCGCACCCCTGTAGGCTTAAACGAGCAATAGCGTGTGTCTTTAAACCATTAGAACACAGCAAACTGTCCTGACTTGCTGACACGTACAGAGAAAGGGATGTTCGGCTGATGGGGGAGGGAACATCACGGGACTGATAACAACTAAGGAGACAGTAAATAAGACCAAGGATGCCAGCCTTCATGATAGCCGAGTGGTGCTCAGCGTGGAGTGAGGCTGGAACAGGACAGAGGCAAGGACATACCACTGCTAACTCAGCACTGGGACCTTGCGAGCACGCACAGGCACCGAGGTCATTCAGTAAACACAGTGAGGAAGACTATGGGCGACCACCAGCGACCCCCGCTCAGCAAGAAAGTGCATGCGTAACTCGAATGCACGTATTACAGTTAGTTCCTGGAAAAGCGATGAATATGCATGAGTATGCTAAATATATAGCCGCTGTCGGCAAGTAACGAGTGTGCTCACCTTCGCGATATGATTTGTGTGTGTGCCCAGCGCTGCAATAAAGAATGCGGCTTCCTAAAACTCCAAATCGAGTCTTAGAGAATTTCTCCGACCAACTTTTACAGTAACACCCCCAAACTGTTTCTGCATCAAACCCAGCCAAATGAGGGAGTATGTGTGCCTCTCAACCACAGCAAAATAAATCGTGATTGCTTCAGGTAATTCAAATGGAACCTAAGGAATTCTTTTGCAACTCTGGCAACTTTTTTTGGTGCTTGAAACTCAGCATCACTTCACCCTTAGCCCTTCATCTCCATTACATACTAACAGCTGGATCTCCCCTGCGTTGTTCCTGCTAACAAGGCGATACTGAAACTGCTGCTTCTGAAATGGTAGTGGTGTTCTCACGGCCTTGTACTCAGTAGTGGAAAATCCCCTCGTTCCCAGAAGTTTCTTTCCGTCTGTAGGATTTAAATCTCTGGAAGTCCTCAACTCACCTGGCTGGCTCTGGAGCTGATATGCCCCCAGCTTAAGGAGGTAGATAATACAGAAGGCATGGTAATATTTCAAGGGCTGGGGCACAAACAGATTACTGCACAGGATGAAGGACAAGGCAGATGCCGAGAACTGAGGAATTAGACGTTGGACACTGGGGACCTAAAATACTCTGACACTTGTCATGTAGCAGTCACTGAACAAGCCATCTTACCACCATACTGGGGCTCCTTCAGGCACCAACAATCTCCCCTGTGCTCTGGAGGACGTGCAAAGTATCAGTTTTCTTCCACAGGAGCAGTTACATGTTTGGTGTTCTCTGACCACGTACATCTGGTCAAAACAAAGATGCTGGGAACAAATTTTTCTGCACAGGACATAGCTTTGGATGAAAATACATTCAACTCTCTAGATAGAGACATAAACCCCAAGGCACCCCCCTTGCCTCTGCCTAGTCAAGGAAGGTAACGATACACTGGAAATTTTGTTACATTGAGCTGAACATCAGCAGAATATTCTCAGTATCATTACTAGAATTTACTGCATCTGCAGACAATATATTCTGGTATGTCTGATTCTAGAATTATTTTTGTGTTACTTTTAAAACGGTATTTTCTTAAAGTCCAATAACAATAGCTAGGAAAGGTGAAAGCACTGGGATGTAAAAGAAACTGAACTGCACTCCCCGTAAATCAACCTCCGTTTTTCCAAATTACATTAGCTAATGGCAGCAACACCTTCAGGCACATTCACCTTCAAAAGCTGATCTCTCTTTTAAGTAATTCCAAGAAAAATGGGAGGAGGGGCAGCTGAGAAAGGCAAGCAACACAAGGAGAATTGCAGTAGCTTCCTGTCCGTTACTGCTGTCTGCATTAGAAATTCTTTTTTTGGCATTCAGCCTGGGATTGGAGCACCAGCCTAAGAAATTCCCAAGCAGACAGAGTAAGGTACGTGATGGTGTCTGTACACACCATGCAGAATGTGGAACTATAGGTGTGTTACTCTATATCCAGGTCTCTCCAATAACGTGTATTTTGTATAGTTGATAGCACAGAGACACTAATGAATGGGACAGAAGTGCCGACTTTAAAGGGACAGCCAGAAACCCAGTTCTCTCAACACACAGAGCAGTGAGCACCACAGATACTTCACTGTGAATCCTGAATGTACAACTACAAAGGACATGTCAAATTCTAACTGCATTTAGTACTTCTTTACTTGGATCAACATAGCTAAAGCTGAATTGTAGCCTGTGTTTCAGCTAGTCAAAACCAAAACAAACCACAGAGATAAACTATAAGTATTAGATTTGAAAAGAACCTATATTACAACTGGAATAAGGGCCAATTATGATGTTATGCCACAATTAAATACAATGCTAACAATGCTGTAATAAAATACACAGTTAAAATGAGACTGTTGTTGTAAATACCTCTTTAAGAGGTTTCAGACTTACTCCTGTCTGCTGAGCTATTGTGTTTGGACAGTATTAGCACTTAATGCACTTATTAGCACAAATGTATTAATTTATATTCATAGCTCAATGACAGCTGCAATTGCTCTTCTGATGTGTCACCCCCCAACCCCAACGCTAGCCTACCTTATCCTGAGCTATCTCAATCAGATCAGCCACCCTGCATTATTGTCCACCTGACTAGCTCTGAGCTGCCATCCCTAATCCCTAACTCCCAGATCTACTCAAATCCAGCCCAATTCCACTGCAAATTACGTGAAAACTCCTTATTTGCTCAGAGATGCCACAAAGTACCACAATCTGCTCTGATCCATTCCAAGATCCCCAGAATCATCTCTAGCTGAGACACTTCAGCATTAGATGGGGCTTTTCTGCAGGAAAGAATGAATGTAACAGCATACAAATTAAGATGCCAGTCATGTCAGAGCTCTGGAACAAATCCTGCAGCTCCATTCTTCTCCACCCTTCCTAGTCCCTCTGCAGGGCCATATATCTCTCAGTGCCAGCTCCAGGATACTGAATCATGAGATTGTTAAAGCCTGACATAGGCTTTGGCTCAGCTGGTCATATCACTAAAAGGATTTTGTCTCTGATTAATTTCAGGTTGTCAGTAGAGGTCTCTGGGCAGAATGAAGGAACCTGCCACCCTGGATGTTTCCTATTAATACACCTTCTCAGAAAGCACCTGGAGATCCATCAACAATCTTAATTAAATCCAACCAAATGGATGACAACAAATCATTAAGGGAGTGGCTCTCTTGGGACAATGGCTGAAGAGTGCATATGGAAGGATGGTAAGGGAGGCAGATGGCTGCTTGTCTAGCATGGCAAAGCCTGTCTAAACAGTGATGTCCCCGACTGGCTGTGTTTCAATTCAATTTATCCTGTTCCCAGTCCTTTAGGAGTTACTTGTTCTTGCACCAGTTAAAACTACCCTTTGCCAAGGTGCAAGATGGGCATTTCTGCTGTGATTTTCCAGCTGCTGCACTTTGCAGGCCATTTCCAGGGAAAGAATCTCATTCTCCTTTCCCCTCTAAACATAGACATCCACTGTTGGTTGTCTTTCATTCTACTTATCATCACAGAGGACCCAGAGATCCTTCAGTCTGAAAATTACTACAGTGACAGAAATAAGAAAAGGCAATTATTTTTCAGTTCTAGAAATTACCAATGTTAGGTATCAAATCAATATTCTTCAGTGAGGTTACATGCTTCCTAGAAATTGCAGTCCTTGCTAAATGACAGAAAACACAAACTACTAATTCAGTGTATAAAATACCCAGCTTCTTACTGAAAACTAGGCAGCACCTGCTATCACAGTTTCATCAGGAGAATGAGAACTTCAGCTTGTCCAATGTAATGAACTGGATTGCTAGACTTCTGTCAGGCATTTGTTTCTCCTCTCTCACTTCTCAGAGGGCATAAACTTAGCTGGTGGAGGCAATTCTGAGACACGGTATCAGTAGAATCTACTAGTGTTTCATATCAGCAGTAGTAAGGAGATACCTATTTTTAGAACATTAATGCTAGTGAATAAAGCTATCCTGACAGCTTTGAAATCCTCCCTCACACAGTACACAGGCAAAATGCGTGACAAGCAGTGAAGTGACTCACCCCAGTTAGTAGAAGCCTACCAAAGGGTTTATAGACATGATCTCGTTATCATCCACAATATTTGGTGTCTTTGCTAAAATTCATGATTAGTCTCAGTTGTGTGTTTTTATGAGTACGGGCACCTGCACTGTAAGAATTTAACTAAGGAAGATATTGTATACACTGTTCAGTCTGAGTATCACGTCATCCAGAAGGTAGTCACAACACGAGTGACAACATTCAGCCACCACCTAGTTGGTTTGGATATCAAGCGGTGAAGTGAGAAATCCAGTTAGCAGTCCAGAACAGAAATCATTAACCTTTTCCCAAAATATTAATAGTTGCTGCAGTGACCTTTCTCCTTGTCTGCATCACATACTCTGATTAGCAGAAAGACAACTAAACGACAACTAAGATCATAAATAGAATGAAGAGAATCTGAAGTAACTGGAGGCATTAATTCAAACAATTTATTTAAATATCATTAAACTGTTTGGTAGAAGTAGACATTCAGAACTAAAGTAGCCTTTATTTGTTTTATCTTAATTTACTTCTTATGCACATTGTGGCCACTTCAATCCTGAATACACATATCTGAAATCTTAACCTGATTTGAGTAATCCAATTTAACAATTAATTCAGACATATTCCCTTTGGTATTCATGTCTCCTGGGTAAATGGAAAAAAGGAATGTAAACTGATGAATGCATTTTAGCTGAAGAACCATTTGTGACTATTACTACAGAAGAGCGCTAAAAAAGCATTCTTCTCCTAATAAAACATCGGGTGAGATTGTATAGTGTATGCATTTTTTACGTTTACAAGAATCCAGTGATGGTTATGGGTCTGAAGTCTCCTCTGTCAAGATGTCCTGATTCTACCATGACAGTATTTTTGTATCACCTGAAAGACAAACACTGAGATGCATATTATTACCTATATGATGTAACACCTAAAATATTGTATCTATAACGTTATCACTGGGAATTTGAGGGGTGAAAAAAAAAGAGATTAAGTGATCTACCCACAGCTAAGCAATAGATAGTGACTTAATTAGGGACAGAATGTAGATTCGCTCCTGTTCCTAAGTTTTATTAACAAGCTTCAGACTTCCCATCGCAATGCCCTACAAAATGAAATTACCCCACAGGCTCTAGATTTGCATTACATTCTGCAATGTAGAATAATGGCTCTACATTTGCGAACATTCTGTCTTAGGCATGGATAAACTCTGACTATTTAGTCAGTAGTTACTTCTGAAGAGGGAGGAGAAATGGAAAAACAAAATACCATTATACCATTAGAGACATCAGTGCAGTGTGGCTGTATTTGCCTGTACTTTTTAAACCCATGACACTACGTGAATTAGTCTCCCTCCAATGCAAGATCAGTTGTTTCAGAAAGGTACCCAACATGGCAGGGAACAGCAGACTTATTTTATATCTGTAAGAGATACAGGCTATGCAACAAGAAAGCTGTAATCACATGTCATCACTTACTCTTAGGAACGCTAGTCAGAGACCAAGATCATACTGTGTTAAGATTTGGTAAAAATACAAAAACTTCTCAGTGCACCTGATTCCCCATCCCTTTCAGCACAAGGTTTATATCCAAAAGACCGCAATGTTTATATCCAAACTGCAGAGACCACTGGAAAGGCACCATTGTTAAAATGTATTTGTCTTTGCAGAAAGCTGCAGATACTCAAAAAGAACAGATCAAAGGCCTCTGAATTGCTCGCATTAAGGAGATAATAAATATGAAGTCAAAACTATAGCTGGGATTTCAGGTTTGATGAAAACTTAAAAGAACCAAAGCATACTCAGGTTAGCCTAGTTCTGTACAATATCAGGTAATACACTTCCTGGTGTGAAATACATTGTTGAATGTTGTGAATCAAATAATTCAATCTCTCATCCCATTGTATGTGTCACCTGGTAAGTTTGTAAAAGAGAAAAATTAGGCAGAGAGTAAGTGACCTGCCCATAGGTATTCAGTTACCCTAAAAAGTAGGAGTATTTAAGGCATGCTTACTTGGAGAGAAGAGACTTTATTGCTGGCAATTTCATAAGGCACAATTGCTCTCCACAGACATTTGTCTTTTGTTATTCCTTCACTGAAAAAGCTATTTGTTAATAGCAGCTAAAAGTACACTTTAATGAAGAGAATAAGTGACTGATAAAATACTTATAAAAATGATTAATATTTTGGATATTAAAAAAAAATCCCTGAAATAACTTTGGACGTTTTCGCAAGAGTTTGAAGAGGTGTTCCCCTGGAGTCATGTAAGCCACAAGGAAACTATACAAATACAAAAGGAGAGTTAATTCCTCTTTTGCCCCACATGTTGACACCTGCAATTCAGGAGTGGCTTCACACCACAGAGCTGAAATTCAAACCAAAGCAGTTGCTAAGATCTCCACTGCTGAAATCCAATCATAACAGAAACTTACTCACTTCATGCACCAGAAAAAATAGTCTCTGTGAGAGTTTTTCTTCTATTTCAAGGCAAACATTTGGAGCGAGGTAAGAATTCGCAGTCTCAACTTTCAATGCAATTTTCAAATCAAGCTTTTACAAAGATGGGTCAGTGTTGCCTCGTCCTCTTGAGAAAAATCTCATGCATGTAGTCCCAAAATCTTCCCTGATGCGTCTCATTGCGATGAATCATAGCAGTGAGGGCCTCACCCTGATCAAGGCTTTGCCAATAATCCTGCAGCCACATCTCTTTCCAACTGAAACAAAAAAAGAGACATCACCATAAACCACTAAAACCCCCAGATCACTCTGCAGCTGAAGTAGCACTGGAGCCAGTTTTTTTTCTTTCACCTAAGAGGAAAACAAGCCCAGAGATGGTCATAACAAAGTATGTTGTTACCGTGCCATTGCGCTTGAAGTCATGTAAAGAAACTTGCTGTGAAAATTCTCTATAGAAAATACAAGTTCACTATTAGCTTTACAACATTCTAGAAATATCAGCATGTGACTGTAGTGTTAACCAAAGACAATCAATTATTAATTGTAGAGGATAAAAACTTCTAATAAAATCTAGCACAGAATCCTTATGTGATTTTGAGAGTAGTCTTCCATGGCCAGTATGCATATAACAGCCTAAGAATCCCTTTTTTCTTCTTCTCTCTTCCTCCCCCCATGATAAACCATCTAACAATTAGGGAATGACAGCTACTCATTACAAACTCAGGTTATACATGGCAGAGACAAAAAATCATTATATCCCTCAACCCTGACTCTCTATCTCAAAACTAGATGGTTGAGTATAGGCTTTCTCTTTTTCAATACAGACATTCTCAAACTTTTCATAGCACAAACTACATCAGTGCAACTTTCAGCAATTCCCTTCCCAATCGTGATCATGTGGACTACTTCTCTCAATTGTGTTATATCAAGGTGTCTTTCTAAAGCAGACAGCAGACAATATAAAAGCTTCCCTGGTACAATTTTTCCGGACTCATCTCATGTCTATAAACAGGGGGAAAATAACATACTGTGGTTCAATGAGACATGGAAACTGCCGTGGGAATCAACAGTGGCTTGGATTGTGTTCAAAACTCCCTGCTGATAACCAATGCACACAATGATGGGAGTACCTAAGCTTGTAACTAAGTGGCATAGGCACCCATGTGGTGCCTGCAAAAGTACTTCTCTGCTGCCATCTGCTGCTCAAGCAAAAGGCCAGCTATGAAAAAGTAGAGAACGCTTACAGAGCGGGACACTGCGTAATGTTACAAGCTAAAACCACCTTTTGTTATGAAGACTGAGAAAAAGTATTCCTGTAAAAAGCTCGAATATATCAATCAACCAACAGAAAACAAAGGGCTTCAGACCCCTTTTACATAGAAGCATAACTTTTCAATTAGTCAATATGAGAACCATACTGTGAAAAATGCTTTTTAATAACAAACTTTACAGATTTTGTGAAATAGGCATTTCCTAAACAACCTAAATTACCTCAGGCTTATTTTCTCTTTTTAGTTTCAGTTAGCCATTTATGAAAACATTCAAACATAGGGCAAAGTAGGTCCCCACACTTAGAAAATTCTTCATAGTTTTTTGTGGATGGGTAACATAATAAAAACTTTCTTAGTTCTGGGTTAGCGTACTTGAAATGATGGATTCATTTTCAACACACTGTTCCTTCTAATACTTTAACACTCCTAAGCATTCAATTCCTTAGTCTAGGAAATTATTAACAAGGCTGTAAGCTGGTATAAACTGAGACAGAGTATATTGATAACCTCCTTCTGGACAGCGCATGAGATCTTACTAGTATTTTCAAAAAGCCATTAATTTAATACTACAGTGGGACTGACATCAGAACGTTGAAGTCTTTGGTGATAGCTATGAACATAGGCAAGATCTGCTGTGGCTGAGGGTTTATGATGGCTGTCTAATGGCTTTTAGAAAGTGAATTGCATGCACTTGAGTAATTGCCTAAAAAGACAGAAATTGTTGCAAGTAATGCAAAGAAAAATTACAAACCTGAAGGATCCAAACATGTTACACTAGTATCACACACTACAGAAAGTGCACACATCATTCATGAACTGCAAGAACCCTTCCTTCTAGCAACTGCAACTTCAAACACTGTTAGTGGAAAAACTCAAGGTTTGGGAACCCAATCTCGGACTTGTTTTGTGCCAACACATGTATAAATACGAAGTAAAACATGCAAACAAAACTCTATTCTGCCCATCAAAAGTGGTCGCCTGAGGGTTAGTGTGGGTAGTTCCCTGCTGACAGACTTTAGGGCAGCTCACGCTAGAGATGGCTAACACTGGGCTATGGGCCTGGGAGATTCCAGCAGCACCAGCAATCCCCATGTGCAAAGGGGCTAAGAAGCTACTCATTCTCTGTCCTGTCTGATCCTTCTCCTAAATAAATGGGACGGTGTCCTTCAACCACAAGGCAGAATTTTGTCACACAAACCAACAAAAAGTTTTGTAAAGTATTCTGGGTGAGCCTAACTTCTGCTCTGAAGGTGACTTCAGAGCAGAAGTTACAAGCTCTGCTGCACTGAACAGTGCCACCCCCATTCTTAATGCAGTACTTTGTAAGGAGGCACAGAGCTTCTTTCGCCCAAGGGCTACCAAGTGCTTCACCATCGCTGTACTGAAAAACATCCCTCTTCCAAACAAAGAGGCTAATATAGACAAAGGATAACCTCATTGCCCAAGGTCAGAGAGCATTTTAACAGAATATTATGGGTGTCTCACACTCCTCATTCAACCACTAACAAATACGACCAGCCAAGCCTTTTCTTCAGCCTCAGTGTTACACAATATTAGCAGAACTACCATACCACCCATAAAACATAATATAAAGTGTAACTGAAGGTGTACTAAGAGATCCTTTAAGTACAAAGCATTATTAACAGTTACAGCTACTATTATTTAAAGCTTCTTTCTTCCTTCAAAAAGCACAGTCCTGTTACATTACCTGTCTCCTCCGGAGAGATCTTCAACATTTCCAAACCCAGGGGTGGGCATAGGACATCCCATGTGCTTGAACTGAGCTATACGAGGTCTGGGAGCTGGAATTTTCCCACGAGACTTTCTGTGTTCCTGCTCCTCTTTGACCCGGGTGTTCTCCCTGTCACAGATGAAACACTCAAAGCCATTCAGGTAATTGGGCAGAGTCATGTCATTCACCCCCCACTCCCGCCTCTCCAAGCTCTCTAGCAAGAATTGGTTTTTGATTCCACCATGGTTCTTATACTCTAGATACTTCAGATATTCCTCTCCATTCTTGTCCAGGAAGTCAAGATACTTTGCCAGCTCTTGGGGGCTCTCAAAGTCATCTATAAGAATAATGGAGAGGTTGTTTGGCATCCAGTCCCGCACAGCTGGGGAGCCTCGGTATACTGGGACAGCCCCCAGGTGCATTGGGCGCCACAGCTTCTCTGTCATGTAGTCATCACATATGGCATTCTCCAAGGCCAGATGAAACTTGTACCTGGCGATAAAAGTCATAAATTCAGAATCTTCTGTAGTTGCTGTAGAAGTGTCTCTCAGTCGTTCACTGGGAAGCTCACGGTTATGCAGGCATTTCCCATAGGAGTCAACCTAAAATAACAACCGGCATCTTTACAAAGTGACTTGTTTGCCTGGAGCTTGTTGTCAGAGCTTGTATTTCTTGTAAAATTCCTAACTTTGATCAGTTCCTAGCTACTTCAGCTTTGCTTTCACTCCAAATTCTTTCCCTTGTGACTATTCCTAGAGTCCCAGTTCTAACAACTTCAGAGGAAACTGAGGGCTCAGTTTCAAAAGCAGCATAAACTATGCTGCAGATTGAGGGGCAGGGGGAGTGTGCAGAAAGGAAGATGTTACCAAAAAACTTATTACTGAATACATCAGGAACTGAGAGGTAAGGATGGGCATTCAGCTCCCTCTGAGTTAATTTGAAAGTGATCTACTTAACAGCACTTTTCCAAACAGTTATTACACACAGCTCCTGCCAGTGTCAGCAGGCTGGCAAAAGTGTTTCATTTGTTAGACTGAGGAAAATTGATGCAGGGAACTAAAAAGAATACTGTCTAAAATTGAAAGACTCGATCTGGAATCTGCCTCATACTTTGAAAATACAATCAAATTTTAAAAGTTCTTTTGTCTTTGCTTCACTGACTACATGATAAACTTGCACAATGAATGAATTGCGACCAATAGAAACAGCAGAAATGAGTAGGAAAAACATGTTTTAGGTAAGTACTAAAACCTGATTTTTGTTTCTAGTCTACCGTCCTTCAGAATTTTGAAGAAGAAAAAAAAGTACTAAACTTTTTTTTTTTTTTTCCCTGCTTGAAAGAATCATTATCTCAGTTTATGAAGCCACTCTGTCAGCTGTGCCAGAGCAGTACAAACCACCATGGAAACAACATGGCCCTACAATGCTTCTCAAGGAGCAGATTCTCAAACCACAGCAACCTGTCTTTTCACTCCACGCCTGTACTTTCAAAAGGGAGCAAGGCTTGTAAATGGACAGCCTTCATAGAGGCTAACTTCAAGGTCCAGAGATGCAGCAACTCCTGGCACTTGCTCCACGATGCCAAGCTTATTCAGGCTTAGCCCAACCTGTGACTGATCCCAAGTCCGGCCAACTCCACAACTAACAGCTACCATCAGGCCTACCTACTGCATGTGGTGTAGTCTAGATCACGCTTTGGGAAGGAATACAACTAGTTTTTCTGTCCAGCTTGTAGTCGGCATGCATCCCCGTTACGATTCGTGTCTTGGCTAAAAGCAAAGACAAACAAACCCCATTAAGAAGAGGAGGTGGAGGGAGGGATGGAGGGGGGCAGCCAGGCGGACCCAGCTCCTACACCAACCCCACGCCACAGCTTCCCCGCGCATCTGCCTACCTGGATGTACTTCATGAGCTCCCGCACGTAGCGGTCCCGGTCCGAGGGGACGTCGCAGTGGGACTGCATGTACAGCACCGGGGCATAGCCCTGCCGCCGCCACGCGTCCTTCTCGGCCAGGGGCAGCGCCGGGCCGCGCAGGTACCCCACGCCGGGCAGCCACTGCAGCGTGAGGGGGTAGTCGGACTCCCGGCGGAACGTGGCTGTGTAGTTGAAGAGCTGGATGCCCGGCGAGTGCGAGAGGACGTAGTTGTTCATGGGGGACTCCTCGTGGAAGAGCGCCCAGGTCTGGTGGGTCAGGCGGGGCAGCGGCGCCTCGTAGGCCCTGAAGTCAGTGCCGTAGAAGATGAGGGCCTTGGTGCGGCGGTGCCGGGCCACCCGCCGGCTGCGGGTGACGAGGCAGGAGCCCCGCGGGCAGTCGATGCGCTCCGTGTCGCCGGGGAAGTGTGGGAAGAGGCTCCCGCTCCACCACAGCAGGATGGGCAGCACCTTGTTGCTCCGCGTGTCGTTGTTGCCGGGGCCGCGGTAGGACGCGGCGGCCACGAAGGCCGCGCCGGGCGGGACGGCATCCTGCGCCCACCCCTCCGCCCCGCACGGCTCCGCCGGCACGGCCGTCTCCTCCTCCTCCGGTGGCCCGCCCGGCGCCGCCGCCCCCGGCCCCTCCGCGGCCAGGGCGGCCCTGGCGCCCCAGGCCAGCGCCAGCGTCACCCAGAGGCAAGCGGGCCCCCGCCGCGGAGCGCGGCCCGCCCTGCCGCCACCCATACCCGCCGCCCAGGCCGGCACCGCCCGCCCCGCCACAGGAAGCGGCCGCAAGGGCCCCGCCCCCGGGCGGCGCTCCGTCAACGGCCGCAAGGGGCGCAACAGCCCGGGCAAGGCTGAGGAGGGGCCCCGGGAGCGGGGCAGGGCCGGCGGCGAACCGCCCTTCGCGCGCTCCGGGCCTTCTGCCGTCCGGGAAAGCTGGAAGCTGGAGGCAGGGGGTGCGACACGCCGGCAGGGCTGTCAGCTCTGCAGGAGTGGGGTAGTGTTACTTCCAGCTGCCTCTAACACACCTGCACCAGAACCTGGCGATTTCACCGAGGCAGAGCAAATACACCCGCAAAGAGGCATCTTCGGTACAAAAGAGGCGTTTCGATGGTGCAAGAAAAGTACGGGGAAGGAGGGAATGCCTTCAAATAATACTTGTTTTTTAACTGTCTAGAGGTAGGTTTAATGCACTGCTGAAGCTGCGCTTCTGTTCCAACCCTGGACAAACTCCTTTGGTATTAAAATATTCTGGAAATAGGAAATTGGTAATCTGCAAAACTGAGTTTAGGATACACTATAAACATCCAACAGAAGCGTGCTAGAATTACCACTCGGTTATGGAATTGCTAAAAGCTTCAAATTCATTCCTTAGGGGTAACTTAAGCCCAAGCACAATACTTGACTGATAATTCAAAACACAGGGCATCAGTATGAACACAAGCAAAGAAGCAGTCTCTAGCTGCATAAGGAACAGGTTAAAACAGGGCATGTTTTCGCTTTCCTTCGAAAAGTTAGGTCTTGACACTGCTCAGGCACGATCCAGAAGCACACCAGTCAGCGCAGAAAGACACCACCCCCATGCCATCCCCACCAGCTCCTCCTCTTGCGTCCCGACAGAACGCTGCCATGGTCCCTGCAAGGCCATTTCCACACCCCTCGGAAGGAGCGCTGCCACAAAAATGCCCACAAGCACAGTTTACTCCACACACTTAAGGTACAAGATGCACAAGGACCATCATTATCACAGTAAATCAGTTCAGTAGCAGATTCTGGACATAATGTACAGCCTCATAAATAATAGTCTCATAAATATTCTACAGCAAACTAAGTAGTGTTGGATATTTAGTAATGATTGTCTTGTGCTTTCAAACAGCTTGTTGTAAGGTTATCAGCAAATTGTACAATTATCAGTGTTCTAGCTAAGTTACAGTGCCAGTTCACTCAATGTTATTTTGGCAATTAGCACCCCTCACCTCCCAAAAACCCAGACACCCACCAAACAAAAAACAACCCCACAAACGAAGAAAAAACCCCAAAACAAAACCCCCAAATCCACCCAGCTTCCCTGCTATCTTAACGCTGAAAGAGGAGCTCTAGTTCTCCAATATTTAGGTTAGAGTAATACCTGCCAAAGTAGACCAAAAAACCCTCACTCAGACTCAAGCTGTGTTAGAGAAAAGGGAAATCTCTTTGCAAAACGAAAGCTCAGAAGGGACAAAAAATTAAAAACCAGCCACATCTGAGCAAAGTAACACTGAGATTAAACAGCACCTTTTGTCTGTTGACTCTTTTTGAATTTCTTACCATTCAGTGTGAATAAGAAAAAAAGAAAACTGCACTTGGTCAGCAGACGATCAACTGTAAAGGATCAATCAGCTGGACTTCAGCCCTTCCCACTTCCTCCCTCCCGCAAAATACAGGGCTTGGAAAAATAAGCAGTGTTTATTTACTAACAATGACATAAAATACATCTTAATATATTTTTATTTCTTTACAAATTAAAAGATGCATTGGAAAAACAAGTGAAGAAAATGAAAGGTTCATTTATGATTTCATTTCCACCCCCACATCCCCAGGTATTAATACTAGAAATTAGTATTTGTGGAAGTCTGTGGTTGCTGCGCCTTATATTCCTGGGAAGTTCTTTCCCCCTCTGGTTAAAAATCCTCTAGATTTTTTGGTTGGAGGCAGTACGTGGAGTAAAAAGTCAGCCACATTCATACAAAAACGCTGAAGGTTCTGTCAACTACATCTTGAAAGAGTTTCTCCATTACAAGTTTCATATTCCCCTTTCTGTGTAGCGATGGAAGGGAAGACAAACTAGCAGCATTAGAAATAAAATGGATTTTTATATACATGCTACAGGATATGGAACTAAAACCACAGCCAGATATTTTTCTGATCTTAACAAGGACTTTCTCTGAAATACCAACCCCAGATAATATGTTCTCTAATCCACCCACATTCTTCCTTCCACTTTTAGTGCTATTTGTAGCTTAAACTCCTGGGTATTGTAAGAATACTTGTTAAGCAGTCAAGCCAAAATATACAAGCCCCCTTTCAAAATGAATAAACAAAGCCCTTAGAATTCTGAATTTGATTTACACCCACTCCCTCTTCGCAGGAGTCTTCTCTTCCACCCTTGCAGGATGGAGCAGCAGAGTGGCCAAAGTGGATGGATTAATCTGTCTGAGGTATTTTAGTTTAACAAACAGGCTTATAAAAAGGTTTTGTGCAAGCTGATTGGTAGATAGAATGGGGGAGGGTATAAACATCCAGTAATGAAACTCTTCACTATGGCCCAGATGCTTTCAATAACCGAAATCAGGTACTTGTAATACCTACTACAGTACAGTCTAAGTCTTAGGGGGTTTTATCTCCTTCCTTGTATTCGAGGGTACAAAGCCGTCTCAAATTTGCATCAGTATAAATAAAATTCCTACTTGTTTGCTATGATTCACAATAATATGGTTGAAAATGGCCACTTCCTTATCATCCAGTTCCTACACAGCCCCGTATCACCTTGTTAAAAGCATTTTCTGCTTACGGTTAAGAGGCTTTTGTTCCCACCACCATCTGGATAGACAGGTAAGCTCTGGAGGAGAGGCCATGGAACATGGATTGAGTAGAACATTACAGAGCCGTGCAACGAGAAGGAAAGGAGTCACCACACGTGCCAACAGGAAGCACCAGCTCTACCCTTACGCTGTTCAGAAGCTTTTGATTGTTGCTAACTGAACTACTACTTACTCCATTACAGATCGGCACAGCAACTTATAGTACGGGGAAGATTGCGGAAAGAAATTTGCCCTGCTGCCTCCTGGCTTGCCGCTCGTTTCCTTTTTCATGGCTTTCTGGTTCAGCCAGCCACATGATATATCTGTGCTCTGCAACGTCATGTTTCCTTCTTAAGAGGAGACACAAAATGTTTGGCTGCTCCAGCTCCCATCACCTGACCTGCCTCTCATCCTCCCCACCTGCATCCTCTCTCCACACTCGGAGCATGCACACGCGCCCATACAAACACACAGCAACTACCAGAAGTTTTGAAGAGTTATCGCTTTTTCACCCAAGGTTGAATCATGTACAGTGAACTGAAAAAAAACCTACATTCATTACGACAGGATTAGCGAGCATGGGGGGGGGGTGTGTGTGTGAACTCCTGCCAAGCACAGGAAACAATTTAGATGCAAGTAAAAGACCTGGTATCAAAGGCCTTCTGTTTTTTTAGCCCTCACCAGGAAAATTTGTCATCTCTCATACAGGACTGGCAGAGGTTGAAAGGATTTCTGCTTATGCAACGTGTATTAAAAATTATGGAATTGTACAGATTTCTATGCTGTCCTTTTTGAGGGCGCTGGACCTTCTGATCAGGTCATTAGTGGAAACTGAAATGTCACTGCCGAGTTCCAGCACCACTCCCTCCTCTAGCTCAGTAGTTGCCGAATCTCCTTGTGCATGTGACACAGGAAGTCCACATATGAAGCCCCCCCACTCAGGCTCTTGTCCTCCACTAGGAAGTGTTTGAACAGCATTTCCAGCTTATCTTCTTGCTTCACAATTATTAACTACAAAAAAGAAAAAACCAACAACAAACCCAACAGTGAGTACTTAGCAAAATTAATGTTCTTGATAAACAAGAGCAAAAATCCAAGTAGCTCAAAAAACCAGACAGATAAGCTATATACGCCGTCATTCTGATTATGCGCTTTGACTTCTGTAACTAAACCAGGTTAAATCTCAATGCTTTCTAAATAGAAGGAAGATACTATGTACGTGGTTTGTGCAGTGCTATATTACAAGTCTGAAAAAAATTAGCTTTAGAACTATGGTAAGCATAGAACTCCAAAACTAGCAATAGTTTGGGGTTTGGGGTTTTTTGTGGTGGTTTTTTTTTTTTTTTTTTTTTTTTTTGGGGGGGGGGGGTGTGTGTGTCAGATCCTTGAAAACTTTACGTTTGGATCATATTTCTGAGATCAGGAAGAATAAAATTCAGCACTCAGCATTGCCAGGCATCACCTGCTCTGCTAAAACCGAGGGGGAATTTAAAGCTGCAAACGGGGAACAACATTTTTACCTTCATGTAGCGGGATCTCTGCATTTGAAGCATGTCGATAATAGATCGTACTTTCTTTGAAAAGGGATTTTCCAAGACAGGCAGGGTACTCTGGAATGAAAGATATCCAATCCCCATTAGTCACGTGAAGTAGAGCAACATTAAACAAAACTCTGCAGTTTCGTCATATTACGTAAGATATATCTACTCCCACTAACATATGATCTCTTTGACCACAACTGGTTAAAGGAGAATGTAACAGGATATCAGAATTAACATATCCATTTACATATCAACTGTTCTCCTCACAATCACTGGAGATGTGCCTTGTCAAATAAAGCTAGGCAAGAGAATGCTTGACATTCGCAGACTAGGCGCGTTTCCACTAGTTTCCCACACCTATGCTTCTCTTGTTGCTAGTATGAAAAAATTTAACACTGCTTTCTCCACTTCCTTTCTGTTGTTTCAAGTTTTGGGCAACTCTCACAGATGCTAGCGCCTGCACTGACATCCAACTCACCAAGCCGTTGCTAATCTGACTGAAGGATGACACTCCAAAGAGGTTCTGGATCAGGCCTTGCTGCACGTTGACTCCCACCCACACAAAGATGTTCAGCCCGTTCTCCAGCAGGTATATGTCACCCTTGGAGAGACGTTCCTCTGAGTTCCGGATTGCTGCTGGCAAGGAGTCACTGTCAACATCTGCTTTGGTCTGTTTTAGAACGAAATCAAAAAATAAAAATCAAGGTTATAACACAAGAATATCTTACAAATTCCTGAAAATTTCTGCCATTAAGACCCAAAATGTTTTCTCATTTCTAGGATTTGTAAGACTGCAATAGCTGTGACTGAAGTATCATGTTCCTTTGCTTAGTTTTGTTACTGAATGTGACACAGAAGCAGATCAGAGACTCTTGGTTGGCAAAACATAAAGCATCTGTAAAATTACTAGTTCCAATATTGCCTCCTGGAGTAGGAATGTAATTAGTTGTTAATGTTATTCCAGCAGCTATGGTATTGAGAAGCCAGAATAGTGCATGGAGTTGCTCTGCAGTGATGAAAACTACTACATAAAGTTACATGAAGCTTTAGGATTTTTAAGACTGTGAAAGGGTCACAAGTGTCTTCTTTGCCACTAGTCATATGCTCACAGCTCAGGAAAAAAATCCCCCAGCAAATTCACAAGTTGCAGTAATGCATCTATCACTGAGTGGAATTAAGTACCCCAACAGATGGCAGATCCCAAATCCTTCTCAAATCCCTTTCACTTGATAAAATATAAATGCCAGTCCTTATGGCAAGTCAAGAAAACAGCAAGTCTCAAGTGGCAAGAACATACTGAATTACTCACCAGGGGCAAAAGCCTAGGATAAAAGAAAACATTTGTTTCAGCCACATCCATGGATGTGACTAACTGACGAATGTAGGCACGGTCATCCGTGGTGACCTCTAGACCAGGCTGAAGGACGTCGCTCTTCAAGACACAATTCAAGTACACAGGAAGCAGCTTCATGCATTCAGGGAGGATCAGCTACAAGTCACAAGCAGATAGAAGTTGGTCAGCTGTCTTGCTGAATAAGCTTAGGTCTGGCAAAACGAGGCTTGCATGAACCAACAGTGTGTGGTACAACTGTGCGGAGTTAAAGTTGACAGTCTAATTATATCATGGACTTGCAAAGGTAACTTAAAACTTTTCCCTGGAGCAGGAAGTGCTTCCTGGGCTCCAGACAGATGTCCAATAAGCTATTCTCAACTACAGTTTTACTTGCAGTCTCTCTCTACTTCCCTGAGTCTTCTCTTTGCAAGTTTCTGCTGAGCAAAGCAATTTTGAGTAGGCTAAGTAGGAAGAAGCCTCATCACTTTTTAATATCCAAGCCTGTGATTCAAGTGAAAGCATTGGAGTTTACCTGGCCAGCAGAAGAGGGACTAGCACAGTTCTTTCTATAGCAAGCTAGGATCTGGGCACACTGGTTGACCAGTGCATCTCGTACAGTCTTTACTGGACTACTCAGAACTCCACGATATGCTGCATAGAAAGAGGAAAGAGATGGATGGCTATCAAGTGATTGCTCATGAACAGTAAAAAAACCAACACTACTTCCACAAAGTAAATCTAAACAACTATTGTTTATGAAAGAACAGTTAAAGAACAAACTAAGCCAGTCCAAAAATAAATACAAGGATTAATTTAGACAACTGTCAATACAAACCTCTATTAAAATAAATTTAGACAAGAATTTGCACGAAAGATAAGCTCACACTCTGTATCTGTACCTCTTGTCCCAAGCAACAATACTATCATCACAGCTTTGAGCTCTTTCCCATAAATGACTGAAGTATCAGGATTGCCACCTGGCATTTGATGCATGGAGAATAAACATGCGTCACTGGATGACAACAGGCATTTTAACAGCAGTTAAAGGTTGCAATTCTTGTTACCATATTTACCCTTACCATATTTAGCCAAGTAATTGATGAGTGTGTCTGTCTCACAGTTTCGATAGAGATCAGCAAGCTGTGTGCAACAGTTTAAGGACAGGTTGTGAATGCGGAGTCGTCGCTGTCCTGCACAACTTGTATATAACAGAGCACACTGTAGGAGACAAAAATGCCAGGATATAGAAAAATGAGGTCCCACTACAATAAGAAAAGCAGGAATATAGTTCACTAAAAAACAGGACTCAGATGCCTAAACAAATGAGATTATGTAGAAGACTTGCACAATAAGCTAAAAGCATATGCTAAGAATCAGGGTCAATGAAAGATAACAAATAGTGGTGTTAGCATTTTGTATTAAGGGAACTGGTCTTGGAAAATAGATTGTAGTTTGAAGCAGTTTAGGTCACCCTGAGAACGAGCATGCTGAAAGGTTAAGGGTAGTATGGGGCAGAAAGAAAGAATGAACAATTCCTTGAGGGAGAGTCTAATTATTCAGTTCAGAGCAACCTCGTCCTCTTCTGCAACTGGCACTCACAGCTGAGATTCGGCTCTGCCTTGACACAGTTTTGTTGACAATTCTAAGTTGTCAACTCACTTCTTTCTCCTACAAAGCCTCCCCGCTCACCTGAAGGAGTGCACCACTGTCTTCACTCAGTTTGTCATCGTGCTTGAATTCCACTGTGATTGTTTTATCACAGTCCAAACCTGCCATCTCTACGTCAGTGGTGTTGCTCATATAGAAAGCTCCAAAAAAGTCAGTTGCTCGAATACCTTAAAAAGAAAAAAAAAACAAAAACAAACAACATGAACCACAATTTTCAACAGAATAACAAGACAGACAACCTTCGAAGCCCTGAAAAATCCTGTTATTTGTAACACTAAGTTATCTTGAAAGATTTCAGCAGGAGTTTTTGCTCAGACTTGACAAAGTATTAGAATTTCTGACCTTTAGCAGACCTTTTTGTATAGCCTAGTCTCAAGATGTTTTAAATTAGGGGAAACATCTGTACTTCCCTAATGACATGCTTGAAGCAGTCAATTTATTAAGACTTGTATGTGCTAACACCCACCTGTGCTTGTGCGCACTCTCATTACAGCATCAAATCCCACTTCTTTCTGGACATCTCTTCTCAAGTCATTCAGGAACCTATCCTGGTCAGTCTCCAGCTAGAAAACAAGCAATAACTCAAGTTTCATACTCACATAAATTAGAGCTGCTCCATAAACCACAGGATAATTTAAAACCAGATACTATCCCCTACAGTCTTACTCTAAAAGTTACCTATCATACAGGGCTTAGTGGCCTGCTAATAAAATACTGTGCTAAAAGGTAACAGCATACTTTTTCTTCCTGTTCTTTTTGTTATTGAGATATTTTGTGTGAAGACATAAAGCTAACTAAATCATTTTGGTGAAAATTGCTACTTAAATCTCAAGATTTATTTCCAAAGAAGTACTTGTTCACTACGGCTCACAATATAAAAAAGAATTCTTAACTAAACAATTCTTATTTAGCTCAAATACCACTGTGAGTTAATATCACTCTTACCTGGAAATATGCGTACTTATAAATGGAGCCTCCTGTCTGGTAAGTGACTACACCTAGTGTCGCCACATCCAAATACTGGTTTGGAAACAGGAACAGATCCACACAGCAGCCCTGGGCCACACAGTCCTTGGCCAAGTTGTTGTAAAAGCTTGTCTGTGGCTGAAACAAAGTCTAAGAAAGGAAGTCAGAGATGAGATCAAAGTTTGTGTTAAGGAAAGGAAAGCGAGATCCATTTAATAATCTCAGTCAGTACACCTTTATCCTTTAAATCTCTCTTCAGGAAAATTAGGATGATATAAATTCTTCTTGACCCTGCCTTTGAAGAACTGTTGAATTTCATGAAAATTACTACACGTCTTATTTTGACTGTAAGTTCAGCAGATTTACTTTAACCCAGCTATGGGTATTTTATCCCATATAAGAATATAGGTCTCTCTCCTTGTGCTCATAGCGGAGCTGTCCTTATGATGTCAACTCTACACAGCTCTGCTTGAGAACAGAAGACAAAAGTGCAATGTTAAGAGATACTAGCTGGAATGCTTACATTACGTGCTACCCTTGTAATTTTTTAATGTTGCTTCAGAATTATTTTATTTCATAAAGAATACAATATAAAACTGTTACGTAAGCACCATGCAAATCATTATTACCTTCTCCTTATCTGTGTTGATCAGTTTCTTATCATCCCTGTTCTTTAACTTCCCCGGGGCTTCTGCGATGGGCAGAGAGGTGTGGAAAATGAAGAGCTTGCCAGCACACTCAGCTGCCTGCAGGAAAGTGAGTGTAATAGTGTAGGTTAAACACATTTATGAAGATTGTAAGGGAAATTGATTCAAGAATAAGCATTCAAGCATCCTCATCACTTCTTTATGTCAGGAAGGCTCTCTAACAGACGCACAGGCACAGCGACCACTTGGTTACCTCAGTGGTATTCAACAAGGAGTCACCCTACTGGTCAGTTACAGAATAGCAAGTTTCAGTTTACTGGACCTGCGGTAGTTCCATGGCAGGAAGAAAAGGACTGGTTCCAAGGAGAAACAGAGCAATAAGCTGGACTCAGTTACAAAAGGTTTTGTGCAAACGTGTTGCACTGCTTTCTTTTCTGATTTGCAGCTACTGTTTGTGGAAAAGTCACAGAAATGGCAAAGGATTTTGTAACCTGAGCTTCAACAGATCATTAATTTTAAATCAATAACCTATGTCAACACTAGCCAATGTCTAGTAGGGCATTTTCTCTGACACACACAGTATGTAAACGAGCAATTATTAATTTATATTATTTCTTGACTAACAATTGTCATGCAAACAGAATTTAAGAGAGACTTCTAAGGACTTACATGACAGACAAATAGAGCTATATGAACAGGGTTAGATGGAATCATAGAGGAAATCCATTCAATCAGCATATGCAAGTCACAGTTAAATCATGCATGTAATTATCTAGATGAAGTACTGGAATGGAAGAACTTTAGGAAAGTTTTTCTTGGTTAGCAGATTGTTGCGGGCAACTTCAACAGATTGCATTCTTTCCTTTTATTTAAGATTATACCAAAGCTTCAAGCACAGGATTAGAAAGACAACATGTTACAAAACTCCTCAATGAGACATGACAGACTTCAGCACTTGGTTTTAATAATGGAGGGTCAGGGTATTTTTGGTAGGTTCTGTAAACTATGCAAAGCAAAACCTAGTCATGTAACAGAGTAAGCCACATGCCTTGTACTTTGAGCAAAAGTTATCAAAAAAGAAAAAAAACAATGGGTAGAGGGCAGAGAGCTACACAGAATCAGAGGTACATGCACTTGAAGAATGAGCCAATTACTGCCTACAGGTAGTGCGTCTACCATAAGGAGACTTACAAAAAGCTTTAGAATTGTCTTATTAGTATGTGTTAGCAGAGTATGTACTTCAGGATACTTGAACTGAAAACAATTTGCCATGACAATGCATTTACTAACCTTCAGTGCCTCCAGCCCTGCTTGAATCACAGGTGCAAAAACAGTTTCTGTTTCTCTTGTGTCTGCAAACATTTCTGGAATCTGATCCAGCAAACTAGCAAAGAAGAAAAAGAAGGAATTTGAGATTCCATTTAATTGGAAAAGCCAGACAGTTGTAGGTGATCAGCTGCAAGACTGAGGTGGTTTAAACAGAAGTCCCTAACGTGTCTCTAAATTAGCATAATTTTTACATTATCTGGCATTTCATCACTTATCTGTGAAAAAATGATGCTTTATCATTCTTCATTGGCTTCTCTCATCCATATCCTCACTGCTTGTATAGCCTCAACTGATGCCTACTGCAATAGCTCTCCCATATTCCTGCTCTTTTAATATATTCCAATATATGTGGGTAAGTAAACTCTAAGACAGATTAGTGACACTTCGCCTCTGTATTTGCCAAGCATCCTGTGTGCTATTCAAAGATTCATAGGTTTAATCCATAGTTTTGTATTTATGCTTGTTAATGCACTACAAAACAGGCTAGAAATTTTTTTAAAGACATGCAGCGCCAGGTCTAGTTCCCAAAACACAGTTAGCTACACACCATAGTTTAATTACAGTTCAAGTATTACATTAAACAGTTTGCCAAAACTTTGCTAATTTATCTTTCTTTCCTTCTAGATTTTATCTTATGTATCCCACTCATTCAATCTTCCCCACAGAACCAAAATTGGACACCACTGTTGTCTCAGTTGATGGTTATTTAGGCAGTTGCCTTAAAGACAGTGATTCAGTATTCTCACGACTTTCACTCTGTATCATTCTAGTTGTGTTTTGTTTTGTTCCCCGAAATGTCTTTCTGCACTAAATCCCTTATATATACACACCTTCTGCCAATCTGGACTGCAAGACAAATACACCCTTACCTCATGAATTTTCTTATCTTACTTTGCCAGCTTAATCTCAAAGAGTATAGGAAGTTAACATACATGGAGTGACTTCTAGGTGAATAACATGACAAATAAGCATGCAACACTTTAATCTACTGAACAAGAAGTTTACTACACACATTTTAAATCAATAATATTACCTGGCAATAACTGTCCTGGACTCATTCACATTCACCAGAAAACCATCAAGGAGAGGCACAAACATATCTGCCACATCTGAGACAACCATCATTTGTGGCTGTGCCAAGGAGCTTTTCACATTGTAGAAGTGTAAAACTTTGTTGTAGGTGACAAAGCCCACTCGAATGGCTGATTCTTCCATGTTGCCTTCCCTGTAAGAGACATACTTGCCTTCACATCTAAGTTGACAGTGAAATCATTACACAGAACCTAACACAAGAATAGATAAGGGAAAAACGAAAGGAAGGAAAACTTAATTTTCACCTAGAATGGTATCCAGAAGGATGTTCTGCTTGGGCTTTTTCTGAAGAAGAGCTTGTTAGGATTATAAAATCTTTATTCCTAGCTTTTTTAAAAGGGAAAAAGTGAGTTTCCCCTATTTTGACGGCTACAGTAGAACACAATAAACCTACCTGGGCAGGTAATCTAGGAGTGACTTTAATTCTTCACATATTAGTCTCACTAAGCCACTCTTTACAGCATTATAAGACACATCAATCATGAAAATGAAAGCAGGTGGACTGGGAAACTTGTTATTCTGGAGAAGAGAGGGAAGAAGACATATTATGACCATGTAATGCAGCCCATATAACAGCTCTGTAATATGGACAAATGAATGCTGGTCAAAACTAATAGCTTTTATGTACTTTTCTGTCCATGAGTAGCTGTTTCTTCAGATCATTCTCTTCCCTGCCCAACTAACAGACATGTAAGCACACTGTGCTTGAAATGGACTGGTATTACATGCCCTAGACTGATTTTGTCATTGCTCAGTGAAGAATAGGCTAATTATAACTAAATCATCCATTTATATGACTAGGCCAAATAGGGAAAGTAGACAGGGAAGTTTCCTGCCAGTTCTCAAAACTTAAGAGTCTGACCAGACTTGTAATAGGTGATTTCATTAATATAAAGCAAAACATTTTCCTCTTTGAGGACTGCAACCTTTCCCTTCTACTTAAGTATCAGGTTTGCTTTGGCAAAGAGAAACTTATGTCAGTCAACAGCTTTCTGAAGTCTATAGGTCATGTGGAAAGCACACACAGAACAAAAGATAAACAGAACTTTCAGAAAAGCTGGGACGATTACATCTCGTTTGAATTAGAAATGCTTCCTATGCTGTTAGAAGCAAGACAATTGTTTTTTCCCATAACTAGAAGTAAAGGTGAGGCATTAGAAGGTAACTAGTATAAAGACATCTACTTTCCCAGCATTTATTTCAGCAGATATGTAAGTTGCTTTAATAAACACCTTGCACATATTTTTTCTATTCCTTAGAAGTGAACCAGCTCTGATAATATATCTTTCCACACCATTCTTGTGTTTTTAACCACTATGGCTGTATTTGAAATTTAAATTCAATAGGTAAAATCTGCCTTAGGCAACAGGTGGCACACTGCACAGTTACTCTGTGCTTCTCTTGAACCTTTCTGACATTCTCCTTCTGCCCCAAGGACTACCACAAGAAAGTCCCTCCTGCAGAACTGCTAAGGTAACAGCAGCTACAGCTGCTCATATAGCTCCAGAATAGAATGACAGCAGCAGCTACCATAAAGTTATGCCATGTGTGATAAAGACTTCCTCTACTTCGGGAAGTAAGCAGATGAGCACATTGTTTTACACAATTAAGTGGGCTGAAGTAATGCTGTTAATTATCTCTGCCAGCTAGAAAGCAGCCCCAGACAATTCATGCCATTCTGACTTTTAGTCTTTTTATTTGGAATCAAACCAAAATACAGTAACAAACACATACTACTCTACCTTGCAATAGTCAACTGTTGCTAGAAACTCGTAAGACCCCAGTGATAACTCAGGTCGGTCATAGAAGTCTACTCGCTTTCCAGTATGATCCAAATGCTGGAAGTAGTGAGGTGGCACTGGGAAAGGAAAACCAAAATCATTAAGTCCAATGACATGCCCATGATAAACACTGTGACTAGAAAACTAACATGACAACAGCTGTTCCAAATAAAACTCCAGGAAAGCCAGCTTGCACTCTGTGCTAGCATGCAAGTATTACTTAAAAATAATGCAATTTAAGAGCATCATTAAAGAAATGATGCTCTTAAGAAATACAAACTGCTTCCAGTTTGTCTTATACAACAGGTGACACACTATATAGTAACTACTGTACTTTTCTTGAATCTCCTTTACATTCTCACTTTAGGTTTTGTATCAGGGATGCTGGAGCACCTCCCGTATGAAGACAGGCTGAGAAAGTTGGGGCTGTTCAACCTGGAGAAGAGAAGGCCGCGTGGAGACCTCATAGCAGCCTTCCAGTATCTGAAGGGGGCCTATAGGGATGCTGGAGAGGGACTCTTTATTAGGGACTGTAGTGGTAGGACAAGGAGTAATGGGTTCAAACTTAAACAGGGGAAGTTTAGGTTAGATATAAGAAAGAAGCTCTTTACTGGGAGGGTGGTGAGGCACTGGAACGGGTCACCCAAAGAAGTGGCGAATCCCTGGAAAGAAATGCTCCATCCCTGGCAGTGTTCAAGGCCAGGCTGGACAGAGCCTTGCGCAAAATGGTCTACTGTGAGGTGTCCCTGCCCATGGCAGGGGGTTGGAACTAGATGATCTTAAGGTCCTTTCCAACCCAAACCATTCTATGATTCTATGTCACCAAAACATGCTCTTCGAATTCTTCTGAAAATTTAGTCCAAATGAAAAATATAACAATCTTCTATAAGCAGTAACAAATGATTTACAATAGAGTTTGAGGCAAACTACAGGCAACAACATTACTGACACAATTCAGGCTTATTTTGCTACATGAGTTAGCTTTTTCCTTGCCTTCCCACGCTGCACAAGAGTAAAGCCTTCTAGGCACTCTCATATGCAGAGACAGCCATAACCCTTTTGTCAGAATAGATAGGGTACATCTTAACAGTGGATTGTAAAGCACCAAGGAGGAGGAACTGGAAGTGTAACCACAACCCCAGGACCCAGTACTTCCATGCGAGTACCAGGCATCAGAAAGTAAAACGGAAGTTATGCTAAGTTTTTGGCTATAGAAGTCAGCTGCAGAAACAAGGAAAGGATTTCCCTTGTGCCCCAAGAGTTGCCATGACAGGGTTCCTCCTGCAGAGTTGCTAGAGTGACAAAATATATTCCAGCTATAGCTGCCTATATAGCTTTGGGGAAGAATAAAATGAGATTATGTGTAATGATAGTATTGACACCTTTGAATTATTCTAAAGATTCAAAGTTTTGACAGTTCGAAAAGTTCAAAGAAAATAGAAGTGATATTAAGACTATACATACGCACCTATCACTCTTCTCCTCTCTAATTCAATAGCTAATTACCTGATTGTTTTTGCAAAGAAACCAGAAATAGTTCTTACACATCAGGTACAACTACATTGTATTTCACAGCATTGTTTTCATCAGCAGTCTCTGAGCATCTCTCCCTCTTCTGCCCCTGCTCAGTTGTTACAGGTACAGCCATTCATACAGCTGCTGAGTGAGCAGGGACAGGGAATGCATTCAGGCTGAAAATCACCAGACAAACGTGTTTTAAAGTTGGCCATTTTTAATCCCCACCAGCTTCCCATTTTGGTGTATACAAACAGTTGTTGTACAGCATAACTGAGGTGATAAGAACAACAGTCCATTAAAAGCCACCAGTGCTACCAAATGAAACACTCAAAACACCACCATCAGGTTTGTTGTACCTTACATTTCACTGTAACCTACACATGATATACATGTCATGCTATGAGCAGCACATAGAGACTTCTGCTTAAAAGGAAGCATGTTTTATATTAATTTAGAAGAGCATCTAAGATTAACTGGCATATATTGAACACATTTATTCAGCTGTAGCAGATTTAGCTGCAATCTCATCTCTAAGCAGTGTCTGAACAGGCTTTGTGAGAAAAAAAAATCCTAAGTCACACTACGGACTAGAGGTACATCTTTGTTATAGGAAAAGGGAAGTTCAAATACCCTAAGAAAATAGCATAACTAATTTTACAAACCACCATACATTATGCTAAAAGTAAGTTCTGTTAAAAGTTTGGTGCAATACTGCAATGCATAAGCACTTACTTGATTTGAGCACTTGATTTTATCACAACTGAGCACTGAATATATTTTATAACGATTTTTTTTACAAGACTAAACACACATTAAAGCACAGTATACATTATAAATTATCATAACATGATAAAGATTTATTTGCTTGCATCTTGTTCAGAGATCACTCCAATAGAGTATAGAGACCAATTTCCAGAAGAAACCTTACCCTCAGTGACACAGCTGCAGAAACAACATTGGAACCTCCTTCCACCCTCAATGAATTGCATAAAAGGGCACATGTAAGCCTTGCACCTATTACATCGGACAGGACCGGATTCTCCATGGTCTACCAAATAAGGAAGGGTCTGTGGAATCAGGGGGGAAAAAAAATGAAAGGTCACATGATGATGAGAAAGAAGCGACCACACATACTGCAGAGCTTAAAACTATCTTCCTGCACATTGTACAGGATTTAGCATTTTGGCAGCTGTGGGAGAGAGCGCAGGGGGTGGAGGAAGCCCGAGCAACTATTTTACAAATGCTTTTCAACTCAAGCTCTAGCACAGCAGTTCTTTGTGGGCTGCAGTCATTAATGGGATATCCCACTCAGACACAAACAAGTACTTCTGCATGGTGCTGCACGACTTTACATAGTAGCCTGCTTGAGGAGCACGAGCTCTAGCAGGAATACCACACCACACAGATGTATCCCAAGTGAACACAAAAGACTGAAGCCATACAAAGAATGGCTGTGATAACCTCACGGGAGTGAGCACACAATTTACATTTCACCAGAGGCTGGGTGTTTTAAAAGAAACTTTTCACCTCTTTACATTTTCTCCTTGTAAAAAAGCAAGGTTTTTGACAAAACAGAAGCCAGTCTTTGCATTCCCGATATTCAAGAACATAAAGCACTCAGACCATCTCAAAATAATTTTAGCAGGTAAGACTTATTTTATAAGTCCATCTCAAAACTATTACATAGTGATACCATTTTTGAACTATTACTGATAATATATTGGTTCTGCAGCCAAAGACGAGTAAGATGCTTGGCAACTTCTGTATCTTCTCAACCTCAAAATAAACAGGAAGCACTTTAAAATGATTAACACAGAACTCATGCAAGCTGCAAGCCGCATTCACAGTTCAAAGCACCTTTCATAACTAAGAATCTAGCACAGATACTTACCATCAAAATTTCTGCACTAAAAGTGCCCAGTCTGAATTCTCCCAGTCACCCTAAACCTCTGATTGTGTTTAAGACACCACATACTCATTGGGCAGGAGTTGAAAAAAAACCAACCCAACCCACAAATGCTCTAGTCACTTTCTTCCTCCTCATGCCACAGATGTGTCACAGCTCTCACTCAACCCCACTAATCATTTATTGACTACACATTGGTTTTGCAGCCAGTGTTTCTCAGCTCCTTTTGCCCAGGCTGACCTCCTCAGAGGAAACAAAATTTGAAGTTTTCTGACTGCCAGGCAGTGTTGGTATTGTACTTTCACACGATAAGCTTTTTTCCTCAGCCTCTCCCCAGTAACATGCATGCAATCAAACTACAAGGGTGCTGTAAACATGCAGTGCTATGCATAACTTCTTGCTAACCACCTACTTCCAGAGGGCACAGAGGTACTTCTTTCTGAAACCTCAAGCTTTGCTTTCGTAACTGTGCATTCACATAGGACAAAAGTCCTGTATCTGGCAACCAGGTGCTGACTTTTTATATGTTCTAGATTTACCTGAATGCTGTCTTTTCATGAGACGTTTATCTGCCCATCACTGATATGTTAACCTTCAGCTCTCTTTACAGTCTTACTGTTCTGAGCAGCTGAGCCTTCATCTGTTAGAAGGGCCCCTCTACAGGGAGTTTGACCTTGCCATACAGAACTTCCCAATGCTAGAAGCGGACCGATCTCCAGGGCAATTTTCCAATCCTAGCCTTGTGTTTTCTGGCTATCACAAGTGTTTGTTCAAAGCATAAACACACCAGGAGACCGAACAACTAGTTGTTTGTAAAGCTTCTCTAAAAATGTGCAGCTCCACAAGCCTCTGGGTTTTCAAAGAAGACCACATTCTCCTTGCATCTCCTTGTAAACTCCAGCCACAATACAGCAATACAGGAATTTACTTCATAGCTCAGTTTTACCACACATCAGTTTTCAAAATCCAAGCCATAGGTGAGTTGCATTAACAAAATGCAACAGAACAAAAAAAAGCTTAAAAACCCAGAGAATATTCCTTTCCTTAGTGGATGCTGAAGTTAAACTTTACAGGGCACAGAATGCTGCAAACATATGTACTCAAATTTAACAAGCATATTTGTCTTTATGTCACTGCTCTGAGCAGGCTAACACTACACAGTAGCCAGAGTATTTAAAATATTTTACAAAAGTCCTAGCTCTAATATTCTTGAAGCTTTCATGTTTTCAGCAACCAGACAGAGTGGGTAAAAGGCTAGACAGCCACACATTACACCTAGAAGGAAATAAGTGCTGCACAGAGGAAGGACAGAAATACAAGTGAAGCTCAGCAGTGCCCAGTACTCAGTTTTGTACTGTCATCCCACACAGTGCTGTGCATCTACACACACATTAGACAGCCTAACCAGTGCTGCTTGATACATTCTCATCCAATTCCACAACTCAACATCCTAGAAAAGACTTAACATCAGTAATTAGTAACCATTCAGATACATTAGATCAAGAAAGAAACTGAGATTAACCAGGAGTGTACACATCTTAGTGTTCTGGTTACTTGGTCATAGTGCTTGACAGTTTCTGCAAAAAAACAGAAATTATCATGGCGATAGAAATCTTAAACAGTTTGAACACGACATTCGTCTGCCTTACAGATCTCTACCACGCACTTGTGGGAGAATCAGTGTTTATCTAGTCTTCACTACCTAAACATTCCTTCTCAACATATCTGTTGAAGTGGGCATCCAATAGCATTCTGACGAGTTCAAGGTGCATACAGTGCCTATGAAACTCTGCATATGGTTCTTACCTCCTCTGGGCGTAGAGTAGCCAGCGGTTTTATGACAGCAGCTAGGGGAACTTGGGACTGTTTGGCCATATCTGAGGTGCAGGGAATATTGTAAGATGTGCACCTTATGTAGCGGGGGCTTGCGTTACCTGAGGAACAAAGGAAAAAACCCCACAACTTTCAGTACAGAACAGAAACAAAGATAGTCTTTGCGGCTAAAACACAACTGAGGGTAAGATTTTACCTAAGCAATCCATTTCAATCTATGCAAAACTTGAATTTCAAACAAAATGCCCCTTTATGATTAGTTGCATATAATAACTCAAACCTTATCCTAACTCGTACCTTAACTCAAACAAATGAACTGCAATGCAAGACTTGAAGTCAAACCTTTGTTGGTAAAAAACACATCCCCAGCCACTGAAAACATTCCTCAAACTTTTCCTTTAAAGACATAGACAGTTCTGTCACTGATTCTTTGGGGTTTGTGTTTTGTTTGTTTAGGAAAAGAAAAATATTTCACCTTGATCCTTGACCAAGAAATCCGTAGTAACAAGAGGTGGGACCTGCCCTCTCACTCCAGTGACAAATGGTTCTGACCCACAGTTACTTCTGTCATCTTCAATCACTTGAATCTATGATGGAAAACACAACATTGATATTTGGAGGCTTGATTTCAATGTATGGTAAAATATAAAATTTATATCTATAAGGCATTAAAAGGGGACCTGAGACAAACATTACTATCTCTAAAAATAAGAAGTCTAAAGCAAATAAGTTTTGCCAAGCAGTCACCTCTCAGTTTGATTTCAAATAGTACTTAATGACTAACAATAAATTAAAGTTGTAAGTAGTGTTCTCCCCCAAGAATTTTGAGTAGTAGCACATTTTGTGTTTTAAGGCCTGATCTGAATTCATAAAAGCCAAGCACAGATCAAGAAAGGAATTTTTGGCAATATTCCCTTCTACACCAGTCCTAGCCAAATTAAAATTAGAAGCTTCTGTAAGCCTGAAGTTCTATAGATAACCTGTCTTTTCCTTTCTGTGTGTTCCCACTGTTTTCATAGTATGCATTTATTTCTAACCACTGCAACTCCAACCTAAAGATAGGTGCTTGCAAGCTCAGGTGGAAGTCTTCATTACTTCCTGGTGCTCAAGAGCTTGTGGTTTGAATTCTGGGGACATAGAAAGCGAAGTTTCAATAGACTTGTGAATGAATCAAGCTTTAACTTCAAAGCCCATAAAAATCTTAAAATTCTTAGTATTTCAAATTCTTCATTAATGCAAATATGCTTAAGATAATGGAACATATTAAACAGTTTTAGTTGACTGAAGTATCTACTGACCTTTGTGAAAGAACAGAAAACTGTAGTTATACACAGTTTTAACTACATTTCCATACTGGTGCTCGAATGAAAGCATTAAAGCTAGCAATCACTCTTCTGATCTTATTTTGCCTTATCAAACACACACACCTTTGCTTAAATTGCGAAATGCAGAAGTTTGCATGCAGACCTCCTACCCTCTCACTAAGGGTTCCAAGTTGCCGGCAGAAAGTCTCCCATAGCATCAGACAGTGACTACTCTAGGACAAATCTAGTCCCATTTCAAAAGTCTACAGACTGATGTTGGTGATCTCAATGCTGGTATCTGTTATAAGACCAAATTGGACTAAATGAGGAAGAAGTGATACAGGGGTAACAAAGTCAAATGTGGTGTGGGGTTGTTTTCCCCCCTTCCAATCCAAAAGGTAGCTGCTTTGTTCTTTCTTTAGGTAAGATTCTCTACACATAACCATTAAATTTTCAAATTCAAAATTTAACGGTTATGTATGAGCACAGATAATGACAGAATGTTTATAGCTCCCCACGCCTCATATTAATCTATTAGAAGATTTATATCAAGAATTAACATCAAAACAGTTCATCTGCAATTTTTGAACTTCAAGGCATTAGCCCAGTACTGGTATATCAGCATGATATATCAAATTCTGCTCAAAACTGGTAGAAAACATTGCTATAAAGGCTCATGCTGTGTGTATGTTAAGATGAGGCACACATTGTATGGACAATTATACTGATGACTTACACTGAAATGCCAGCTGGAATCTGATGAAGCAGATATTCTAAAGATCAGACAAAGCGGAGGGGAGGCATTCTTCATGATCTGTTTCTGAAACATTCTGCTTTCTATTGCCTCACCATTCATCACAGAAGAGAGGATTTTAACAATCTCTTGTGGTGTAATGTTACTCATTTTGATAAGGCAAGCAGAAGACAGCAAGGAAAGGGTAAAGGATTAATGATGGAGGGTTAGTGAGGTGAAGTTCAGGTTTCAGGCATGCACAGATGTTCACCAACACACAAACTACAATTACATACATATACAGCACTTACTGGACTAGGAATTGCATCTGGGTCTATTCTGTGCCTGGGTTTCTGCTGGGGTGGCAGCTCATTAAGTTGCTTTTCAAAAAAAAAATAAAAAATGAAGAGTGCCACAAAAAAAAAAAAAAGGGGACAAAGAAAAAAAGAAGAGAATAATAAACTAAAAAGTAACAGTGTTACTTCTTTCTATGCAAACCTGTAGCACTAGAATTAGATACATTTGGTTCATGCAACAGGAAACACCAGCTTCTGCAGCATACACTGATCCCAAACCAGCCTTGCCAGGGCTTGAGCTCTGAACACACTGCTAACAGAGGTAGTGGCTCATGTGCTTATTTTGGTTAGAAATTGGGGATTTATGTTTTAAGAACATGCTAAAACGAAGGCAACTGACAAAAGCCATTTAAGATCTCATTTAGTGGAAGAAAAGAGAAGCAGACAACCAATTCAAGACTTCTTAAATTCTGTGAAAAAAACATGGTCATAAACTTTACATAAACTTGGACTCTAAACAGATAATCTTTTTTGAATATAAATAACTTCTGAATATACAGAACTTCTGAACAGCACCAGTCCAGATCTAGGATGTAACTCAAGACTAAGTTATTTTTATAGTTTTTAAGCAAACATTGTAAGCACTGCCCTGGAAAAGTTTCCTATTATCAGATGACTGTGGCCTTGTGAGCCAATAACAGAACAGCATCAGCAGCAGTGGAAGAAATGGCACAGCAGACCAGTAGCAATAGTACTGCCAGGCTTAATATTACTCCTCACTGCTAACCACTATGTCTCACTGCTTGTCCTTTCTCAAACCTCTGTTCTGAAAGATAATCCCAGTTTGAGAAGTCGCCTATATTTGACTCAAGTAGTGTCATGACCTAACGACCAAATAACCCGACAACCTGTTTTTTGACAAGTTATAGGAAAAATGCTAGTCATCTCCTATTAACTGTACTTTAAAGTGGATCATATGGATCATAGATTGTCACCTCAAAACCTGAAATTAGTTCACCATGGTAAGTCATCAAGCAAGAATCCAGAAATGGAGAAACAAGCTTAATCATAGCCCTCAAGGATTCTCAAAATGTAACATAGTACAGAAAAAGACCCGAGGAAGAAGAGCATTGATTTGCATATGCAGCGCCTTTCTTTAGTCAGCAAGAAAAATATTGCTTCTGGGCTCATTCATAACAAAAGACTGAAGCTGGATATACAAAAGAAAAGCAAGCAGGAAAACAGACTTATGTTCTTTGGAATGAGAAACTTGTTTCCAGCTTTGGTCTTTGTTGGTTCTGTTTTATGTAAAAACACTATGGAAGAGTTCACACTGGTAAGAACAAAGTAAGCTTACAGGGCTAGGAATGGAATCTGGATCCAAGCGTTTGGGTGGAGGTGGTGGTCCAGGTTGACTTCCGTAATTTGGAGTTCCTGGATAGGTTCCTCCATAGTTTGCTTGAGGACCCCTCACCTGCCCAAAGGAACCTTACAAGAAAGGAACAGCAAAATCAAACAGTGGCTAATACTAGTCATTTCCTTATTTGGCACTTCCCACTTTTCCTGTCATTGTCAAAAACCAAGAAAGTCACATATTTTTCAGTTAATTAGGATTAAACATACTTATCAGTGTTTCAGGTTAGACCTGTACATCTCTATCAGTGACCCAGTAAACTCATGGAGACAGTCCTCCTTAAAACCGCACTTAAGGAGACACAAGGTTTTAGACTAACATAACTATTTTTAGAATAATATGATTACAATATGCATTAAGATCATGCACTATGAACATTTAAGTTAAATTGCAGAACTGCCTAATAGAAAGTACACTCAGAACAGCCAAATAAGCTAGCAGATGACCCATAATTCCTCAAAATAAAGGTGTGCAAGGAGTTCTCTCAGGCAGTTATGGCTTGTCTGAAACTACAGTAATAGGTTAATGCGTGATTATCTCTTTTGTTTTGTAACTACCTGAAGTTATTTCCTATTACTTTAGACAATTTCTTGCAGTTATGGAATAGACCATGATATACTGCATCAGTGTTTCTACAGTTCACAGCAATTTGTACCGGTATTTGTAAGTAATTTACCTGGCCAGTTGTGCAAAGCTGCATGGGGGATGGGATTCTCCTGACACTTGCACATGATTACTTTATCCTAGCTATTTGTAAATGTTATTGATTAAAAATCAGCCAAAACCATTTATAATTCAGAAAGCTTCAGAAAGAATGATACTACTTCTAAGCACTCACAAAATGTGAAAGGTTCTACAAGGAGAAAAATACAGTTTTGTGAATTAATGAAGAAAAAGTAGCAACTCCTTTTCAACTTTCTCATACACACTGCTTTTCAGGATTTCAAAACTCTACTTTTGAACAGATGAAGCTGCAAACATCAAATTAAATGTCATAATAAAATTCTGATCACAAACTCTTGTAGTATTATGGCACTCACTACTAAACGACTTTTTCGCCAAGCAAGCTAGGATTCCTTTAGTTACATTAACCTGATTAAAACCTGTATGACAAGCATCTTAGAATGACACATCCTACTGTTTATCTTGGATTTGTCCTTTAGACATGAGCACAGGGAAACTGAAGTGCTGCTAGAAGCCCACAAGTAACAAACCTGAAATCCAGTTCTCAGTTTGCAGCACAGAGAGGGCACGTGTAATGTACAATTTCTAGAGTAGGAATACTCACCGTTCTGCTGCATTTGATATCCTGGCTGAGGAGGATGAGTTGGAGGAGGTGGTCCATGGAGGCCACTCATGGGAGGCCCAGGCTGTGGCCCTGACATAGCTGATGGAGGTGGTGGTGAGGATACATGATTAGGCTGTGTCGTTGGTGGTCCAGCAACTGTCTGCCCAGGCAGTGGCGGGCCTGGCATGGTAGGTGGCCTTGGGGCACCTGTGGTAGAAGGGTAAGAGGAAGGTCCAACCCCTGCAGAAGAGGGAGGTGAGGAAAAACCAGGGACTTCAGTAGCTAGGTGCCGAGTTGGTATTGGCTGACCTGGAAATGGAGGCTGTGCCAAAGGAAGACTCTGAGACACGCTGGTAGGAGGGGGTCCTTGGCTCGCAGTGTAAGGTGTGTAGAGACCAGATCCTGTTGTACTAAAGCTTCCTGAGACTGGGGGAACCGATGTTGGGGGACCTGATAAGAAGAAAAGAAGATATAAGATCATTTTCTTCAATCCTCAAGACAATTAAGACTCAAGCAAAACTCATTTGCTTTAGGTCATCTAAATAGGTCTACCACTTTCTCATCTTCAGATGGACTGGCCAGTACTAGTAGAGACAAATCTTAAGTGAAACCCACCTAAACTGATCACAGAACTGAAACTCCTCCAAGGGATATGAAACTTGATAGTTCCTTCACTGTCCTGTCTCTCAAAGTCTGAGTTTCTTATTTAACATAATCAGAATACATTTCAGAATTCAGGGGCAGAACAAAAGAGAGAAAGCAAGGAATATGCAAAACAAGAACCACAAGTCTGTCTACAGATTTCTTGAACCGACAAGTTTGTATCTTAAACTCCACGCTAAGTTGGAGCCTGTAGCTCAAGAATACTTTTGAGCTTCATGGTTTTAATAGCATGGAACTAGCATCTTCTACATTTACTGTTGTACTATTTCTGAGGATAATTTTAGACAAGCACATTGCCAAATGCTGGGGAAATCTGCATGCCCTACTCCCAATTTTCTTACAAAATCTGTGTTAGAGTATAGAGATGCTTGTTAAAAAGTACTTTATCAGATCAATTAAAAATAAAACCAACACGTAGTCAGACCAGCTTACACAGACTAAACACACATCTGTAGTATTCGATTAAAAAAAAAAAAAAAAAGTCCTGTAATCTACAGCAATGGGACTGTAGATCTAATAGAATAGAACAAAATATCTAAATTCAGTTTATACTGTTTAAGGAAGTTTCTTCTCAACTTCCAGCAAAACTCTTCACAGAATCATTCAGAGGCATTTCAGCCCTTTGCGATTTACTGAGCCCTTTTTCCCTCCTTCGTTTTTTTTTGTTTTGACTGGGTTGCTGCGCAAGAGGACAAAGGCACGTAGACTCTCCCACAGCTTACTTAGGGATAGACTGCATTTGTGTTTCACACCTAGATTCACCTGGGTTTAGGAGAAATACTGTTACTTTCTCTTGTTACTTATGTCCTGCAACATTCCTGCAACATTCCTGCGCTATCCTCTACAATAGTCTCAGTTCTGTTTTCCCCAATGGTGGCCTTAGTAGTCAAGGAAACTACCATTTAGAACAGCAGACGTCAACACCCATCACCATATGGTAATGAATCATTGACAAGAGCAAATCTTTTATGAAATTACCAGTATAATTGAAAAGCAATAGCATATTTCTGTAGCCAGGAAAGCTCACCATATCCCAGTCCAGCTGGGGGAGGAGCAGAGGCTGCAACACTGCCAATTGTCATCCCTGCCATGTGATTGCTGAGCTGCTGTACACTGGCTGGGGGGGGACCATATTGCTGGAACGTAGGTGTCTGGCTGACAGGCATGGGTGCTGAGCCTGGCAGATATGGCTGAGAAGCAGGTGGCCTGAGGAGGAAGATGAGAAACATCACTGGATTCCCCATTGTACAAGCAGTTACAACTCTCTGTGCCTTATAAACACTAGCTGGGTCTGACTTATTTACATGAAGCACTGTAGCTTAGTTTTGAAAAAATAATTACATATCCTGCATACACTTGAGACCATTTCATTAAAAAAAAAATAAAATAAAAAAAATCTTTTCTTAAAATACAAATTCTACATTTATAGCATTTTTTGTTAATTCCATTTTAGTTATCACAACAAATCAGAAATACTGCCATAGAGGCAGGTGAGCAACAGTAAGGCCTGCACAGCTATGTAAGAATGCTCTGTTGCTCTAAGGATCTCAAGACTGCAGCTGACAGTGCTGAGCTTAAGCAGAGGGAAGCAAAAAGCAATCACCTTCCCCAAAACCAGTAATCGGAATGAAGCAGTGAGGACTGCTGCCACTTTCACCACAGAGGTAATGCCAATATCTTCCTGGAGAAGATGCCGAAGAGCTTTACACGAATGATGTAATGAACTCAGGGATCCGTAACGGACAAAAACAGATCCAGACCCAATGCTAAGGAATTACTCAGTAATGACAAATAGCAACATGCTTCAGAGAGAGATCAATTCACACTGCCAAAGAATCAAATACTATAGCTGTGTGGATGCAATTGTTTTAAAACAAGACAAACTATGAGAATCAGAAAATTCTTTATGGGTAAATGACTACCACAAAGAAAGTCTTTGGAGGAGAAGTGGTTTTGATCAGTCGCTGACATCTGCTCATATTCTTCCAGAAGTTTTTAATCTACAGAGATTCTTGTTGTCTAATACCCCTGTGACAAAACATTGTTCTAAAACAGTAAGTCAGCAATAGAGAGAGTCAACATTTACCACAGGAAAACCAAAGTATTTAGTTTGGTTTAGATCCTAAAAGGTTTAGATCTAGCATAGGTCTACCAAGGCAGGCCTTTGTTATGATTTCTTCTTCTTGTCTGTACCTCTGCACCGCGGCTGCTGAGGCTGGAATCCCATTCTGCACATCTCCCTGTCCAAATGGACTGTATGTCAGGTGACCAGAAGGAAGAGATGCTCCGGAGGCTGGAGGGGGAGCTCCAGATGTTGAAGGGGCTCTTAATGAGCCTACAGACATAAGGGGAAAAAAATAAAAATAAAAATCACAACACAGGAGTAAGGGCCTGAACCATGAAAAATACCAGAAATAAACAAAAACTGCAGAAACAGTTTAGCAGTGGCCATATTGATGTACCAATACTGCACAAGCAACAAATAATTTATACAATTATATTAGAAGTAGCAAAACTAAAGCACAATTTTTTAGCCAGTGTCACTAGTCACCAGCTTCACACAAACCGAGTAGAAAATACGCATTGTGGAGGGTCTTCAATCAACAATTTCATCTTCTGAAGGAAAGGAAAAAAAGGAAAAAAAAATGATGAAGGAAAAAAAAAGTTATCTTGGAAGGGGAAGAATTTAATACCTCACTGACAAGTCCAATTATTTTTATCCAGACAAAGGAGAGTATTCACATGGAACCTAAAGTTTATTACAGGTCAGTTTTCCCTACTTGGAAGGTCAGCAGATTATGTGAGTAGATTCAGAAAATTACATCTAACTGCTCGTTAACAGGGGCCACCACTGTTCTTCCCCGGCTCTCAAGGTTGAAGGCTAACATGAATACTTTCTTGTCTTTCAGAGTGAGCTGGTTTAGTCACAGCTCAAATGTATTTGCCATGAAACTAAGTCTTCATGCTTTCCACAGACTGCACAATGCTGGACACAATACCAGCAGACCAACCACAGTGTCTGCTTCCAAAAAAGAGATTCTAAACTTCCATTTTAATATTACTAAGTTAAAAACACTGACAATTAGAACCACCATATGACCATGCCTGCTAACCACTAAAGAACGTATTTAATGTATGAGGCATGTTAAATACAGATAACTAAACAATGTAAACTTCCCCATGAGACCAGGGCAGCACATACACACTGTTATGTATTTCAGACTGGCATGACAAGTTTAAAAGGGACTCTGAAACCTTCCTGTGAGGAACCATTATGAAATAGGAAGCAAGAAAAGCCATTTCTCAATTCTACAGTATAATTTATACACCAAAGCATGAGGTTTCAATTCATACATTTTAATCTTATCTGCTACATGTAAATTCCTAGTAAACTTGTGGATGTAAATTCAAGGAAGGAATTAACTAGACCTTGTATCAATAAACAGTAATTTCTTTGGGCTTTTTTCTTTACTACTAAGCCTCCTCCTGTTCTTTTTGAGACATAGGATTTAATTATTTTCGGAGACATTCACTATTCTTATGTACCTTCATCACATTAAATCTTGTATTTTCTAAACTACTGTTACAGCGCCTTTGTCTTACTGTTTCTCTGGCTAAGCATTTCCTGATGTCTTAACTATTGGTATGTTGTGGGGTATTTCTATTTCTGAATGTCTCTTGTGATGCCCTTTCAGTTAATTTGGTATACTTTCACCTATTTTGGAATCTCTGTCCTTTGATAGTACATGTAAACTGTTTGGCATTGTTACCTTTTGTCTTTGAAAGCATGTTTAATTTAATTCATGGTGGGATCCTACAGATTTATTTACACTAACTTTCCTCCCCCCCTCAACTTTAACAGATACACAATTTGACAAATACATGTTTACTTCAGTAAAAGCTCCTGAAGTCTTTTCCTAGCTCTTGTCACCAACATTAATTCTGTAACCACTACCACTGACTCCTCAAATAGCCACTGCAAAAAAAAAAATCACTTGAACAGGTATGAGTATCTGGTGGTTTATTAGCTTAAGATTCATTACTCTTGAGGAATCCCAAAGTTCCTCTTCAACACCTTTGAGATACTGTACTGTTCTTAATCATTACAGACCTCAAAATGGAGGTAGATTACAGAAAAATGGGAAATGCCTGTGATTTTACTCAAAGCCCCCAGACTATCAGGTCTTGCTCCAGTTCTGACTCCCTGCTCTTGTAAGCAAATTGACACTGTTGGAAATAGCTCTTCTGAAATACCACTAGTTGGGAAGAAAGAAAAGTACAATATGATTTCTTGCAGTGTTTCTAATTCTTACATCTTGATTGCTAGCTTTGCAAAAGTATTTCTTTCTTCAAGCCACAGCTTTTAAAATCATAATTATTCCTGACACATATTTGGTTTCTATGCTATAGCCAAGGAGACTAACGACTTCTTTCTACCCTTAAATGAAAGCACAAGTTACAAAAATCTCATGGCTTTCAGTAACAACCTCCTGGTACTGGGGGAGAATTTTCACTTCTTCATTGCAATGTTATCATTTCTAAGCTCACATTTTAGTCCTCTCTCAAGTGGGAGACTGCATTCTTTTAAACTAAGGATTCTCCCTGACAGAACCTAAACAGGCCAACTTGGGTTTTGAAATCAGTCTTCAGAAAACATTAGTTGCAAGTCAGGTTTTATCTATGAATCTGAAGGCATAAGGGATTTCTACTAGGATTATTTCTTCATATCCTATTTACGTCTCTGGAGTGCTGCCTACAAATAGATTGGGAAGTGTCCCACCCACCTCTGCCTGAATAATCAGGTATCCACACCTTTGAGATAAATATCCATATTAAATGGGAACTTGGCACAGAAGCAGCAGCACAACACAAGCACTCTCACAGAAAGGACACCATTTACCTATGAAATTAGGTGCAAGAGAAGAAGTGTCAGAGTTGAGAGAAACAGGAGAGCCCTTCGAAGGGAACCCCAAGGAAGGAAAGTAACCTGGAAAGACAGAATACACCAGTGAATCAAGCCTGAGAGAAAGCACCAAGAGACAGTGTTTCCAATGCTAAGGACAGTCTGCAGTGCACAAAATATCATATGCATAAAATCCACATCACATTTACCACATTATTCCTTCAGCTATACTCCCTCTCACTCTTCTACCAAGCATAACATATATTACCAACACAGTTCATATATTAATGTTAATACAAATGTTAACAGTATCATAAACCAAGTTCATGTAAAACAATCCAGAAGCAGCCTAATTGTGACTGGTATTCAGGTAACTGTGTTTGCACTTTCAACTGCATGATCTCATTAGAAGGAAACCGTTCAAAGGAAGAAGGTGCAAAATCGTCCTGGTTCTTTCAGCATTCTCACAGAAAGCAGCAGCTATTTTCAGCTAGCAGCACAGTACTCCACTTCTGGTCCCAAGCAAGACTAGCATCACTGGCACAGCACTCCCATTACTTCCACTGGTTAGAGCTAGAGTTTGTCACATAAATCAGATACGAAAGACTCCCTGACTGAGGATGGCATCTGCTACCAACACTTATTCCACTCAGTCCTCCAAGCTATTTTGTGGTTGTTTTTAAAATAAATCCTTAAGACAACTACTTAGAGATCACAGATTAACATTGGCAGTTTTCCTTTTACCACTCAGTGTTCCCTAAATTACTGTCACCCTAGTGCCTCCAAAAATAATTCTCTCTTCTCTACAATATGGAGCTACAACAGGTCTTGCTACAAAGACCTGCAATAAACATAACATGTTGGAGATGGGTGTAGAAAAGATAACTGTCAATATCTTCAGTACCAGCAGTCTGCTTTCTTTGATAATGCATTGTTCACCACTCTCTTCTTCCTGGCTATCCTATTCAGCAGCTACTAACAGGCCAACTTCTGGCTGTTGTGCTAGTGCTCCGAATTTTACATTCCTTCTTTCTAAAGATAGGAATCCTGGATTTACAGTAACAGTCCAAAATGCACAATGTGACAACTGAGATTCCCTTAATACAGTCTGCTACGTCTAGGAAGGATGGTCTCAGAAGAAAAGGTGGAAGAAAAATCTCCAGAAACCATGGGTGACCTTAGCCTGATGTATCAATAAACTAGATGAGATACTGCTTAAGAGTAATGCAATACATTTTTGTTGTCCAAATGAGACCACCTAGCTGCCCTCAGTGTCACAACACCTTTCAATCATTGCTGGCACAAACAAAATCTGCACTTTTAATCTGCATAAGTTCACATACCACTTTCTAGGTATGTTCTTACTGAGCTGTCATGACCACATTTCTGTTGTTCTAAAATTCAAAAAGGCAAACCAGAAATATTTCAGAAGGAAGAAAGTTAATTCCCTTAAAAAGAAATGCTTTTCAGATTTGTAAAGCCTGAAAGTTCTTGAAGTATCTGATGGAAGATGCTCATCAGTTTCTTGTCACAAACATCCTAAACATTCTTCACACTGCTAACAGCTAAAACTTGCTTTCTATGAATAGCTGCACTGATGAAACTTTTCCAACAAACCCATAGTAATCTTTGTCCTTCTTGAATCTCCTTCTCTCCGCCTCTGAAACAAGTCCAATGTTTCCCCATTCCTTCTATGGGACAGGAAACACTAGTTAGTCAATGCCTACATTGAGCAGCCAAACAGAGCGCTCAATGGCTGAGCTCTGCCTCTGTCTTCCCAGCAGGCAGGGTTTCTTTCCTCTGCCCAGTGCTGATTTTCATTACTTTTATAGGAATTTAAACCCTCCGTGAAATTAGTTCACAACTGATAGGTTAAAAGTGCTGTTGAAAGAGATTTATTGAGAGGAGGGGAGGAAGAGGATTAAGGAAAGAAAAGGAAGATGGAGCAACTGAATAATCCATTTTTTAGCACACCACGCTAATTCCTCTACTTCACTACCATGCTAACTTCAGACAAAAAACCCGGCAGGGTAATTATTCAGCTCCCAAATTTCAGTCTCCCACTTCTGTTAGTTGCAAGACAACTATAGGCACTTTGATTGTTCTATACTTCTCACCAATTTTTGTTTAAAATTCAAGAAGTTGCAAAAAAATTCAAGATGTACTTGGAGGGGAAAACAATACAGAGACCATTAGCATGATTAGCATATTACTCAATATCCTCTCAATACCAATCTGAAGTCCAAACATTTCAAAGTGAAAGTTCGTACTGGGTTTATCTTGGTAGATTTGAATTCATTCACCTGATTTTGAAAGGCAGAAATACTTCTAACTAAGAGCATAGTATTTTCTCCTCTACATTTCAGATGTGAATGTCACTATGAATCTCCCAAAGTGATTCAGGTACTCAGAAACAAAGACTCCAAAAGTTCTTTAATACTTTTAAGTTAGCCTGTATTTTGGAAACAGGGAACAAAAGTTTAACTACCTTGTTTGGTAGCTTTTGTTTGTTTGTTTTTGTGGTTGTTTGGGATTTTAATTTATTGTTGTTGTTTAGTTTTTAAATAAACAAAACCAAAAAGCCATATGATCCTGTAGAACCAGGGAAATTCCACAACACATTGGCTTGCCACATGTCCACAAACTTTCTATTGATTTTAAAGGCATTAGAGAAAACAGCTCCAAATATGCTTTCTGCCTAGAGTCGTATGTCTAAATCTTTCAGGATGGCATGCAGAACTTTCTTAATGATAATAATGTAAGGGAGTCTCAATTACAAATCTGTTACAGTCCCTACCTGCTGCCCCTCAACATAACCTCATCAGGAAGATTGTCCTAGTCAGGTGCTTCAGTATCATGGGTGCAGGGACACACAGACAAAAAAAAGCAGGCTGTGCTTCTCAACATGTTAATTTTATGAGCTATTAAAAGAAGTGTGAAAGAAGTGGACAAATGACAGAACAGCAACCTCATAATGTATGGGAAGAACATGAGTTTTAACATCATGTAAGCTATATACAGAAGGAAGAATAATTGCTACCACAAAATAAAGAGCAACAATAGGAAGTATACAGAAAAAATTCCATGCACACAACAATTCACAAGTTATCAGTCATTAAGTTTTGGCTGAGAAGTACCTTGTGGAGGGGCTGGCTGTTGATATCCTGGCATCGGACCATTATAAGCTCCATATTGCAATTGAGGAACCCCTGGCAATGGCTGTCCTCCGTAGGCAGGCTGCTGGTATCCCTGATATCCAGGCTGAGGTCGCCCATAAGGAGGCCCTGTGTGAGCTTGCTGGTTTACACTCATTGTATTCACATCCCCAAACTAATCTCACCTGCAAAAAGGGGGGGAAAGATGGCTTTTAGCAAACATAAAACCAAACTGGCCAACTTGCCTACTGGTTTTACAGGAATGAGAGCTCTCGAGATACGAGGGAAGGTGAAACATTAATGGTAATATACTCTCACACAGCATGTTTTTCAAGTAAGATAAATGCTTTATAAAAGCTAGTTAGAAAACAGTATTTTAAGAAACTAGGTTTCCTAATCAACTTATTCACTGCTTCATCCTGGCTAGACTTGTGATCATCATCTTAAAAAAAAAAAAAAAGGTATCATAATTTGCCATTCCACCACAGATGCTTATCAAGCTTTCTGAGACACCTTACAAATTACTTCCACCTCACAGAACATCAGACCAACAAAAAACAGATTCAGGACATAGATGAGAGATTCTTTAACATAAGACTTAAATAACATTGAACAAGTTCAGCTTTCATTCCTGTCTTAGTCTACTTGATCATATTTCACTGCTCCAAGCAACACACTTCACCATTCACAAAGGCTGCTACTTGAAGTGTTTGATAGCATTTAGAACAGGACTAATATAAGGGGGGTTGGCTTATTTTTCCTTTAAACAATAGATGATTTTAAGTCCTTGTTACATACATGAATTTCAGAAAATGAAGATAAGATATTCCAAAAGCAGCATGTTCATCTAAGAAAGATGTTAAAACTGGAAAAGATGTCACTAAAAGAGTTATAGGAAAGCATAAGAACTGAAACAGAGCAGAGACAGAAGAGATGTTTCTTAGCAAAGTTATGTAAGACATCTTGCTTAACAGACAGACTCCCAATTCCTCTGACTAACTGTATAAAGAGATTGATTGACTTTATAGAGAAAAACAAAAACAGCATTGGGAGACCCCAAACCAAGCAGGCAATTCTTATGATACCATGGTATCAAGCAAGCAGACAAGCCACAGAGCCCCTGAATTGAGGAGAGCCAAGGAGATGACTTCATGGTCTATCTCTCCAGGATATTTCGCATCCCCTGTACTCCTTTCAATGCTCCATATATCACTGTTACCCTCTTCAGCTAAGACTGTCTACACCTACACTGTAAAGAAATGTGTGTTCATGGAATTCAACTTTTTACTTTAAAAAAATCCAGTTGATATAAAAATGCAAAGTTAAAGAAAATAATCCATGATGCCCTGATATTTTACTCCAAACCCTATGATGAATTTGTGCATTAAAGATACATAGTAAATATTCACACAGAGGAGACATAAGCTGCAATAACCACCAGCCAGTTGAGGCAAATCCCAACAAGGAATCTACAGCTTAACTCAAGTGGATAACAAACACCCGAGCTGTTTGCCTATACATTGATTAGCATATGCCAACCAATGCTAAGGTTGGTTCTTCACATTACCAAAAACATGATGTCGAAAGAATTATTTCAACAACTGACATCATAGTTAAACCACAAATAACTACAGTTCTGTAAGAACCATCCATACTGAAATTCTTTCAGATCCATATATATAGTAAAGAGATCATAAATCACAGAGTGATCTAATTATTTAGAGAAGAAAGCTATCATAACACACACATGACATTTAACCTGCTATAGCTGATAAACATGACAAATGTCAATACTAAGAATGCTAATGCTTACTCTGAAGTTAGATATTAAACTTTATATGAAAGGAAATAAATGAAGTTTTATATTTTTAGTCTTCAAACTGTATAAAGGTAATGATAGGGCTTTTGTTTAGAAAAAGAACTTAAATATTTAAAGGTAATTTGCTCTAGAAAGTAACATATGTAATTTGCATCAGCTTACAACATTGTGAAAGAATTTTTGATCAGCCTGCAGTGTTTTTAAACACGATTACACAAGATAAACGTGACAGCAAGAGAGTCATTTCTAAAGATTCTGGTTTCCTACACTACCTTTGACTTAGTTCTGCTGAACAGCCTAACCTGAGCAGCCATGGAGCCAGGAAATATGGACTTTGGGACCTGTTCCCTTCCCAAGTTTCCCTGAAGATTAACCTCTTCCTCCCCAGATAGGCAGCCAGTGCTGCCACACTGCAATCACAGACCTGTCTCCAACCACCTCCTCTTCAGTGCAAATAGTAAAGCAGGAGAGTTCCTCCTGCAAAGGTGGAGGGTAAAGGAAGACTGCTCTACCCACACATCTTAGAACATCCAGGCATGGCTTTCTGCCAAGGAAGGAGGGCTTCTTCCTCTTCTTTCTGCCCCTGACCTGCTTATTGGATTGCACATGAGGAACTTGGCTTCTAGTCACTGGTCCTAGAAACAGGTCCTTCATCCAGTAACAGCTGCAGGCAAAGTAACAGCATCCTGCAGGATACTTCCTGAGCTATAATCATTAAGACACTCTTCACAAGTTACACCTACAGAAATTTCTTAACAGATCTAATGCTTGAACAAGCAATTACTACAGGGCAGGAGATCAATCCTTCATGCTTTTTTTCTTTTTATTTTTTTAAAAACATGATGGGGGAAAAACTCCAGTATGTCCCTTGCAAACCACTTCTGACTTACTGTTGTGAGTGTATACTAAGCAAGTGATCTTACCTGATGATCTTTTACTAATCTCTTTTCATCCCTTGCTCATGTGAATATTGGTATTTCCCACCTGAGTGGGCAGTATCTGTTGGCTTGTTGCTCTCTATAATAACACTGAAACCAAGAGGTAAGCTCATTTAATGCAAGTCTTACAGAGAAAAAGAGTTTTGAGAGAATTTCCTACACTTTCTATGGAAAAAGTAGCTACACAAAGGAGATGGTTCTAACTCTGTGTCCCAACTGAGAAAGAAAGGCAGATATACCTCAGACCTTTAGCTAACCCATGTGGCAGCCAGTGCAGGCTTATCTCCACCATAATACAAGCTCTGTGCTGGCAGGGGGTCATGGAGGGAGCTGGAGAAGTGAAGGAAGACTCAAGTACAAACCCAGTACTGAAGGTGGGGACAAGGCTGCTTCATTATTTTGGTTGCCCGACTTGTTCTAAACTTAAGGCTAGTGGCACGCTTGCTCATCACTCATGTGGAATACCATAAAGGGCAGGGCCAAGAGTATCTACCTCTGAGATGGTGGAAGACAGTTGTCATTAAATGAGTCAATTTTCCTTCTCCCCCAGTATAAGTAATTTGTATCAAGCAGCATTCATTTTGTCTCCACTCAATATATATATATGTAAATTAGAACCTTGTCACTTGAAGAGATACAGGGAAATGGAGAATTTAATGTCCTCTATCCTGCGACATGAAGAAAAAATCTCAAAGAACGAAATACATACACCAGATAGGAAGAAACAGAGAAAACAGGCTGTTTCACTTGATAAAAATATTGAGGATATTCCTTTGCATGAAGTAACATAGTATTAAAATATGCTGTTGAACTCAGCAGCTACAATATACAAAGCTCGAATAAGCAGGACTTGTGCTATTTGGAAAACACCATGACAATAAGTGGTCATCACTATAAATAACAAACACTTTTCTTGCAAAACACAAAGCAGTCACTCCATGCTGTTTTCTATTCCTCTGCATAAAGGCTGTTGACCATGGAAGTTTTGGTCAAAATAGTTACACAGCTAAAACTCATACTGGAAAGCTGTTACACAAGAGAGACAACCAGTGCTGATCAACAATGAACCAGTGGGATTAAAATAGACAGTAACATGGGGTAGCGGGGAAGAGGTGTCTTAACTTCCACAATAATTTCCAGATTCCTTAGTATCCAAACAAAGCACACTACGGTGCAGTTTTTATGGCCTGTTTAAAAAAAATAAGTAAATCCACGAACACTAGTGATTCACACAAGCTTGTTTCAATCAGCAAATCACTGAAAACTGCATATTCATCATTTTTTATAGTCCGCATTCACTGTTAATTCCCTTTTGAAACTGAAAAGCTTGATCTCATCAATTCTTGATCGCTTTCTAAAGAAAACACATATAGCAAAATTACTTTCCTTCAGAAAGATGCCAGTGCCTTTTTTACTGATCCCAGGGAAATAAAAGGCTGGTTTGTTTCAACTTTTGGGGAGACGGATCCTTAAAAATGGGGGCAAAAAACCCCCAACCAAACAAACCAAAAACCAAAACAAAACACACACACAAAACAACCACCCCCAAAAAGCCAAAAACAACCCACACAAAAAAAAAAAAAAAAATCAACACCAAAATCGCAAGACACCAGCATGGCATCCTACATTATGCTGAAACTATGAAACGGAAGGAAATATGTCTACTTAATTTCTGAACACAGAAATCAAAACCATTTCCAAAAGATGGGGGGGGGGACAGGACAGAAAGGAACAGTCTGCATCCTCAGAGATCAGTTCAGAATACTACCCACAGTGCTTTTAATGCTTCCATTCTGCAGCTTTCTGGAGAAGTAGCAAAGTTATGCTATTCTTATTAAAGACCTAGAGTCTGAACAACTTCTAGCTAAAAACGCTGTTCTACAAGGCAGATGTTCCTGCCTTTGTTTCACCAACAGCCTGACTAGGTCTTCTACAAGAACTCATAGAACATTTGATTCTTTTCAAATAAAAGAAACTCCTGTTTTGTTTTTTCTACAGAAAATTCTGAAAGAGAAGCTCACATCCTGGAAGTCAGAAACTGGCAACCTATCTGGAAGCACTCAGGTCATTATGACAAATGCCACCCATGTTTGTCCAAATCAATCCAAATGGCACTACTGGAACTGGCCCTCCAATTTGGTTGTATTTTTGTGGTGCTCTATCTTTCCACCTGGGCAGATTCCCAACTTGTGACACACAGATAATATTTTCTTCATCTATGCATTTGGAGTCACTGCCAGAAACATCTATTTTAACAGTTCATGAGAGGTGTAAGGCACACAGTTTTCAAAATGAAACGTTACAATCTAATATCAGTGAAAGTCCAGAAGCCACCATGTTTTCACTAAGGACACTTTCAGGAGAAGAAAGGATACGTTTGTTGCTAAAACTTCTTGACACAAGAGGTACTAGAGCAGATGTCTGCTGCCCAGTCCTTCCTGGTCTGACCCAAAAAGGTCTTTCAGGCTTCAGGACATAAAAATCACAGTTGACATCTAAGGTGTGATTGCTTCTATGTTCTTCTAAAGAAGGGTCACAGTAAAGCAGGTTTTGTTAGGCTGATTCGTCATTTGGTCAAGGTCCTATACAACATACAAGTTACAAGAGTAAACTGGTTAAAAACTGACACAAAAAAAAGCTTAGTGGTAGGTTTAAGCTTAGGTCAAGACTATTTCCAACCCCTGCCACCACCACCACCAGATTTTTACTTCAATAACATAGAATCACAGAATGGTTTGGGTTGGAAGCGACGGTAAAGCTCATCTAATTCTAATGCCTTGCCATAGGCAGGGACACCTTCCACCAGACCAGGTTGCTCAAAGCCCCATCCAACCTGTCTTTGAAAATTTCCAGGAATGGGGCATCCACAGCTTCTCTGGGCAACCTGTTCCACTGTCTCACCACCCTCACCATAAAGAATTTCTTCTCAATCTCTCTAATCTAAATCTCTCCTTTGTCAGTTTAAAGCCATTCCCCTTGACCCATCCCTACATGTCCCTGTAAAAAGTCCCTCTCCAGGTTTCTTGTAGGCCCCCTTTAGGTACTGGAAGGCTGCTCTAAGGTCTCCCTGGAGCCTTCTCTTTTCCAGGCTGAACAGCCCCAACTCTCTCAGCCTGTCTTCACAGGAGAGGCGCTCCAGCCCCCAATCATCTTCATGGCCCTCCTCTGGACCTGCTCCAATGGCTCCACATCCTTCTTGTGTTGGGGGCTCCAGAGCGGGACACAGTACTTCAGGTATTGTCTCATGAGAGCGGAGTAGAGCGGAGGATCACCCTGTCTCCTGGTGGGACAGATTTACATCTCTATCTCTGTAATAAAGGTCTATGAAAATATTTCAAACTCAGTTATGGGCATTGCTTCTGTACAGCAATCCTGGAGAGGCAGAAATTATGGAAAATATGCCATTAACAAAATCACAGTGAAAGATTTCTCTCTTCCTTTGCTACCTGCACATACATGTTGCAACGTGTGAAGTCATCTGACTCATTTCTGTGAACTTTGCACAAGTATAATTGATTAGGCAAAGTTACAAGAATAGCTTAAAGTTAAGAGAAGAGGCGAGAAGGAAGAATGGATGAATAGGAATATACAGAATAAGACTTAAAAACATGTTATAGTACTAAACAAGTTTTCTTCGCATACATTGTAACACTGGCCATCTTTCATTCAAAACTTCTGTACTCTGACTTCCTCTACACAAAAATGCATCACATAAATCCCATCACTCACAAGAAACAAAAAAGCTCAGAATTAGCTTTTCCTAATGAATACTGCCTGGTTTATACTGACTTTAGTGTTTTTTATGCTAACAATGAATCTTGCTGAACATACAGGAACAAGCTCTATCTTCAGAATTCATCACTTGATAAAGCTTTTCAGACCTAAAGAGCAAGAAACATCTACCTCTTCCCTTCTGTGGAGACCTCGCTGCTGATCACTTTCAGTCACTCTTTGTACCTTGCCCTTCCTTTAGCCAACCATCAATTCTTTCTTGGATTTTTGACCCTTCTTCTGATAATAAGTGTTACAGGAAGAAAATATAGTCCTACAGTAGCAGAAGAAAACATTCACAGCAGTACAAGCATCAAACGACTCATTAAAGGAATAATCCTTTAGACATCTGTTCACTGCTATAACTCAGCTTTCAGCCATGAAATTAGAACCTGGAGCAAATGTCACAGTGTATTAACAAGAAATATTCCTTACATCAATGTTCACTTCACAGTCTGTCTATATCAATAAAGAATCCTGAGTGGTACAGCTTCAAGCAGAACAGGGTAGTTCCAGAAGCAAGAACCTTTTCCACACAAAAAGAGAAGGATAGAAATGCTTATGATTCCACACACAGTGTATATACATGATTGAAGGTGAGTCTCCTCTAAAGAGCAAGGCTCTGGAGTTCTAGGTCACATACATTTCTATACACCCAGTAACCAGAACACCTACTCTATGAGAAGGGGGAAGGGGGGCGAGGGGGCCGGCAGAAAGAGGTGAAAGCTCAAGTTTCCTAAACCTACTCAGAACAACTTCATATTAATAAACAGTGAAGACTTTAGGATAAAATCAGCAACAAGTCACCTCCCATTCTAGTGGTGTGAATTTGCACTGCTTGTAAACACCACCACCACAAAGGCATTGCATATTAAGTCTCAGATGGCCACTTTTCTCCCTCTAACATTCCCCCCAACATCTGGTAAAGTTGACTAAGGATCCCTGCAACATAAAAGGATTTAGAAATATTTTTATGGAACTATCACATTAATGGCTAAAAATCAACACTGAATACCAAACTGAAAAAAAAATAAAAATCTGTATTTTAACATGACATTACAAATATTAACTCTGGTGGAAGGTTTCTGATGAAGGTGTAAGTAGCTTACCTGCGTTTCAGCAACCACTTCCATCAGCCACTATGTTTCAACAGAACTTTGACTACAGTGTGACAGCTACCACAGAGGCCTATCTTAGATGGTTTTGCAAAGTGTCTTTGATAAAGACTTAAGACGCCACACTCACATACTTAAAAATACTGAATTACCTCCCGAGAATAAAAAGAAACAAAACTAACCTTCATTCTACTCCAAAGACCATTGCTCGAAAGAGTCAAAGCAAACTCCAACAATATAAACCAAACATCTTTAAAGCACCATCTACATGGAAAGCAATAATCCATCCACTTTTCGCAAGACTACACTTGTATTTTGGTCATGCCATCTCCACTCCCTTCTTTCTTTTTCAAAGCCACAGACAGACAACCACTAAGTTTAACTACCAAACTCGGTCTCCCTGTGGGACGACCACCTTTTGCAAGCCTCGAATGAATGGGAGCTTGGACAGCACAACACAGACACTGGGGTAAGGATTCGCAGATTACAAGAGATTAGGGACGCTGCAGAGGGGGTATCCGCCTCACAGCGCACCCGGGCCGAAAACAAGCGCTCAGCTCTCCAGGCGGGTGCGACGGCCCGACTCATAGTTCCCGCAACTCCCCGCACCATACTGGGACGCCGACGGCTCCCCCCGGGGCACTGGAGGACAAGGCCCCGCCGACAGCCGGCGCCGGCCCCGCAGGCCGGCCGCCGCTGGGCCGAGCCGGGCCGCCGGCGGCGAGGGGCGCCCCCGCCCAGACCCATCACGGAGGAAGACCAGGGCCCCTGCAGAGGCCGGGCGTGGCGCGTAGGCACGGCGGGCCCGACGTGCTACCCGGCTGCGCACTGCCAGGCCTCATCTCCTCGGCGGGGAAGGAAGCGACGGCAGCGCCTCAGGCTCGGGCCCCGGCCGGGCCGCCGCACCAGCCGCCCGCCCCGGGTACCTCTGCGGCCGCCACCAGCAGGCCCGACACCCCCCCTGGAGCCTCACTCACCGCCGCTGCCCGCCTCTCCCGGCGCTGCTGCCGGGCCCGCTTCCGGTTCCCGGCACCGCCGCTCCCCCGCCCGCTGCCTGCCACGTCCGCACTCCCCGCCAACCCCCGGCAGCCGCCGCGCCCCACCCAGCGGGGCCCGGATGCGGCGCAGGCGCCGTGCGCCGCGGCCGCGGGCGTTGACGTCGCTCCGGTGGTGTACGTCGTCGGTGGCGATCCGCGGCTCGTTACGGGGACGCTCGCGGTTGTTCGGAAGCGCCGGGCCCGGCCCGACCTGTGGCGCCCGTGGGAGCAGCCGCCGCTCCGGCAGCGGTCGTTGCCGGGGCGCCCAGGCCGCAGCCGGCCTCGCATTGCCCTCGCTCCCGGGGCAGCGCTGGGACGGGGCTGTTGCGAGGCCGCTCTGGCTGTGGTGGGGCAGATGGCTCAGGTCGATTGCACAGTCCGAGAACCAGCGTTTCCCGCGGGAGCGGCTGAGTCCAGCGCTGAGGGCATGGCTGTGGTGCAGCACAGCCTCAGCCCCTGCTGAGCGTGGTGCCCTTGGCTGCTTGTGCCCTCAGCGGCCTCTGAAAAACACGGCTTGGGAGCACCCGGAGCCAGTTTTGCACCTAAATACAATGTGGTGCAAGAGTTGTTTGCTACCTGGTCATGTTTGTTGGTATGTGCTCAGAAGCACCATGCAGTGGCCCTGGGTGAGTGGTGGAGTAGGCAGCCAAGCAGTGGTGTCACAGCAAAACTGCATCCTTGGAATGTTGCAGTACAAAGGTATCACAGAGAGCTGTAAGGTGTTTATTACTCACTGAGAACTAAGCACATGCAGAATAAGGAGAACTTTGTCCTTGGAATCTAAAGAGAGAATTATGTTGTAAGCCCCATAGCAAAGGGGGAGCATGGATTTTATTTTCCCTTATAATTCCAAGGGATCAAGGTGGCTTGGGATGGCAAGGAGGTCTTGTCTGTCATGGCCCTAAAAGAGAAAATGGTGAAGGAGTTGACGCTGGTGGGACCCACCTGGAGTACTGCATCGAGCTCTGGAGCACTAAGCACAGGAAAGACATGGAACTGTTGGAGCAGGTCCAGAGAAGGCCTGCAAAAATGACCAGAGGGATGAACGCCTCTCCTATGAAGACAGGCCGAGAGAGTTGGGGTTGTTCAGCCTGGAGAAGAGAAGGCTGCAGTGAGACCATACTGAAGCTTTTCAGTACTTAAAGAGGGCTTATAAGAAAGATAGGGACAGGCTTTTTAGTACAGCTTGTAGGGATAGGATGAGAGAAAATGGCTTTAAACTAAAAGAGGTTCAATTTAGACTAGATACATAAGGAAGACATTTTTTACATTAAGGGTGGTAAAACACTGGAACAGGTTGCTCAGAGAGCTGGTAGATGCTCATCCCTGGAAACATTCAAAGCCACGTTGGATGGGGCTCTGAGCAACCTGGTCCAGCTGAAGGTGCCCCTGCCCAGGACCTTTAAAAGTCCCTTCCAACCCAAACCGTTCTATGATTCTGTGACCCAGGTGCAAAGCCATTCTCTTGGCCATGGAGAAGTCCGTGTATGTGGCGCCCTGCAGAGAACTGTCTGAACCCCATCTGTATAGCTAATCCTGGCTGTTCTGGTCCCAGTGTCTAATATTAGGAATGGCTGTAGGGGATGCCAGGGAGCAGCAAGCTGCAAAGGGAGCACATCACGTCTATAATCTGCCTGTGGTTTTCAGGGCAGACACATGGTGCTACTGTGTAGTAACACTAGCTGCATGGAGAAAACAAGTGCAGAGCACATCGCTTGCAAGCTGTTTTTGTTTAGTTTCTTAGGTGCTATCACCTGATCTTGTACGAGTTTGTGCCTGCGTCATGTCCTTGCCTGAAACTCATACTAATGAATCCTGAGAGCTGGATAACTCCAGGATTTGCATTTGGAGTGGGAAGTGGAAATAAAGTTTTTACTGAAATGCTTCCAGCCTTAAGAGTGTCAGCCAAAGCTTTGGAGAGACAGAAGGTGTGCTATTTTCAGCCATGCTCCGGTGAGAGATCAGTCATGTATGCGGAGGGGGGGACATAGAGGGTGAGATTGACACGACACGTGTGTCAGACAACTCTGGCCCCTTACCAGGAGCAGAATCAAATGTCTAATCATAGGCAGAGCAGCAGCTGGTTGTCCAGAAGAGCAGTGAAGGCTGGGCTTGACAGTCTCAACTCTCCTCTTGTGTGTGTGATCTTGAAGGAGAAAGTGTGCACAGGGCCTTTTGGGGGACCGGAGAGTTGTCGTATGAATTTTGAAGATGGGAGTAGAAGATATTGCCTGTTAAGAACTGGAGTCTGTTTTGAAGTTGGGAAGGCAAAATATCCAAAGTGTAGAAATCATGGGAGCTGAAGAAGAAATGCTCATCACTCTGTCTGGAGGTGCCCCCTGGGGCTTCCGGTTGCAAGGGGGTTCAGAGCAGAAACGGCCCCTTCAAGTGTCAAAGGTAGGACCTTGAGATGTGAACTGTGGGAGCAGAGCTGCTCTGCTGAACTCACATAGCCCTTCTGAGTCGGGCATCTTTCACTGCCGTTAAGGAATGCAGGAACTCCTTTCTGTGGCAGCAGATCTTAAAAGGAAAACTTGGGTGGAATAGTCAAGCAGGGTGTGGGGTGGGTCCTGAAATAGATGCTGTTGAGGTAAAGTGTTGGGTGAAGATCTGCTTCTGTGCAGGTCTGTGCAGCTCAGGCACTTTATAACCTGTACAGCTCTCCCCAGTTGTCAGCAGAGATATAAACATAGTGACTGTGCAGGGAAAAAGGCTAAAACGTGGAAGCTTTGGTACTCATGTAAGACATCCAACTAAACAAAAATAATTTAAATAGGAGCAACAAAAGCCATGTTTGCAACTTAACTGTCCCTAACACTTCATTAGTATATTCCAGCTTTCAAAATAGATGGACATTTCTTAGGGTCTCTTCTGTTGGCAAAACTTTCTCAATATTGTCTGAAGTGAATTTTTGATGCTCTAAAGCAGCAAACGTTGGTTCAATTTCAAGAATTAAAGAAAAGCCGTTGATTGGACGGGAAATATAATAAAGAAATAAACATGAACCTTGAGTTGCACTACTTTTGATAAGCAGCTGTTACTGGTCTCTTTTCGTAAAGGCTAGTGAGTAGCTTAAAAATTAGGAAAAGAAGTCCTCTGTTTATTAAGTTCATAACAGCTGCATTAGTCTTTACGCAGCAATACCTTGGGATGTCCCACTGAAAGGTACCCATCAACAGGAATGAAGAAATGCTGTGCTCAGGTCCTTCTGTGTCCTTAAGTAGACTGTGCTTCTGACAGAGAAGTTTAAAATGAAATATTCTGTGTTATTTGGCTCACCCCAGGTCAAGGAGTGTTTGTAACTTCTGCCAAATGATTTGAAATCCCATAGCTTGGCCCTGAGGTGGATGTTTCTTACATAGAGAAAGATTATTTTTCGTCATGAAAACAACTTCTGTGCATACACATAGAGCTTCAGGTGCTGAAAAGAAAGAATCGGTATCATTTAAACAGGTATCTGGCATAAGTGGTTGTTAGGAAAATGGGATTTTCAGTGGCCACATAAGATCTGTAGGGTCTAGGATTATTTTGACTCTTGTTTTTTTCCCCGAATAGATAAGAAACTGGGACTGGAAAGAGAGGAGATACTGAGTATCTTATAAAGGCTTGAACAGGAGTGAGAAGCAGCTATTACCCAGGCTAAGTTGCACCTTAAGGTGAACAGAATATTGCTCAAAGATTAGAAGCACTTCCAGAAAGGTATTAACTAGATGTTGCTCTCACCCAGAACTGGGCGTCATACCTTACGTCTAGCATGTTGCATAAAAAGGTAATTATGGAATATATAATTGATACAAATCCATTTGAAGCTCAAAGTGTACACCATTCTTCAAGCAGGACTTTGATTTTATAATTATGGTTTTGGGCTACTATTGTCCGGAATTTAATGGTGTCCAGGTGACCATCCATGCCCACTGTCTTAAAGGCAACACCATTTAAACAGTCTCCAAAGAAAGGATTTATAGATCCTTACCAGAACCCAGTAAGATCATACCTGAATGTAAACTTCTTAGAAGAGAATAAACCCCCAGGAGTCATGGAATAACTTAATTGTCCTCCTCTTAGTATGTAGGGAGTAGAAGTTTGAATCTCAGGTTTTGTCTCTTTGAGTTGAAAGATCAAGTCTTCATTTTTCCGCAGTTAGGATTGTACTACTGACACCAGCAGGATGAACTGTGGGCCAAAATGCTGCCTGTAAAGCATCTTCCAAAACTCTTAATATCATTGGCACTGTTTGTTTGGATATTTTAGGAGCCAAAGATGGGAATGATCCCATTGCTAAAGAAGCCTGAGCAGTGATTGTGTCTGTATGGTGTAGCATAGGGAAACAGAGCAGTACTGTCTGTTTCTCTGTTGGTTTGTTAGAGCTGGAACTCATATGGATGAGCAATTTGCTCTGGCCTCCATCCAGGAGATGAGTGCCATTGGGCAGCACTGGGAAGTGTGGTCAGATGGAGGTGTCACTGAGAATGAGCCTGCCTAGCAGAGGTAAGGTCAAATAACGACACAATGTTCATTAGTACAGTGAAGAATGTGTTGTGCATGTATGAAAAGAGAGATTAGATAAATGAGAGGGTCTTTAGTAAGCTGATTGCTGTCAAACAAAGGACTCTTGGGGAGAAAGAGAAGTGTTCTTTGTGTAAAAAAAAGTGTAAACTTTGGCTTCGCAAAACATAAATATTAGCACTTTGGTTCTTTCAGCAAAACCTAATTGGACTGAATTGGGAAGGACAGAACAGGAACATGGATTAATCTGGAGAAAATGTGATGAGATACAGGCTTGAATATCCAACAGGTGCCAGGAGATAGTTGAGTGGATACAGTTGGTGTCTCAGGGGATTCCAGTGCTGTCATTTTAGGCAGTTTCAACTTCTAGACTAGAAAAGTCATAGCAGTAACACTAAGGAAAGATGCTTACCTCCTTGGACACCAAGTCATATTGTTTCTATACACCTTTTTGGGTGAAAAAGAGCAATAAAAAGCTAATTTGGGAAATGTATTAAGTATAACAAATGATTTATATATAAATTATATACACTGTAGTTATGTAGAGATGGTGGAATTGCTAGACCAGACTAGGTTAATAGCCACTCCATCTCTTGCTTCCTCTTTCCTTTGTGTTTCCTACACGTGTTTCAGAGGAAGTTATAAACTTCACCAATGCATCTAATTTTTCTAGTAATGCAGTGTGAAGGGAAATTCTTTCACCCCTGCTGATTATCAGCATGCCCTTGAAGTACATAAGAATTGACAGTACTGGTGGTTTATCCTACATATAAACAGATAACTATTTGTGAACAGTTAGTGCTTGTCTGGCTAAATCTTACATGGTTTCCTGATAACGACTTGATAACCTCAAGCAGCCAGGCATTCCAAAGACTAAATGTTGCACAAAGTGGAATTTCCTGTTTGAGCTGATCTTGTATTAAAAATCCATACATAATTCATCTTACATGATCAATCTACTCAGTCACAATCTTCTTGCCTTTCTTCTTTCTGAAGTTTATATTACAATATTTTTATTGCTTCTCTATATGGAGATTATGATAAAATCTATCAGGAAGTGCTGTTCTTGGTAACTTTTTTTTTCCCCTGAAAATTCTTCAGGTCTGCTGTATGCTTTCTTTTTCCTTTTTTTTTGAGACAAGATGGTATTTAAATGAGATGAGAATGTTTTCAGCATTATTCTCAATCCTTTTCAAATACATTGGTGGGCTTCTAATTGGTTGTTCTGTCCTAAGCTGTTCACAATGATGGCTTAAATTGCTGACTTCTTTCAAGTTGCAGCTAACTCAGAATGTACAGTAAGCATATGCATTTAAAACCACCCTTCATAGCACAAAGTATTCAACTGGCTGCAACTAAATAAAGTAGGAGAACATGTTGGAAGTGGGGTGTGAACCCGTTTTTCTACAGACTGAAAGAATGCATAGCTGTAGTTTAAACCATTTGACCATGCAAGGGATCAGTTCTAAATCTCAGTTCAGCCAACACAAAGGGGTAAAAAAGCAGCTGGATCTTCATACGCTGGATCCTGCTGCCACAGGGCTTCTGTGCCATCAACTTCCTGGGGGTTCAGGGACACATTTAGAGCAAGGTGCTAGAATTATATATGTTGTTGGGTCATATATAACAAACTTCATGTTCAAGTAACCTTATGGAGCCAAACCAGCTCTGCCTGCTGCAGGATCAGTGAAACACACATTGCTGCTTCTAGTAGTGCCCAGTGGAGATTAAGGAAAAAGCTCAAATTTAAACAACATAACCAAGACTGAGAAACTGACTAAATGGTTCCAGATCTGTAACTTCAAATGTCTATTCCTTTCATCTTAAACTTGCTTACAATAGCACATACTGTCTATTTTGTTCCACCCAAACAATCATCTGCAGTGTCTGGGTGCTAAAAATGTCTGATGTGTATATGAAGGATACCATACTGAAAGGGGTACCATAACAATGCAGTCGTATAAAAACAGATACTGAAAGAGTGGAGAGTGACACAAAGGAAGCAGCAAAATAAAGTTTATTAGTGTCTGGGAAGCCCTCAGAGAGAAAGAATAGATGATTTTTAATTAGGGTTGTATTAAAATATCAACTCCGTAATGAGTAAGCTGAAAGAACAGCAGACATTGATATGCTCAGCAGGCAGATACACAGCAGGATCAAACATCAACAGAGGACTTGAATAATTCTGCAGAAATTAGGAAGGATTGGAGAAATAGAGAAACAAATAAAGGGGAAAATAAAGAACCCAAAAAGGAAAAGAAAGTATTTTTTTTCTTAGTTACAACAATGTCCTTCTAAGTGAAATCAGTTGAACATTAATATTTGGCTTACTGTGATTCCTAATGAATCTTTTAACTCTTACCTAGTGAAGCAGATAAAGTATAGTGGGATTTTACACTATCCCTTGCCAAAATAAAGCTGATTTAGTGTAGCTCAGTAGCTGCGGTGCACAGGGCAACACATCAAATCTTTGGCCAGAAAGAGTTACCAGGAAAGAAAGAAATCAAATCAAATCAAGCATAAAAACAAGAAACAAAAAAGATCCATAGATGGCAAGATTTTAGAAAGGCTGAGGGAAAAGTACACAGTCCTGACAAGTACAGCATTCCTTGCAAGGAGGAGCTATAAATGATGAAAAGGTTCACCCATTCTTAAAAAAGACTAAGGGAGAACAATACCGTCAGGTTCCTGGAGGCTTTCTTTTCAGTAAGGATATGTGCAGCAAATGCACTTGAAACTAAACAAAATGAAAATTAGCTAGTCTGCGAAAAATCATAAGATAGAACATAAGCATTAAGCCCAAATCAAAGTAGAAACATAACATGGAACTGTATTAGGGAAATTTTCATGAAGATTACCAGCGCGGCTTTAAGGTGGTGGAAGTGTATGCAAACATGCCTTTAGGGATCCTACTGCAAACCAAGAGTGATTCAATGAGAGGGAAACCCATTGTATAGTAAAGTAACTTTGTATAGTTACTTACGATACAAAGCAAGGAAGGCACTCCTACCTGCAGCATAGTGTGGTGCATGAGTGTTAATGATGAAGTAAGTAGAAACTGGAGACTTTCCAGCTGGTACTGGTAGTAGAGGAGAAAGACCTGGGCATATTAGTGTGTCACAAGAGGATAATGAGCCAGCAAAATGATGCGTTTCTGAAAAAAAGGCAAACGTAAACAAATGAACCTCAGGTAGCCGTATCGAACTCAAATAGGAAGGCATTGATGTAACTGTCTAATGTACAAATGGGAATTCACTGGAAATAGCACACCTATGGAGCCAGCCACTTTAAAGAAAAGTGAATGTAAGGCAGAGCAGCTATAGAAAAGGAGGAGAGGACAGAAGGCTTCTTTCACCTAGCAAGAGGTTGAAAAATATGATTGCTTTCTACAAATAGATGTTGGGCAAATACCAGCAGCACTGTTCAAATATAGGACAGCCTTGCCACTGACCAAATGTGCACAAAACTACTTACCAGGGAGGTTCAGCAGCAGCTTTCTAATCTAGGAAGAAATTTTGCAATCAGTTTACAAACTGGAGTAAGCTTTGGCATCTGAAACAACAGGAGATTGGCCCTGATAATCGAAGAGGCTCCTTTCAGTCACCCGTTCTGTACAAATACTCTGCAGCAATGGAGTGAATTCTTAGGGGAAGTTGTGACACTTACTTATTGCTGTTCTTGGTAACCTTTTTTTTTTTTTCCCCCTGAAAATTCTTCAGGTCTGCTGTATGCTTTCTTTTTTCTTTTTTTCATTTTTTTGAGACAAGATGGTATTTGAGATGAGAATGTTTTCAGCATTATTCTCAATCCTCTTCAAAAACATCAGCGGGCTTCTGATTGATTGTTCTGTCCTAAGCTGTTCACAGTGATGGCTTAAATTGCTGACTTTTTTCAAGTTGCAGCTAACTCGATCTACAATGAGCATATGCATTTTAAACCACAAGAATTGTTTTGTTGTTTAATAGCAGTTCATCACAACCTCGTTTTTACCTCTTTCTCACATATCTCTACTTCCTCGTGACAATTAACTGATTATTCTACTGTCTCCTCTGCCAGGTATCCCGCTGTCTGCATGCCATGTCGCTGGTCCCTGTGACCCATGGCCTGGCTGCTCTGTCCCATTCACCTTTGCTCATGTGACATTACTCCTATTGGAGGTGCCAGCTCTAACCCAGATAGGTCTGAGGGCTTCCAGATTTGCAAGCACCTTCTCTTCCCCATTTTCGGTAGGCAGGCTCTTCTTTACCTGTTCTCATAAATGCTTACTGTCAAACATAAAAAAATCTGTCAGCCTAGTCTATAGCAGTCACCAATGCTGGTTTTGGAGGGCTGAATATGTCTGCCTGCACTGTGGAAGGAGTGCCTCAAGCAGTTCTAGGAGTGCTCCCGGACATGTTTTATGGCCTGTCGGCACTTAGGCAGGTGCCATCCCTGGCTGCCAGCAAGGGAGTGCAGGCTGCAGCGCTGGTGGAACTTTCCAAGGAGCAGCTGGGCCCACCAGTCACCACATGTAGGGAGAACGTGGGGGGGCTCCCAAGCTGCTGTTTGGTTGAGAAGCTGCATGCTCTGCACAGCACTGAGACAGCAGTGAGCAAGGTGCAGAGCTTGGAAGGGGAGCTATGCTCTTCCTTCCCAGCAGGGATGGGGGGATAGCACCTCCTGGACAGTGATAAGAAGGTGGCCTGAACAGAAAACCATATTGTCATGGTTGCAAGTCAACATTGCTGATTGTGTCAGCTAACAATCTGGTTCACAATTCCTTGTGCCTCTCCAGGGCTTGGAGCTACCTGCAAGGGAAGTGCGTTTATGCAGTAACTCCCTCACAAAACAAGTACAGCGAGCAGACTGTGTGGATGAACTGAATTGGTGGTTGTGCCATTCCCTCTATTAGAATCTTGATTTATACTTCAAGTTTACTTTTACATAATCTTTAACCATCTGTTAAGCTATTCCTTTGTCACTGCCCAAGCCACTGCCCAGTCGCTCTGTTTTTAGTTCACTTCCTGCCTTCCCTTGAAAGGACCTGAGGCAATCATGCCTATGATTGATTTTGACTCCTGGTCTTTCACACATTACTGTCCTGAATGGTTTCTCCTCTGCTGTGTGACCACAGCTGTGCTGCCCCATGCTTTTTGCTTCCCCAAGTTGTCTAACACCTCTGTTTGAAGGGCAGTGCTAGAAAAGCTTTCCCTCTTCTGCTTGTAGAGGTGAAGAGTCTGGGCAGTTTCATCTTTACATCCTATTTGCCTATTAGCAGGCAGGAATCCTGGAAGCATCTCTTGACAGATGACTATCAGCAGCTGAGGTGAAACTACAACCTACAACCTACATCTATACCTGTTGCATTAAATGTGCCTGGGGCCACTCTCTGGCACTGGTGCCAGCTGCTAGAGAGTGGAACGAAGCCCAGCAATTAACCTCTTATATTCTCCCAAACAAGATGGCCACATGCAAGCTGCCCTGGGCTCAGGGAATGGTCTGTTCTAACTCCTAATCTCTGTCTGGGAGTTGTTCTGGAAAGTATTAGCTGTCCTGAACCAAAGATGTGCCAAGGATGATTTCAACAGTTTGATGCTACAGGCAATTGCGGTCCAGAGCTCAGGTTCATTTGCTGGCATTATTCAACCTTCTACTTGCTAGAACCAATGAATACATCTATGAAGGCTGAGCCTGTTTTTCCCTGTATGTTTATACCTACAAGATGCTGCAGGACACAGGGGTCTCTGTACCAAAGTTCCCCTGGAATCTTTCAGGTGGTGGTGGGCTTGTCTAATCCATACCTGTGGCTGATCCTGTCCTTGCTGCTGCAGAACAATGGTGCTTTATCCTCTTCTATCCTGAGACTGTTGCTGAGAGGTTCTCTTAGGGTTAGTGAGTGCTGTGTTTTGGTACAGCAAGCCAGACTTGCAAATATGATGAATGCTGTGTACAACTATTCTTGCAAACATAAGTTGGGTATTTTTTTGTCTAGGATTGTATCCTCATTGCATCAAAAAAATAGTAGGTGTCTTTTTCTAGTTTGCCATCTCTCAGCATAAGTATTGTGGAGGCATATTATACTTAAGATTGCTGATATTCAACAATTGGTAGCAGCTGAATAAAACCTTACTGTCTTCTGAGTAAGGGTTTTATTCAGAGCTTGCATAGCCTCACTGCTCTTTAGAGCACAGTACCAACATACAGTCTTAAGGTTGAGAATAACTTGTTCTGGAGGACTGAAGCCATGTCTCTGGATGACTCTGCCATGAGTTCAAGGCTCTCTCACTCCTTCTGTCCTAGTTCAGTGCCTGTCCCTGGAAAGAGACATTTTGGTAGCTAAATGAGCGCATGAGTTCTAGTTTCTTTAGAATTTTGATTTTGATCCTAAAATCCTTTAGATTTTGATTGTAAAATCTTTTACGTGAAGGAGTGAAGCTGAGGATGTAGAAATGACCTACATGGGACATGTATAAGCATGTTTCTTCTGAACACTCAATTCCTTTTGTCCTAGCAACTAGATGTGGACACTGGGACTCTTGCTTTTTGACAATCTTATCTGTTCCTTCTGAATCCTTGCTTCATACAAAAACTCCTTGATATCCTGCTGCTTACCGTGTTGAGTGTAAAATGCTTATCAAGTACTTTTAGTATCTATTCTAGTACATGTGGCATTATTTCTGTCTTTGGTATTACACTTCACTTACTTTTCAACTAGTCTCCCATCAAATAACAAAGGGCCATGGAGATAAAGCCTTTTTTTATCTACCTGCAGCCAACTCTGGGTAGATACTCATTCCCAACAACCAGCCCTGTGCTAAACTTTTTGCTTAGGCAAAGGAGGTGGGGTTGTTTTTCTCTTCCCCTCCTTGTATTATGAGGAGAAACTGCTCCTTTTAAGACATTTTGTTTCAACAAAGGGAGAAAACTAACAACCCCTGATTGCTTGCATTTGTTTTTTATGAGCTTGCATCCCCTGATACGAATCAGAATTTGGTTCACCAAAGAAGTTATTGTTTCTCTCCCACACTGCATAGCAGTAGCCCCCTCACCAGTACACTCTAGGTGGTAACGTATCACAATAGTCTTGTATGTACTTCACCAATTGGCCAGCACCAGTATCCTCTGCCACTGCCAAGTTTCATCTCTAAATCCCTTGCCTCAGAAATCACCCAAGTCTGTCCTACCACTCAAGATGCCTTCTTTCACCATCCTCTCTTGCTGTGTTCATCCCAGAAAGTGTGTTTTCTTTCCCTTCTTTCTCTATATAAAGACTCCCTAATTAAGCTTCACTGTTGATGACCAGTTGAAGTAGGTCTGCAGAAACACCAGATTTACTTTACCAAGAGACCAGTCATCCACCTCTTAAGCAAGAATATGGTGTTTGGTCAGGAAGTTATTGGAACTAAATGGAGAAGAGTAATTGTAATGGTTAGTGTAATTATAATATTATATATGACGATATACATTATATATTATTATATAATTATATGTAATTAGAGTAAATATTCTCCTATAAAATAGCTGCCAATAAAAATATGCCATTGCCATAAAGATGTGATGGTATTCACATACTTAATAGACAAGGGATTGAAAAAAGTATCTTACTGGATCTCTGTGTTCAGGAGGGCAGCTGGGACAAAGGAAATTTAAGAGCCAGAACAAAATATTGTTGGAAAACCATCCTGATTTCCAGGCTTCTGTCATTTATGGCTCACAATCTGAGCGCTTTCTCCAAGGTCTCACAAAGAATCATCCAGGTCTCCTGGATCCTGCTCTAGTGCTTTAGCCATAGCAGTATCCTTCCTTGCACCAGTAAAAGTTAGTCCCTGGTCTTGGAGGAAAAATAAACTCGCACTAACCAAAATGTCAATATCGATGTTCAGAAGGAAGAAGAGATGGAGGGTGTTTGTTTCTGGTCATACATCTAGCAACCACTGCATTTGTGGTTTGGCTGAGCAGGAAGTTCTGGGAGGAGCAGACCCAGATGCTTGTTGGCTCCTACCTGAGTTCATCCCCTTTTGGTAATGCTTTATACTACAACAGGGCAGTTCTTGCCTCTCAATGAGAACCCTGGGACAGGACTACATTTCACATAAGGGTGGGAATGAAAGTTAAAACATTGCCAGGTTGCCATGGAGTGTTGGACCCCATGGCATTGTAGCTGCTGAGGGAAGGGGTCAGCTGAGTGCAATCAGAGAATGGAAGGGATACTGGATGGGAATATGAATTGCATTCAATATACGACTTTGGCTGGGCCTGAGTTTCTTAGGTTGCTGCTGGAAAGATTTTAAGAGCATTTTAGGAGATTTAGGGAAAGACTTATAATGTAATTTTTCTTCTTACCTTATAGATTGAACTCTCTTGATGAGAGGAGGTGGGAAGTGCCTTGGGGAGGCAAGGGGTAAGATGGCATAAACCTATTACAGCTTATTCCTGAAAGGCACTGCAAACCACTTCTGATTACCCACAGCATGTTTCCTTTCTTATGAAGAAGTGGTGCTGGCCAGCAGGGAGGGTGGCTGCGAAGTTTCAAGAGAGGTTCCCTGGGCTGTACTCAGGCAAGATGTGAAGCCACTGAGTTACTATCAGGATTGCTCTATTCTTAGCATCACAGCATGTGTTCAGCCCCCACATGCCACTGTTTAAATATAGCCCCTACTGAAGGACAGATGCTGCCAAGTTGCTGCTGACCCCCTCCTCACTTGCATTCTGTTCCTGAATGCTAGGCTGAATTCTCCCGAGATGTGTCCAGTGGTCAGCACGTCCTTTTGTCTCCACAGGGCTGTGCAAGGAAACTCATGCTGCACTGTTAAAGCCTAATCCCAGCCCTGGCCTTTCTGGCCTCTCCTAGCACTGGCTTTCCCTTCAACACCTTTTCTTCTAACTTGTTGCCTTCACCCTTTTCTTTTTTCCCCCCTCAGTTGCTTCTGTCCTTTTCCTCCTGTCTGATTCAATATGATCAATGAGAGGAAGAGGACAAAGAAATGAAAAAACTAAGCACGTGGATGTGCATGTACCCAGGTGCCACAGGCACACAAACCTCTCTGACATGAGCAATTTTGTCATAACAGAAGACCTGCTGAGAGGGCAGCGAGATGGACAATCTTCTGCATAAATGTGTTTCATTACTTTATATTTCCAGTTTTCCACTGGTTTATATTTCCAGTAGCATAAATCAGTAATGCATTGATATTGGGATTCTCTAAACTAAACAGATATACTAAACAGAGCTGAAATCTAAACAGGACATTCCTCCCATGTGAGCCACGGTATGCCAAGGGGGAGCATGTCCACTGGGGCTCAGAGTAGAAAGCGTAACAGGCAGTTAGTTACAAGAGCCTCAGAGAATCTGTGGGGTTCCCCCTGCGAAAAGGGGAGATCAGTCTTCACAGTATGTGCTAGAAGGTTGGACAATGCAATCCCCCAGGGCCAGGTCTGGGGCTAGTCTTGACCACTTGCTAGAGTTCCTCAGTACTGCCTTTCACTTGCACAGGAACGCTTTCCAGGGATCTGCTACAGGAAGCAGAGAGGATTTGTCTTTGAAATGCTGCTTTTCCCATCCTTTCCTAGCTGCTGGGAGACACCTTCCAACGCGTGTGCAGCCTAAGCAGAAGCTCTGTTTTAGTGATGCTTCATGTGCCTCACTGGATGCCCAGAAGAGGGCATCTTTTGGACATGGGGAGCAAGTGGCTGAGCCTGAGGGCAGCCTGACCTTCAGGGTGGGCAGCTGCCCTGGCCTGGGGCCTCAAAGGCTCAGTGCTGCCCTCCCTGTGAGTGAGAAGTGCAGGCTATGGGTTGTCATTAAAGGTCTCCACAGCTCCGCGCTGGCAGTCATAAAAAAAGGCAGGCTTGTGCTAGTCTCTGTCCATAGGCTCTCCAGCCTTCAGCACACTGCACCCTGCTGTCGCGGTTGTGGATTAAATCCTATCCTTTCTGTATGACTGCTTTCTTCTTTTTCTCCCTCCACAGTCCTCTTCTGCCTTTAACCCCTTGCCTTTCCTCCCTGGCATACACAGTGGGGTAGGGGTTCGTCATTAACATGAACCTGTGAATAGTTTGTTCCCTCTGCCCTGGGAAGCAGATTCATAAACTTCCAGGGATGGGTTTATAAAACTGTGAGAGACTGCCACCCAGGAGCATTTACATGCTATTTTCAGACTCTGTAGGTCTCTTCCTGTGCTGGTAGAGACCTGGTCCTGTTTTCCCAAAGAGGAATGGAGACAGGGAGAAATCCCCTCCTGGATTACAGAGCTAGTTTGCAGGCTTCTGCAACAGCACTGGAGTAACAATAGTTGCTTTAGTGCATGGATCTTCAGCCACCGTGGTAAAATATGAGCACAGACCAAGCCAGAGCCAGCATCTTTACCAACCACAAAAGAAATGCATTGCCTGCTCACATTCCTCAGCCCACGTGGGGCACCTTGCATCCCACCAGCCTAGTGTGATCTAAAGGTGCCTGAAGCAGCTGCAGGCAGTATTGTGAGCACAGCCTTACCCCTCCCTGCCCGGGAATTCCAAACATTTGCCAGCAAAGTCCTACAGTACTATAGGACCAGAGGATTGCAGGAAGCTTACCGGCTCTACTCTTGGTAGTCACAAGCCTACAGCCAGTCGGTTTCAGTAAGCATGAAGGAGAACAATGGGATGTGAAGAATGCTCTGAGCACCTGCTGACAGCCTTTAATCCCCAGTCCCCTTGCTCCATAATTGGGAGAGATAGCCAGCAGGTGTGTTCTCATCCAGGGCTAAGCACCAAGCACTTGGCCATGGAGCAGCAGTTGGCTTTTTGGGAAATACCAGAAGGAGACCCTCCTTCTAACCTCTCCTCAGTTCCTAACTCTGCATTAGCTGCGCTGTTGGTAGGCAGCAGTGGAAAATGTGTCTGCTATCTCTTCAGTTAACAGCTGCACCTTGAGGGAGTATCAGGAAGCAGCATTTATACTGTAACAGCAGAAAAGTGGTTCTTCAGTAGTTCATTGCAGACCCACACATTCTCATTCCATGCTTATATTAACAAGTAGGGAGATAAAGGACTAAAATGACAGAGGCTGATGGATGTGGCAGCTGGGATGAGCCAGTCCCTATTTTGGGTCTGGCTAGAGAGGCTACAAAGTGATAAAGTGCCAGTGAACACAAACAACTTGGAGCATAGCCCTCCTCTTTCCATCTTCTTCCCCAACACCTCTCAGTCCTGCTGACAGGCTACCTGGGAGGAGTGCTGCTCTTGCCTGCTCAACATGAGCCAGCAGGGCTGAGCCTGGGCATGTGCATACCCCATGCATGCAGAGGGCCCGGACCCGGGCCCTGAGACCAGCCAGCCATGCCATGGGACCTCCTCAGGGCTCTGGCTCTCTCCCTTCCTGCTCTCCTCCTGCCCCTGCAAGAACAATGACAGGACAGCAATCCTTTCACATCCACTTCTCCATCCTGGGACTTCCATGGGAGTGCAGGCAAAGTAGCTTATGTGATTTTATAGCCGAGTCTGGTTGCTGGAGTACAAGACTACAAGATACAGGCTAAGGTGCCCTGCTGTATATTACATCTCTGCAGGCGTCTGACACAGTTTGTTCACTGCACCCTCTGTTAAACAGCTCTACACAAATTTGTCTCTCACTCAACTGCAAGATCTGAAGAAATACTCTAGAAGCATCTACAAATCCAGCATATTGCTACCTTTGGCACGATTTGCCCTGATCCAGTGTTTTTTCCTGGCTGTTCTTTTATGTGCAGAATGAACATACGAGACATAAAAGGACAGCTTGGCATTATGGGTGCAAAGCTGTCCTACAAGACTATCCCATTGCTTGCCTATATGAGAGAGGTCTGTCGTTTTGGGCTGAGTGGGCATTCGATTTGCTTGCTTGCTTGCTTGTCCTAGCAGAAAGGCTAGGCTGAGTTACGGCTTTCAGTAAGAAGTTTAACTGATGGATGATGGAACAAAAGGGAGAGGAAACGCTTGGTGAAAGATGGCCATGAGTGGCCAGATCTAGGAACTAGCCTGGAACTAGTGACCCAGACTCCAGTGTCAGATATAGCAATGCATATCCTGCACAGCTCCTGTTAAGGCTAAAGATTTACTCCAAGTTTACGCTGTGTAACAGGACACCATACAGCCTGATGCAGATGTCCAGAAATATACTGGCCAAATACATTAGAGAAGGAATGCTTCACAGCAGGAAGTGCCTTAGAATCACCACCTTTCCCTGATGTCAGCATCCCTGAGGATGGTTACCTGCAGGGGCTCTGCATGAGTGTCAGGAATCATACCAAGGAAGCACAGTAAGGGTATACAGAAGGACACACAGCGATACACAGGGATAGTTTGGAAAGAGTTCCTGTTCCCTCTCTGAAACACAGACTCCCCAAGCACCTTAGGAGATAGGGAACAAGAGGAGAAGAGCACATACACGTTCTTGTCGTTCAATGCAGTCTTTCATCTGCACTGAAGGTCATGAATTGGGTTGGTGATCAGGTCAGGCCTATCCTTAGCAGACTGACTCTTGGAATTAACAGGAATACAGAGACCAAAAGGCATTGACAGGGCTTACCCATAAGGACTGGTCCCTGGCAGCACGGTAGTCTTAGGCCTTATTTTATTCTGACAGGGACAGAGCAATAGAAGGGCCAGCAGGAGACAAACAACTGAACTAAATAGCTGCAGTTCTTCCCTTCATCCCTATCCTCTCTCTTCTGCTTTTCCAGATCCGAAAGAGAAGCAAAGCGTGCCGTGGAGGCCTGTGGGAAAATGATGTGCTAGTATCTATCAATGGGAAGTCATGTGCTGGCCTCTCCCATGCTGCTGCCATGCAGATCATCGATTCCTCCAATGGCATGCTCAACATCTGCGTGAAAAGGTAATCTGCTCCCAGGCACCAGTGCTGTGACAGTGCAGGCAGCAGGGCAGCTTCAACCAGTGTGGCAGCTACACACACCTAGCAGAAAGAAGGCAGGCAGGAAGCCTTTTGTCTCTCCATACTGCAGGGTGTACTAGGAGGACTTCCTCATGGCTAACACGTGGCCATCCAGAAGCTTTGCACTGTCTCAGTGGTGCTCTCCAGAGTGCCTGGCCCTGGGGCTGAACTGACCCTGGACCTTCCTGACCCTCAGGCTGGAAGGAAATGTTTGCAGTGTGAGGGCTGTGCTGCAAAGAATGAGCAATTTAGGCTCCAAGCAAGCAGATGCCATAGAGCAGATCATCTCAGCAGTTAACAGAGACTCCAGTTCATTCTGGGTAAATAACTGTTCTGTAGAAATGGATTTGTCTACACATTGGGTAATTGAGCCAAGACAAGATTACCTGAGTATTTGCTACAGCAGGCCATTGTAGTCCAATAGAGTGTGAACCGACTCCCACAAAGATAAGAAGTGTGTAGCTGAGTCCCTTTTTACAAAATGGGTTCCAAACAAAGAAGAAATGTCTCTGGCAGTCTCTAGTCCAGCAGAATACTGAAGACCAGGCCCAAATTTAAGCACAAAGAGGTCCCAGTAGTGTCCCTGGTTCTACCTGTGCTAAGCTAATCCAGTGCTTCAGTGCATGCAGGGTGAGGCTCAAGTTGTAAATGAATCATTTACATGATGAAGGCAGCAAAGCTGTGTGAGGTCCCAGCTTGTCCACAGTACTGCCAAAACAGAAGTCACCCTCAAGAAATAAGGCCCCGGTGAAAGGGGCTGGGAGATGTGGTTTCCTGCAGCCTTGAAAAGATACAGCACTGTGAGCCATGCTGGTTGCTGACATCTGTAAAGCGGGGTCAAAGGTGGGCAGTGCTCAAAGAAGCAAAGCCTAAGCATGAAGGACCTTCCGCTTGGCTTTAGGGAAAGCAACAGTGCCTTCTGATGTACTCGCCCTATACTGTAGCTGTGATTAAGCGCAATGAGGGAGCCCTGTACAAGGTGTTCAGGTCCTGGTCCCTTGCCAAGGTCTTATCTCATCCCATTGGAGCCTGTCTGCAGTCAACAGGTGCCTGGGCAAATTCCAACGGGCCAAAATCAGCACACTTTGAATTAGCAAAGTGACAAAGGCAGGCTCCTCTGAGCCGTCTCTGAGCCAGCATCAGATGGTTTGGAAATAACGTAACAAGTTGGCTTCATCTTGGCGTAGTGGAGAACTTATCAAATAAATACTGCTCTATTCCCACTCCATATTTGTGTTCCCAAAGAAAACACCAATCAGTCCCATTCAGAAAGGAGAGGTGGCTGGGTTACTCTGGAGTATGCAAGGTTGTATGTGTATTTCTGTCAGTGCTGGATATATTTGAAGAGAACGAGAGAGAAAGGGAAGGAGGGAGAGAGATTGTCACTTAACAGTGCGGAACAAGAGAAACTGGCTTACAAGCAGTTATCCACTGGAGTATTTAAAGAAGGACTGCTCTGTTTTGCTTGGGGAGCTTTGAGTTTGCTCCGCAGTGAGAGTTCATAATAGCAAATTTTATTAAATAAACTGTCAGAAATTGTCCCACCCTTAGTTTTCACAAAAAGGTTTGAATTTGACATAAGTATAAATTTTTCACAGTTTAGTATTGGGATCCAAGTTATAAGTCCCACAGCCTCACAGAGGCAATGCTGTCTGCCTGGCTTCCTGGCAAATACTTAAGGCTTCTTTGTAACTCTAACAAGCCCTCGTCACTCTGGCAAGGGAAGGAAGAAGTTCCCTGCTCCATCTGTGTGGTCTGGAGTCAAACTGCCATTAAAATCCAGAGTCACTTTTGAGGAAACGGAGGACGGAGCTGGCTCTTTTCCCATCAGCGTAGGCAGTTCTTCCTCCCTTCTGTCAGCAATGACTGCCCCTACTCTAGTCATCCTTCCAGCTGACTTACAGGCTAGAAGCTGATATATCTAAGCCAAAGGCAAATGCCACCATGGATTGGGCTGGCTGGCATGACTGCAGTACAGTAGTCAAAACCCAGGCACTGGTAGCTAGCTTGCAAAGCAGTCTCACGGCATTTGCCTCAGCCTTTTCCTCATGTCCCACTTGCCTACCACAGGATAGTAGATTCCTACCCCTCAAAAACCACGTGGGCCTTTTCTCCTAAGTATTTGCTATTTACTTCTACATAGAGGTCAGAGCAAACAGCGCCGACTTCTTTGTTTGGAGCCCATTCTGAGCTAAAGCCAGGGATGCTGGGATCCTCAGGGCTGACACAGCTCCATGGTGCAGTCCCAGCTGCAGGAGCAGCTGGAGTGCAGTGTGGCGGCTGAGGCACCATCCACCATGGTAAACGGCAGGCTGTAGGGCTATGTCCCGCTGACTTGGAGAGTGTTTGCTATACAGGAAGTCACCTCTCCAGGAGAAATGCCTGGGGAGCTAATTAAGCTGGCTCAGGGCATTCTTTATGCTCTCAGGGCATTCTGATTTTCAAGTGTTTAACACCTGGTTTTCAAAGAGTCATGAAGCAGAAAATCAGGATGAGAGCATGTAGCTGATGTCAGAGATGAGTCTGCCCTTGGTGTGTGCACTTCAGGTGTCAGTACCACCTGAAAGACACCTGAAACACTGGCTCAGTCCTTACCCCTCTCTCACACGTGGGGGTTTCCTTCCAGCTCAGCCTCACCAAACAGACCTCACTCACTGCTTGTCCTTCTCCCCACAGGATAGTTGGTGGGGACCAAACCGGTCCACGGCTCCTGCGCTCCCCTTCTCAAGGGCAGCGAGTGCTCTCCCCACAATCCCCACTCAGCCCCCCAGCGCAGATACTCAGTCCTGAACCGGCAGGAGCCCCCACCGCCACTCAGCCCTCACAACCACGGAGGTCACAGAGGCACCCAGAGAGCCTCACTTCCCCGCCAGATAGTGAGGCTTACTATGGGGAGACAGACAGCGATGCTGACAACATAGCCCAGGAGAAGCACCGCCGGGCTCGCAAGAAGAGCCCGCGCTCGCCACCCGACAGCACCACCAGCAAGCCGGATGCACCTCAGGATGAGGTGTCCCTGTCTGAACAGAGTGGCTACGAGAGCATGCCAGAGCCTGCTCCACTGCGGGGAGCTGAGGTGGTCAGCTCCAGCGGGGTGGCCAAGAGGGAGATTACCTGCTCGCCTGGCAGCCGCACAGGCACTCCGTTTTCAGAGAGTGAGGGACAGTTGCAGCCACCATCGACAGAAGGACGGGAGCCTTCTCCAGAGGCAATGCTCCTGCCCCATGCCACCAAGGCTATCCAAGCGGAACGCCATCTCATCCCCATGGTGGGGCCAGTGGAGCACCCGGTTGATGAAGACCTAACCACCACATACATGGAGAAAGCCAAGCAGGCCAGTAAGTCCTCTGCACCCCGCCACTCACCCATGCCCTCTTCCTACACTGGATCTCCTTCCAGAAGCCTCATTGTTGCAAATGTCAAGTGGGTTAGCTTCTCTAGCTTGGGAAGAAGCAGACTCAAGTCAAACCTGCAGGATCTGGGGCTTCCTATCACAGCTTTGGCCCTGGGTTCTACCTCACCCAAGGTGTCCCAAGAAACACATGAGAGAAAGGGTCTGGGATCTGGGAGTCGCTTGTAGAAGCTGCAGCCACACAACCAGCTGCGCTCTAGCACCATCCTTGGAAGTGTTCAAAAACCATGTAGACAAAGCCCCTGGTGACATGGTTTAGTGGTGGACTTGGCAGTCCTGCAGTAACAGTTAGACTTGATGAGCTTTAAAGTCTTTTCCAACCTAGTTGGTTCTATGATTCTATGATTCTAGTCAAGACCTTTCCAGGTGGAATGAAGTAGTGAAAAATGTGGTGTAGTACGTGGGTGATGGACCTGAAGCGACCTTCTATCTTTTGTGGTTTCTGCTACACATGGAGTATTTCAAACCCAAACATGAAGGCAGAACAAGATGTTACCTGATTTCATAGTTGTGGTCTATCCAATAATATTAAAAACAGGGTAATCAAAAACTTGTTTTCATATGAGTACCTCAGTGTGCAGTGTGATTGACTAATTTACACTTCTCTGAGCTTAGAAATAAAGCAGGTTTTAAAAAAGTGACTTAGCTGGGGTACAGAATGTGGAATGGAGGCATAGAAAAGCTACTAGTCTGAATCAGAAATAAAGCACACAAATTCTAAATTCTGATTCTCTGCTTCAAATGTTAGATATTTTTCTCTAGGCCAGATAATATTGCAAGGCAATTGTTAAGCCTTTCTTTTCTTTTCTTTTCTCCTTGGGCTAAACATTCCTTTATCTATTCTGCCTAAGGGATCCTACAGAGGTAATTTTCAAATCCAGACTGCTTCCTAGACAGTGCTTGTCAGGCAGGGCACTGTCTTACTGCTCTGCCCTTATGTTGAGAGGACAGACTTGGTTGGGTCCCTTTTGTCTGGCCCCGCTAGGCAGTACACTGACCTGGTGCCTTGTACTATTTCTTCCTGGTCTTTAGCATTCACTTTCCTTAGAACAGCAAAGAAAGTAGCAATTTAAACCTCTCTGAGGATGAAGCTATTTTTTCCCCCTTTGAATAATGTACAAGCATGAGGTGAATGTTGAGAAAGGCATGTTCAGCTGCTCCCTGCCACCTGATAGTCCTAGCAGTGGATAAGCAATTGCTTCACATCAAGACTTATTTCCATAGACAGCGTCAGTACAGAAGGCTCAGAGGCAAGCCATGTATTTAACGCAGAGCATTTCTGATGGCAAAATAATATCCCATGGCAGAAGGTGATGCAACTCTAATGCCAGCTAGAGGTAGGGTTCCCAGAAGCACTGCAGACTGAGGTAATATTTTATTCTCCTATTACTCCTCCATTGCTTACCCGCCTTCTGGTTTATGGCTATGGGTGTCCTTATGTAAGAGTTACTCTGTCATGGATGGCAACTCACATGGCCAGCTTGGCCTTTTCTCAGGTTAAGAATCTTGGCAGTAAACATGAAGGCAAAACTCTATGTCCTGATCATGTTGGAGCACAGCAGCCATTAAACCAAAAGTCATGGTCAACAGCCAGTAACTCTGTGGAGGAAGGAAGCAAGGAAGGAAGAGGTATGAAGGGTGTTCATTATGTGGTGAACAGAGCTAAGGATCACCTATACCTGGAATAACCACAAGAGGATGTGGGACTGCTGAGCTGCACTGGCTCATGGGGAGGCTGCGGGCAAAGGAGCTATCGGCATGAGAGGCACATGGTACAGCATCTCTGGCCGGAAAGATGTAGCCTTGGCAAGGATGTTTGGGCTTGAACTGGTTCAGCTCCTATAGCTGCTCCAGGCTCTCACAGAGCCAGCAGAGTCTAAAGCTCTGTTTCTCTGCCTTTCCTTAGCAATAACCACAGCACAGTAGCCTATTTTGCGATACGGAGACTCATGGGTTTTGCTAAACAGGAACGTAAAATCAAGCTCAAGTTTTTAAAATCTGAGTTAACTATGGTAGGTGACTTGGATGATCAGCCCCAGGGAGCCTGGGGCTCAGTATATACACAGTAGACATTTAAGGACCATTCTGACTACCTAATCAGATGTCTGCCTTTTGGAGCACTACCTATCTAAATATATTCCCAGTGCACCTGCTCAGCACACCCTCCTTGCCTGGCCACAGCCTTCTGCATTATGGCTTCCACCATGGCATCATAAGAATGTGAAAAGCTCCTTTTTGGTTTGTTGGGACTGTTACCCAGATGGTTCTTCACCTTTTCTTTCTGGAACATATTCCTTTCTCATGCCAGCTCTGATGTTTTCTCCAATTTTGAGGGTATTTCTCTTGTCCTTCATATTCATTCTTCCTAACTTTTCACTGCCATTTAAGCTACAGAGACTTTCGTCCCTTTCCCACTTGTCCCTTCACCTCAGGCAAACAGAACTGCACATACAGTATTTCTAGATGAGTGTCTAGAAACATCAGATTTCTAGAGGAATAATTGAAATCCCTGTACAAAACCAGAGATACGTAACAAATCTTTTGCAGACCACTGAGAGTAGAAACTGACATTCTTACTCTTCACAGCTCTGTTGCCCTGCAAGGATTTCAGTAAGACTGCTATTGCTTGTCAGCTCTTGGGTTTTCTTAAACTTAAGATCTGCAACTCTGCTTTTTATTTTCTCAGTCTAGAGCTTTTGCAGGCCTTTGTCCTCACTGCATGCTTTCCAGAGCTCTCTGCTTTCCAGATCACAGGCAAGTTGACTCAGCCCCCCTCCCTTCCCTTTTCTGTATAATTTTCCTTCGTTTTTAATGTTAGCAAATATGGGTTGAGTGTCTACTCTCCTCAGAGAGGCAACAGCCCTTGCAGTGAGGTTTGGGCCTCTCTTTGCCCAAATTCCCTGCCTTATTTGCACACTGGCTCTTTTTTTCCAGCCTGTGGGATAAGTATGCACATCTTCCCAGCCTACCACAGGACACATAACTTGGACATGCCTGCTCAAAAACCGCTCAGAGCATTGCTGATGTGGACTAGTGGGGCAGTGTGGGAAGCCACACACCACCCAAATGTGGGGAACTTGCCCTACAAGTAATAGGACTTCAGTCCTTATTGCTACCCAGTGGCTACTGTGTACCCTGGTGTTTTGCTCAGTGGGGCAAGAGGACAGCCATCAAACGGGGACTCTTTACTGTACTTAAATGAACTACAGGAGAGCATTCAAACTTGTGAATAGCCAATATTTTGCCTAATCTGAAGAAACGAAAAGTACAAATTTGTTTCCTTCCCACTAAAACAGTAACTTGCTGTCTTTAAAAAGGTGATTATGTGGAAACTGGGGATCTTTAGAGCCTCAATTCATCATTACTGTAAAGAGCCAAGCCGCAACCCTTCCTGAGATGATTTCTTTGCTGGTTAGACAGTGCAGAAGGAAAGGAAGAGATACCAAGACAGAAAATACAAAGAAAAAGTTAGCAGAAAGCAGGAGCTTGTAGCAGGGAGAAACAGACTATACACTGTCACAAGTAATTGCTAGTGAGGTTCTCTGGTTCCCCATAGCTCCTGCAGTGTCCCCCTCTGCTCATCCCACCCTCAGGGGCTTCGGATCCATTTGTAACCAGGGCTGCTTCTCCTCAGCCACCTGTGCTCTCTAAGGTGCACTGTCGTCTCCCGGGGATAATAGGCTCAGGCTTTCTTACAACTGGAAATACGAATTGCTAGCAGAAGACAGACATACCAGGACAGCAGTCTACTCCTAACTTGCTAATCATACTGTAGGAATTTGTGTCAGTGCAAGAAGTGCTTCAAAATATCTCAATTTAAACTTATCCACTGGAGTATTTTTAGTTCCTAGCACTCAAGAGCCTCTCCATGTACGGTAGGGGAAGGGAGGGAAAAATGGGTGGGGAAATTTCCTCCTCTGCTTTATATGGACCTGGCTGCCTGAGAAAAGTCATTAAAGTTACCACATTCCATATCAGAAAAGGAAATCCTTCTTGTTTAAAGCGGATGTACAGCAGCATCACTTGACAAGATAGGATGCTTATAAATAAATGGTCTATTCATTGGAGGGTCATAGAGATTACCTCTTCTAAGAGTGACTGCAGTCACATTTCTCTGCAGGGAGGGTGAGTGCAGCAAGCCATCTATCAGCCTATTATAATTGGTATAGGTCACAGGAGCTGTTAACAAGATGAAGTACCTGAATAGCAGCTTGAACTTGCTACCCCCCATTTTCAGCTCGGCTTTCAGTTTTGACAGTTGTGACTGTAATGATCAGTTATGTGGTTGTTAGGCTACCTTACTGGTTTTGCCATTCACTGCATTCTAGAAGACCAAAAGTTTAGGGTAGTATCAACTGTCCCCATCCTACCTGCTTTAAAGTAGAATAGATAAGCATTCTGCTCTGACCAGAAGATTAATTCCTGAACTATTTATCTTACAGGAAGTCTGTTCCTAGCATTATGAAGCAATGCTGAATAACCCTTGGCCCTTGCTAAGGGTGAGCAGCCAACCACTAGGAAATCATGAACAACAGCTTCATGGTTGAATCATAGTTGGAGAGTCTGATCTCACTTCAGCATGCATTAAACTGGAAATTGCCTCCATTTACAAAATCAATTTACTTACACAGGTGTATGCAGTCCAGTTGTATACCTTTACTTAAGAATATCCCACTTAATAACTAACATTCAGTTCTGAATTCTCTGCAGCTTGGAAGGTGTTTATTAAGAGAAGACCACAGTGAGATAAGCACTGTGCAACTAGAGCCCTTTTCCTCCAGTTTTATGCTTGAATATGGCTTTTGAGCTTATGCCTTTGGTTTATGTTCTTCTATGGAATGCACAGAGGTGATATTTTCAGGATGATGTATTATCTCTTTGGGCAGAAGTCAGAGATTATAAGATAGTGTTGTCTGTCTTAGCTAGTGTGGATAAATTTTTCCTTCTTTCTTGAGCCATCTCAGAAACTGTCACAAGTAATTGGCCATCTTCCTCAGGTATTCTTACTGGATACTTCTAGTATCGTTTCCTTTGGCATCACTCTTGTTCAGCATTTCAATTTAGATGCTGTGGGTTCTGGTACTGGAACTAAGGGAGATAGAGCTCTGCTCTGCGTCACCTTTGTGCCTCACTACTATCCTGCTGCTCCAGAGCCTGACAGACACATGGTTTTGACTGAATGTGTGTTAGGTCAAGATAAATCTAGCTGCATATAGTATTCTCTGGGAGGGGAAAGATTTTTAGTATTTGAAGATGTTTGGAGGAAAGCTGTATGCGATCCCTGAAATGAAAAGGTAGATACGCTCATTTGTCCTAGTATTTCCACTGTATGAGATACCATTTTGAGCATCTTTTCTGAACTGTCAGTTACTCAGACATTACTTCTCTGCATTACTATTGTCAGTGCAGGGACTCTGACTCTGGGTCACAGTTCCTCAGACATGGTCAGAGATTTACTTATCAACATTTATCATCCTGCTGCTGATGAAACAGTGTCAGCAGTTCTCTTCCAAGCTCATGCTTCCATGGTCCTTGCAGAGCCCCAGCTAGTGATTTTTCAGACACATTAAGTTAATGTAGCCTGTCCTTGCACATGCACTTCTGGAGTGACTTAGGATGTGTAAGGCTGATGGGGAACAAACAATGGCATTAAGCCAAAATTTTACCAGTAATTCAGATCTCTAGGTGGCTAGAGCAATAATCACACTGAAACAACTATATATATAACCCCGTAGACTGTCTTACTCTAAGACAGTTTCTAGGTTCCAGGATTTTGAGAGCTGAGTTGAAAGAAATCATAATAAAAACAAGCAATGGACATCCCTCTCCATCTGATGTTGTTTCCATCAGTTTTGAAAGTGATACGGGACGTGCTGACAAGGTTGGGACAAGTCTGCTCAAAGACAATATTGAAATGAGACAAAGTGATAGTGATGGGGGAGGGAGAGGCATAAAAGGGTGAGGCAAAAAAGGACTTTGACAAGGGGTAATTAAACAACAGTCATTGCTCAAACAAAAGTGAGAGAAAATTACAGCTAGGAAGGAGAAAACTGTCAACCCAGCAAATAATCGTTCTTCAGTTTCACTTAAATCCATCATAGGAAGGGAGATCAGCTTGTTGTGAAATCTGTAAAGCTTCACTGTCATCAGCGTATCTACCACTTATGTTAGCAAGAATCTAGCCCTTTGTATAAAAGAAATAGGAGCAGGAACAGAGGCGAGTAGATTCAGGATATCTTGTTACACTGACTATACTGAAAGGACAAGGCTGAATCATATTCTCTGTGGAGCAGAAACGTAAGGAATTAGTGAAAATTGTATCAGAATGGTCCTCAGTCCTTGATAAATACCCCAGAATGATGGGAAGTGTCTCGGGGAAAGAGAACAAGAATAGCGCCCTTCTCGTAAGCACAGGTTGTGTGGATAAGAAAAAAAATAAATGTTTAGCTTTGATTACATGAACAAAGTAGTTCTTCTGAGGACACTTTGTGGAAAACAAAATTATCAGTAAAAACAAGTTGAACTAATAAAAACTAGAAAAAGAGATAGTCTTTGACCTGTTCAGTAAGATAAGACTTCGTGGCTAAAGAAATAAGGTAGACACAGTATATGTTGGCTTCTGTAAGATATCTGATATGGTTCCACATGACTTTTCCAATGAGAGAAATGGGGATGTGATAGGACTACTGTAAGGTGACTGCACAATTGGCTAAGAATAGAACAGAAAACATAACTATTAATGGCTCATGATGTCAGATTAGCTAACTGGCTAAGTTGGTAGTAGTGTTTCACTGGGCTTCTGAATCTAACAGGACTACCTCTATATTTTCACCCATGGAGCTTTAAACACTAACATATGCCAATCAAATGTCCTCTCCACCTCAATGTTATATGACTGGTGAAGAGACAGATGATTAAAAATCCCAACCCTCCTCTCTTCTGTCAGTGGATCTCTGGCTGCACCTAAACAGAACAGGCAACATATGCTGTGGGGCACCCAGTAGCCCTGAAACTGCTACTGTTCTGAGCTGGGACCTGGCTGGGACACCTTGCAGCTTTTCTCTGGTCTTTCTTCCCACAGAAACCCAGGTGTGTGGGGAATATGGGCGAGGGAGGTGGGTTACCTGGATTGAAGAGCTCAAAAGTGTCCCGAGGTACACCACTGTTGTCTTCCTATCTGCTTTTTCAGCTTCAAATTCCTGCTAGTGAAGCTTTTAAAATGTTGTTTGTTCCTCTTGAGTGTGTTGTACCTAGCAAGCAGTAACAGGAAATAGCAATAGTAATACCATTTTTAATGGATGGCCTGAGGATTCACCGGAGATTGCTGTGTATTAATCAGCAGATGACATAAGGCATGGAAGGTGTACAGTTGTCTTGTGAGAGGCTGGATTTTTAAATGTAGTAGGAACTTGACTGGCTGCAGAAAAGGACAAGAATATATGGCAAGTGCTACAGGATTAATCAAGTCCACAGACCCAGATGGTGAGCATATGCTTGTCTGTATTACTAGAGAGGGATTGCTGGAAATACTGAAGGACAAGAGATGAATCAGTGGTATCCTGCTGTCAGACATCAAGCAATTTTGTGAGCAGCAGAATTAACAGATCCTAGTGTTCTTTTAATTTATGTCTTGTATTTGATATCTCATTCTCTCATGTCAGTAAATGCAAATCTTCTGATGTCTCTCACATTCAAAATGAGAACTCATAATTGTTCCATTGTGTGCGTTCTTCAGTTTTTGGTGCCCAATTAAGACTGCACTCAGGCTTCCTGCTTCCTATGACAGGGTCTCTCTCTTCTATCCAGCTACCTATTTTTTAGGAAATCGGGCTAAAACTGCAAAACCCAGATTCACTAGTGCATTGAACAGGGGCTGTCCTTGCAAAAGAAAGCTCTCCTTTGGCAGTCTTGTTGCAGAATATGTAGGGAATATCCTGAGCCCGAGTGTGAGTGTCAGCACAGGGAAGCTGGCCATCAGTGCTACCTTCTGCACTGAGGAGACATCTTCATCCGGGTCAGGAAGAAAGGCAAACTCCCACTCCACTAAGAGAGGTTTTTTTGAGTGCACAGATAATGTGATGGAAGTGTGCAAATATCCAAGAATGAGAAACAAGTTTTCTATCCCAAGACTTCTACCACTTCTTCTAATACATACTCCTCTACTTTACTGTTTGCAATTCAAACATTGGTCAAAACTTGAAAGGTTAAAGCTTTCAACAGGGAAATACTTAGAAGGCCAATATAACCTATCCAAATATTATTTTGAAAGGACTCCAGGTATGAAAAGCATGAGATGTCTATAGCCTCTAATGACTTACTGAGATATTTGGAACGTTAGCCATGGAAAAATGACCTTGTTACCATAAATACCTGGAAGAACAAAATTGTTCTAGTTGATCCCTTGTGAAAAAAATAGTAGACAAGTCGTATTTCATCACAGAGGAACAGGCTCTTTTTCTCTGAAATTAGCAGTGTGCTTATTTTCTGCGGTAAGGGCTTTTCTAGAATTTGGTCTTTGATAATAAAATTTACCATTGTTTGTTTCCTAGTGAACATGAGCAGTATCTGACACTGTGTAATCCTGCTTGTTCAGAAGTTGTCCTGATCATACATTAAAATGCCTTCTTTTAATAGGGCCTGATCTTGAAAAGATTTCTACTTTTTACACTTCTTTTTTCTGTAATTAGTAATGTAATTAATTTGTCTTCACTGAAATCTAATTAAGTTCATGGAGAAATCTTTGTAGGCTTTGCTTAATAGAAATTTTTCCTTTTTGTAGATTATTCCAACAGAATTTAGTGGAGACAAGAAGTAAGTGCTTTAAAACTTTACAAGAAGTTTTCAATAGAAATAATCCACCACACCAACAGAATCTGGGAGAGTTTTATAACCTTTCCTGAATGTTCTTAATAGAGGATCTTTTTTCTGTACTGCAAAGCTGTATATGCTTTTGTGTATTTTATTGTATTTATCAGATTCTACAAGGTTTTCACAAAGAGAAATTTATATGCATAAATATTCATCATAGAAGAAGAGACTGACCAACTTCCATTGCTTTTGCTGTAAGAGCCTCTATATGAGGCATGACAGATCTTTTATAGGAACATTGCCTGTGGAAGCTGTCTTCTTGGCATGCAGTGATGGCTAGTGGATTTCAGGAGGCATGATCAGACCTTTGTTTCTCTAGACACACTAACACTGTGTTAGATGGTCTGCTCGAGTCCTGGGCTACAGAGTTGCTAAGTTGGGACTGCTGGGACAGAGAATCACAGGGCAGTGTCCCTTGGTCACAGCTCTGAGATTCTCTCACAGGGTCTATTGCTTATGTACAGAAGGAGGCAGTACAATGAGACCTAGGCAAAGTGTGAGGAGATGTTGAGCAGGTCACGGCTACGGAGATTTGTAGACTCCCAGCACCCTTTGTTCCCTTCTTCCCTACCCATCCAGTCCTCACTGTCAGCATCTCATCTTTCAACACTTCTGAGTCTCCAGCACTGGCGCTCTGAATGGTGCTGCCAGAACTCCACTCCTTGGCCTCCAAATGCTCCATCACCCTCCCTGGGCACAACCACACTCTTCAGTGGTGTTGGTAAGAGCCTGGGCCATTTTAATTCAACTAAACTACTTCACTGCAGGCATCAAGGACACTAATGATCCTCTGTTAGAAGTTCCTTAGTCCTGGAACACAATACAAATCTGTATCATGGACTAGATCTCAGACATGGAAAGAAATTGATATACACAAGAAAAGAAAGCTTCTTCTCTCTTTTCTTCACTATGTTTACCTGGAGCAGGGTGCTCTCCAAGGGTTTCAGACAAGGAAAGTTGCTTTCCTCCTGGGAGGGTTTCTTCTCCCTGTCCATGTTGGACATGAGTGCTGTGTTAGTCTCATCTCTTTGAAAGGTTCCTTAGCACAGAAATGTTGACATTGAGGCATTAAAAACACTAACCTGAAACTTACACCTTTCTAACCTGAAGCTTGCAGCACAGAAGCAGTGAGAGTACAGAGTATATTTTCTTACTTTATAATGAAAAAGAGGAGTTTCTCCTCACAGGGAGTAAAGGGTGGGGGAAATAAGGAGAGTGTTTAAGTGCCAGGTGACAACGTCCATCACACTGTTCAGTGATGAAGCTAAGAAGACAAAAATAGACAAAGTGACCTCATGGCTTTCAGCAGCAATGCCTACGAGACAAAAGAGAGGCTTTAAAAGGCTTGTGGAGCTGATAGCAAAGGGCTTGGACACCTCAGAGTTTTGGTTCTGCTCCAGCAGGGAACTGCTCTGCTTCTCTCTCTGTTTATGGGGAGTTGTGAATTTAACGGGCTTTGTGACATGCCCGGCTCTCCAGGTCTGGACTCTGCCTTCTCAAGCTTAGATCAGCCTTATGCAGGTACAGATGTCTCCTCTATTTTCTGTTTTTAATTTTATTTGTTCTCTTTTATCTTCCTATTTCTTTTCTTCTCCCTTTCCTTTCCTTTTTCTTCTCCTATCCTTCCCCTATTCTTTTGCCTATTCTGATTTCACTCTTGCTCTTCACCTTCAGCAAGTCACCTCAGGAGGATTTCTCTTTCTCTTTATTCTTAAGCTGTTGTGGGAGATTGTAGCTTGAATAGCATGATCATTTTTTCTGTTGGAAGGATTGGTGCAGTTAGTCATGTGCTTTAGCCTTTGATGAGGAGCAAAGCAGGAAGAAGAGGGAGGTGAGTAGCAGGTCCCAGAGGGCCTTTCTTGCCAGCTGCTTCAGAGCACAGGGCAGTTCAGAGCAACTTCCTAGGGAAGTTGTACATGGATGCTAATGCTGAGCCAGGATCAAGAGTTGTTGGAGGCATAGCCATGTATTTTCTCTGACAGTATTTGCTAGCCCAGACTCGAAAGTTGAGTGCTTTCATGGTACTCTGCTATCAGAAGGGGCTGCACACTTACTTTGTATGGTGTTAGCCTCTGATGCCAGAAATCCTCCTGTGAGTCACTCAGGGTCCAGAGTTTACGTATTCAGCACTTGACTAAGATTCTGTAGTGCTGGTCTTCCTCCTTGCAAATGTAGAAGCAAAATACGAGCAAAGTGAGGTGTAGTAGACTATCATAAGGATGCTTGTAGCGAGAAAAAAATCTCTCTTATTTCCTCCACCGTGAGCAGCCCCCAGACGCTTGCAGATATGTAAGTGAAGTAGACAGATCTTCAGGGACTGTAGTTTCACGAGCAGGTGTTTGAGGGCAAGTCTACAACTGCCCTGAAGAGCACTAAGTCTCCATAAAAACCTGGACACTACTTCAGTCTTGGTTCAGCATTCTGTAAGGAAAGTTTTGCAGAAAGCCTTCACTATGCAAGTTCAAGTACAAATAGGGAACCATTTTATCAGCATTGATTTTGTTGTTTCCAGTTTTCTGGGTGCAAAGGAATGGACTGTGCAAATGTGAGGTGATCTCAAACCTCAGAAGTCCCCTTGTTGAAACCCCAAAGCAGCAGCATGTGCTATGTAGTGGCTGCAAACCTTGAGAAGAGCTTTTCCATGTATTTATCTTAAGCTTCCTGGAAGGATGACTGCTCTGCAAATCAACACCTATTTTCAGCATTGGGTGAGAGAGGGAAGCTCTATCTGCAGATACAGTAGTTACACCAGTGCAGTATGAAATGATCACACCTGCCACAATTGTACAGCCTAGCCAGGTTTTGGGGGACATCTGCAGCCCTCAGGAAAACTAGTATCCTCCTTCACTAAGCTCCCTGTCCCCCACCTCAGGTAACTTTCTCACATTAGCAGGTCACCACTATTCAGAAAGCTCTGTGATAAAATGGTCAGAAGTGAGATCCTGAGAGGACTGAGCAGCTTTCATCCTCTCTTGAGCTGACACCATCCCCCAGCACTACCTGCAGCTTCTCTCCTCTCCACTCCCCTTCAGCAGGGCGTAATTTTGTACCTCTTTCGTGAGAATGTCAGGGCTGGATAAGGTGCTACACATTTTTTTTGACAAATTATTAGATGTAAGCAGTAGACAGATGTTTCATCTGGACTATCATGTTGGTAAAAAGGCAATAGGAGTAATGAAAAGGATGAAATGAAAGAAATCAGAAATTGGTCTATGGTTTAGGTATGTGGGGGTTTTCTGTGCAAGGTTAGTGCTGATTTCTGTCACTCGAACACTGATTTAAGGCATGTCTCTACTTTCCTTAGGGCAGACGAATTTGGTTTTACTACCAAATCTTGTTCACCCTGTTTTCCCCGCACACAAGGCAGAGAACACAGTGCTCCCCTCGGGGCTTTACTGACTGCTGGGCTGGCAGAGCAGGTGATAAATGATTATCCCACACTTTCATGCCAGTATTCCAACAGGTGTTGGCTTTTCCAAGCAAGCCTCTCTAAGTGGATTCCTTCTGGCCTGGCAGATCAGTTGTGGGGGTCTGGGATTCTTGCTTAGCAGCAAATGCTCTTCTTCCTTGCTGGGCATGGGGCACAGGCAAGGAATGATTGCCAAGGGTGAGAACAGGTCTCCTGCTATTGCAGGGCTGCTGCAGAGAGCAGTGAACAGCCCCTACACACAATGCTGCGGCAAGACACTCTCACTCTGTAGCTGGCACTGCAGGGCCTAGAGCAGGAGCAGCCTGTCTTTGCCTGCAGCACACCTTTCCTATTGCACACATGCATGGGTGCTAACAGTAGCAGCTGCTGCTTCCCAGACACTCAGGACCAGAGAGACTACTTGCTCCTGGGAATGCTCCATATGGTAGAAGTAAAATCTACAAAAAGCAGGGCTCTGCTTTCAGGGTGATAAGTAAATGGTAAAAATTCCCAGGAGCAAGGGCATTCGACTGTAAAAATGCTGTGAGATGCAGCCTGGGACAATTGGCCACATGCTGCTGAAAGAGGAAATCCCAGGTCTGACCAGGAAACAGAGATAGGCTGTCAGAGTCCCCGCACCTGCATGGACTCCTATTGTTGTTGCAAAGAAAGAGAAAACTACAAAGGTAGGAAAGAAAAAGAAGGGCAGGGGATGACAGTGTGTTTCCTCCTATATGCACTAGAATACCTATAGCCATATCCCTGTTCACATATCTTTGCCCACCCAGCCTTTTGCTGAGCTCTGAGCTTGCCTCCTTTTCTCTCTTGCAGAGCTCCACCGCCACGAGAGCATCCAAGAGAAGAACGTGAAAGAAGCCAAAACCAAGTGCAGAACCATTGCATCCCTGCTGACAGATGCACCCAACCCCCACTCCAAAGGGGTGTTGATGTTCAAGAAGCGCAGGCAGAGGGCTAAGAAATACACATTGGTAAGCTTTGGGAGTGTTGACGAAGACCGCTCCTACGAAGAGGAGGACGGAGTTTTTCCCACAAGTGAGTCTGAATTTGATGAGGAAGGTTTCTCTGATGCCCGAAGCCTAACTAATCACTCAGACTGGGACAATACTTACTTGGACATTGAAAAGTCCAAGTCTGACTCTGAACAGAAGGAAGAGAAGCAAAAAGGTTTGAGTGAGGCCTCCAGTAAAGGAGCACGGTTATTTGAGCAGCAGAGAGAACGGGCTGGGAAATACACAGTTGAGAAAGTCCCTGCACAGATCAGCCCCCGGCTTACCCCAGCTGCCCAGCCGCAGCAGGGCACGGTGAACGGAGATATGCCTGTGCCACAGAAGACAGACAGCGTGCCCATCAGCATCCACCTGGAAGGTGTGCAAGTGCCCAGCAAGCAACCAGCCACCCTCCCAGTTCAGCTTCTAGCTCCCCCTAGCCCCACTTTCTTCCCACCTCCCCCAAGCACCCCCGACCCCTTCTCTGCAAGCTCAAGCATGTTCAACAGGTCTGCACGGCCCTTTACTCCTGGCTTTTCTGGCCAGCGCCCAGCAACATCCTCTGTCATCTTCAGGCCATCTGCACCCAAAAAACCCAGTGAAAGTCTGAGTGGGCAAAGCACAGTGGTTCCCCCTTTCTCACCTCTGGCTCCAGGAGCACCTGCCAATGCACCAGTGCCAACACAGCGTGGTCCGGTCAGTTCCTCCACATCTCTGTATATTCCTGCACCAGGAAGGCCAACACCGCCAATAGAGTCACAACCGAGGGCTGGAGGAAGTGCTCCAGAGAGTAAGCCTTCTGCCAACACTGCCCGGACGTCCACCACCTCTATCTTTCTGTCAACTCCCTCAAAGCCAGGAGGGGAGGTGGCCTCTGCAGCATCCCAGCCACGGGTCCCTGGAACAGCCTCTTCTTCTTTGTATATTAGTCCAGCACCATCACAGCACATAATAAGCAGTTCTCCCACACCAAATCAGCCTACTCCTGCCATCTCACCAGCAACGCCACGACCCCCTTCTGAGCCCTTAACCTCCAGGGAGCAGAGGATTTCCGTGCCGGCTCCCCGCACAGGCATCCTGCAGGAGGCTCGCCGGCGTGGCAACAGGAAACCCATGTTCAGTAAGATTGAAGAGAAGAAGAAGAATTCACCCAACCCTGAACTCCTGTCTCTGGTGCAGAACCTGGATGAGAAGGTGAAAAGTGACCACCCTGGCGCAGGCTTTGAGTCTGGGCCCGAGGAGGACTTCCTCAGCCTGGGTGCTGAGGCCTGTAACTTCATGCAGTCCTCTGGCCGCAAGTTCAAGACCCCACCTCCGGTGGCTCCTAAGCCTCAGCAGCAAGATGCTGGGCTGGTAAACGGGGCCCAGGACATGCCTCAGCTTAAAGGCAAGGGCGCAGAGCTCTTTGCCAGGCGCCAGAGCCGCATGGACAAATTCGTGGTAGAGACAACACCGAAGCCAGAGTCCAAGCCCAGGACCCCCTCTCCTTCCCCTTCTCTGCCCTCCTCCTGGAAATATTCACCCAACATCCGGGCTCCACCTCCAATAGCTTACAACCCAATGCATTCCCCTTTCTATCCCCTGGCAGCTAGCAAATCTCAGGCTAGCAAAGCAGAGAGCAAAGTGAAAAAGGCACCTGGCCAGAAATCAGGGATCAGGGTCATTGATTTAATGCGCCACCAGCCTTATCAATTAAAGTCAGCCATGTTCTGCTTTGGGGATCCCCCAGGCTCCAGCATTCAGGAGTCTCCTGGTCAGACAGCCCCGCAGGCTAGCTCATCCTTCACGGCAGCCAAGCAGATACCACTGAAAACAGCCAAGACCCAGGAGATTCGTCGCTTTTCCACCCCGGCTCCCATGCCAGCCTCGAGCAGCCTGGCACCCACCGTGCTTATGCCCCGCTCAGCCACCACATTGGATGAGCCAGTGTGGAGAACAGAAATGGCCTCTTCTGCCCCTACTACACCAGCACCCTTCCAGGTGGAGCTTAGCCAGTCCCCTAAGCCATACCATATCTCCCCAGAGCCTGGTCAGGCAGCCCAGGGGCATTCTCCAAACCCAGCATCGGCCTCTCGGTTTCAGGTGGCCAGGCCCAAATTCTCAGCAGCAAGAACGGGGATGCAGGCCAATGTGTGGAGGCCAAGCTTTGGCCACCACTGAGGCAGGCACCCCTCCCCTCCCATCCATGGCCCCAAAGAGATAGTGCTCGTTTTGTCTTTCATGTCAGCAAAGTGCATTGGGATGAGTGACACAAAATGAAGAAAAGAGAAAAAAAAGTACTCCACTTCTGCACCACCCTCTCCCTCAGCCTCCCCTTGGTTTCAGATGGGCAGCTTCACGGCAAGGCTTGCTGGCTGTGGCTACAGCAGGAGGAAGAATGTGGAGAGAGGACATATATGGGGTACACAGAGACTGGGAACTTTCACGCAGCAGCAAAACCCACCTCTGGAGGGGGTGAATGGCAAGGGTTGTGGATATGTAGGAAGTAATGGTTTTCCTTTCACAAGGGCTTTGGAGTCACTCCTGGATGGAAGGAGATTGGCAGGCAAGAGCTTTCCAGGAAGAAAGGGTCAGAGGTGGGATTACAGCTTCCCCTTGGACTGCATTTCTCTGAGCCATTCAGTCTGTACACACACACATGCACACACACATGCACACATATGCGCACAGCAATACTCAGCAGGGAGTGAAAGTAGAAGTGGGACTTTGCCTTGGATACTTCTCCCAGACTCCCACCCAGAGGGGTGCGGGAAAGGAGGCAAGGGAGCAGAGCGAGTGGCAGTGTTTGCACATGCACGCATGGCCAACATGCCCTGCGCAGGAGGGTGGCCATGTGTGCGCATTCCTCCAGTCACCAGGGCTGGGGTAAAGGAAGTCATCCTAGCTGGTGCTAAACATGTCTATTGAATCTGGGAGCAGTTTGCCAAAGAGGGGTGTTGAATGGACTTAGGGGGGCTACCACAAGCTGGAGGAACTGCAGAAGGAAGTATCAATTTTTGAGGACACTCAAAGTCAAAGCTAAGCTCAGGCAGTGGCTGGTTGGGGCAAAGAAGGCCCTGCAGCATTAGTCCCACTGGAACAGGATATGGATGCTGTAAGTACAAAGGAAGATTGCGTGGGAGAAGATACAGTTGGCTTTAAAAGATGGCAGGATTGAATATGCATTTGCACATCATTTTGGGTTTTCTTTAGTTTAGGACAGAAGCGTGGCTAGATTGGAAATGGGTCACAACATAAAACTTGCTGAAAACTCTGTGATGAGCTGGAAAATGGATCCCCTTACAGATGCTCTCAGAATGGAAGTGGAGGACAGGGAAAGAGAAAGTCACAAGTAGAATTTCATACTAAATGATTTAAGTATCCTTGGGGTCTATTTGGAAAGAATTGAAGTGCTCTAAGAGTCCCAGAGTGGATCTGCATTCACACACACATACAGAGCTCAGTTTGCTGGCGATGCTGTGGAAACAGGACTGGTTATTCCTCAAATGGCCCAGGCTAGCCTCAAACTTCATGCCTACATTAAAGGCATAGAGGGAAAAAGCATTCCTTATCCCAAGGAAAAATTCAGGATATTAGTAGGGACTGTGCATGTGTGTGTGCATGTCATCTGTGCTCTGGTTTGCACATACCCTCCCATTTACTTTCCCCTTTTGCAGCAGCCACTTTTACAGTGTGATCCCACAAGTACACTAAGAAATCATTGCTCCTGAAGGCCTGGCTCCCAAATACAGCAGACGCCCCAGCTGCAAGGAAGGTGCTTGCCAACTCTTCCTGGGCAGGGATTGCCCAGCCCTTTGCTAGACTGTCAGGAATGAATACTGGAAGCAGGATGAGGGTTTCATAGCCCTGCTTAAGACATGTCTCCATCTCATCAGACTTGATCCTGTCCTTCAAGCAGAAGCCATTCTCTGACTGGACTCAGCACAAGCTTTGGATGTAGAAAAATGTAGGTTCTGGAGAGGAAAAAAGGAGTGCAGCTGGGGCTGATGCCAAGTCTGTAAGCAGTGCAGCTAGTGTGGTTTCACACAAAGTCCAAACCAACCTTCCCTCATGCAGCTGGAGCTCATGGCGTGTTCTTTCTATGAAAGCTGGGGGCTCTACTTTTTGTTGGAAGGTCTAAAGTGTTTCTCTATGAGCACCTGGAGATTTTGCATGTGTGTTCTCCCATGAAGAAGAAGAGGGCTGGAGAACCCAGCTAGCAGCTCTAGTCCAAGAAAAGCCTGGAAGGGAGAGAATAAGAGGAAAGGAAAAGTAATACATAATCCTGCCTTTGAATCCTTCACACTCTAGCTGGGCTTGTTTTGCAGGCCTGTGTTTGCAGTGCACGTTCCTGGGGGGCCTGAAACATAGGATGAGCATGCTGGGGAGGGAGGAGGACAGCACTTACACTGCACTTGGCAGATTATCAGCCGTGGGAGAGGAAACCTTTGGGAATGCCTTGAGTTAATGATCAAAGGGGTGGCTGAGCCAGAAGAGGTGCTGCACCTGGTTGTATGACATAGGAACAGCCAACATGAGCTTACGAGGTGATAGTATGTGTTCCTGGAAAGCAAGTCACCACAGAGTTAGTTCAGATCACCAGAATCCACTTATCTCTGGTGAAAGGGAGCAGCCATGCTACAAAACCTAACTTGGGCAATTGCTTTCTCACTCATCCTGTGCTGCATTGCATAGCCAGCATTTATAGAAAAAAATCCTGTGTGCTGTAGCAAGCTGAACCTCTGTGATTCTTCACAAACATGTAAAGAGGGGTCTTCTGTTTTTCTAGAAAAGCTGTGGGAAGGAAAAGCTTCATCTCTAGTCTCCTCATGGAGCGTTGTCTCTAACTGGCTAGTAGTTTTAGCCAGTAGCCTTAGACAGACAAGCTAGCCCAGGCTGAAAGCATTACCAAACTCAGGTGTGAATAGGGGTTGTGTGGACCAGAGAAAGGGTGCTCAAGACATTTCTGCAGTGAAGAAATAACCTCAGAAAGTCTGAATTTTACTCCAGTTTCCCTTTTCCTCAGGCCCCTAAAAGTAACTGCTCTCAGAGCCTGAGTGGCTCAGGAAATTCATTTTGCCACTGGGAAATAAAGAGAGGTCTGGCCTTATCCTGTAAGGAGGTTGCATGTGGTTAGTAGTTCCGTGGTCCCACTCCAGATTTCTAGGAGACACTAATGCAAGCCAAGGAGTGATGACCAAACACTGTTGAATGTTAGATGTCAGGACCTAAGTGAGTGGCATAACTGTATTTGGCCCATCATTTCTGATAATGTAATGGGCAGGAGATAAATATTAGGTCTGATTGGAGAATGAATATTAAACATCAGAGCAAGGAAAAGAATGAGGAGGCTGGGGATCCTGCATTTCATGTCTAATATGCTTGGTTTAAAGCTATGTTTAGAAGCAAAGCCAAAGCAGTTTGATGGATCTCAGCCCCTCCTGATCTTTTCTGAATCCTATGCTGACACAAGACTTGACCTGCAGAAAGAGAGGGTGTTGCAGATGAGGCCTACAGTGCTTGTGGCATATCTCAAATAAGGCCTGTGGCAGCAAGTAGCATGAGATGAGAAATTATACTGAGAGGTATCTGCTAAGCTATAAGGAAGAAACCTGCACTACTGTGTCTTCAAGCAGCTCTGCTAGTGTCTGCTCATGAAAATACTGTGGCTAGCCTGTTAGAAAGGTCACAGGTAAGGTTACAAGGAATATTTTTGAACCATATAAGCTTGTCTTGAGCATCTCCAAATTTCTTATTCCTCAGTTGTAGAACAAAAATGATATTAAAAAAGGAAAGACTTAGCTCTGAATGCAGGCATCAACCTAACAGTCATAGAACAAATAAAGCACGTAAGCACAGATCTGAGGCTTTCCAATGTGTGTGCATGTCTATATATGTAAATATATGTATGTATATACACACACGTGTTCACTCTGCATATGTCTTGGGCTAAACACAATATGCTTTGCAGGAAAGCACACATCTGCAGAACTTTATAATCCTACCAAATTCCTTTCACAGTTGCACAGCCCTTTTGCACAGGCTGCTATTTTCATAGTTGTGTACTGTTAATCCTATTGTAACAATTACTTGGACTATGTGGACATGAAAACGAAAAACAGTTTTCCTTGCCAAGGCTTATTTTTGTGAACCTTATGCTCAGATATGACTTGAAAGGTTACTGAAATATACAGTATGCAGATAGTTACAGGTGTTCTGTCAGACCACTGCCATGTCCCTCCAGGAAGCAGGTTTCTCTTATTAAATCCAATCCAGAACTGTCTTTCTTCTGTCCTATGATGGAAACAAAGAAAAATATCATTTCTCATGCACTTTCTCCTTAGCTATATCTGAAATTATTTTTTAAATAGTGCAAATACCCATAGTCATTTCTTCTTGAATTCAATATATCATTCTGCAATACATTTTTTAACATTTTAGTATCCTTGAAGTAAACTCTGGTTTTCCTACTAAAATGTTGAATTATATTTTTAAAGATGAAAACATTTAAAACAGGATTAAAATTGCCAAACCTCCATTTCAATGGGGAATGTTAGCTCACAAGAATATCAGCTTGACATTTACAGTTGCTCAACATCTACTACAAAGATCATTTTCAAAGAGAATCACACTACGGTATTGCTAATACACTTTTCACCCATTTCCAAGTTCATGTTAGAGACGAGACTTCTTCAGCCACTGGTAAAGAGGATGGAAGAATCAAAGTTGTGGATTATTTTTACATACTAATGATTAACATAAATTTTGTTGGTGTTAAAAAAACGTATTTACCTATCAAAAATTGAATATCATAAATTGTTTAAAAACATCTCTTCATAGATATTGCTAAAACTAGCAAGATGTGCTCCAAAATCTTGGCATAATGCTTCTGCTTCTTCCCATGTTCTTCTCATCAGAACTTTTTCATTGTGAAATATCTGCAATAAAATCAATACTGCCATAAATGTAGTTGATTTTCGAGAGCAGTTGTTTCAGAAACCCACAAAAATCAAACATTATTTGCAGTTTTTCCCTACACCAAAGCCATATAAATTCCAAGTATAGCTCTGACTCTTAGGACTTTCATTCACTTTAAAAAGCAGTGAAGGATGGTAACAATTAATTTTTGTTTGCTGACTGAAAGAAATACAGCTTTACAAAAAATGTTTTAGGAACAGTGTATCCCTAAGCTGATATGTAGAATCAGAAAAATTCAAAGTAACTTTGTCACGTACCTTGTAACAGCTGAGCAGATGAGCTTCCGACTCCCATCCAAAGTAGCAGGAACTCAAATGTTTTTGAAAAGTAAGTTCAGGCTCTTCAGAAGAATTGATTTTTTGCTTGCACAATGACATTGCTTTGAAGTTCTCACAGCTTTTCACCTCCCAATAACCAATGGGCTGCTGCCTTTATATAGCCACACGTCCTCCTGAATGGCCTAGACATGGGAATAAGTGCTGAGTCTCAGAATAAAGCATTTGAATTTTGTGAATTTTTTGTGAAGTAACTGTTTTATTCACATCAGGTTCTGCATAAATCCTCAATGAACTTACTTAGAAAAGTAGCAAATGGTTTCATCAGCAACCAGTTTATAAGACTATCTTTGCTGATGAATTTGTAAATGAACGATGATGAAGGGTTCTGCTCACAAAATGTAGGAGATGAAATGTAATTTCAAATAGTACTTTTGCAAACTGTGGTAGTAAAGCAATAAATGATGAGTCCAAAAATGAGAAGCAATTAGTGAAATGGAGTGTCTTTATTATGATGCTTCTATTCTTAGGTACTGCTAAGAAATTTATATTTCAAAGGTTGAACTACTTAACTTTTTTATTTTTTTGTATTCTTGGTATGTTTTCCTTTGGATTACTATAAAACACACAAAATCAAACAAACTGTCCTGGCTTCAGCTGGGATAGAGTTCATTTTCTTTCTACTATCTATCTGGTACAATGCTGAGTTCTGGATTTAGTCAGAGAATAATGTTGATAATACAACAGTTGTTCCTAAGTAGGGCTTACTCTAAATCAGGGACTTTTCAGTTTCTCATGCAAAAAGCAAAACAACTATCAGCAAACTAAAGGGGAAGAAGAAGCAGCAGCTTCTGACAGAATGTCAGCTTCTTACTGACAGAAACGTATCGAAGGCAATCTCTGCCTTCTTTTTGCATATAAAATGCAAACTGAAAGCTGTGACTGCTACTGAATAAAATTCATGACTTCTCTGGGACCTTCTGCCAGAGTCTCAGGAAGCCCTGATGGCCTCCTTGAAAAGGCCACAAATATGAAACATCTAACAGAAAAAGAAGAATTTCAGGGCTTAGCTGTGCCTGCAAGGACAGCGTGGCTATTAATTTTCCCGCAGCCACAACAGAGGATGGGAAGAGTTACATCCAGCAGCCTGCCACAGCCTGGAAGCCCACAGTAACAGCGCGCAGATGGAAAGGGTGGAGAAAGCTCTGGCCTCTCTACAACTCCCCTAACTCAATCCACGGTAGGAAATTACAGAGTCAACAGAAAATGTAAGCTTATCTCTCTGCTCTCTTGAGCAGACAGGGAGGAATGCTAATAATTATAGTTAGAAGTTGCTATCTTTGACACCTTAGATAGAAAAACATATAAAAGAAAAAATTAATAAGGATTATTTTCAGCCAATGTATTTTTCATGTATTTCTCAGTTTAGGCTCATATCTTTTTATATTTGCTATTTTTAACTAACTGCTAAATAATGTTAAGAATTCTATTTATTGAATTAAAAACATATTCTATAATTTTAATTAAACACATGAATGAGAGAGAGCAACTGCTCTCTGCTGCAATACAGCAACAGCGAAACTTGATTCCTCTCTGTGGAGCCTGTGGATTTATGCTTATGCGAATCTAATGAGCTATGAAACTTGTCTATGCAGATCTTAGCACAGCACAGTCCCGGAATTCCTTGCTGCCATCCATGAGTACAGTAGAACTTGATTTTGCCTCCACATTGCAGAATGTGGAGGCAAAACTAATTGCAGAAAATCCACCTTCTATAGGGAGGGGTATAATTCACTATTTATACTCTAAGCACCGAGCGTTATCACAGTTATCAGCATCATACTTGGAGGCATATGGCTCAGTGATGCATAGCAACTGCAGTTAACAAAAGACGCAAACATTCCCATGGATCGCAAATTAAAGCATGCAAACCTGGTAACTCCAAAGAAAATTATACTAAACCAAAAATAAATTGGCTCTCTAAAAGGGAGAAATGCCCTGATGTTTAAAAACATTTTAAAACATATTTTAAGCAGAAAAATATTTATGGGGAGGGGCACAATCACGCTATAAATAACAGGGTATAAATGATTGCTTGACTGACAGGGCCATTTTCCAAAATATAGGAAGACAGAAACATAGTATTAATTTGATATTTACAGCTTTCAATAGATCAGAAAAGTGACAAGGCTGAAACAGGTTTGTGTCTTGCTGCCAAATGTTTTCACTTGGTAAGCAGCTACAAAAAAGAACCATGGAACTAAGGGTGCCATCACACATCATAGGGTACCAAACTGGAAAAAAAGTAGTGATGGAAGTGTCTATTTCTGAAAGAAGTAATTGCCAATGATTCATATCTCAAGAAGTTGTGCAAATCACAATCATGCCAAGATTTCCAAGGAACGTGAATCATCTTTTTCCCTACGATAAAGCCCAGTGCAACCTGGACTCTCTCACAGCTGTCCCTGCAACCTGCTGAAGTCCCTTCCAATATGAATTATACTTAGATCCCTAATACAACAATGATATAAGACCAAACCATACCAGGACACACTCTCTGGCAGTCCAAAAACGTTTGTCATTACACCTTCTACAGCTGTAGCAAGGAAGAAGTGTTTAGTATTTTAGTCAGCCTAGACTAATAATATATTGATCTACACATATATATATTGTCAACCTCCTATTAATAAAAATATTCCCTTTTTGAATTTTTATGACCACATCTCTTCCATCCCAACTTCTAATCTGGACACTTGAAATTTCAGAAGTATTTGGCACTGAAATCAAGAAGATTTTTTGTGTTAAGGGTGGGGAAATCTCTTAGCCTCTTTGAGAATGAAGAAGGTGGACATATTCTTCAGTGTTTTGCACAACTGTTGTTTTTGTTTGGTTGTTTTTTTCAGAAAATGAATGATAACTGTAGCCATAATCAATAAACTTCAGCCACCACTTCTGTTTGCTGTTTGATAACTGTGGAAACAAAGAACAAAAACTCCAGTATTTTACAACCCATTAGAAAAGAGCTCCAGTCTCTATCAAGGATAAATCAATGACAAAATTAGTTTTAATTTAAAATGTTTCTAAAATGTGCAGGAATTACTATTCTTCAGCAATAGGAAAGGATACAGCTTGAGACAGATATGCCAAGTAGATGGACCCCTGCACCTGCTAGAAGAAGCAGCCCATATTTTCCACTATGCTGCATAAAGCTCCAGGAAATCTTGCAGCACTCTTAAGCATGTGCTAGATACATCATTCCCACAAAATTCTTAGCAGGAACTCTACCAGACAACCAGGACATAGCTGCAAGCTGCCTAAAGCTGATGTGGTTCCACAGGACCTTCCTTCCTTCCTTCCGTCCTTCCTCAGAATAATCCTGTTCTTCCAGCAGATATCCTAACAACAAATAGTTCATGAAAAGGCTAGAGGTGTAGCAGGTCAAATCCCTGTTTTCTCCTGCCTTGGATTTTTTCCTTCCAGACAACTTCTTGTTGGGAGTAATTTCATAAAACAAGCTTGCAGGCTGCTAACTTCACAAAGCATTTTTTCATAAACAGTAGCGCTGAAGAAAGGTGGCAACAGAATTGCTTAGAAGAATGTACTTTCATGCTATGAACACTACAAACCCTTTCAGTAAAGGCTATCAGACCTTCATGCATTTCTAATTAAATCCTCTCATCAAATGAAAAATGATGTGCTGTCCCATGCATAAAACTACACACACAATTGTTAGTTAAGTGTTTGCAGACAATGGGATGCTTACATGGTGGTGGTAATCCCACACCACACCAAAGTTCTTGCAAAAACTTATTTTGCAAAAAATTAGCAAATACAACTGTAACACTTCAACTATAAGCCTCCATGCTAGCCATGCTTGTGAGGCTATTAGGTAAAGGGCTTAAGGTCAGTCTACGCAGAAAAGTCTCTTCTTGCAATGTTGTTTCTTTGGCTTCTTTTGTAGCACACAGGATCACACCAATGCTTATTATTGAAATATCTTTTGCAATTTGTTGCCCAAAATTATTCTCATGTCTGCTCAAAAGAAGAAACCATCTGAACTGGCAGAGAAATAATCTTTCCTATTTAAGATTATTTCTTACAATCAAGCTTAAAATCTGACTTCATTCTTGGTGACCTCTCCAGTAAGGAGAATTTTTTATCATTTAGTGAAATAAAATGTCTATACTCAACAGGTAGGTGAGGGAGGTTACTATATACACAGTGTCCCCTTCAAATTGCTCTCCGCTTGTTAACTGACAGTTACTGGATCAGTTTTGAGTCTGAGTACCTGTTGCTGGGTGGAGTGGGGTGGAGAACTCACAATTTGAGGCAAATAGATCAATTACAGTGAGGAAGATAATTTTGGAGCAGTCTGACATATCAAGGAGATGAACTGATAAACTGAAGACATCTTGTTCTCTCCACCAGCTCTTAGATGTTTCCTACTACTAGAGAGGTTTCTCTCTACAACTACCTGAAAGAAGGTTGTAGTGAGGTGGGTGGGGGTCAGCCTCTTCTCCCAAGTAACAAGTGACAGGACAAGAGGAAATAGCCTCAAGCTGTGCCAGGGGAAGTTTAGACTGGATATTAGAAAAACTTCTTCACCGACCAGGTGGTCAGGCATTGGAATGGGCTGCCCAGGGAAGTGGTGAAATCACTGTCCCTGGAAGTGTTGACAAACTGTGTAGATGAGGCCCTCAGTGACATGGTTTAGTGGTGGTCTTGACAGTCCTGGGGTAAAGGTTGGACTTGATGATCTTAAAGGTCTTTTCCAATCTAGTGTTTCTATGATTCTACTATATTTCTGTTAAAATATTTTAAGGCAATAGAGACAGAAATCAGGTCAACCTTATTAAAAATATTTTTTTTTAATTGGAAATCTGCCTGGATGGCAGCTCTTAAATGAACAATCTTCTTTTGAATTATTCATCTGTTGAAGGACATGCCATATTTTAATTAAAATTTTTATCAATTTACTTTCAATACAGTCCAAGCTGAAACAAATCAGGACATGACATTTCCTGGTTAAAAGTTAACTTACGGGTTTATCATCACTCCATTGCCAGGTTCCCAGAGAATCTGGACCCCTCTTATTAATTCCAATCCATACCCATCTGTCATTGCTGTAAATAAACAAGAAAATCTTAAGCCAAGTATATGCTTCAGCTCATTTAATAGAAAGACTGACCTATGCCACAGCACTACTTAGGATCAAGCAGCAAAACTAAAGTCTTACTACTGCAAGTTGCAGCAGTTCAAAGAAAAAATGGGCATTAACGTCTAGGACTTCTTCTGTGTTTTTCTTTAAGAACATCTATAGGTTGTCTTTCCCTGAGCACAGAGTAAAATAAATTGGGTAATCCCTTTGTTTGCTGCATCACCACTTCATTGGTTGTCACTTGATATAAAGATTTCTTTCCTACACTTCCAGAATTGCACACACAGTGTATATTTGGCTTGCTTCTTTCTCTTGACATCTCTCTCTACACCATCACTCAAATATACTCTCCCTTAAACCACACAAAAACTTCTACTCATACAAAATAACTGGCTTTGTATTTCCCTTAAATTTGTCGCTGATATAAACAAACCAAGCATGATCACACATTTCAATTATGTACCTTCATAAAAGAAGCATAGACATAAATGAGCACATAACACCACTGACTCCAATGCCTGCATAAAAGAATGGCAATAGATATTTTATCCCATTTTACAGGATTACAATCAGAACTGTATTTTTTCCTCGATTTTACTTCTTCATTTTTCATAAGCAGAGGATGCTTAAATTTCAGCTATGCTCCAAGATACAAAGTTGCCCACAAAAATGGGTTTATAATGGAAATGCTTAAATCTGCAGTAACAGCCTTTACCGTACTCTTTACTATTACTTATGATACTATACATTGTGTTATATATATTACAACACTATGAAATATGTGCTAGTAAAACTGCAAGGTTAGTTTTGTACTACAACCTCTACTTCTCAAAGTATCACTTTTGCACTATGTAATGAAGTTTACGATAATCCGCTTGCTCAAGAAAGGCAATAGACACTTTTCTGAATGATGGTGTCAGCTGGAAGCAGCAGATCATGAGTTTTCTATGAAATCACAGACTACGTGAAAACCTATTGTAATAGACCTGAGGAAAAGGCACTCTGACAAAACTGGTCTGACAGTGATAGCAAAGTATTGATGCCATAATACAGGGCTCTTGTAAAACTGTATCAGGAGTACTATTCCATAAATTCATATTGTACCAAATACAGAGAAGGAATACAGAATATGTGAGGAAATTAGAGTTTAGGCTATTAACAAGGAATAAGGATTTTCTTGCCTAGCCTTGACAAAGACAGAGAGAGAAAGGATATAATTATTCTTTACCATACATTAGAAGACTAAACCCCCAAAAGCTATTTGAGCAAAAAGGACATTGTTTCTGAAGGAACCACAACTCAGAAATAAATCTAGGCTCAAAAGTGGAAAGAGATGTCTGACCACCAGAGGTCAGAGATTGGAAAAGGCTCACAAGAAAGTAGTGCCGACAAATTTAAAGTGATTTTAAGACAGAACTTGGAAAGTTTATGAAAATAACGTTATTCCATGGAGGGATGGACTCAGACCCCGGCTCACCTGCGTAAGCAATGTTATGAAATGACAGTGCAATGTTAAGAAATTCTTTGGCAAGACTGTGCCACTACCTTTCCACATGTATCACCATGAAGATGCTATACTGAGCCTGAAATGGCTGACAGTGCAGCACCAACAAACAACATCTTAGCCCAGAGTACGTGGCCTAAGTACATGAAAACCAAGAAGGGCAACAACATTTCATTTTATAGGATTCCATTAGGAAGAAAAGCATCAGCCACCACAAATCTCGGTTTTTTCTCAACTCCGGTATTAATTTTCTGACGTTACTATGAGAGTGTGATCACACCAGTGTGATCTTATCATACTGAATAGTCTTTCAGCTTTTAATGATATCACTAAGGAGCCTTTAAAGAACCTAAATGCCCCATATCACTCCAGAGGGAAAACTGTGAGCCAAACATTCACAGCTGTCAAGCAGCTAAGTGGCTTTTGCCAATCTGCCTTTAGGATTTTATTTTTCTGTGATTGTTCTTTCCAATTATGAATCAGATATTGCTTAACCCTCCCCTCCAAATCATCACCTACAGGCTAAGTGTAGTTTAAGCAATTGATCATCACAGAGGAATATCTACTAAAAAGAAAATCTGAGACATCCATTTCAGAAGGATCTGCAGTAATTACCTGAGGAACTAGAGCAGTTTTTCAAAAAGTCTTTCAACTGGTATTTGGCTTTTCTGTAGCAATCACAACAACAACAACAATAATAATAATAAAGTGTGTCAGGTCAAGAATTTATCTAGCTTCTCTCCCAATTTACAATTACTGGCCTGCAAACATAACAACGTTTTCAGCTGACTCAGCTTTTACACATGAATGTATATTTTTTGCTTCTTTTGGAACTGTTCAGACATGACCATTCAGTAACTGCTATACTATCTTCGACAGCACTTTAAAGGTTGACTAGAGCCTTTTGATAACCCTCTGAAATTATACTATCATCTCATCACAGAAAAGAATTACACCAACTATTTAAGACAATTCTGAATTGAGACTCTATTGCAACTAATCTTGCAGCAAGGAATTTGCTGTACATCAGGTGTGTGTCTCCTCATTGCAAAACATTTAAAATCCATCCTATGTACTGATAGGAAAAATGGATTTATCAGTGCCATAGTATTCTTTGAGCTACATTCCTGGAACTGCCTCTAAAACCTAGATGTTGCTGAGTATTAACCTAAAAAATGGGTGCAAATTGTGCTTTACAATGAACTCCGTGCTAATTAACAATGGAAGACCCTAAATCTCCAGCAATCCCTGTAGAATACCAGTGGCTTTTCTCTCATATTGAACTAAAACTTTGTAAAAGTCAATGTTGTACAGGAGTGGATAAATACAGTTTATATTAGTGTGAAGTGAGTAGTCAGTGTGAAGTGAAAAATGAACCATTTTTCTACTGTCATATTCTAACTGCTGAAATACAAAAAGGTGGGTTTTTTCCTGCCCCTTATGTCAGCTCCAACACAAGATTAAGAGCCTAAGTGAAGTTACTGTCGCTTGTAGTTCAACTCAGTTCTTGACACGAGGTAACATGTAGACTTCCAGGCCAACTCCCTAATAGTGCAATTTAAGGCACCATTTAATCCTAGGCAGTGCTGGCCTAAAGTATATATGAAGCCCATTTGACCCCCTGCAATAGGCTACTGCCACTAGCTGAACCCCTATCCTGCTAATCACCTGTTCTTTAGCAGAAGAAAAGAGTATCTCAGCTTTATTGCTGTTTTGGCCAGCGCGTAAAGATCTTTTTTCTCTTGCAAACTCGAGCATTAGTGGGGCTTTCTGGATTCAGAACAATTACAGCAGCATATAAAAGGCAACTGATTTCTTTCCAGTAAGGTGTCCTCACTGAAATGTTATTTCTAACCAATCCAAGCTGTTACTCTCATTGTGTCCAGCATCACTGCCAGCTATAAGTTGCAGAATGCTCACCAAAACAATCCTAAAAGAATAGAAGTAACTGACCCGGATCTGTTCTGCCTGTATCATGTCCCTCAGAGTGAAAAGAGGTTATCTCCTGTTTGTTCCAGGCAGGCAAATCTTATTTTCCTTTCCAACGGCAACCGCCTGACTTGTCTGGAGCAATTCTAGCTCTTATTTGCCTCTAAGGTGGAATCCGAGTAAAGAACAGAATGGACTAGGCAAGTTGCCCTTTCCCTGGTGAACCAAACTGACTTTTGCTAACATTTAAAAACAAACAGCTCTCAATGAGTCACCAGAGAACTGTGCAAGGGTGAAAAACCTGAAACCAAAAAAGGCAAGGTGTGGCTCCTTCCCCAAATGAAATGGGTGCACTGAATAAATAATTTAGGTCAGAGGTTGCACTGAGTAAATGCAAGGAACATCGACAAACTGCATGCCAGTGCACTCCAGCAGCTAATCACACTATCACTATTTTAGGATGATTTCTCCCAGCTACCCAATTTATTTGTTCTTGGTGAAATAATTCACTTGGTTTCTTCTCTCCTTTCTCAAATGAGCTTATTTTCAGACAAGTTACCCTTGGCTCTTGGTCTCCAAAATACTTTATGTAATCACCACTTCTGAGTAATTTAAAAGCATCACTTGGTTATGTTATCTAAACAAACAAACATTATTTAAACTACTTCAGGCAATATCAAATATGTAGTATTTCTGTTCAGGAAGTTCTATAGTGCTTGAAAAGGGGTTAACCTGGATTAAAATATTGTGGTTTGGATTATATTTGACACATGCAGTTACTGCAACACTGATTGCAAAGTCAGTTTCTACTGAGCATAATGTATTGCCCTTTATTTAAGTTCTGGTAGAATATACTGAAGTCATTCTTGCAGGCTAAGTTCAAGTTTTCTGAAATAGGGGAACTACAGTATCACTGTGTGTCAGCTGACTTTCTGGAAACACAGAAAAATTCTCCACCTTCAAACTCCTAACAAAAAATAACCATTAACTATAATTAATACCTCAGAATATCTGCAAGCTGAAAAGTAGTTGGAAACACTTGTAGGAAAATAAAATAAGTTCCCTATTCATGCTTCATAGTAGATTAGGTATACTAACACAAAAATCTGTAATTGCGAAACAGTATAAGAAGATATATAGGTAAAAATAATTTTGCACTGATTTTTATTTCAGGGACTTTAGTCACTATACCAAAGGAATCGCAAGTTAAACCATCTATATAGAGAGCATACAAGTTTGGTTTTGTCTCTTATTAACATAAACATTGAGTAATTTTCATGACTTGTGCGCTTCTAAAAACAGTTCACTGGGTTTGCAAGGCGGCATCTTTTCAGTCATCAAGTTTTAGAATTTAATCACTGTGTTGTACGTTGGCAGCTTCTGAAATAATCCCAATTTAGTTTGTTGATGAAAAAATTTAATCATATGACTGGCAGCATTCGAGTTTAAGCTGGCAAAAGTTCTGAAAAACCATGTTGCCAATCAAAAAAACCACCGTATTAGACAAGGATCTGACATCACACCGATGCCTAATAAAGCTTTGCAGTGACAGTTTCTTTGATTAAAAATAGAGCCTTAGAATCATAAATTATGTAGCATTTAATTTGTTGATACCAGAAACCTCAACACACCCATCTAACGCCCATATAGTGTAATTGCAGTTATGCCAAATGGGATCTGTGCCAACCAGATTGCTGGACACTACATTATTCACATTTTCAAAAGACAGCACCCAGTGTCGTCAGGAAGCATTTCATGAATAAAGATGAGACCTATCTGAAAAACTGAAGTAATAACTCATCTCTACAGAATGTATCAGTAAAGAATAGGAATAACTATCATCTAGTTGTGCCAAAATTCAATGTAAAGAATGAAACACTTAACACAGACTTAAATTCATGTAGTGGAAGATGCTCAAAGCAAATCTCTCTTTTTCTGCACTGCCTCTAGCAATGTGAAACATTTACCCAAGCTGTACTCCCCTTGACATTTTTTCCATGAAGGCAGTGACACGACCAGCAGCTCAAATGCCCTATCTAGCTGTTTTTACTGTGGGAAACACAGTCGCCACACACTAGGTCATACTTGCCATTTGAAGTCAGCAGCAGCTTTTGCCATCTACTGCACAACATGACTAAAATAAAAATTTCAACACATGGCTAGTTTGTTACCTGATTATTTTTCCCAGGATAGAATGAAGCCCCTTGATTTCTTCTGAGTGACAAAAACTAGGCACATGGCCTCCAAGTGCTTCACAGAACCTTTCGGCCTCTTCCCAGGTCCTGGTTCACAGCACTCATTCACTGTGGAAGAACTTCACAACATCCAAACATCAGAGTAGAAAATGACACAAGTGTCAGCCTTTTTAAACACTCCTGTACTACTAAAATATGGCCAACGTAGACAGGAATGAGGAACTGCTATTTCCATAGGGAGAGAGCTTGACTTCTTAACAATTATTTTATTTTTTTTCAGTTTGTTTGACAACAGCCAGACTCTGAAGTTTAGCTGACAAAATTTGTTTCAAATGCAACATATTCCATATGGCAGACTTTCTGTTTTTCTTTAGCAGAAAGATTTTAGAAAACAACACCCAACTCATTCCAAAACTGCAAGCCAAATTGTAGGTTTTAAGGGATTTCTTTTCTTTCAAATTCAGTGAACTGCAAAGCCCAGTGTTCACTGAAACCAGACCTGTTTGGGTACTGCAGGTGAAGAAAGTTCTTCAGCAAGCCCTTTGCTGCCTGTACGTATCAGAGTTGCATATTTGGCTCACACACCTCAGTGAACACGTCCACTTGACCCCCTTGACTTCAGTACAAGTCTCTGCACAGACATGCTGCACTTGGTCAACAAGAGTTTTGGAGAAACTGCCAGGGCCAGCTGCCACATCCCATCAGCGTCTTTGTCTGTTGATAGCAGGGCATGTCTTTGGGTGTTGGTTTGGCTTTGACTCCTGCTGGGATCTCTGCACGCTCCTGCAACAACAAAAATAATACAAGCAGTACTTTAACTTTCAGAGAACTGCTTAAAATCATAAAGTAAATGATAAATAATACTGTTTTGTAGCACTTTAAAAAAGGGCCTCTGATACCTGTACTGTGCAATTTTAATGGAAATTGTGCCTTGGTGTAGCAGTTCTACTGGCAGTGTTTATATGCTCAATACCCTCAAAAGCCGTTTTCTGTTGTCACTGTACCAGTATAGGATTATTACTCAAATTACGATTGTAGGAGCTGGCTAGAACTCACACGATATTTTGTACCACATTGCATTTGTTGCAATTTTTTTTTTTTTTTTTTTTAATTTTTATTTGTTGCAAATATCTTTTAAGCCACTCCTGCAACATAGTTTGGACAAATGGCTTAAAAGAACATCAGTTATAATTTGGGAAATGTTTTTAAGCAAATAAAAATTCATTCAGGTGGAAGCGTTTTTATATTTAAATGAAAAGGGTTGGTTTTGGTTTTTTTTTTTCCTTCTTTAAACACGCAAAGCAGAACAGTTTCAGTAAAAGTGCTGGAGAAGAGCCTGTGGGTTTGAGCCTCACATGATGTTCTGGAGGCAAAATTCGGCTTGTTGAAGGGAAGATGAAGATAAGACCTTCTCCAATGGCACTCTCCAAAATGCTCCAACTGCCTTTTGTGTGACCAGAAAGGGACAAACTTTCAATGTGCAGATTAGAGGATGTTAACAAAGAGCAAAATTTCAGACTGATCTGGTCTTGGGGGCGCTTCTGAGATAAAAAGAGCATGTGTGAAAAGGGGGGACTCATTGGGGGTTAAACTGCTGGCATTTAAAGGTTGTGATTGATTAAGCTATGAACTGAAGAGCAGCAGGTGTAGGGAACACACTGTTCCTTATGTGATCAGCAAAGGCTTGGAAATTGTGCCTTTTTAGGTGCAGGAGAGGCCAGAGAGCAGAAATAAGGAATGGAAACCAGAGTGCCTTTCAAATGGGCGATGAAGAAGGAAACAAACATTGCAACACGCATGCTTCTACAGAAGTGCTTAAAATCCAACTAATAAATTGAGAGAAATCAAGTGCCTAGTCTTACACAAAGACAATGACATCCTGTTTCAGAACATAAAATGTACAGAAAAGGTAAGAGTCACCTCTACTGGTGTTGGGGTAGTGAAATTTATTAGGGAGATCTTACAATCAAATCAAATTAACAAAGTAGGGAACCAGCAGTTGACACAGAATCCACATAGACCAAAATGCCATCTTTCAGCATCTATAGTACTGAGTTTGCAGACATCCTACCTGACCACAAGGACCACTCAGCAGGTATGCTGAAAGAGAGATGGGCAAAGAGGGTGGGAAATACAACCAAAACTGTACTTCAGGTAACTCTGATGTTGTCAGGACACTGCAACATTGGAATGTAATACAGACTACATTTGACTCCATCAATACTGCTTCATGGAGCAGTGGGAGAGGGAGGCCACTGAAGAGACGCAGCCCTCCATTTGGTCCTCATTAATGTGGAAAATCATGTCCTACATCCTGAGCTCACAGTTGCTGTTCCTGTATTTATATTTAAAAATCCCACAGGCTTGACAAAGGCCAAGCATTCACAGCAGTTACATCTAGTTTCAAAAGGAAGAGTCATAAAGGGGAAGCTTGTGAAGAGGAAACAGAAAGAAGAACTAGAAACAGTAAATTCTTAAAGGTGCAGCTGAATTTGCTGAGGGATGCACAGCACAGCATCAGTTTATGCCATCTACTAAAGAACTGGTAAAAGGAAACGAGCACAGATAATCTCACCACAGGATAGATTATTAGAAACAAGAAGTTTAAGTCATCTCTAAATGAAAAACACAGAAATGATCATAAACCGACACGTTAAAAGAAAGCACAGTGAAAGAACAATGAAAAAGTGTGAGCAGCAGCTGGCAAAAGGAATCCAGGCTAATATTAAATCTTTCCTTAGACACATCAAGACCAAGAAGCCCACTGGAGTCCAATGGCTCAAATGACAAGTCCAGAGTGAAAAAGAGGAGAGGCCAAAACATTTCCAGAGAAGCTAGAAGACGTATTTGCATATGGTCACTGGAATAAGCAGATAAACCACATACTGAATCCTTCTTTCTGAGAGAGTCTGCAGAGACTGAAAGTGTGCTAACTGCAAAAGGCTGTAATCCAAAGCATAGAGAGTAGCAAATCCCCAGGCACCTGAGCTTTCTAAGGCAGTATGGGTAAGAAATAGATCTACTTATATACCTACCTTTCTCTTCAAGCTCTCTCTGTGCTGGGAGGCTGGAGGGTGGCAACGTGACACCAATCTATAAAAAAGATTCCAGGGGGGAAATGAGGGGACAGGATGGACAATACTAAAGGCTGGCAAGCCTAACATCAGTGCCAGGCAAAGCAATAGAACTGTGATAAAGGATAGAGTTAGTGTGCATCTGGATAAGTATAATCTATCTGGGCAGTGCTAACACATCTTCTCTAAATGTAGTATTTACCATCTCAGCCTCTAGACAGTTTTTTAATGAGGTCAGCAAGCATGCAGATGAGAGTGATCTGGCTGATATGGTCCACTATGTAATTTCTTGATCAGGAGAAAATCTCCTACTGGGTAAACAAATCAGCAAGCACTCCTAACTGGAACTTGCTGTTCACATTTTAATACTGAAGTGAGCGGGCTTTGTTGTAAAGCAATTATTTGTACTTTATTATTCTGAGAGTGAGACTGAAATAGCTTTTGTTATTACGCACATGAAGCTGGTACTTGAACAAGAACTACCTGTCTGTGACTCAACACTTGCACAACTCAAGATAAGGTTTGTGGGTGGACAGTGCATACAAATGAGTTTATAGAACTTCTTTCTGTGCTTGACAGCAAGGGTAAATCAGGGACAGTCTATAAGAGTACTGCTATCAGCTTTTCATCACTGCACAAGTACTGCTGGTGAGCTGGTTTCATGTGCTTGATGCAGAATATATGAGGGAGAATGAAGAAGATGAAGATAGTGCTTAACAGCACAGATCCCTTATGACTGAGATCTGCAGTGCTCTGCACATGCACTAACCATTAATAAGCTTCTAGACAAAACTTCAGAGTAGACTTCAAGCTAAAAAGCCTTCAGGATTTGGTCACTTCAGAGTTCACCTCTGTGAATGATGTACTCACATTGTAGAGATCATCAGTTTTGTTCAAGCTGAATCTGTTCCTGGCTTTAATTCTGAGCCCATTCTCTTTCCTCTCTTTCCTTTGCTGAGGCTGTCAAGATCTAAACCTGCTTTTTATGGTATCTTACAGAAGGCACTGAATGAGTACCTCTAGTTTTACTTTTAAATGAAAGAAAAAAAAGTAAAAGAAAAAGAAAAAAAGAAAAAGTAATACTATATAATCAGTAAAATAACTAAACAGTATTGTTATACTTTTGATTTGTATATGTCTTTGTTCTTAATACACCTAAATAAATCACAAACTTCTAAATCAAAAAAAAAAAATGAAGAAAAGGTTATAGTAATGAAGAAAATGCAACTACCTGTAGAGTTCTAGTTAGTCATCTATTTAATTCATGATTAATTAAGTAGCCCTATTTCTCTAAAATACATCTAAATTTCTTTCTCTTCCCCCCCCCCCCCGGGGCAATTATATACCCATAGTACTAAAACATCAATTGTTACACATATTCTATTAAGCAGCAGCACTTCATTCTATGAAGTCCCTAAGTTTCTTCAGGTTTGTTTGTATTTCATGGTGCTGAAATAGTTTGGCCATGCAGAATAACTGGGGGCTGGATCTATCGTAGACAATATTTAAATGCCCCAGTAGGAACCTGTGGCCCATATTTAGGTCCCATGGGCATGCATAAACTTTGGAAACATCAGCAGAGTCTCTCTCATATTCTCATTGTTACTTGTTGAATGTTTACTTATTAGTATAGAATCTACAGTTAGACTACGTTCCTCTTAAGAATCTAGCCCTTGACTTGACAATCTGTACTCTTTAGAAAGACAAAGTGCTAAAAGTATATTGATTTTAACTTTAACTTAGTGATCCAACCACTAACTTTAGAAGTGAATCCTTATGGCAACAATAACCATATTTGTTTAACCTAGCATTTATATTTAACCTTTACTTCCACACACTTTTATAGCCACAAGCCTTGCCAGAGAGGACATGACAGACAGGCGAAGTAGGAATAAGCAAAAGGGAAGCCAAGAGTCTTGACTTTAAAAGCAAAAGTTAGTAGAGACTCCAAGTCTGAGCATATGTTACGCATTTAACAAAACACAAACGCTGGACATAAAAAGAAAGCATGAGAAAACACAAACACAGTGCTAGAGATCCCTTTAAACAGAAGTTGCCTTGAATTAGTTTACTTGTTTATAAACAATACCATGGATTTTGAAAGACTGCTAATACTCTAATATAACACCATAACAATGCTGTAATGAAACAAGCTTGGGATGATAATCTCACATTTTTAACCCAGTACATAACTGAAAATAGATTTGGTTTATCCATTTAATTACATTGTCATTTTAGCTCCTTCTTGTTACTACTATTAGCCTGAACTGAGAACAAAAGTTATTTCAAGTTTAATTGGAAAAAAAGAACTTTGGAAATTAAATTTTACCAATAGTTTTCTGGCATAACATGTATCTGTCTGGACCCAGAAGCAGCCTGAAAACAGTGATGGAATAAGGTACTTCACACTGTTCCTGCAAGAGGGGTTCCCCTTAGTAACAAGGTGTTGTTTTTGCAACTTGCATGGTACTTGGCAATCATTTCTCCCTAGAAGACCACCAAAGAATGTTTTTTATCCCCCCATTTCATAGGTGGAATACTCAAAGCAAAAACACGTGAGTTGGCCAAGACGAAATAGTGACAGTAGTAAAGCCAGGAAACAGGCTTTTGCCTGTACCTGCCACCAAGCAGCACAACAGTAAAATGCACAGCTTTGCTTTTCTTTTTGCCCAGTTTTTCTCCAAGATAGAGAAGACTGGTTGATTCATGGACTCAATGACTGACTATTGCTCTGATGTCATGTTTGTTATTAGTATTGTAATTGCCTAAGCACAGAAACAGTGATGCATGCCCCCACATCTTGAATATTCCACCTGTTAGATTTGTTTGCTTGGTTGGAAGTTTGTTTTTTTCTCACAAGGGCAGGGTGAAACCAGCAAGACCCACAATTGAAGCATTTCACACAACCAGCATTTCACCAGCAGGAGTCAGGGCTGGGTCCCTTTTGCATTAATTCCTGTGCAAACGTGTGGATTTTCCCTGTGATCTTGAAGTGCTTGGTAACATACTGTCATTCATGGTCACTGTGGGATGCTTGAGTTTAATATTTTTGGTCACAAGTACTGTAAATGTTCACTTTACATAACTAGTTGCAATTTAAATCAGTCCTGGGAGGGACAGGGGACTATTGCAGCATTCTGGAAATGGCACAGTTTGTAATTACTCCAGTTCATAATTTGTAATAGCTGTACACACAGTACACACACACGAGTTACATCAAAGTAACTAAAGAGAGCTGCAAATAATCAAGGAATGGACAAGTTCAGAAGGTACTTTGCTAGCTTCTGTATCACCTACTTGGTAGGACTTGAGCTGAGCTTGTAATACCACCTACAGCATTACAAAGGCAAAAATATGCACATAGAATCATAAAATGGTTTGGGTTGGAAGGGATCTTTAAAGATCATCTAGTTCCAATCTCTCTGCCACATCTCTGATAGGAAATTAATTGTCAAGCAATTCAACTTTAAAAAGCCTAACAATAATATTTTTCTCTAACAGTCTGACACCTAAAATGACAACACACTGAATTATGGGGAAGAAAACAAAAATCAGTTCGGCATCCCACATGATCTGTTTGTTTTACACAATAATGCATTCTGCTACGTCTATCTTGGCACTTACTTGCTAACACCAGATGTCTCTGTGCTGCAACCAATGTATCAACCAGGAAAGGAATTCCAATGTCAAGCAAATGGTAAAAGTTGTTCCTAAATTTCTTTTCCTCTCCTATCTTTCGTCTGTTTTATTGTTTGTTTGGGGTTGGGGTTTTTTTTTTTTTTTTGAGGGTTCCCCCTCCCCCGCCTTTTTTTTTAACCAGGAATTTTTTTTCCTTTAATCCATTTTTTTCTGTTTCCATTTCATGCTATAATTATAGCTAAGACTGGCCACAAGTTAAACACTGAACTGCACTAGAATTCAGTGTAGTGGCCATATCTAACTCTTCCTTTCTTCTATCCCTAAAACACTTAAGATGGAGAGAAAATACCTGTACAGACTATATAGTCACCTCTCTGGCCAGGTTGAAGTGTAAGGATTAGAGCATCCAGGTAGAGTGGAATGTAAATATATCACAGCAGAGTCTACTGTTCAAAGACTATTTTTTTTTTCTCCTTTTTGTGATTTATATTTTTACATTAGGGATCTGAATATTTATCACAGCAGCTTTTGAATAATATTTTCTAAGGCACAGTCTGCAGTCTGATGCTCCTCTCTCCTCTCTCTTCAGAGCTTTGAAAATCCCCTTTTCCTTACTGCAAAGTGGTCAAGAGGCTAACAACAGTTTTTCCCCCCCCATGATTTATATCACAATAAATGTACAACTTCTTGTGATTCCTTAGTGTTTGACTTATTTCAGCTTCAGGACTGCCGAATCATACTACAAGGAGAAAATGAGTCCAAGACTGAATTGTTATCCATCTTGAATTCAGCTATACCTCACAAATAATCTCCTCCCTTTCTGCTAAACATACAAGCCACAGTACAGGTGTTTATTTTCCAAAGAGATCCACATTATCTTTTATATTTTCCCAGAATGTTTTGTATGCACATTTCCAATTCAATCTCTTCCCTAGAGGGTTAATAATTAGCAAACTGACTTCCCCAGCTGGTTTTGTTCAAAGTGCCATCATCCTCCTGAACTCAGTCAACATCTATCAGAAACAAAGACATCAAACAAAACATATTATGCCTCAGTATTCTCTTGTGAAGTTTTGGCCTCCAGCCAGAAAATTTTATTATTTTCTAAGTAAGCTTTATTTTTCTTTCCCAGCAGTTAGTGTGGATCAAAAGAATGACTGCTTTAAAATGCAATCATAAAACCAATAAACACTAGCACTGATATAGCACTGTGCACCTTAGATTAAGTCTTGCATCTGTTTTGGGTGTCCTTGTATTTGGTAATATGCTCCAATGTGAGCTCTCTGGGGCTCCAGATTTTTTCAGCATCCCATGAATGCTCCTCTGTCTCTAGAGGGAGACACAAAGGCCTCCTAGCTGTATTAGAGCTCTCTTTAAATACCATTTCCATAAACATTGAATAATGTCCATGTCAGAATTAATTTTCTTCTTTTTGTTGTTATCCAAATGGATTAAATGCATCCAACTTCAGGAAGGAAATTTTTAATGATTTTATGATCCTGGTAGAGCTGAAGTCATTATGCATTCCTGCCCTTTCTCATAGCTTATGGCTTTGCTTTGAACGTCATGGTCCTTACAGTCTATCCAGCAGCTCTTGAACCAGATTTGGCCACAGATACATTCCAGCAGACCCACACAGAGCTAGGAATGGCTATTTGCAAGTCTGCCAAAAGCTGCCCTGTAAGTCAGTCATACCTCAGAGCTTTGAATAGGGCAGTTGCTGTGCAGGAAGTTGCTGTTTCCACAAACATGTTACAAAAGAGGAAGAAAGAGGAGCCGAGACATTGCTCTCTCCTGCGCAGAAGCAAGGGCTGCTGCTTCTCCCAGGCAGTTATCCCCAGCTGGGGTCCAGCTCCAGACCTGCTGAGGCAATTGGACCACTCCAAAGTACATCACAAAGACATCTTCAAAGTACAACCCAAGCAAAGAGATCATCAGGCATCCCATCACCTGGGTCTGTGACTTCTGTGGGGGAAAACAAAAAAAAAACCAAACAAAGAGAGTTTCTTCTTTGCATGTACCCTTTTAATTTTGTCCTCTTCCTGTAGTGATTCTGCACCTTCACTTCCTTTTCTGTAGATGTAGATTTTAGGTACCCAGGACAGGCTGAGTGCCTGTGTCCCCCTGGCTGCTGTAGTAGATGAATTGGATGATTCAGCTTTACTCATTTTGGAACTCTTTCAAGACCACGAATTTAACTGGAGCTGTTTCTCATATCCCAGTTGCATGGAATTTGTGTCCACAGAGATCCTAAATTCTGGCTGTTGAACACTTGTTTGGGTCAGAAGTCTAGAAGCTAGGTTTGGGCTAGGAGGCAGTGGGATAATGCATCAGCAGTCCCACAAACGCATAAACACCAGCATTTTCAGGTCAGGCTTACTCTTCTTTACCCCAACTGAGCTGAAAAGTGGTGTTGTGAACTTACCGCCCAGCCTCAGTGGTGGTCGAAATCACAATTATCCAATGTAACAGTGCACCCTAACACTTATGTTGGCTGCTTATTGTTCAGCCCAGCTATTCCCATGGTTATCTATCACATATTTCCTGCTGTGGCTTCAGACAGTTACTTCTTTTCCTAGTCTTCCCAACTAGTAGAAATAAATGTTCTCTCTATACTTTTGCTTTCACCAGTTATCAGCTTTTCTTTTCAGATCTTTCCTTTCATAAGGGTTTGCTTTGTACTACATCAGAGCAAGTGGTCAAGCAACCTATAAGAGTGGCTGAGCCTCACCCAACTTCATTTTAGATGCAATCAGGCAAGAATGAAGCAAATTTATATGTAAATAACAATAGTTAAAATCCAAATCATCAACCCAGATTAGATTCTGGAAGGTCAGGGAGGATGGATGGTCAAGGACAAGTTGAAGAAAGGAGACTACATTGGCTTTCCTTCCCTCTTCCATAATTTAACTACACCAGAATGCCCAGACACACGGTACATACACTCCAGAGGTGCCATGTTCAGTAGGGCAAGGCGCTCCAGAAGCCTGCAGTGGTAAAACCAATGTCAGCTGCATTTCTGGGTATGGTGTATGGGGAGGAGCCACTCTGCTATTTATACTACAACTACTTTAAAGGGTAAAGTAGCTGCTGTTTCTGTAGGTATTCTATTAATCTGTTCCTTCCAGATGGAAAGCCTGCTGAAGCTGTTCTGATGCATTTCCGCATTTAGCTGACGAGTACCTTACATTTTTCATAGTCACAATGTGTCGCATATGTACAACTCCATCTTCAATTTTTGTTTTTGAAACTATAGTTACAGCAATTAATTTGCCTCTCAACAGTCATCCCACAGGACTAGCAGGACATGATATATGGCAGCAGAAACAATACCTTCTTACCTTTTCAGAAAAAATCCTTCTGATATCCTTGAATATTAAATAGCATAATATATAATGCCTAGGTCATGCAAGCATTTAGGTAGTTGATAGATTTCAGATATATAATAGGTAAACCTGTTAGCATCAGGAGAAACGTCCCAAAAGAAACTAATATAGATAAAGCAGAATTATGGGTAACCTGTGCTAGGACCATTCCAAATGAAGTCTTTTATGACTTAGAATATTCTTTTACTTTATATTCAAAGTTTATGTTCTCCAGCTTATTGGCACTGTTCAATGTTAGAGGTTCTGCTTGCATACCTGAATGAACCTGGAAGCACCAAGCTCTGGGATGGAGTCCCAAATCCAGCACTGGTGAAGCCATGCAGTCCAAAGCTGCTGGTGAGGTAGAGTCTGCCTTTTATCAGCACCATGCAAGCTTGCTTTCGGTTTCCAGCAAGGGCTTTCCAGGGCCTTCTCACTACAACATGCACAAAGTTTAGGGCAGAAAGAAGCAGCAAAGCAGGTTTAATCAGGTTATGGCTGGGTCAATGGCCTAAGATCATGCTTTAGAATAAATGACCTGAACAAATAGTTTCATAAAAGAAAAGTAGTATTGCATTCTACCAGTCAACCTGGTAGTGGTAGATGGCCTTCAAGCACTCAGTGACTGCCACCACTGGCTGCAGGCTGGCTGCCTCTGTGGAACACAGGTTGTTAGGCCTTTATGTGAGTGATTCGGAGAAAGAGTCTTCCTCTACTAGCATGAAGAGGAGTGTAAAACTTTTAGCGCACTACACATTTCAAGATTAACCTTGTATCCACAATCTTTGCTGTTGCCACTAAAACTATGTTTTGAAGCATTTATTTCTGAGAACCATGGTAGAGATTTAGTCTGTAGGCTGAGGTTAAGAAAACATTAGGATTTGTTACAACATCAACAAGCCAAAGAACAAAAATAAGCATCAAAAATAAAAGAAATGGTAGTAGAAGTGGTTTTGCTATTATCTAGCTGTGCACTTTTGGAAATGATTGCAGTTGAGAATCACTTCAGTGGTTACAAATTACCATGGTGTTGCTTGCAAGCACTGTGGCAGGCTGGGTCTGGTACGGTTCCTTTGACAACTGCATTTGTTTCATCACAGGAGGATCGGGGAAGTCTAGAAGAGCTGCAGTGAAAGGAAATAAGATTATAAAAACTAAGACCTTGAAGCGAAGCTTTATTCCAAAATGATTCTCAACCCCCTTTTTTATGGTTAAATTTCTATTATCAGAATCAAAATGATGGTCATCCTGCATAAAGATAATGGATATAGAAAGGGATCAGAAACTCTTACACTCTGAGCACCTTCCAGAATAAATTGAGAGAAGGAGAAAATGAATCTGCTTTCAACAGCGCTGTGGAATGTTTACTTACACAATGGATGTCTAAAATGTCTAATAATTTTAATTTCTATGTCTTTGTTTTCTTTTTCCCAGGTAAATTAGTATTTAAATACCTGCATTACTACAGTCAAGAAGTAAACATTAAACCAAATCCATTTATAGTAAAGAGACCTGGCTGTAACATTTTCTGTGAATTACCTTTCCAGCAAAGGGATCAGAACGAAAACATACCTCAAAGATATACTTATTTATTTAATACTCAGGAACGCAAGTGTGTTTTCCCATCACTCACCAAACAAACGAAAAACCCACAGATCAACATAAAGACCTGCATTATCCTGATCCAACCATTTCAATGCATCCCCTTAAAGTTACTGAGAATGAACCCAGAGACTTGGAAAGCTGTTTTAACACAGCTTTGTAATGTTCCAGCTAGGGCTAAGAACTGACACTGATATTATTTGCAGTCCCGTAACTTGGGAGTTTCGCTGCTTATTTAATTAAAAATTCCAAAGGATCCGGAGCAGATCCCTGATTTTTCCTCTTGCACAGCGCATTTTGTCAGCTCTGTGTGTTCCACTGCCATCTACTGGCCAAATAGAGACTGTGTTTCCAAACCCCAAGATCAACTTTGATTCATACCATCTCAGAACATAGTAACGTCCGTGAATTTGCTCCTGAGAATCATTTGCACGAGAGCTGCATCAGATTGCAATAGATCAGCACTGTCCTGGGGGAATTTAAAACCGACATTCCACTTATTACCAACGGAAATATTATAATATTATTATAGCTCAAGAAGAGGTGCTTTTTTTATTTATTTTTTTTTTAGGCTGAGGATTTGTAAGCCCCATTGCTGAATGTATGCAGTTTAGCTTTTAACCAAAACATTCTGCTTATATATAAATGCTCTGGAGGAAAAGCATGCCACGGATTTCATTACAAGAGACTGAGGATGACTGTTACTACACTAACGGAGGGGCAACATGATGAAAGAAAAAAGTAGGGGGCTAAATTAAACAGGAATTTGCGCGATGGTGCCCTGGGAACCAGAGCTGATGAAGTTTCACAGAGCATGCAAAACCTCACCTTTTCCCTACACTCCCTCCAGACTGCATTGCACAGATTTCAAGCAGCCCCATGGCTTCTCTCTTGTCATGACCCAGCCACAGAAGTGTGTGTGAACATAAAAGAAGGGAGAAGGAGAGCAGAAGGGAAGAGGAACCCAGCACAAACGGCAGCACTGCACTCAGGAGAGGCACAGCTGGAAAGGGCTTTGCCTACGAGTCATGTTGCCCACTTACAGCCTTATGCCACAGCCCTTTGCTCTGCCCAATTATGCTGGACATCTCCAGGGTATATACGTTCCCATTCCAGGCTCCCATCCGGCTGGAATGTGACAGCTACATCAGGCATCTCTTTTCCCCCAAGACATGCTGCAAGTATCGCTAAAGGGACCAGGAGGTAAATTTTCTCCTGGAATGGAGTCTGCAAAAATAAGCACATGGATTTCTTTTGCAGACCCTAACATCTGGTAGACAAAGTTTGTCATATGTTGACCTGAATATATCTATCTCTGGTGGAGATACCCTTCCATCCTCCAAGCAAGGGACTGTTGTGAAAATATTTAACACTTCCCTTTCAGTAAACACTGTCAAAGAAGCTGGCATGGCACGGCACGAGAAAATGCAACATTTATTTAATTGCCGAGGCTCTGGTGAACTCAGTTCTTCGACATGGGAAGCATTTCAGTGCTACCCACGGAAGCTACTGCACTGCAGTCCATGTATTTCTACCTTGTTTGTGGCAGAAACCAATAGGCTCCCGCACAACACAGCCTCTATAGTCCAGCAGGAAAATTCTTCCAGCCCATCACTTGTCCCTAGTGGCCCCAGCTCCCAGAGCTGCAGGGAACAGGCAGTAGGCTGGGAGAACATCTGTGTGGCAGCACCATGCTTCTAATCTTTCATCCTTATTGATGGTGCTGTGGCTCCTTCCTCCTCCCAGCACCTCCTGCACACACATTCTGGGACATCCTTGCCCATGCCCTGGGAAACACTGAGGCCACCATATGTGTGGAGACCATCTTCATTGCCCAGATCCATGTTCGGCCATGTAGCCAGAAAGGAGGCTGGTGCAAGCTGTTCCTCTTCTACCAGGATGACCCCGTGTGAAGCCTGGGGACTGCTGCTATGAGACACTAAAGCCTGCAGCTAATTGAAGCTGGGGAAAGATTCAAGAAAATTACAGCACACAAAATTATTATTGACACTTTAATTTTCCAGTTGAAATAATACAGTGAACCTCACTGCTAGTATCATCAAGGTCAGCAGTAAAACTGTAGTCACCACATACTCTCATCAAGAACAGTACAGGAGACCTCTGATTAAGGGAAAAACAGAAGAAAGCTATGGGTAACAAAACCCAGAACAAACACTAGGAAGCAATCAATAATTACATTCTTGAGCGAGTAATACCTGCAATTATAAAAGTTTAATGATGGAAGATTTAAAAATAAATATTTAAGGGTCTGTTCCTTCAAAACCATTTCAAAGTAGCAAGACAATACTGCTTGAACTATTTTTCCCTTAATGAAAGGTCATCTACATCAGAGTCGATGTTAATCAACGATCACTAGTTTGAGGTTAGGGGTATTTATTATACCACTGCCCTTCAAACATTCATATTCAAATGATTACAACATTCCTCAACGAAAATTGATAAAATGCCTATGTCAAGTTTTGTGAAAAACATATACACCTTCATTAACTACATCAAAATCTGGCAAGAGCCTGCATAACTAGTAACAACACTGTAGCCTGATGAATACACATCCTTGGAGAAAACACTGCTTACTCTGGCAAACAAAACCCATCCTGCAAGCCACTCTGCTTGCTGTACTGTAAGAAGGCAGCATTTACATGCTAGTCAGTGAATGTGAAGAACGGGATTTGTTGGTTTAAGTAGTTTAATGGGTGAAATTCTCATGGGGAAGGAGGAAATGGTCACAACCTTTTTTCTTCTCTTGGTGGTAAAGAAGCTATCACAGTTCATATATATAAACTGCAGATAATCTGGCAACTGTACTCACAAGTTTCAGTCCACAGACTCTTAATAACAGACTTCATATAAAAACAGCCCCATAGATAAATCTAGATGACTAAACCCACTTTTAAAACATTACTGAATACTAATGTATGGGGTCAAGCCATTAGCCGAAATATACACAGAAAAGCTATTTATATGATGGAAAAATCTCAGATTAAGAACTTGTGATAGCTACACCCATAAAAGTTACAGAAAACAGTAAGTTGAAAATTATATTGGGATCAAAACCATCTGCAGCTTCTTTGACAACATTTTTGAACAGTTCTGTAAACCAGCACAGAAATATTCTATGTACTAAATAGTTTTTTAAAAATAGCCCTATACATAATCATGACATGAACAGGCAATTTTTGTTTCTAGAATTGGCCATGTGAAATCTAACTGAAAGGCAGTCATACATTCTTGTGCATGTGCACTAACAGTGTGTAAGAACATTTCAGTTGGCCTTAGCTGCTTGCTTAATTTGGAGGAATGCACCTCCATGTTAGGGCTCTTGCTAAATTGTTAGAATGAGTCATCATAGAACAAGCAAACCAACAAACCCCACAACAGATGCAGCCCTGCGCGGCAGTTCTCAGAGGCCACTGAAGGCACAGTAAATCCACTCTGAAGTGGCTCGTCCTGACCAACTGTTTGTTTTTCCACACTCCAATAAAACTAACATCCCTGAAAACCTGCAGGAATTTCCAGAGATACAGGTGAAGGGCTGGTGAGGGTGGTCCCATGGAGAGTAAGCGCTGCCGTCTTGGGCTGCTGTAACTGAGGTAGTGCTGAGACCTGAGCTGGGCCCTTCACAACCAACAGCCTGCAGACCAACTGGTCAGCTAGATTTATCTCCTTTGTAAGCACCTTAGTACGAACACTGAAAGTGAAAAGTGCCCTTCTGAGGGTCTGCTACATCAGCTTATAGGACTAGAGCACCCTTTGCGAACAGCAGTGTGGCTTCCCCACATATCATCCTTAGCTTTTGAGAGCAGGGTCTCAGAAGAGCACACATCAATACTGCTTGCAGAAATACTGTAGGTGAGCAGTAAAGCAATTTATTACCATAACTTCAGCAAGATTTATAGTTCTTTTTCTTCGGATATTGCCCAAAGTGTCTTTAAAAAAGCTTGATAGGATTCCGTTTCTGAAATAACCTAGGCGAGATATCACCTAGTTAAATTTTAACAGGACACTGGACGCATCTCAAATGAATATATTAACTTTGGGATCACAAAGCCCATATGCCATTATATCCCTAGACTAACTTGTTTTATAACATGAAATAGGTATCACGGGCCAAACTACCAAAACTCTGGCAGCCTTGAGTCAAAAGTGACTTCATCTCTCTGCAAGCTTGGAAATCCACCTGGCAAGAATCCACTGTCTGAAAAATAACTGTTCATTCTGCAGAACGAAAGGCTATTAAAAAAATAAGATCTATTCCATAATCCTTGGGGTATGTTTCAGAGTTACTAAATTCAAGGCCAGATTTTAATGCTGGCTCATGAGTGGATTCTGCAACATGTAAAAACAAAACAAAAGCCCAAGCGTTCCCAAAGGAAAAAGTTTCATGAGAATGCCTGCTGCTCTGAGGCCTCGGACATGACTACTCCACGTGAGCAGCTGGAAGTTTATGGTGTAAGAGTATTTTCAGTTCCTGGCTTGCCCCAAAGGAGCAAAAAAGCCGTGGTTCTGCCTTGCATCCTCACTTCATCCTGCCACAAAGCAAAAGCTCTCCAAGGTAGGAGCCCCTATGGCATTCATACCAATGGCTGTGAGGGTTTCTCTGGATGTGGGTGCCCTGGGGGAACTCCCAAGAAGGACAAAACCACTGCAGATCATAGAGTTTCACATGGAAGATATGACTGCTTGCTAATTCCGAACAATTAATTGTTGTCACTTCTCTCAAAATCAGAAATGAGGATGCTTTCTTCCAAAGCAGGAACATCAGCATTAATCTGTGGCAAATAGGCGTTTCTGACCCACAGTATCCTGCGGAAGAGTTGGTTATTCTGCTTGTACAGGCACCACAGAAAAAGGGAAATGGCAGCCAGCATCACCAACGTCACAAGAACAGCCAGAGCGACAAGTCCATGGTCTGATGCTGAAAGGGAGGACAGAAATTGCTATAAAGAAAATATAGCTACAATTATAGATAATTCTAAATATAAACACATAGATGTTTTATGGAAAACATATTATTACTCCCCATATGTCACACATTTCAAATTACAGGTTTAACAGCGAAAAATCCTACCTCACAAAATATGAGCTCAAAATATTTTATTACTCTTTATAAAAAAAAGAGAAAGTACAAAAGTAACTTACCTTTTTCAGAAGGTTCTGTTGCATCAATATCTGAAATAGAATCCAGAACAGTCATAAAATTATCCACAGAGATAACAGAAGATACTATACATACTCACTGTAAAACTGATACTGAGAAGACAATCCAAAACTATACAAGAGCAGACTGTTCTTTGTTTAATTTGACTCATGTCAATAGGATTCCAAATGGCCAAGTTAAACATGATCTAATCTGTTACCTAAAATGCCTTAAATTTGGCAGGATATATTAATTGACACTTGTACAAGGATGAGCAGCAGTATTTATCCACTTTTTAAAGTATAAATGCATGAGCAGAAGCCTGCAGCAGTAGCTACTAGGTCTGACAGCAACTCAGGCATTTCAGGTGGGCTCTGGAAACACTTCAGCTCTCACAGACCCGCATTCCTACTGACGCAGTATCTGTGTGGCATTCCCATCCTACGGGGCCTGGGGAGGTCAGCCTGATGCTCTGCACATGGCTCACTCATACAACAGCAAGTCTACTGCAGTCAGCAATAACACAACGGCTGCCCAGGTTCCTCAAAAGGAGGTTACCCCAGTTGAGCTTTTTTCTACTTTTAATAATACCAAGGGATGAAAACTAAGAGCAAATAAGCAAGCAACAAGGAACATGTAGAACAATGGTTACAAGGACACAACTGCCTTCTTCTATGGAAGCACATACCTGCATCCATTTTACATACAAATCCCTTTTTTTCTCTGCACGAAGATAATTGCCAGACACCATCTGTGGTCCTCATGCTGATGCAGAAATTCCCTTTGAGATTTTCAAATTCAGGCTCCCTGATGCCCCAGTTGGAGTAATTTAAGGGAGAACCATCAAACCAGGAGACTGTCTCATCTAAGGGCAGAAGTCATAAATCATTATAAAATATCATAGCATTTTGATAAATATCTCTGTTTCAGCTGGACTTACCCTCACGTAAAAGACAACTGTACTATGGAATGCCAGGATTTTGTCTGTTTGGCCACTATACTACTTTTATTATTTATTTACTTGAAGGATTTAAAAACATCCTATGTATTTGACACAAGACAGCCTGTAGTGCATCTTTAAGAAGAAAACAAAGGCATTCACATGCACGCATTCATGCCAAGTATTCAGTATACGAAGTAGTAATGATTACAAGAAAGCTTGGCTGGTTTTACTGCACCATAAACAAGTAATCAGCATCAAAAAAATCTCAAAGGATAACAGTGTTTTGGAAGATGGTAGCATTAAAATAACCAAACCCCAAAACAGATTCGAAACTTACTGTCTGTAGCGAGCAGGATGTTCAACCAAACCATTTGCACAGAGTAACCAAACCTGTGCAATTCTTCCAAAATGAAGGCATTTTCATCTTCATCTTGAATAGTTAGAAGATTTGATCCTACAAATTAAACACAGAACACATTTTCAAACAATCCATGCCATTAAAGTGTAATATTGCATTTCAAAATGTTAATATTACAGTCCTTAATTGAAAAGCTTGAAAAGTTTGGTTATACATTATAAATTCTTAAATTTGCTATTAATGTGAAAATGCTCAGGCTGATACAAAACTGTTCTCACATGATTTTAAAAAGGTTTGAAGGAAAAAATTCATTTTATGTGTTATTCCATAAATTAATATTTTGGATGGAAAGAAACTTTTTTCCTTTTTTATATGTTACATCCAATTTTATAGTTGGCTTATGATCATTATTTTTTTATTAATAACTTTATTATCATTATCTTGAACTAGAGAAAACTCATGCCATGATTTTAGTTCTTTCAGACAGTATGTATTATTTTTTTTTAAGATATCAAGATGACATTTTGTAGCTACAAAATAATTACTTACCTTGATTTTTGCAGACTTCATATGCAGTATCCAAACTTGTGCCCTGCAGAACTGTGGAAAAGCTGTAGCAACTGTTTTTGAATTTGATCCAGGGAACATTTTTTTCTGAACATAAGCCCTTATAGGCAGTGAGTTTCTTTTCTGTGATAGAAATAACAGCACAGCTTTATTGGCACAACAACATACACATTAATATAACATTCCACATTCTGTTTTGGAGTAGTGCTAATAAGCATGTTATTGCATTATGCCACTATTTTTCAAAGTGAAAATCTAGTGGTTACATACATTTGTATTAGAATTTTAAGGCTGGCTCCATTTCTGATCAAAAACCTTGCTGGATTGCAACAGCAGCAACAAGACAATCTAACTGGTACTGATGTGCAGAGGGAGTTATGAGGAAACTACAGGCATATCTGAGTACTCCAGGCTGCGCCCAGCATCTCCCAGAGGGCTGGGGATTTCCGAGGACTGCATTGCACAGATAACTGATGCCAAACGCCATGGCACAGAGGAGGGCTTCCCACCAGTAAGCAGCAGGCAGCCTCTCTGGCAGGCAACATGCTGCAGCAGAGTCCCTCTGACTCAGGGCAACTCTACAAGCTTACTCCAGCATCGCTTTTTGGCAGTGCTGTAGATTTGGCAGTGTTACCTATGGTTTCTCAATGCCTCCTATTTTGCCACAAAATGCATTTGAAAAAAAATTAAATAAACCTTAGGCTGTATATGGTTACATAACTTGACATAAACAAATCAGAAAATTAGCCAGTTTAGTTACAAAAAACATGCTAAAGAATAATGTTTGTCTTGAAGGTTTCCAAAACCGCTTTCTTCTCAACAGATCCTAAGCTATAAAAAGCTGTAGGCAAACCCTTGGTTATAAATACCACCGAACAAGAACTATTTTGGGAACTGGATGCTGCCAAAGACTCTGTAGTCCCAGACTGAATGGAGTTCCAGACCAGAATTCTGGATTCAAATGAAGCCCAGGTAATTGACAGAGCATTGCAGGAAACACATGTTTTAGGACACAGGAAAATATTCTTATCTTTACAGAAAAGTTGCAAAACCTTTTACATGCAATCAGTGAAGATGTGACTCTAATTTTTCACTTTGCTCTAAATGCTTCCTTTCCCCCATCCCATAGTTAATTGCAGCAAACTGAATTTATTTCCCTTCAAGCTAGGTTATTAGCAATCATCATTTTTCACAGATAATATAGTGTTCACCGAAGAGACAGAGTAAGTAATTCTCCTGTGTCTTTTTCTATTATGAAAGTTCTCTTTTCATTCCCCTATGGACCAGACCTTATGGCCAACATTTCATGGGGAAAAAATGGTTTCACAAATAGGAGATGCAGCAAGGAAATGCCAGAAATATATTTCAGTTTTGAATAATACTATCATCACTGCTTAATCTCTAACTAATTAGTTTCTTTTCATATACGTCCACTGTCAAATGCACACATTTGCAGCTACAAAGATTTAATACAAAACTTAACTTGGACTTACTAGGTGGCACATGGCAAACTGCTCCTTGCAGAAGTCGTTCACAGTTAGCACTTTTCCAGTGCCCCCAAGTATCGATGTAAACACAGCTGCCAAAGGCCTGCGACTCGTCATCTTCCCAGAAGGTAAACAAAGACCTTGTCCCATCCGACCATTCAAAGTTAAGCCCATTCTGCCAAAACAAACTTCAGATTATCTTTCTGATATGCTTTAGCACCATAAAAGTTCATCTTCTGGTGGCACCCTCTCCAACTATTACACGATGTCTTTTAGTTTTCCAAAGCCTGGGTAGATCTAGAAGAACCTACAAAAGGGAGATCCAAGGATCCTCACAACTTACTTCTGGGAGGCCACAAACTACATCTAACCTGCTGTTTTCAGCTACTGGTTATTTGGGCCGTTGAGCAACTACAAACGAAGCAACATAATCTCATTGTTGACACTATAAGGGATTTTTTGGTGTGTTTTAAATGTTTTCTATGGCTTCTAGTTTTCAGTATTCACTGCACCAAACTGGTTCTCATTATATTTATATATTACGTTGCAAAAAACCTGGTTAGGGCTCAAATTTTCCAGGGTTTTGTTTCCAGATGCAAACTTTCTGTGACTTCAAATGAGTGACACAGTTCATTAGCTTGTTTCTGGAAACACTCCTTTGCAGAAACAAATTCATAGCCAGGGAGTCCACTACGTACATCTGAAGTGAACAGCCCGATCCAGTGGTTGTATCCCAGGCGATTCACAATGACTGTGAGGAAAGCTTGGTGATACTGGTTTGTGATGCTGACCAACTCCGCGCCATTTGCCATGCAGGTTTTTAAAGCCGAAGACCATGTAAAATTCCCACGTAAGAGTTGATATGTTCTGTTTCCATATTGTAAGGTATCTGGCACAGGGTACATTTCAGATGCATTGATGACATGTCTGGATGTGTCTGTTATAAACAAAAAGAAAGGATTTATTTTTTAAAACAAGCAGCTTGAACATAGCGGGACAGCTCCTAAAAAATCGGAACTATGCTTAAAAACAAATCTAAAAATTGAAAACTCCTTGGTTTCAGGAAGGCACTGTGAACTTAAAGATGATGACTACTGTGAACAGTATCTGAAATTCTGTCACAGCACAAAACTCATCACAGGAGTGAATGAGTTTAATGTATAAAAAACCTCTCCCAAAACCAAAACTCAACCCCAAAAAATAACCCAAAACCAACAACAACAAAACAAACAAAAACCCAAAAACTAACAAACAAAAAACCCCAAAAACCAAAACCCTGGATGAAGACAGTTCCACCGAGTGGGTCTTTGAAGGCCAGTAAGAAATCATCTGGGATCTGGGCATAACCCAGATGTCCAGTAGCAGTGGGCTGCAGAGTTCTCTTATCCCAGATACCTTGCATGTAATTTAGATTACTTCTTTTTTGACCCATTAGTTTTAGTAATTTCCAAGATTAGTTTACAGCACAAAGCCTGGCCTCACAAATGATTGTACTGGCACAATGAGAGGATGACAAACTGTGGCTTGTGGTACAAGTGCTTGGGAGCTTCTTGAGCTCATCTTTACTATCCATGAGCAAACGTAGAGAAGACCACAGTACTGGCACTTGAAGAGAAATCCTTTGTGCATACAGACTTAAATCTCCTTTTGACGATAAACTAACACAACAATGTCAAAAAAAACCCCAACAAAACCAAAAAAACAATGCAGAGCAGCAGTGGACTTTTTAGATTTAAGAAATAAAGAGTGAGTCTCCCTTGAGAAAAAAAATCAGGAGAAAGAGACCATCTCTACCCCAGCCCTGTCTGTGATGCTGCTGTGCTTGCTTTTCTACAGGAGGCAAATACCTTTGCTAATGTGATGAATGCCCATGGTATACTTTAAGCAAGACTATTAAAATAAAGAAATGCCTCAGTTTTAATCCCGTTTGTCAGCTTGGATTAATTACTTCTGCCTATAAAACTTCTCTGTGATTACAAACTGAAGTGGGATACTATGAGGTGGAGCGCTTTTTAGACTTGATTCCCCTTAAGAGTCATTTGTCTTAAAATAGTAAATTAATTATTTGTCATTCACAAATAATTTAAAATGAGAAATTACTAAGCAAGAGAAAGTTCTGCCCTTGAGCTAACTGAAGCACTCTATTTTGTTCCAGCTTTCACATTGCATGTCACTGCTTAAAAAAAACTGAAAAAGCAGGAAATGCAGTAAAACGCTGACACAATCCTAAGGCAAGCATCACTAAGAGATCAGAACCCAGTTCAGATCAGCTGCTGGTTTATTTCATTTTAGTTTCCTACAGAAAATAATTCTAAGAAGGGGAAACGGGATGCGGACAGGATGGCAAAAGCAAAGCACCAGATCCTCTTTCCAGTAACTGATACATTCACATCTTACATTCACCCAGCCAGGAAAACATGGGGAGCGTCCTGAGCACCCACTGCAGCCCCATTCCTCCCCAGTACCCTGAAGCCTGGCTGCCCTGTGGCAACAGTTTTCCTTCTTGCCTTCTAATGCCTTTTCCATCTGCTCAAAATAGCAGCAAGGGGTTAAAATACAAGTGATCGGGAGGTAAATGAAACAAACACGCAGGAAAACGTATTTATTTATTTTTTCTACATTATGTGCAGGATTACTCCAGCACTCCCTGCAACTGCAGTTCATAATAAATGATGGCTATGATTTGCTACAACCGCACATGAGCACTGCCCAAAGTTTGTATTTGTTTATTCTACTTTTCGACTCACTCTCCTGCACCTCCTAGGCAGCCAGCAGGAGAGATCGTCTCTTTAGACTCAGGGCTTAACTAAGAGGTGATATATGAAGTTGAGGCATATTAAACCACCTCTGCAGTACATACAGCACCGAAGAACACTCTGTACAGGCTCAGATTACAGCCCTCCCTTTCCTTTAGGGTTAATAGTTTGCTACTGATCTCTTCTGGTAACATGCCCTGACAGCTCCCCGCTGGCAGGTCTGCAGCTGCCCCTGGGACAGGGCTCCAAAGCTGTGCCAGCGCCCTGGGGAAGCCAGCAGCTCCGCGTCCCAGAGACAACAGAAGAATGTGACTGGAGGAAACCAAACAATGCATGGTCCGTGCAAAAGGTTCGTGCTTCTAACAAGGGAACTTTCTGGTAATAAAATTAGACAAGTGTGAAAAGAAAAGCCACTCTATTTAATTGACCAGCCCATCTGCACTGTTCATAGATACATATTTTCTAGAGTCTATTCTAATCTAACATTGCAAATCCTCCCCCAATAATCATATTTTCATAAAAATTACCCTGTTTTGCCCTTTGTGATTTCATGCAGTAACTCTGCTGCCATGACAGAAAACATGAAATTTCATCTCTATTCCTGATTCTAAGATATGCAACAAAAAAGCTCAAAGTTAGAAAGAAAACAACTTTTTTTTTTTTTTAGAAATTAATTCTACATCACAGCTATTGATTCATTAAATAGTGTAGAGCTTGCCTGTCTAAATATCAAGCAATCTTAGAAATCTTTTATGTTCTTGGTTTTACAGATACTTACAACAAGTTGCTTCTAGATGAAAATAAAGTACAATGAATTCAGTATAGTAAGAAAAGAGAACAGAAGCAAAGCAAAACCAAACCTTACCCTGATCCTTTTGGCAGACAAACCCAAAATTTTTCTGACAGTTTTCTAAGTACCATTTTCCCGTAAAATAAAAATTAGGGTTATTTGATACCACTGTACATAGTGGAAGTTGTTCTTCAACGTCTGCACTGTTATAGCGCTGTCTCTGCAATCAATACAGAACCTTATATTAAAAAAGACACTATGTAAAAACAATAGATAATTATTACAGTAAAGTTGGAAGAATAATTATCTGAAAGTCACTATTACAAATATTTAGAACAATGAACATAAATACATACAATACACACATACAAATAAACAGAATTTGAAACAATAAACTTACTTTCACTGAACACATTCAAATGCTAAGACAAGTATGGATTAACATGGTGTTAAACAATAAACTAAAATATGAATTTCATAATCTTACCCCTAAATTTTGCTCAGAGCCGGCGTATGATACTAACCATATAACTCAAACTTTGGTGCTTAAAAGCAATTGCAAGAGAGTATGACTATAGCCACAAATTGCCTACATAACTGTCTCTATAGTGTCTTTTTTGCTACCTGTAGTTATGACCGTAAATCTGTGTCCACAGTCATCTGAAGTTGAAAAAATTAAGAGAAGACTAAGTTGCTCTAACAAGTTAGGCCTTGTCTTTGTGACATTTTGATGGATAAAACAACTTCACACTCTCCTTAAAGCCCCTGGAAATACTCACACGCACTACTTCAACTGGAGACCAGTTGGAATACACTGGAAGATTTTCATTCAGCCACTTCTCATAATCATCACTCTGGAAACCTATCCAAACATTAGTTTTCTGTCCAAATAGATTCATTGTTATGAAAGCTGGAAAATGAAACAGGAATAAAATATAATTAACTGGTAACCACTTATGGATAGATGAAGTCTCTTCCAACACACTAAAGCGCTGAAAAAATTCATTACTAATTGATGGCACTACATAGATACTAGAAAGTAAGAACATGATCAGTATTTCAGTGTTATCTAACTATAAATTCAGTTAAGTTGCTTAACTTCTGTTGGGTTAGGGTCTAGTCCATTAACTAAGAAGTCTTCCAGAAATGTTCACAGCAGCTTGAAAAACTTATGTATTAGTACAGGGTACTCTTCCATTGGAAAAGCTTTTCTCAGTTTTAGCTGAAAGTACGATTTCTCTACTAAAGATAGCCAGTGAGATTCCTCCCACCTCCAAATAAGTGGTTTTACAAATGTATGGAATTCAATCCCACATTTTTATAAATACGGATTGTAAATACTTCCCAAAGTACTGGCACTTAGTTCTGACAGTTCCAGCCTAGCACTATGCTTATGTGCTATATTACAGACCAGGTTTTAAGCACTATTAAAGGAAAAAAATGAGGTTGCTTTTGTAACAGTATGATGTTGCATTCATAATGTAGAAATTTACATATCAAATTCTTAAATGGGCATTCCATTATATTTTTGCATTTTAATGCATGGTAGTAAGCACAAAAGAACTTATAACTACTCCTCAAAATGTACCTGTCATATAGCTCAGTGAATATTTGAACCTTTATATTTTGGGAAATTGGGAAAGAGAAACACTAATTTGTTTAAAGCAGTGGAATCATGAGTAGGATCTAAACAATCTTTTTTTCCTAAATCTCTATCCAAGATGAAACTTTATCACAGCATCCTAACAAAGAAGAAATTTTATTTATTTAACAATATTTTCAGTACTCAACCTTGTTCCAGTTCATCTTCAAGGGAAGCGAGTGACCCATCATAGCTACTGCAGAACACTTGTGCAGAGTACCAGTTCCTTAAGTGCTCTGGATCCTTCGGAATTTGTATCAAAAAGCACTGTTCAAAACACAACAAAAAAAGAGGGGCTTGTTTTAAAAACTACTTATCAATCACCAAGAGTAATCACTAAAACATTTCACTTAAATATTTCATTAGTTTCTGTCCTGCAATGGACCTCTCCAACATGCTTGGTATCAGTTTTCAGCTGTGATCAGGCCTGGATTCAAATCAGCTGTTTAAAGGCAAACACAATCTGGGTTAAGTTTATCCTTGTGGTCACTGCAGTTCAGCACTGGGATAAATCTGGCCACCTCCATGCATGTTGCTATTGAGGAACGTATGTATTTAAGAGAAGCCTGATGAAATAATTGCCTTTCAAAGTTCAATTGCAAATAGATTTTGGTTTATAATTATCTTTGATGAACTCTACTTGAAACAACATCATTCTGAGGATGGCAGCAGTCAGGGATCCATTTAGTACAACAAGGGGTCAGAGATCTGTTTTGAGAGCGTAAAAGACTCTTCAAATTGTCATAAGTGGAAAGGAGAGGATGAAGGAGGTTTTTTATGCCAAATGCACAAATACACTTTGATAACTTTTGCATATCTGAGTATTCATTTCCTTGAACTAAAGTAGAATTTTTGACACTTTATTAAGACACCTTATTCTCTGTGCAAAGCTACTTAATCACTGTAAACCTCTGTATCACTGTGTCTAGTTAAAAACCTAAGGGCCCTGCTTTCAAAAAGGGAGAAAATCTTCAAACATTGAATAATCTCTAAGTGTCCCATTTCTGCCATAAATATGGAAAGCATTTGGAATAATCAAACAGGAGAAAAAATGTTATACTTTTAATCCAAAGTGCAGCCAGCCTTTGGGACATACTCCTTGTTGGTTCTGGTCTTTTGGGATCTCCTTCTCTATTTTCCATGCAAATTTACGTTTGCAAATACAGGGAAGAGAGACAGTACAGTTTTCATCACCCCAGAGTCCTGTGTAAAAAGAAAAATCACAGTTCAATACTGGTTTAAGAAGTGGAAAGGTTTTTTTTCTTAGCTAGCTTAAACATTGTTAAGAAAGGTATCCTTTAGTGGTTGAGTAAAACGACATTCGACATCAAACACATTTGGACAAATCACATTACAGTGGATTTGATGGTCCATGGGGCTCATACTTTTATCCCCAGTTTCATTTTATTAAGTTAAACCAATTCCTCTACACTGAGTCACGTAACATATGCATGTACTGTCATGCATTTTTTTTTTTATTTTTAAAAAGGTATAGAAATTATGCCTTTCAAATAAAATAGTTTGACTGCCTTAATATTGAAAATCTTTTGCAAAATCCAGGTACTGACATAAAATGCTGACCTGCTTAGGAGGAAAATACATTTTTCAGCGCACTGAACAAGCTGTTGACCAGCTCCCACCTGCTGGCCAGCTGAGGGGTGAAGGTGGGCATGTCTTCCTTTTGTCTGATACTAGCTTTAGTAACGCCAAACTGAAGAATTTGAAAGTCATGAATCAAAACCCCAAGATTATGTGTGGGGGAAAAAAAGAAAGTTTTAAATTTTTTTAGTTTTCGCTTTTGAGGCTGAGATTACAAGGGAGCAACTGGAATTTTTTTCCAACTTTTCTCACAAATACAAAGCTGGGTATTTTTTCTTCCCATGGAACCTGACACGTTTACTTTGTCATATGACTTGCAGATCTTCAGAAAACAGAGACTGTGAGATGACAGAAATCACTGGAATCAATAGCACTGTATCTTATTTTTTAATTACTGTAGTAAAACACAGAGCTATGTGGTGACGTAAAGGCTAGCACCAAGACCACAGTACCCCAAAAATCCTTCAGATTGGGTGTGGGATCAGAAATACGCTAGAAACCTGAGTATTTGAAGTTGTATGCTGATATAAAAACAGTTTATAAATGTAGGAAAAATTGTTGCTCAGCCCATCTGGCTCGTTTGGTTATGTGCAAACTAACTGTGAAAACTAGCAATGCATTAACATTTTTGCTGTGCCACATAACAGATTCTTAAGTAAAACTAAAGTATCAGTATGGCTGCAATCTTTGTATTTTGATATTAGAGAACTGGAACTATTAATATACTTTTAAATCCTACAAACTAGTCTCTAGGCATATTAATGATATTTCACTATTATTTTCATAACCATAAAAGCAGTTATGCAAATTACATAAATATAAATATATGTAATAAACATATATAAATATTCATGTGACAGCATGTGAATATGGACTGCATTTCTTGGGGGCAATTAAAAAATATATATAACCCCTTTGACCAACAACGGAATCAAGTCTCAACTTAGAAGCAAAAGGAAATATAAAATAAACCTGTTTGTGATGAAATGAAGCCACATCTTTTCCCTGGTTTCTGCTGATCTCTTTCCCTCCCTTCATTCCAGTTCTGGTATGTTACTGGTGATTCATCTCTCCAGCTGCACAGAAATGTTAAGAGTGAAGTTACACTTTCTCCTATCCTTACCTAAAAATATACCCTCCATTACAAGCGTTTGTAAGGAGATACAAGGTAGAAAGCGCCACTTTATTAACTAAGCATTAAAAAAACAGACAACCAACAACAACAAGGTTGATATTAATGTATTTGTCTTATCTCTTTTATAACCCTTTCAGAAGGAATACTGTCACACGGAGATAAATTAAGTGTAACATTCTGAATGATAGTTACATGAGAACCGAAGTTGTCTCTTGGATATCCCACTCAGTCATCAAAGCGTTTCAGTGCATCAGACTGAATGGCAGCCTGCAAGCAGGACACGCCAAATGCAACTGACCACAGCTGAAGTGTAGGTATTCTTACCGAAATTCATCACTGAAGTTTTCGGCGTGCAATCCAATCCACCAGTGAACATCACTGTTTGATAGCTATAAAAAAAAATATTGTGCCATATGTTTAGCTGTTACTGCCTTCTTATCAAAGCATTAACAAACTCTAAATTCAGACTCTGTATTCAGACTAATAGCATCTCTGTTTGGTTCCAATGGGAAGAATAGGTGCTAAATCCTGCGCATGTTAATTTATGTCACTTCAGTAAGGTTATTCATGTAAATAGAGCATGATTTAGCCCCATTTCCATTGGATTGCTGATGTATCTTCTGTAAAGTAGAAATTGACAATTCTAGGAATTTGCAGCCTATTTGGCTTGAAAAGGATTGCAGACTTAGACCAGAATGTGTTTTTCCCCAATTCCTAAAAAAAAAACCAAAACAATAGCAAATATTTCCTTTTAGCATTAACATACTGCTGGTTGTTAATGTTTCCAAGACATTTGCTATGAATGTTTACTTAGTTTGTATATCTCATACAAGAGATTCCTAGAGATCTTTTCCAGACTGATTGTTGTTCTCATGAAAGGCTCTAGACCTCCACTCCTAAAAGGCAAAGTATTATGGAAAAGTCACAGAAATAATGTAATTCAAACACCCACTGTGCCAACTTGATTCTGCCTTAAGCTATGAACAGGCTTCACTTTCAGGGTTAGCCACTCAACAGTCACAGTTTTGGGGTCTTTGGAAAAGAGCTAACAACAACAACAACAAAGTTCTGACTGTGCAGGATACTGGAAAAGCCACCCTGAAAAGCATGTATTTTTTTCCAGAAAGAACTGAAGTGCAGCCTGTGTTGTGGAACCCACACTGTCCTAGGAGCTACAGTTAGGATTTCGACAGCCTACAGCTTATAGAGCAGTACTGAATGAAGGAATTAGACATTTCTAACAAAGAAGAGATGCAGGAATGTTGCCCAATTTGGTACTGCCTGGCCTCTGAGTTTAGTTTTCTAATCACAACACTCAGCCCACACATGACAGTTTTTGAAGAAATAGTAAAAAATGTGATTTCAAATTCCATGCTAAAAACTTCTACGGTCTTTTGAGGTGGACTCACCCATCTGCACATTAGCAGAGATGATTCTGAAACGTTACTGACTTCTTTAGCTAAATAGGGTTTCAGGAAGGGATGTGGGAAATGAAGACAGCAAAAGAAGTATTTGTAAAGTAAAATGTGTTTGGGATTCTATCTGGAGCAACCAGCAGCCAGACATTCCAAAAGATGCAGCAGAAAATAGCCAGTTACTGCCTGAGGGTTTATTTTTTCAAAGGGGTAGTTTTTGTTACCTTCTTGATTTTATTTTGAATAAAGGCTTGTTCACCAGAATTATTTATTGTTGCCATTCCACTGCGAAGCCAGCCACAGACAAACTCATACGTTTCCCAGTCGGTATGACTGACATGGAAGAGATATTCTGCTCCTTGATAATATGACCATGGCAGTTCTAGGAAACAAGTGAAAGTGTCAGTGGCGCGCAGAGGTAAAAACTCATTTCAGGTCTTATTCTTTGCAACCACCGTGGCCTGCCTTTCGCCACGTGTCAGAGGACAAATATGCCACAATTAACAGCAGAACCATATTTAACATATAAATTTGGGGAGAAGGGGGGAAACACTAAAAATGCACTGAGTAAATCTTTTAAAAATATTCTATCCTGTGGTAGTGCAGTAATATTAAGAGAGTTGCCCAACCATTGCAAAAAGGCAATTTTAATGTGATGGAGAGGTTATCAAACTCCTATCTCATTACTGGCAACATTCCTTTACCTAATCGAAGCAGTATCTGATGCTTCAACATTCCTAAGCAAAAGAGTGGCAGATTTTGATCAGTAGCAACAAGTTTCTACAGAGTTCTTTAATGTAAATTTTTAACTCAGAACATTTTAGTTATTTTTACCAATGACTTAAATTGTATTTCCAAGTTATAACGTTTCAAGATGTGAAAATGTTTTCATACCAGCTATGTACCAATCTGGATTCTTTGGTTTAACACCTGCAAAAATACATAGATATATTAAAACATTGCTGATTAAGAATGTAAAAAGGCATTTTACGGAAATTGCTTTCTCTGCATGGTAAGGATTCAATAAAAATCATTAATATTGCTATTTTTGTTCAGGGACAAAAAAAGGAGCTTAACATGGAATACCATAAAATAAATGCCACATTTACTAGACAACATTTTTAAACCTTTATAAATAAGAAATTTGATTAACTCCTGATAACTAACTGCTGATCATTGCTATTCAGTTTTAAAATGACTGCACGTTAGACATGCTAAGTGGCCAAGAAACTCTATTGTTCACATATAGCTTTGCTATGATTTCATGCGGAAGACCAATGAGGAGAACTCCAGCTGTGGCTAAAAAGCAGGCTTTTTGGTACTTTTTTTCCTTGACTCTCCTCAATTTCAAGTAACTGGTATAACAGACAATATATGTTAATTAACATTTCACCTTTTGATATTTTGCATATCCATTCACGCTTTTCATTGCAGTGTGCTGGAAAGACCGTTCTGTTTACTTTGAACACACCACAGTTTCTAGAGTCATCTTCAACATACTTGCTCTCCAAAAATGAAGATACAACCTGAAAATAGCACATTCATTATCTTTTGCCAACAATCCAAGACGAAGCATTTCAAAATCTCAATACAGAGAAAAAGGAAGCATTTAGAGATGAGTCTATGGTAAGAAAATCATAAGCAACAACTAGAGGTCCACCTCAATTACGGTGGTAAAATCCAAGAACTAGGATCAACAATCATATTCTATGAATGACCTCTTCAACTTTCTTATCTTATACCAGACTTCATCTTTGTAAAAATAACTGGATAGCTATAAAACCTAACAAATTTTTGACATGATTAGCAATAGTTGCCCACATCTAACAGCCTTTGCTTTGGTTCAACATGTTGCATGATTGAACTTTACACTCGCATTTTGAAATGACTGAAGTAACAATGATAGAGCTGGCACTGCTCTTTAAGGCTGAAATCCAATTACAGCTTAAACACTGACCTTCAGTTGTTCGATGTTTAATCCCAGGTACTAACCATTAGTGTTCAAGGACGCAAAATCAAAAAGTGTTATTGAAAAAGGAAAGTCTTAGCTCTGAATGCAGGCATCAACCTAACAGTCATAGAACAAATAAAGCATATAAGCACAGCTCTAAGGCTTTCCAGTGTGTGTGCATGTCTATATACGTAAATATATGTATGTATATGCACACACGTGTTCACTCTGCATATGCCTGGTCCTGGGCCAAATGCAATGTGATTTTCTGGAAAGCACACATCTGCAGAACTTCACAGTCCTACCAAATTCCTTTCACAGTTGCACAGCCCTTTTGCACAGGCTGCTGTTTTCATAGTTGTGTACTGTTAATCCTATTGTAACAATTACTTGGACTAGGTGGACATGAAAACAAAAAACAGTTTTCCTTGCCAGCATTTATTCACAAGGCTTATTTTTGTGAACCTTATGCTCAGATATGACTTGAAAGGTTACTGAAATATACAGTATGCAGATAGTTACAGGTGTTCTGTCAGACCACTGCCATGTCCCTCCAGAAAGCAGGTTTCTCTTATTAAATCCAATCCAGAACTGTCTTTCTTCTGTCCTATGATGGAAACAAAGAAAAATATCATTTCTCATGCACTTTCTCCTTAGCTATATCTGAAATTATTTTTTAAATAGTGCAAATACCCATAGTCATTTCTTCTTGAATTCAATATATCATTCTGCAATACATTTTTTAACATTTTAGTATCCCTGAAGTAAACTCTGGTTTTCCTACTAAAATGTTGAATTATATTTTTAAAGATGAAAACATTTAAAACAGGATTAAAATTGCCAAACCTCCATTTCGACGGGGAATGTTAGCTCACAAGAATATCACCTTGACATTTACAGTTGGTCAACATCTACTACAAGGATCATTTTCAAAGAGAATCACACTACAGTATTGCTAATACACTTTTCACCCATTTCCAAGTTCATGTTAGAGACAAGACTTCTTCAGCCACTGGTAAAGAGGATGGAAGAATCAAAGTTGTGGATTATTTTTACATATTAATATGATTAAGACAAATCTTGTTGGTGTTAAAAAGTTATATTTACCTATCAAAAATTGTATATAATAAATTGTTTAAAAATATCTCTTCATAGATACTGCTAAAACTAGCAAGATGTGCTCCAAAATCTTGGCATAATGCTTCTGCTTCTTCCCATGTTCTTCTCATCAGAACTTTTTCATTGTGAAATATCTGCAATAAAATCAACACTGCCATAAATGTAGTTGATTTTCGAGAGCAGTTGTTTCAGAAACACACAAAAATCAAACATTATTTGCAGTTTTTCCCTACACCAAAGCCATATAAATTCCAATTATAGTTCTGATTCTCAGGACTTTCATTCACTTTAAAAAGCAGTGAAGGATGGTAACAATTTTTGTTTGCTGACTGGAAGAAATACAGCTTTACAAAAAATGTTTTAGGAACAGCGTATCCCTAAGCTGATATGTAGAATCAGAAAAATTCAAAGCAACTTTGTCACGTACCTTGTAACAGCTGAGCAGATGAGCTTCCGACTCCCATCCAAAATAGCAGGAACTCAAATGTTTTTGAAAAGTAAGTTCAGGCTCTTCATAAGAATTGATTTTTTGCTTGCACAATGACATTGCTTTGAAGTTCTCACAGCTTTTCACCTCCCAATAACCAATGGGCTGCTGCCCTCGCATAGCCACGCATCCTCCAGAATGGCCTAGACATGGGAATAAGTGCTGAGTCTCAGAATAAAGCATTTGAATTTTGTGAATTTTTGGTGAAGTAACTGTTTTATTCACATCAGGTTCTGCATAAATCCTCAATGAACTTACTTAGAAAAGTAGCAAATGGTTTCATCAGCAACATGTTTATAAGCCTGTCTTGACTGACGAGTTTGTAAATGAACCATGATGAAGAGTTCTGCTCACAAAATGTAAGCCACTGGTGTCAGGGGAAAGGGAGCCCACTGCACCCCTCCGAGCCATTTCTTTTATTATTGGCATGTTACTCACGTGGCTGGTACTTGTTCCAGTTTGTGTAGCTCATGGAGCGATTCCTTCCTGCTGTACTCAGCCAAAAATACTCCCCTGTGTTGTTAAGGTCTTGCAAGCCTGTCCAAAAATAAGTTCTCTCAGATTTTGCAATGCTCTGGATCATGCTGTTGATAAAAGCTTGTTCAAACCTTAATAAAATAATCAAGACAAAAAGTTTATTAGAATAAAATGGATCAGTTGGTATTTCAGTGAACAGCTCTCAAGAAATGATATAAATTATGTGAGAAAAGAAAAAATGTAAGAGGTACTTAATTTTCTTTATAGGATGCTGTGGGGAACTTCAGGAACAAGTCTGCAGCATCAATCACAATTTTTCCTGATTTTTTTTTCCCAGCATTTGGGCACATAAAAGAAACAGTAGATTAAGATACTATAACCTCACTGCTTGAACTACAAGACGTAAAGAAAGACTATATTAATGATGCACAAATAAAAACAAGAAACTCCCTGTATGAAGGAGAAAAGATGGCAGAGTCTGAAAAAGCTACAGAAGAAAGAAAAGAAAAAGCTCTGCACAGAAGTATCCTATTGGACCCGGACACACAAACCAGCACTAAGAAACCAGAGCTGAAGGACTCAAAGCACGAGCTGATCTGACTATGGAAAGAATCACTTTTTCATTCTTTAATTTCTTCATTAAAATTATGTGAGAGATTTACACCTTTTTGCCAGTAGTAATTGTTGCATTTAGTAACCCATTTGTCACTTAAACGTAATTTATTCATATATAATTGGTATAGCATTATACAAAAATGTTTTACCTTATGAGCACATTTAATCTGTTTCCTATGAAAATACATAAAGTAAATTCCCAGTTTGATAAAGAGTATACAAACTTTTGATTTCACACATCGTGAAAAGAATGGCTAAATACCATAAGGATGCCAGTAATGTAAAAACCTGAATGTATGTGTAACACTGAGAGTGACTGAAAACTTTTATTATTTGTATTTCCTCTGTGTTCTTTTTTTTGTATCAACTCTCCTTCCTCTGCAACCTACTTTTTAGTGAATATTTTAGGATCGATGGATGCATACACAGAAAAGTTTTTGCATTTTACACAACAGAGAACAAACCTCAGCATTAATTAAAAAAAGAAAGCTAAACTAACAACTACCTTCCTATGCCACTCCAACGTTGGAACTGGGAACTAACATCATAAACAGTGATGGCTACACACAGAAAAAATCAAGTAAAAAGAAATAAGCAGAAAAAGACAAAAGATGTGCTTCCAGTGATGTGGAGCGTGCCCTCAGCTCCCTGTGACATCTGAGCTGCAAATGCCAGCTGTGAGAATCTGTCCTTTGTCCTTTTTATCCTATTATTGTTGTACCACAGTACAGCGCTGTCTGCATTGTGCACAATCCTGAAATCACTTGGCAGGCCCAATTCCTAATGTAAATCCTTCTGTGGGGTAGCCTGTGTTTGCTTGAAATTTCTAGGTATCATTCACCTGATTGCTGGTGGTTACATACTTCCCACATCCTAAACAGGGGAGATTTCCTCCTCCTTTTTTATGTGGATGTTAAAGCATGTATGTAATATATCTATCACTATGTCCTAAATTTTAATGGGAATCCAACATACAGGGTAAATCACAAAGAGAGCAGAGGAAACACAAGCATCTGGACATCTGCAAAGGAGAAAGCCTTTGCTGAAGCTAGAATACACACAAATAGGAACAAAGCAAGGGAGGACAGACCTCAGATGCTTTCAAATATTTACTCTCTCCCCCTAGTTTCTGCATAAAATGCACACACCAATAGAAACATGTATAAAACATTAATTTAGATTAAAATTTTATGTATTTTGGTTATAAAAATCAAATATATTTTCATTTTTCAGTATATTTTCCAAGTGCAATGATAAAGTTTCTTAAAGATGTTACATATCTCTGTAGAAAGCATTATGCTTAGATTCCTGCAAGCTCACGTGCGCATATTGTTACAAATGTTTATTAGCCTAACAGTTGCTTTTTACTAAATTTATTTTCAATTAAACAATAAAGCAAAGCGCAGCTTTGATTTTAGCCAAAGTTAGTAATTATGCTTGCCTCTCACACAAGTATTATTTCATACCGGTAATATCTTTTGCCATGCAATACTTTATAAAGTTAGAGTAGCTCTTGTTAGAGGTATCTTCTGTCAATCAGGATTAACTACCTGTTTGTTACTGATACAAGTGCAGATGGGCAGAAATAACCACTGGAAGCATGTTCAAAACTTCGAGGGGTACTGTCGATTTTGTAACAATATCCACCATGTCTTTCCCATCCCTTAAAAGAAATGAACATTATTTTATAGATTATTAATTATTATATAGTTGTTAAAAGCTTGATCCCCTTTTGTAGTTTCTGTCTGATCGTCACTGACATCCTTATGGCCCTTTTCCTTTCTGCTGTGGTTCAAGAGCAGTTACCCTCAAGGTCACTGAAAACGTGGGTAAAGAAAGACTATATTAATGATGCACAAATAAAAACAAGAAACTCCCTGTATGAAGGAGAAAAGATGGCAGTATGAAAAAGCTACTGAATTTTAAATCCTTATACTGTGCAGAAACTGGCTTAACACACGTGTGATAACATCTTTAAAGGGTATGACAAAAATGTGGGCAACAGTTAAGGCACTCCCCCATATACCGCTTTTGTTTCCATTTTATACTTTGTTTTACTGACTGATTTTGGGGAGATACACCAGGTCCGCCAGCACACCATCTCTTTGCATGAAGCGTGTAGGAGCACTTGTTGGTTTCCACTTGTGGTAACTCCTTGCTGATATCTAATACCTGAAGTGCAGGGTAAACACTGCCATATCAGATTAAGTTTTTTTACAGAAGGAATACAGGTGCCTTTTGTCTTCAACTGTAAACCAGAAATATTTATTCTAGAAATTGCTGTCTTTCATACAGCAAGGCACACTAGTTATTTACCTTTACTCAGCTCCATTTCTCATTTTCAAAAAGAACTTAGAAAATTACATAATTTACAATCATCCTACTTCAATAATGCAGAATTAAAATGACACATTTTCATGGATTATCAGATGAGCCAGAACACTGGAGTCAGTGGTCAGCCTGCTTCATTTCTTCTTATTATTAATCTTTTATTTCTTATTATTCATCTGTGTCCAGAAGATGCTACCAGGACTGGTGTGAGTTCGGCCTGTGTGAGTTCATGCAGCATATCTGCCTCATCTTCCTGCTTGAATGTTTTAAATAATCAAGACAACAAACAGATAAGAAACCATGTCTGTCCAATCTATCTTGAAGCCACACACAGACAGGAGAGCCCGACAATCCCACTTTGCCTCTTCAGAGAGGGAGGTACTGCTCCCTCTTTGTAGGGGCAAGCAGCACAACAGGGAGCAAGCACAGCACCCAGATGGATACCATCAAGCACTGCTTGCTGGTAACATTAACAGCAAAAGGAATAAAAAGGGGAAACAGACAGCCTCTTTTTTTGCTATCCATCCTTAGGTACAATAAAATGCACAAGAGGATGCTGCAGACATTTTCAGGGCAGCAATCAAACATGATGCACATCCTTCAGCCCTGCTGAATCTGGAGAGGCAAATTTCAGCTTCTAGATAGGAGTGTGTTTGCTGTCAGGGTAGCTGACAGCTCTGCTGCCTTTTACTATTATTCTCCTTCAGTGCTTGGAAGACGGCTGGGCACAAAACCAAAATGAACCGTGGTTTCACCTGAGCAACACGTTTGCATTGCTCAGACGTTGGCTTTACAAACAGAAATAAACAACCAGGTGGAAGCTCTTCCCTATCTGTACCAATGAGCTGGGACCTCCCCGTGAGAAAAATGTGCTGGCAGGTGCCAAGGGCTATGCACCCTTGAGACCCAGTGGGCTCTCGGCCCTCCCATGATGGCAGGGACAGCAGCTCTGCTTTCACTTTGACATGCACCTAAACTTAGGGAGTGGGGGCTGGAAGAAAGCTAAGTATTGACTAAAATACCCTCTGTGGTGACACAGGTAAGAAACAGCAAATGTCTGGTTTCCTTCAACTGGAACTCTTGAGTGATAAATGCACTGGTTCAAACAGGCAAACACAATAATCCTAACCTATAAGAAATCTTCATCTGGTGCAAATGGCACTGCATAACCTTCCTCTTACAGTTTTCTTGGTGCCTAGAGACTAGAGGAAAGTAATTTGACACTAATCTTTAGTTTAAAAATACTAACAAAATTGTGCAGTAATTGAAGGCCAGTAAACTTGTATTAAGGGCTAGCAGAGATTGAGAAATTCCAAACTTAAAAGGCTGAGTAACTGGTCAATGAAACAGCAGATGGCCTTCTGTCCAGATGAATATGTAGTGCTGCACATGGGGACTACCCCTGCACTCCCAAATCATTTAATGTATGAAGAGAGGGACAGCTATCTCACTCCCACCATGCAGGAACGAGATTTGGCAGTTATGATGGTTAAGTTCCATGAAACATCACCTTAGTCAAAAAGTCAAATTGAACCTCAAGAATTGTGAGGAGAGAAAGAACAGAGAAGGTTACTCTGTCACTTTTTGCCAACTTTGCAGTCTGAACCCCCATCTCAGAGAAGGATATTAGAAAAGATGGGCATCAAGGATGATGAAATGCATGGAGCTGCTTCCATATAAATAGTAACTGCACCCGCTGAGACTTTTCAGCCTGAGAAAAGGAGATGCCTTAGGGAGGGTAGACTAGACACAGGTCTACAAAATGGTGAGTGCCACGAAGGTGGGCAACTACTTCAGTACAAGACGTGCGGGACATCAAACAAAGCTAAGCTAGCAGGAGGAAGGTTCAACATGGAAAGAAGGTGGCATTTTTTCATTCAAAGAGTGGTAGATTTATAGATGTTCTTCACTAAGTAATGTTGTGAATGCAAAGAGTTAGCATGAATTCAAGGTGAAACTTGACAAGTGCTTGCAGGAGATACCCAATGTGGGCCATTAGATACACAAATCTTAAAAGGCTCAGGAAATCCCTTGAATGGTTGGGTATCAAGATAAAACTGGGGGAAGTATTACCTGTATTTGTCCTGTCCTGCTCTTCCCCAAACATCACTTGCAGCCACCTGTGGGAGGCAGACCATGAGGCCAAATGGACCCTTATTTTGAGCAGCTGCCCTTCTGCTCTTTACAAGGCTTTGTAGCCTTAATAGCAATTCTCTTCTTAGAAGTACAATTCTCTCCCATTACAACAGCCATAAAGACACATGCTTGATTTAGTCCTATACTGTTATCTTTTGATGGACTAATGAAAGTGTAGAGGACTGGAGAAAATCACCATTACAAACACAGTCAAGTTCTACGCACAGAAACCTCCAACTTGATTATCAAGTAGCTAACAGCTCCACAACCTGTTTCAAATGCTGGTTGAAAGAAAATGCTTAAAGCTGTTATTTCAGTGTTGGGGAAAACCGCCCAGAGAACCTGACCTTTGCAATAAAATATTTATTCTCAGTAATAGCCTGCTCACTAGAAAGAATAGTTGACCTGCTAAGGGAAGAAAGTGCTAAGCACTTTTTATGTCTTAGGATGACAGAAGAGTAGGGAAAAAAAAAAAAGAAGGCTCAGGTTTCTGGTAACTTGATATGGGCATTCTGCAAAAACTGCAATCAGCAGAACCACAGAAAACGTTAAAGACTAGTTCATCTGATGCACAAGTCATAAAACCAACATGAGATGAAAGCTCAGTAATAACACATAAGACTATAAAGCTTTAGAAAAGCAAACAACTGTGCTGGAGGCCAAAGCTCCCTGAGAATCTACTAGCAATCCAACATGAATGACAGCACGAGGTTAACAAAGCAAAAGATCAAATGTGAGAAAATAGATACTATGTACATTTAGGGTAAGGCAGCCACAAAAAAATGGGGGAAAAAGAGGTAAATCTGGATAAAATAAAGACTTAGGCTGGGAAAATTAGACCAATAACTAACAACAACAGATACACTGAATGGTAAAAGAAAGTGAGTGAAGACAAAATGTCTGAAATCAAATGTAGCTTTGAATAAGCTTAGTACTGACTTCTTTTGATTAAATGAATATAACTTTTCACATTAGAAAGAAAAGGATCTATCAAAACCAAGGGACTATAAGAGGATTCAGCAAATATTTTTACAGGGTGTGAAACATCAACAAGCAGACATTTATCCTGAGTAGGTTTGCCAGAGCAGACCAAATTACCTATGACTCAAACTCTTGAGTCTCAATCCTGTGAGGTACCAGAAGTTCAAGTGTTGTTAAGCTCCTGACTACAACTGGAAGTCTTGATACTCTGCACATTTTTCACATGGTCAGGACTGCGACAAAACTTTTTTACACTAATAACACACAGCATTCATGAGTGAGGGAATACATCGGTCCAAATGAATAGAAGGCAGTTACACTAAACTCTTGGACATGTTAAGTTAGAACCAAGCAGTAACTTCTGCCTCCATAACAGCATGACCAGACACTGGATCTGATCACTATACATCTGGAGAAAGACTGCACCCGACTTCAAACAGTTCTGCTTCAACCTTCTTACAATTCAATTGAACTGCTTGGGTTTCTTGATTTCTCAAGAAAAAGAACAGGAAATTAAAAAAGGAAGGCACTGAGCTAGAGAGTAAAGCAAGTTAGAGAGATTTTTGTTGACAGGAGGTTCACATAACTCCTCCAGAGTTTTGAATAAAATACGAAGTCTCCAAGTTTGCTCTTTTCACAACGTGAAAAGGAACTGATGGCAAACAAAATCATACTTCAGCACGTTACCTTTTACTACCAGAATGAAGAGCCTAAAAGCCTGAAAACCTGCTGCAATGTCCTATTTAGAGAGCTGTGCTCGTTCCTATTTGCATTTGAAGGAAAAAGGAATGCTAACGTACGAGTGGAAAAGTTCACTCTCCGTGTCAATGAAAGTGATTGTTTTTCACCCTGACATTCCGTTTCGATGTATGAAAACCATGTGTGGGCTAAGGCATCATATAACAGCTATTATTTGCACAGATGGTGGACCAAAGGGTTTTCACTTTTGATCTAGAAAGAAATAGGAACTTGGGTCACAACTGCTGACAATGCAACAAGCCATGAAAGGCATCTTGAGAAAGCTTTTAATCTTACATTAAAATTTAGTTTACATACTTTTAAGGCAAACAGTGAGATTTTTCCTAGCAAAACATGCATGTCTTTAGTATGAAAAACTAAAATATCTACCTATTTACATCCATATGTTTGGTAGCTACATTTAGAGGCTTCCTATAGAATTCTATTTTATTAGTAAGGCTTTAAAACAAACAAAATCCACAAAACCCCTTACCTCTGGACAACTTGATTCTAGCTCAGGAGAGACATTATTAAATTCCCCTGATTTTTTGCAAATGTAGAAAGATCTGTCTTCACATTTTTTAATCTTCCAACGTCCCTCCTAGGGAATAAAAAGAAATATATTCTGTACATACTCATACTGTCATGCATATCTATACACACATTAGATTACACTTCCTCCTCCTATTTTAACTTTTCATTAAAACCAAATAATTTTTCTCACTCCATTTATTTATCCTTAGTTGGATCATTTATTTCTACCAACACTGTCAGCAGGACTTTGCAAATCAATCATGTCTCTTTGAATAACTATTTGGGATGTAATTCATCTTAATTAACTAACACTATGGCCATGCCAGAGCATTTTTCAGAATAGAGAGGAACTTTCTTCCTATGCATTTTTCAGAATAGACAGGAACTTTCTTCCTGTCTTAGTTCTTTGTAAGACTAATCTTTATATGTGAACAGCTCTTATGCAAAATATTACAAAGTTTGTATAATTTTCAAATATGTATACACAGTGCCTACGTATCAAAAATGTTTGAAGAATTTTATCTCAAACTTCCTTTTCCTTTGTATTTTACATTTTCATTTGTTTATACTTGCAATCTGAGTCAAATATAGTTTTGTGTATCTAAACCCCACAATTTTACTGCTTCCAATGGGAACCCACTTTTCCAGGTCAGTGTAATTGTCTTGGCTTTCTCATGAGTTTAAGATTGCAATATGAACCCACTACTAGACAAATAACAGAAACTCTTTTTGATACAGTTTTCACACTTACACAAAACGTACTTTAAAAAAAGAATAAAGGATTATAGTGCTACTTACATAAGTCATGTATTAGTGAATTTAAGTACTGTAATTGTAAAATTAAATTTATGACCAAATTACTAAAAAAAAAAAAACACCCCAAGAGGGCCATGAATACTGATAAGACAGGACATAGTGTCATCTGAACGTTACTCCTACTTTTACGACACCTGACTGATTTGGGGTCAGTCTTACTGCTGTCAACTTCTGTAATTTTATGTAGGTTTAGGCTACTATCTGTTTTTGAAAGATGCTACGTAAAATTTATTGACAGGAAGATAAAATGGACACAGTTGACAGTTATTCAAAACATGAATTTGAAGCTTTCAAGGCAAGAACTGATGCATCATAAATTATGATATACACTACCTGGATTTTAAATTACTTTGTCTTTATTAAAATACCTACTCGTATTTGTTCTCTTCCAGTTGGCTTTACATATGTAACATTTTTATTGAACATAAGCTCAAAATCTATGACTAATTTTCTGTGCATCAGCACTGCACACCGTATTAGTTTCTAAAGGCTACATTGCATTTATCACAACATAAACATATTAGGACTCAAAAACCAGTCATACTACGGGTCATGGTTTAAAAAAATATGCACAGTGAGAAAATAAATTTTCATAAGCTAAAATAAAAGTGTTTGTCTCATTCTTTCAAAAAGAAAAGAAAACTTACAGGTCCTTGTGCTGAAACACAGAGTTGTCCTGTTCTTTGAAAGGTGTTAGGTTCTTGGCTGTGCCAGTTAGAGAATTTTACTGGGGTGCTATCTGACCACTCAAAAACAGCAGAAGCATTCTTACTGTATAACCCAATCCATGTTTCAGTTACATTTTCTGTAAAAGATTAAGTGAGTTCAGATTTTAACGATGAAGAAATAATGCCTTTTGCTCCTGTAACATCAACATCACCATTAAAAATTATTAATGGAATTCTCATAAGAATTACCTTCTTTCACCGGGGAAATGCTGTATAAACCTTAAGAAAACTTACTGCTGAGATAATGGTCTACTGCCCTTGAAGACTAAATTGTTGCAAAAATAAATTAACATACATGATAATATCCTTTGAAATCCTGAAAAATACAGATCAAGAGCACATGCACTTTTTTGAAGTGCATGGGGCAGAAAGCCTGACATGGATGGGAAAGATTTCTTATAATCTTTCATGGCATACTCAGCTTTAAGTTTCTCCGAGTGGTGTTTGTAAGCTCCAGTGACAGCACAGTTGTAGCCACAGTGGTTGGCAAACAGGAAAGGCAGGGCTTGTGGTTTGATCTAATGTCTTACTTGACCAGCTACTACAGCCAGAAAAAGCAGACAGATTTTCAGGCATGTAAGCCCTTCTCCTGAAGAGAAGTCTAAAGCAGGGCTAAAATAGAAGCAGCAAACTTTGAAGCTGAATACAAGCTGAGAACAATTACATCTATCCACTACAGCATCTCTGGAAATGATGGCATTTGGTATCTGTGGAGGGTATTAATACAAATGAAGAAGATGATGCAGTGGTTAATCTCCTAAAACAGACAGGGCAGCAAAGAGGATAGGAGGCGGCAGGGGTGATAATGGAAGATGATGTCCAGTAAACCCAGGGTAACACACCATCCTTCAACCATAGCTGATGGGACAAAGTGATAGAACATGTCACTGTGCCCCAGCTCCAAGAAGCTTAAACTCATGGCCAAACTGTGCAGCTCTGCCAGCACACTGATGTCAGCTGCAGGTACAAAGTACTTACTTTTCTTTGCTGCTGTTATGACAACAAAGGTCTTGGCACTGCCGCAAAGAGCTTTTGTTCATTAAGTTCCTTGTTTAATTGTGCTGCCTCTTAGGACAATGTGGACTAGCAGGACTCCTTTGATACACCCTGCTGCCATCAAAAGGGATTCTGCCAACATACCAGCAGCAGCAACTTTGCAGCGTGGACAAGGCCAGCATGAAAGCAAAAGATACTATGAATTGCTTGTAGCTTCTAAGCAGAATTCTTACATAAGGATGATCACAATATTTTGCAACAGTTTTGCAAAGAACCAGCCAAGAACAGGAAAGAACAAAAGCTAGCTTGTTTACAGTAGCCTCACTGTAGTTGGTTTCTTCATTTTAAGTATGGTTATTAGAGAAGGTGGTGCTATGTATTTTTAAGACTCCTGGAAGAAGTAGTAATCATGCTTTCCTTTTTTTCTGAGAAACATCATTTTAGTGAGCCATGTAATATAGTGCTTAAGTGGCTAACAATGTTACAGGGCTGCACAAAAGAGCATCACAAAACATATCAAGAAACATTGCACGCTTTAAACTAACTCCCAAAACTCACCACTTTCAAGCAAGTTAAGGAGCAGCTCTGCATCTGCCATGGAAGATATACTAATAAGCCCACTATTGTCACTCTGGCATGAGATAGAAGCATCATTCCAGCTCTTCTCCTCTTCATGAAGTCTGTAGCAGTTGCGATTGTGTGGGTACCAGCCAGCATCACAACGAGTGCCATAATACTTCCATGTATCTTTTAATTAAGCATACAAAGCTTGCGTATATTAAGATAGAATTACTAAGGTTATACTATATTTGTAACACATTCAGAGCTACTTTCTTTATCTTCATATACTGAAAAGAGAGTTGACCAAGATGACTTAAGGTGGCCAAAACGAATGCTCTATGGAACATCACATACCAAACAAACTAAAATTACTCCCACTTAATTTTACGATTCAACCGTTTTGGCCACTGGACTAGTGCAAACACACTAATGAATCTGTCATTAAATTTAGAACAGGTTGTATCTCCCTTATTACCTCTGAACCTGATTCAAAGCCAGCTAAAGCTTTTTCAGATGCATTACCTACAAAAAGTTTGGGTAAGTCTTTTATCTGAAACGAGTAGGGAAACTTTTTTCGAAGTTATCACGAAAACATTGAACCTATGTAGGCTGTTCTTATCAAAACAAAAATTAATCTTTGAATAAACTCAATTCTATGTTTAACTTTCCCACAGAATATGAGTCTGAAGCATTCTATGTACTATCTAGCCTATATTCACTATATTAACACTTTAAAAAACATATATGTACAGTGCTTTTTGTACATCAGAAGTAGAGCATGCCATGAAAATAGTTGCAAATTTTGTGCTGCATTTATACAACTTTATTCACTGTGGGCCAATGGTTCCATTCAAAGCTGAAAACCTGGTTTTAAACTCAAAAGTGTGGCTTTATTGTAATATAAAGAGGATGAGTATGGTGTAAGCCTCTGATCATATAAGGAACCAATTAAATGCTATTTATATTAAAATTACTTGTTAGCTTTAAGACTCTCAACATGTTTTCCAGGACTGCATTTAAACAGAACTGTTATTACATCACTTGAAGTAAACTGCATTCAACTTAAAACTTGCAAACCTATACATCTAGTCCAGCTAAGACTCTGTTCTGCTGACTTTATAATCATGTGGATTTCCCTTGTTCTCCTTCCACACCCACAAACAGGATAGAGTAATACTGAAAGACTTACCCAATGTTTCATGCTCTGTCTTATTTAAGTATTTTTTGCATACAAAAGGCAATCCAGATTCACATAAATAACTTTGCCAGCCATACTTCAATTTTGCATTAATCACTGCACAATGATTTTCTCTAAACCGGTTATCAGAGACATCTGCAAACACATTTTTGAGAAGCACAAAATTACAAAAAATCAGTTCTTGCAAAATGGTGTTGTAAGGTGGCTCTCCATCTTACTGAATGAATGTATAAGCATCTCTGCATACCCAAACACCAATACTCTGAACAGCTGAACACTGACCCTGAGTTATACATGTGTAGCAGTTCCTCCTTGGCTGCTGCTATCAGATGAGAGGCTGAAATAAGCTCTAGTGTCTACTTGTATCTGTTGGTAGGCAAACTCAAAATGTAGTCTTTGTAGCAGACCAAGCTACAAAGCTCATGTTAATGTGCTTTAACAGGATGTTAACGTAAACAAATTCAAACTCCTTTTTTCCATTAAACTAGCTAGATCATAGCTTTTAAATATGCAACTGGAATCTTAAAAATGCCTTTAAAGGTAAATGACAAAAGGGCTAGATGTTTAATACTTTGAACAGGTCATTTCAATTGATGCTCCATCTGTAGAAGAAGCTTTTAGTTCATGAATATGAATAAACATTTCCACCAAAAAAAGGAAGTACACTTGTTCATTTGATTCACTTTTCAACCACAACTATAGGAACAGCAGTATTGTATCAAGCAGCAGTTACAGACAGCAAATAATTACACTGCTATAACATATCCAAAAGGAACATCAAGTACTTGCTCTCCAGTTCACAAACACTAGCGGTGCTCCATCTGACCACTGCCAGCCAGCATCTTCCTCCAGGCAATTCAGGCCTGTCCACAGCATCATGTCTGTGGCATTTAACTGCCCTGAAACAGAAAAAATAAAGTAATACTTCACAGTTTCCCCATGTTTTAAAGTATCTACAAGTATAGATCTGCTGTCCTGACTTACTACAATGGGAATAAAACAAAACTTCAAAACAGTCTCCAGAAAGTTCAGGCTGTTTTCTCTGTCCTTAGAAAACGTCTATTAGTTTGTTGATCAACACAGATGAAAAGGAATAAACTCAGAAGTCTGCATCCTTCGAAAGCTACTCATCCTGCAGACCCTTCCTGCAGAAGTTGTTGCCAACCCTAGAAGTTAATCTAGAACAAGCAGCTACATAAACGCTAGCCTGTTCCAGCTTTCCATAAACCATGTTCCTTTACAGCCTAGAGGCATATCAAACAGCTGATGAAATAATTGTGAAAACTTCCTGTTGGCTATATCCTGCAATTGAAAATCAGCAATAATGGGAAGCAGTGGGAAAGAAACCTGAGGCAGCCTTTTGCATCACATCTCTCCCACCCATTCCTCCATTTGGTCCTCTCCATGCACGCTAAAATACCCACAGAAGCCATGCTGTCAGAAGGCTCCACAAAATTTGTCTGAGATGCTTGATGTACAGGGAAAGCAAAAGGCTTATCAGAGAAGGAATACCATCCATTTATGAAAACAGAGTTGCCATTTTTCCCCATACAGGACATGTACTTTAAGCCTGCAAAATGTTCTTGTCATTCACATTTGCAAGATAATTTATTTTCTCGCAAAGAAAGCTTAACAGGAGAAAGGGACACCACGGTCCATTATGGAGAAGGTAAATACTTGTATAATTCTCCAAAGAAAACAAACACTCTATAACCACAGCTGCAAGAATGACTGGGAGTCTCTGTAGGGAGGGAGGATTAAGACAATTACACCCTCATGCAACATATACCACCACTTCTGCACCTAGGTTGCTAAGACAGTAACTTACCTTCACCCTTGCTTTTTCAAACAGCTCTACTGAGGTGCATTACGTGACGAAGCCTCACAAGCAGCAATGGGAGAGATAACACAGAGAGTATTAAGCTCCAATGCTTACCCCTTTTTCACAGGTAAAGAGGAAATCTAACTACATCTCTGGTTACTACAAGGTCCGCAGAGAAACGTCTACTCACTGCTTAAGTTACTTATGTAGTTCTGCTCTTCGGTGTTGGTGACACTCAGCAGGTCTCCTCCTTGCAGCTGACAGGCAGCTCTTGCCTCACGCCAGGTCAGCACAGACGCAAGGTTGAACTGGTAGCAAAGGTGCGTGTCAGGGTTCTTCTTCCAAAATATGTCACAGCCACTCTCTGCTCAAAAACAGACTCATCACCAAGAGCCCAAGACTACAAACTAATCAGAAATACAGTAACTTGAACAATTCAATTAATGACAGTGGCCACGATTATGAACTCCTTTCATGTTCCTTGTTAAAGAACATATGGAAATAGGGCACCAGCAGAATAAAATGTTGCTCCACATTTAATACAGCTGATAAAATACTCAGGAGTTGACCTGCAGGTGGTGGTGACTTTCACAGCTCTCGTGAAGCCAACAGAGCTACATTTTAATTTGTGCCAGCTGATCCTAAAGCTGAATGTTAAAATATTCAAACTATGAACACCTCACCCAACTTGTAGAGAAGCAGTCACTGGATCTCTTTTTATCTTGTACTCAAGACAATAAACTTACTGTAATTACAAAGTATAAGCAAGGCTGAAAATATCTATAATGGTTGCCCAGCTGGTTTTAAGATGCATTGGAACAAAGAACTGAAACATAGCTTGAGCAGAGAGGGCTTTTTCAAACCACTCCTGCTGACAGAAGATACTATTTTGCTTATTTATGCAAGAAGCTGGAATATCCATGGAGATTATACATCCAAAATACTTCTGTATTTTTAAGGCTATTGCTTCCATGTGTTTTAGGCCTAAGATGTGTCCAAGTATGCAGAGAAGAAAAGGAATGTGCAAGATGTAATGCAGTCAAAAGCAAAACGTGACATTGCAAGGGCAACCCTTACTTCACATGCTTCAGAGATGCTCTCTATATATCACTGGGACAGAGGAGAGAGAGCTTTAGCTGCAGGGTAAAGTCAGTAGGCTGCATGGAATACCATCCTTTTGATCACCCTCCCTCCCCTCCTCCTACCCCCGCATAGTTTTGCTTTTGGGATAAGAACTTGGGTCTCCAAAGGCCAAACATGATAAATAATGATGCAATTTGCTAAAGTCTTCTTTTGCATCTTTAAAAAACATTCCCCTCTAACAGAAAGGAATTAATCCAAAATAGTGTGTGTCTTAGAACTACTAATAAAGAGCAAAGATACTCTTGGGAGGTGGGGAGAGACAGAAGACAAACACCACCTTACCAGCACTTGGGCAAAACCCCCATTTTTCATCTTGTTCATAGTCAGTTGTTGTGGCACACCAGTCAAATTCCTTTCCATCCTTCGTACACTCGTAATACCACTTGTTGTTATATTTAAATGGAAAAATGCATGGCAAACCAAAGGAGTTTCCCAGCAAGGTGTATGTTTCTGGAATAAACAAAATGCAGAGATTAAAAGAATGCTGACCACAGAAATTTCTTCACCCCCATATTTCATTATTTCCATTTTTAGCAGCAATGATAAAAGTAAATTGTCTAAAGTTATATTCTAATTTCAATTTATAATTGATAACACAGCATTACAAGTATGAGCTGCATAACTTCAGTAAACAGAATTTGGAAATGACAGGTTTATGAAATTTGTCACCATGGATCAAGGCACATTCTCATTCTCATACCAGTCTAACTGAAAAAAAACCCCAAAACAAAAAACCTCACAACAAAACCACCACCACCACAAAAAACCCAAAACCAAACAACCAAAGCCAAAACCTGAACAATTAACCTCTAAAATCTGCACTTAAATTTCAGAACTACACAAAACAATAGTTAGCAGAATCAGTACACATTCAGATGAAAACTCTACCTCTTTTTTTACTTGTCTTTTTTTTTTTCACTTATTAGTCTATGATAGACGAGCAATTAAGCATTATTTCCCCTGCTCCTCCCACTCTATATAAAGTGGATTTCTAATGTTTTTGCCATTCTCTTTGTCATTCTATTGGAAAGGAAATGTGAAAGACAAAGGAATATTAAACAAACTTTTTTTTTTTTTAAAGTTTTTAATACCATGGGGAATAATACCTAGCTAAAGAACTGATGTTATACACATTGTTGTCACAATCAATTAATGCCTTACAAAATATTTTCAATATTTTCCTATTGTACTTTGAGTACCAAAACATGGAGACAATTCAGTGCAACTGAAAGCTGTAAAAGCTTTACCTCAGTGAGTGTCTCCTTAACCTCAGAGCTTCTACAAAAGGTCAAAGAACCACAATCACACTTAGAATGAAACTGTTTGTCTGTTTGTCAAAGATCCCATGTTGATAGCTTAAAGATCAAAGTCCTTCAACTACGGAATCAGTACATACTGCCAGGTTCTTAGAGGTTTCCAGAGTTAATGACTGGATGAGCACATATAAAAAAGCAGTTTACACACTGTAAATCCTCTTTAAAGCCTTCTAATATGAACAGATGCTACAAAGAACATGCGTATATAAAAAAATAAATAAATAATAAATCAGGATTCTCTATCTACCCGCTACCATGCTGCTAGATACAGAGGTGCAAGGGATTATCTTAGTCCTGGCAAGAAACCAAATTCATCAGTTATAAACCTCTCACCTCATTTATATACTTTTTTTTCTTTAAAGATGCTCCCCCCAGCCTCGTGGTCTAACAGCCTGGCTTGCATTTACTAAGGTATGTGCATAAACTAAGGTAGGAGGAGGAAAACAGAAGTTAGACTTGAAAGAGATTTTGCCAATGCAATCAATTACTTTGATCCTGAAACTAGGCTAGAAGCACCCGTCTAAGGCTGATCTTCTTCTCCCAGATGTTGCAGTACTAGGGCTAAAGTAGGTCTACATTCATCTCCCTGCGTGTACACAGCAAATGTGTAAGACTTTTTGTGGGTTTAAATATTTTCTGTCTGGTCTCAATATAAATTCTACCAGGTTTTAAAGAAGAGTTTGGATGCTACAGTGCTTTACCAAGTATCACAGGTCCCAAAGGAAGGGCTTTGCTGAAAGCAGAGGCCAAGCCCAGCTACACCTCCAGAGCAAACCACTGAGACAGATCTGCAACCCAAACACCTAGTTTAAATGGGGAGAATAAACAGCTCCAGTCTGAGACACACTGTGCAAATATTAGGTCTTTCCCTCTACAGAAATGCCGATGAAGGGGTCAAGGAACAGTCTGCTGCTGTTTGTAGTCAATGGGTTTATCTTAGTCCTTATACCTGGAAAACTGCTCAGGTCTGCAGACCTGGATCTTGACATACATTCCTAGGCCTTTGCTAGCTGTACAGCAGGATTAATCAAAAGCCTGATCTCTGCTCCAAAGTTTGGCACGTTCAGAGTCCAGGTGCTGAACATTGCAAACATTCGGTTCAAGCACACTGTGATCACAGACTGATTTTCAGTGATGGGAATTCCAAATATTTTGTTATCTCTCTCTGGGTTTCTCTGATAAAGAAATCTGCAGGACAGGCAACTGCAAATCCTTAGTTCCCCTTTTTATTTTATGAAGGATTTGAAATGAGCATTTCTTGGTTTGCAAGGATACCAGTGATTTTTTTTGGTTCATGTAATAGATAAGTGGTGGTATGCTCACCTCAACCATTGCATATAAAATCCCCAAACTTCTAGTCCCAAACCACAACAGAGATCACAAGCACCCGACATTGCTTCAAAAGAACTTTTGAAAACTATACCCATCTACATTTCTATGACAAGATTTTACTTTTACCTTGAAATGGGTGTTCACAGAGGTCTTCATCATAGGACATATACTGTTTCCACTGATAAGCAGATTTTTTTTTGGCCACAACACGTTTGTTGTTTTCAACAGCTAATTTGTACTCTGATACACCAACTAATGCTTTTCCATCACAATTCCACCACAATGAGTATTGAGTTGAATCACATTCAAGCATACTTAATGGCTGTTCTGGCCTACTGACATTCAGTCCTAGACAGGTACTTCTGCCTATGTTGAAAAGACGGCGATTGGATACCCATTTCCATAACATGTCTTTTGAGAGTTGATCGCAGTCTTCCAGAACGAGGCCAAGGCTGTCCACTTTAACACATAAGTTGGAATCTTCACTTTGGATAATAAATATCCCTTTATCTGTAGGAAATAAAGAAAATAAAATATGTTTAGGTCTATAGAACACTGCAATTGATCAAATAGTATCAAAAGACAAACATTTCAATTGGAGCTATTTAGGAAGAAAACCAAAAATATCCATGAGAATAACTGGCACTCCACAAAATAAGAGTACTGGTCTAAATACACTGCCAGCTGAGGTTTTAACATGTGGACCACTTGCAAGATCACAAAAATAAGGCTAGGTAGTATTTCTCAAGTTGGATAGCCAAAAAAAGAGGGTGCCCAGAAACATCAGTCCTATTCAAAGAAAGAAAACCAGAACGCTGGTCACTAAGAAACACCCAGTAATGGAGTACAGGTTTATGTGTTACAAGAAGTCATACTGTATATTGTAAAATAATTCTCAAGGAGGGGGATTAGACAGTGCAATTAAAGTGAAAGCTAAAAAGTTTAAGGCTGATATTGCCATATTCATTCTTCGCCCTCTGCAACTGAAGAGCAGAAAGAAAATATTTTACATTGTAAAGAGTATACAGAAAGGGCAGGATTTATCTATAAAACAAGAGCTGGTGGCTAAGGGTTAGAGCATCCCCTCCCTACAAGATGCATATTGGTCAACCATACATGACTACCATGGACCACAGCAGATGTTGTGGGGTAAGCCTGACATCCCAGCTTTCTTGGAATCATGCAGAAATTCAATGAATTATGTGACATCACATTATAAGTATGTGAAAAAAAGCCAACTGTTTAATGTCTTGGAGGCAAATGTTTAACTGAGCATATAGACTGAAAAAAACGAGGGCAGCTGAGGAACTGGAAATCAGCAAAATATAAACCTGCAACAGCTAATCTATTTTATTCACTCTGAAATCCAATGGTAATTAACCCATGCAGTTCCTCTCACATTATATGTGAGATATGTATTTTATGCCTCAGGAGATTATGTGCTGAAAACCTGAGCAGCACTTCCATTTTACCTTGAAATTTCACAGTGCTGATTTCTGCCATGTGTGCTTTCTAGCTACTGTAATTCACTATACCTAACATTCTGAAGCAGTAACTATAATTAAAAAAACCCCAAACCCTCTAAAATTTACACAGCCCACACCTAAAATATAAGATGCAGAGGTCCACCCAGATGCTATCTCTGGGTTTAGTACATACAGTTTAGGTGCAGCTCTAGAAAAGAAGGATTTTTTTCAAGCAGCAGTGGGACAATGCTGTAACAGACAGACAGGAGATAGCTCACCTATAAGATGCACACACAACAAGCAGAACAAAGAGGATACAAATTATAGAGGTTTTTGCTTACAGATTCTGCACAAAGCACATCAAGAAGTCTGATTTACAAAGAGGACAGTCAAACTGCATATGGTATCACTAGTAGCAGGGGCTGCTTTCCACATGGCTATAGACACTGGTAGCTTGCAATGATGTAGGAAGGAGGGGCAAGCCTTTCTGACTTGCAGCAGGTGAGAACCAAAGTGTTATATGTAATTGCAGCTGTCTTACATTAAGTCCTTAATCCTTTGGGGCTGAGCAAGGTTCTTTTAATCACTGTATTTCTATGAGGTGTCTAAGCTCACTGAAAAACCATCAGACTACACTCTGTGCCAGATACACTTTGCCTGTCTGGCCCTTTGCCTTTGAGTTTTCTGTGAAGTTGTGCAGTTTATGCTCGTTTCATCCTTCTTATCCAACCCAACCCGCCATGGGCGACACAGGCGTCTCCATCTACATGTCCAGAAAGGGTTTCTGTCTCTCATGCTAGGAATGTCTTTCTCACAGCGGTCTTATCTTGGTTAGCCAAGAAAATACACTGTTCATTTGGTAGATAAGTGGAAGCTGTGATGTTGTTAGCACCAGTAAACACTGATTACTGAGGTTAATTCACCATGTCACTGGGATTCACTAACAAACTTCTTATGCAAACTCCCAATCTACCTCCGCCTCAACAGCACACAGCAACTCCCATGCAGCAGCTTCCTGGGGGTGGAGGGAGCAACACCATCATCCCAAAGATGAAGGATTCTCAACCTCTGAATGCCTTTATCTGTAAGGCTCTTAAGAGTTGCAGGGACTGCTGAGAAAAGATAAGGGTCTTACACACTCTACACAAATAACTCCACTGGATGATCTCTGTGAATAACACATGCTTCCCTTCTTCACTCTACAGCAGTTTAAGCCAAGAATGGCCAGACCTTAACTCTTGAGCCACACAGTCCCCTTTCAGATGTGGTTTCTGCTCCCCAACTAGAAGATGCAATTAGCAAGAGAACCATCCTGGCCCGAGGACTGCCAGGTAACTGCCAGCTCAAGGGAGAAGTAAGACGTGAGAGATGGCAGGTTCAGTGGCAGCTCCATGGGCCCCAGCTCAGCCGTCTCAAGTGGGGCAGTGAGACAACTGGAGCAGCTCCCAGCCTCCAGTACATCTTCAAAGCTTCCCTTCTTTCAGCTTGTGAAGCTATGCCACCCGTTTTACAGGTACTCTCACTAAAGGGTTTTGTTACAAAGCCCCTGGGTCTGGGAGGGTCCTGTGCCCAAAGTCTTGCACATGAAGAGCTGCTAGAGGCTTTATAAACTTGCAAGCCCCTGAGGACCCAAGGAGAAAAAAAAAAGTTTATACTTTAGAAATTGACAGGGGGGAGAAACACTGTCAGTTGGAAACAGCCAGCTTCTCCTACACCCAGGTCCCTCCATAAACCGACAAGGTGACAAGAAACAAAACTGCAGAACTGAGGCATCAAGCTGATGCAAAGCCACAGACAAAGAGCTAACAGCAGACCAGTACCTCCAAGTTCCTGTTTACTTAGGTTCAACACACTGAATAAATGGCTCTAGCAAAACTAGGAGAACAAGATATGTTCATTTCCTTCCTCCTCACCTCCCACTTCCTTCCCCCTCAAACATCAGTGAGGATTGCTTATGTGGCAATAGAGAAAATAACTGGAATTTATCGGAAATGAGAAAAAAGTAATCTGTATTGCCTCCAAGTGCAAAGAAAGCAATGGGCAGTGTAGCAAGCAAGGACGATGGAAACGGGACCGGGTCTACGCAGGGTCAGGGCCACCCCTCGGCCCCTCACGCTTCCAGACCACTTCACCCAGTGCGGGGTGACACCTTCACCCTGCCCAAGCCCTCCTGGCCGGGGTCGGCCGGACCCCAGCAGGAGTCTCCCCCAGCCTTGACGCCTCCTGCCGCCCACTGCGCTCAGGCCCGCTGGCTACCCACGGCTGCAAGCCCGGCATGGACGGACGGGACTGAGAGGCGTCCCGGGGGCGAAAGGCTCAGCCCGGCGCCGCTGCACGACCGATGACGCCCCCCGACCCGCCGCGGGGCCCGCCCGGTGCGCGTTCCGCGCCGCCCCCCTTCCCCGGGCCGGCCCCGGAGCCGTCACTCACTCCGAAGGGAGGGCACCTCGTCCCGGCGGAGGGCGGCGGAGCCCCGCGCCGGGCCGCCGAACAGCAGGCAGCACGCCAGGAGCCGCAGCCGCACGCCCAGCATCGCCGCGGCACTGCGACCACGAGCTCCCGCTCCGCTCCACGGCACCGGACCCGCCGAGCCCTGCCCCGGGGAGGGCAGAGGAGCGATCCCACCCTGCGGCGCCCCGGGGCGGGGAGGAGGGGCGGCCCGGCCCGGCCCCGGGGGGAGGCCCGCGGGCTCCCCCCGTGCGGCCGCGGGAGGGACGGCAGGGAGGTCGTGGCAGTGGCGCCGGTGCCGCCTGCCCCGCGTCCCTTGTCCCCGGAAGGGGGAACGCCGGCGGAGACCCGTCGGCCGGAGTTGGAAACGCCGCTCATGCAGCTCGGGCCGTTTGCCCAGGTCAGGGTTGTGGATTCAAGCGGACAAAAAGCTTCGTATGAATTTTATTTTCCATCCGAAAACACTTTATCATGCCTGCAGTCCAGGTACTTTTATCCTAAAAAGGAACCAGAAAATACCCAGAGACACTGGAGGTGGGAGATCATCAATAGCACCGTCCATGTTTGCAGGTTTGCTGCTCTGTCCCTGAGCATCCCCACTTCTAAACACCCCACTCAGAGACTTGGGTTTTTAGCTAGGTCAGCTTGTCAACTCGAAGTCATTTTACATTTTGGAATGGGGAAAAATTACTGCCTTCTTCCAGTTTGTTAGGCTCTTCAGTAGAATATTCAAAGGAGCTGCCCCACTTGGGTTGAGTTTCAGTCTTATGCAAGCTATGAATAGCCGAGGGAAACTTGAAAGCAGAACCTTTAGTTAAAGATAGAGCAGTTTTACTGGAATAAGCAGGACAGTTCAGTTTTAATCTGCATAAGCATGTTTCTGCATTGTTCTTTATAGCAGGCAAGTGTACAATTGTATTCATAAATGTATAAAAATGTACAGTGTAGGAGCATATTTGAACCGAGCCTCTGTTCCCCCATGTCCACCTCAATCATAATACAGGGATGAAAACAGAAACCTCTGGGCTTGCGTTTCTCACTGGTAGTTTGGTAGAAGGGGGAACTGAGAAGCAAGTGAAGCCAAACACTTGGAAAGAAGCAGATAACTGGAAGGGTTTCTCCAAACAGTTTAACAGATGATAAAAATGCCTGGCAAGAAAACAAACAGCAGGAAACACTGCTGAACAAGCTGTTCTAGCAGTGACCTGACTGCAAGACAGAAGGGTTGCAACTCTACAGGAACTGCAGTGTTCCTCTCAGGAAAGCTGCAGCTTTCGGAGAATTTCAGGTTCTGAGAGAGAAGCTTGTTAATGAGCCATTTATGAAAATATGGCCGCTCGGAACTGTCTACAGCTCTTCAGGTGTATTCATGAGCTCCAGCAAAGAGCTCTGTTGCTCCAGAGCCCCCTCCTGGGTCACACTGAGAGATCACACTGTGTTTGTAATCCCACCTTTAAAAATAGAGGTGCCAGTGACCAAAACTGAGGCTGCTCCCAGGGAACGAGCCTGACTGTGGGTTTTTCTGCTTAATTCAGTAAGATCAAAGTAAGCACGTTCTAATTACAGATTCCTAATAATGAACATCTCAACGTTTTTGTAACTATTTTACTAAATGCAAATTAGCACTTATTAATTTTGAGCAGTTTTCCTTTTTTTTCTTTAATATTCAGATCAACCTCTTTGACTAAACAGGTTTTTAGTGTCTTGAATCTGTTCTAGTCTTTCTAAACGAGTAAATCCTTCTAGCTGCAGTTAATACTGGCCTGGGTATTTATAGCTAAGCTATCCCTACTTAATTACCATAATAAGACATCTTTGCTGGCATAGTGGCTTGTAAAACCAACACGGCGACGTTTTCTGAAGTAAACTTGGTGACATAGTTTATATTAGCTTGCACATTAAATTGTCTAACTTTCCAATTGTATTTATTTGTTTTACCTGTCTTCCTTCAAAGCATTTGCTGTGGTGATTTGGCTCCTTTATTTAATTTTCTGTCTGGAACCCACTTTTTGTAAATATTTTTTCTCTTCATTTCTCTGTCAATGATCTGTTCTCTTTCTCTTTGTGTATACTTGGACCTATACATATATATCTGCACTTGTCTGAGCTGATCTGTCTTTGCTATTTAGGTACTCTACACGACATTCAACACCTTCCCCTGTCTTTGCTTAGACATTAACTCAGCCTTATGAGACCTATATGCAGATACGAATCCAGTGCATGTTCATAGCCTTCATCCACAAATATAAGCCCTTGTCAAATTCACACTAATTCCATATTCTCTAAAAGCCATTGCTTTTCCAGGGCACACACAGATCCAGTATGTCATGTGCTCAGCATCTCCTCATGGAGTAATTTGTGTTCATAATCTAAAGTCTGAGAGCAGGTCTCTTTTTTTCCCCCCGCTACCAACCAGAATGGGAATACCAAACCAGAGAATAGCTAGGAAGAAAAAGCAGGACCAAAACTGCTTGCTTTAGCTGTGTCCAGCAAGCAACAGTTCCATCTTTTTCAGAGGCATCATCCTAGATCTGTTAAGCGCTGAAAAACGGTGTTTCTCCAGCATCTTAGGTCAACTGCCAGGTTTGCAGTGTTCTTCCTTTTCACTTAAAAGTTTTGTTGTTTACCCCAGACACAGAACTGCTCTCTTTATCAGCTCTGCCACTCCAGTTACACCTGGCTATAGGCTCTACAGGCACTTCTTCCACCTTCCCTACCGCCTCTGGCATGTCCCAGCGATGCCCCTTTTCCTTTTGTCAGCTCTGCCTGTGTGTTTCTGTTATACTATTCCCTCCTTCCGTGCTCTCAGGTGATTGCTGTGGCTGCCAGGCTCTGCAGTTTCAGTCCACATCAGCCCGCATCAGATACAATGGCCCTATGGGAGAGCTTATAATGCCAAGATTCAGGTTAACTGAAATCCCTAGTTACAAACTGCCAGTTCACTACTCAGAATGTGTTTGGTTTTTTTCCTAAATGTAACTCTAATTTTGTTTGTTAGTTGCTCATAGCTTTAGGCTAGAAAATTTGTTTTTTCTAAAGTGAAAAACTAGCTTATAAAGATGACACCAAGAGCATGAATACACTTTGTGCTTCTAAAACCCTTCTAGATATCTGATATTCCTGCATGGGCGTGAGGTGGAGAGAGTAACAACCTATGTGGCTGTTACTGTGCCGCACGAGCCACCCACTTCCCAGTGAATCCTCACCTTTCCAAGCCCTTCATCCCTCCTCTGCCAGTAAATGTGCACTCCACACAAATCTAGAATACTTTGTTATAATATAGATGCTTTAGTATTGGGTAGAAATTTTACTGTTACTATAGAATCACAGAATCATCTAGGTTGGAAAAGACCTTTAAGATCATCAAGTCCAACCATTACCCCAGGACTGCCAAGTCCACCGCTAAACCATGTCACTAGCTTACATTTTGAACTCTGGCAAAGAAGATAATTTGTTGCTTACATTTAAAGCATTAATGTGCCCATAATGACTTAAAGCTTTCGTATATGCCCACCTACATCTATAAGGTAACTGAAACATGTAAGTACTTTGCTAACCTAGAGTCAGCATGCTTAAAATATACATGTCTGCCATCAAGAGAGCCTTCCACTGTTAGTACTATTATAGTGAAATTGGTAGTAGAATAAGACAACTTTTGCAAAGATTTGCTGCAAAAGAGTACTTAGTGTGTTCCCAAGAAAAGCTATTAATATTCGACTGTAAACTTGTTTACTAAATAAACCAGTGATGCATTTTACTCAATACCAGAAATTACACATACTTTGATCAACAAATGTTATGTGTTTTAAACCATTAAAGCCATCATTTAATTGCTTAGCAAACATTTTAGAATATAAAACCTGTAAACCTTTCACAACTTCTGTTTCATGATTTAAATTTGCCTGAGAGACTGATAGTTTTCTCTGTTTCTCAATCACATGCAAATAGGTTTGTAGGCAAAACCATTCCTGATTTGTTTGGCCAGATGTGTCTTCTACCCTGTGATATCCAATTCCTTAAGCACAACCCCTCTTCATTTTGTCAGAATGAAGCTTCATAAATCAGGGTAGTAGGGAATAAGCAGGTTCCACTATAAAAAATGGGGGTGGACATTGATTGTGATTCACTGAAACAGGAGCATGTCTGTGAGCCGGTGTAAACTGGAATGAGCACAAGTGGGGCTGGAGCATAAGCTCAATGACCTTAAGCTCTGTCATTTACTAAAAGACCAAGAACCACAATTTAGGCAGGATAGACAACCTCTTAACAACATACCATCAATCTAGTTGGGAAAAACAAAACAAAACAAACTTGGCTGGATGTAAGATTCAGAACAAGGATATACGTGTACCCGGTGCTGACATGACTTTACAAGTTGGGAGTAGGTGTGCCTTTGCACCTTGTGCACTCCTTCTCAGAAGAGCCAATCTTTTTTTCCAGCTGTGTGTTTACATTTAGAAACCCTGCAGGTAATGGAAACATTTACTGTGCTCATTAGAGAATACGCACACAGAAAAACCCAAAGCAATTTTACTTTGCTCTTTCCTTTAACAATTTCTTCCCAGGTGGAATAATTTTTGCATTAGATACATTTTATTGAATACAAAGTAAGGTATAGACATTTATTTTTTTGTTATCTTTTTGTTTTGTGGTAGATCAGATATACAGTCAGTCTCATATCTGAGGATTTAAGAGCTGGGATTTAAGAAAGTCTGGAAGCCAGAGCTCCCATTGCCTTCACGTGGTGGTAGAATGTGTCTTCATTACTTATATTTTTATATGATATCCACACTCATACATATGGGTATGTATGGCACCAGGGAACCACTTGTTAAAATTTCTGCTCTCTTCTCTGAATTTTATGCTGGTAAGACAATAGGAAAAGCAAAAATATTTTCTAACCAGTGGGAATGACTTGCCACCAATGCTACTAAACCGTTCAGGCCAGGTATATAGATAAGGGCAGTAAAATTCCCAGGTTTTGTTTTGGTTTTGTTGTTTTGTTTTCTTTTCTTCTGCTTTAACCTGTCCTTCTTCAAATCTACCATAACCTAAAATAGAAACAACTGGGAGTTTATTACACAGTAATTATATTATAACTATAGGTCTGATTTTTCAACCCAGCTGAGAATTTTAGAGAAAGCAAGTTTTAACCTCTCACCTAAGAGGATCAACAGGAAATACAATTTGCCTTTGAACTAGAGTGATTAACTTAGTAGCCTGACGTCGGTGGTACACACTTTTCCAAACACAGGTAACATTCAACTGCTGAACAGTAAGTAGAAATTTCCTGTTTCTTCATACATAAAGACCTTGGTTTTATTTACACTCCTACCTATTCTAAATGTGGAAACAGTAATGAAAAAACTCAGTGTTGAGAAAAGTTCCCTGTGGAGAAATGGCATTTTAAAAAAATACATCACGCCTTGAGAACTCACCCGTCTGAATACAGAAATGTCTTGAAACTGTTTTAAATTGTCTATTTTGATTAAAAATAAAACTAAACTGTAGCGTAAATAGCATGAGGAAGGGAGCGCTTGCAATGAAAATCAGATTTTGGTTCTCTTGCTTTTGCATGATGATTGGTAGAAGAGAGAGACTGAGCCAGCTTCAAGAAACAAAGTTGTCATCTACCAAAATCTTTGAAAAGCCAAAGCCTTTATATTCATCTACAGTACCTGTCATTATTGTGGTTTTGTAGCTATCTGTCAATATTAGCTGATATGTATGTCAGTGAAAACACAGAAGTTTCTAAGCATGACCCATTCCTGAAACCAAACAAAATCTACCAAAAAAGTACAGACTTTTGAGGGTAGAGTACATTCTAAATTACATGCTGTGACTATACATTATGCAAGTGTATCAGTTTCAGTTTTCATAATCCACTCTGAAATGCAAGAGAACATGATTTTACTGTTCGCTTGGAGAATACAATGAACTTCAAGTACAGTTCTGTCAGGAGTGCAGAGGAATGTTCTCTTCCTCAGAGGAAATTAGCAGACATCAAAATACATGACTTTTCATTAGAAGAAAAAAAGAATTGAAGAGATTAAAGAGAAAATATGCACTTTGCCATGTAGTTCCAAAAATATATTACTGCTGTTAAACTTGAGGAATGGATGGATCTTTAGCTTTAAGCAAGTTACGCAATTTAGGGATCGCTCTATAAAAGAATGCCATATGTAATCAATCAGAGTTCCAGAAATAGGTTGCTTACAGCATTCATCCATTAACTCATTTCCTTGAAGAGTAAAAAGATCAAAACCAAAAGAAAATCCAAGACATGAAATCTCATGTGCTGTCTTAAAAAAGCAGGGGGAGGAGTTATAAAATAAACTCTAAGGTATGCCAAAGCATGATAAATTTGCTAAGATTCATCACATCATGTGAAAACAATGATAAAGACACATGCCAAAATGAAAAATGAAGAAAGAACAATAAAATACATTTAAAAATGCATTTGACTTTCCAATCTTTATTCAAGGTTAAGTAGCTCCTTTTTTACAGAAACAAGTTGGAGCATGTACCTGTTTCTTTCAAATAGACTATGATATAAATTTTCTCTTTTTTTACTTTTAGATTTTGCGTGATAAATTTTATGGGGCAATAACTCATTTGCCCACTGCAAAACAAACTTGAACTCCTGTATAAAGGCAGACAAGAAATGGAGAGTATTGCACTTGACATCTGAGTCTTGTATCCCAGGCTCCTTACCCACTAATTATATTATAAAACAAAGTTAAATGCAGTCTGGACACATATACAATAACAATACAGGTTAACATGCAACTTTTATAAATCAAATGAAAAATCATCCATTTAACACGTATTACTGAAATTACCATTCTAAAGGGTGTAAAAGATACACAAATACCACGAAATTGCTAATGATTATTCTTTTATTCAGTTTAACTCTTCAGTGAATAGAAGTATTACCATTAAAAAATGTTTTGGCCACTCTCAAGGTCCAGCCTCAGGTCAAAACAATATTCATGAAAACAGTAGACCCACTCACCACACACAAACCCACTCATCATTTGGTGGAGGGAAAAAAAAAGAAAAAGGTGAACTTTTGTACAAATGCTACAAGATAAAAAGAATATAGTTAATAAAAAGAAAAATGAACACCACTCTTGTTTTTAGGGTGAATGCCAAGTAAGGTCTTGAAAGTTCTTGAAATCTGGGAGTTCAGTAAAAATTTATTATCTATCTAAATTATTGCTGTTAAAAGGATGGTTCATATGAATGAGCGTAGTTCTTTGATGTCCTTCAGTAATAGAGACCTTCCTCACCAAGCCCTCTCTCTTCTGATGAATTCTTCTGAAGGCGCACAGACCATTTATAGTACAGTCAGTCACAGCAGGGAAATCGCAAAACATACTGCCTGATTTCTGTACATCTTTGATATTTTGGAGAGTGACTGCTAGGAGGAGTAATTGAACTGTAAACATTGTCTACATACCAAATTGGAACTTTGCTCATGATTAGAAGATGCAAGTGATGGGAAGAGAGTGGGTAGCTTTGTGAAATGAAATCTCCTGTAGGAACAGGGAATGTAGACCAGCAAGTGTTTGATATGAAATGTGGGCACCAATTTGTTAATAATATTTGAATACTGAAATGCATTTCAATATTGAAATAAGTGACCTAAAGAAGAAGGACTTTCAACCCTAATATTGAGCACCAGAATCAGCCTTCTCAGAAACAGAACTTAAAAGGTATTTAATAAAGAGTATAGCTTTTTATTACTTTAAAAGTAATAAAAATATTTTAATTTCTTTCAGAGAAAGTTTGTTGTTTGAAAACTTCTACTTGAAAAACAAGAGAGTAACAGATAATTTACATGAACTAAATCCAGATTTCCCTAGTCCCTTAGGCAATCTTGACCCAATTGGAATCCAAGACAAAATCCAGGGGCCACCTTTGCCTCCTGTCAGTTTATCCATGTGCCAGGAAAACAGGATTTGGTCCCACATGTAACTTGCACTGACATCTGTGGGAATTTAGTGGTTGCAAGGGCCGCAGATGCAAGCCTTTGTCTGTGCACAATTTCCACTATGAGATACACAGAAATACTGAAGAGTACAGATGTGAACCTGTAATTAATCCATTCCACTTTAATGACAGCCATCATTTCCTTCACACTGCAATAATTTTGTATTTAATATGTGGTTATAGTATCACCTTCTTTCCAAAGGCATCTGATACTGTTTGTTTATCTTTGCACAGAAATATATACTATAGGCTCTAATCCACTAATAGACAGTATTAACCAGTTTATTTAAACAAAACAATCTTTGTAAACCAAAACTAATAGTTTCACTGAAACTAGATCCTCATCCGTAGCCATTGATTCAGTAGGCTTTGGATCAGGCCCTAAAACAGGCATGGGTCAGAGCTAGCTAATATATCAGTCTCACATCCGGGAACTGTAGAGGATATAGAGACTGAAGTTGCACAGACTTTGTAAATATTTATTACAAAATGGACATAAACTTTTTTAGTTCAAATATATGATTTACTATAGGGAATGTACATAAGTTTTTCTGTGACTGTGTCGATGTACCTTTGATGTCTAAGTCTTCTTTTGTAAGTACATTCATATATACATTTTGACCATCTGTTCCAGAGTACTAAAAATGCAGAGGAAAAGCGGTATTAAAAAGTAAAGTACATATTGTTAGCTTAAAATAGCCCAATACTGTAATTTTTCATGCCAGCATGTTTGCTGATTTTGTTGGGCGCTTTTTTTTTTCCCTAGTGCTATGCATGATAACAGCATTGCAATTTAAGAATTTATGGCAAGTCAGTAGTAACTAGCTACAACTGAGAATTAAAAATCCTCATTATTGTCATGGAAATGAATATGAAGTGGAATCCATAGATCCATTTGTTACTTGGGGTGGGGGGGGGGGGGGGGGGGGAAGGCCCAAAAGAGCTGAATACATTATTTCACACATGAATAAATGGTTAGAGTGCTGGGCGTTGAAAGAACCTCACAATTTTGGATATCTCAACAAAAGAGTACTGTTTTTGTGTGTGATACTGAGTCTTTGTGTGTGATCTTTTCCTGCATCTAAAGGGCTTCTGCAACGGTTCATGTAATGGTCCAGCATGCAAGGTTTATTTTGAGTGCCTAAACAGTACGTAAATGGTGAAAAGGAGTTCTGGTAATCCTCTGGTTTAAAGTTTCTCTGCCAGGGTGTCTAATTTACAATTGTTTCTTTTTTGCTCTGGATCCTCTCTACTAGAATTTAAAAGAAAAAGAGAGAGAAAGAGAGAGAGAAAGAGAGAGAAAGAAAGAAAGAGAGAGAAAGAGGGAGAAAGAAGAAGGAAGGAAGGAAAGGAAGGAAAGGAAGGAAAGGAAGGAAAGGAAGGAAAGGAAGGAAAGGAAGGAAAGGAAGGAAAGGAAGGAAAGGAAGGAAAGGAAAGGAAGGAAAGGAAGGAAAGGAAGGAAAGGAAGGAAAGGAAGGAAAGGAAGGAAAGGAAGGAAAGGAAGGAAAGGAAGGAAAGGAAGGAAAGGAAGGAAAGGAAGGAAAGGAAAGGAAGGAAAGGAAGGAAAGGAAAGGAAGGAAAGGAAGGAAAGGAAAGGAAGGAAAGGAAGGAAAGGAAGGAAGGAAAGGAAGGAAAGGAAGGAAGGAAAGGAAGGAAAGGAAGGAAAGGAAGGAAAGGAAGGAAAGGAAGGAAAGGAAGGAAAGGAAGGAAAGGAAGGAAAGGAAGGAAGGAAGGAAGGAAGGAAGGAAGGAAGGAAAGGAAGGAAGGAAAGGAAGGAAAGGAAGGAAAGGAAGGAAAGGAAGGAAAAAGGAGGAAGGGAGGGAGAAGTTTAAAAAAAAAGAAAAGGAAGGCAGGAAAGGAAGGAAGTTAAAAAAAAAAAAAAAAAAAAAAATAAGAAAAGGCAGTTTATGCCTGGAACAGAAAACAACTCTGCAAGTGAATAAGGCTTTAACTTTCCCTGATACAACCCCAAGGACTAGGTTCTTAAAGAACATCAAACAGCAACAAGGACAAGCAAAGAGGGAAACATGACAAGAAAGAAGAATTAGAGAGGAGATGTTTCTGTATACCTTAGATACACAGAAGATGGACAATAACACTGCTTCTTTCTGATGAAAGACTACTCAGTCACACAAGTGCTGTGAGAAACTTCTAACCTCAGTAGTTTAAGCTGCATTCATAAAAAATTATCTTTTTAAAATTTAATCCAGTGCACCAAATAGACTGGTACAGATACATTCCCAAACAAAAATATGTGGGATTGGAGTTTAGTATACAGCTCATTGTATATACCTAATTTCACAAAACAGGCTTATATATGATAATTTTAAATCCTCAATATTAATGAAAAAATTTAAAATATTTGTGATGCGCCTTTTTTTTTTTTTTTTTTTTTTTTTTAAGATTGCGGGCTTTAATATTAGTGTTGGTGGGGTTTTTTAAATATTTCTACTAACTTTTACCACTAATATGTTATCTATAGTTTTCCCAACACAAGATATATTTTCTCTAGCTGAATGATTATACCACTGTGATGTGTAAACAAATATCACATAATCAGCTGAGAAGAAACAAGTAGTTTTAGATTCCCTGCCAGTAAAACTAAGTTTGTAGTGTTGGAGGTGCTAACAGAAATCTGCAGCCATGGCCCCTTTTTGCTTTTCTTGATTCTTGTAAGTTACGTTTTTAAAAGTGGTTGTTGAGCCTCTGTACAGTGGATTTGTTTCCTAAAAAAGAAAGCAAACACAAACAGAAGAAAAGGGAGTCATCCAATGTTTAACTCATTTTGTCATAGCTTCAGCTGCAAGCAGAAGTAGCTGCACACCGCTGCCTTGAGCGTCCCCCTTCAGTAAAAGGATCATTTTGGCCCATGATTCCTGACCCAGCATTACAATACAGGTTGTACACGCACCACATAGTATCACTCTGCTTCCCAATGTGCAGAAGAAAATGATTTGTATTTTACTTTGTGAGAAACTCAGGCCAGAGGTCTGCCTGGCCCAGCAATGTGTTCCCAACTGTGGATGATTCAGGCTGCCCGAGGAAAAGCTGACACGTTTCACAAACCTCCTGGGTCAGAGGGACTCTCCTCCTATGGATTTGTCTGTAGACATTTTGAATCCATTCAAACTTTTATCATCCAGAATATCTTTGGAAACAAATGCCCTAAGCATGTATTGTGTTATAATGTCTTTTGACTTAGTTGGAGCTTGGTATCTCACCTTGCTAGTATGAGAAAGTCAGCATATCGCCTGTCTTTCTGACACCCACCAAAAATGCTTACTCAACATGCTTTTTCCCAAAGAGCCTCAGAAGTCTTAAAGATTTTGCAACGTGCAAAAAAGCCAAGGGCAGAAAGGAAAGAAGAAAAGGGAACATGTGGTATAAGCTTGCATTAAGCACCCGCAAGCTATAGATAGGAAATAAGGCGTGAATTTTTCTGTCCTTTTACCTGCATTTTGGACAGCCTACATTCATTGCTTCTCTGTGTAAGTGAGCTCACATCATTACAGAGGCCATCAATAATGTCTCTTTTCTAAAATGGGCTCTCTTTCTGGGAAGAGGGGTACGCCTCTGACAATCGCATAGGCAGTGAATAACTTTGCTAAGATTACTCAAAGGTAAAGTACTAATTAAAAAAAGAACTAATAAAAAATGTTATCTACATGCTTTGACATGTGTAAGGAATTAAACCAGGAGATAAAATTCTAGCTATATTCATACTTAAAAAAATCGTAATTACACTTTATAGAATACTAAATGTAGTGAAAAGCTACCAGTAAAATCTATCAATTTAAAAGAACAAAACCAAGATGCAGAATTTTAAAGGCTGTTGTGTACCATGCAACCAAATTAAAGAATCTCATATAAAATCAATTCATAACATACCGTTTGCCATTTAACTTTTGATTTTTCCACTTCAAACTTGGCCACCTCTTTTCGGTCCTGAACTGACACCAGGAGTTTCCATATACAAAGTAAAACAATGCCAATGAGAAGGATAGCAAGGATGACACCCACCATTATCATTGGAATATTTGGAAGCTGTGGGCAGTCTGTGGAAACAAAAACAATTATGACTGTGGATATCCAATCAATAAATTCTAGGCAATTAAAACCAGCCAAGAGGCATGCTAGGCTTCTCATTTGCTGAGAGCTGTGTATGCCTTTTACTTCAAGTCCATGTTATTTTTCTCCTGCTAGCTGCTAAATGGTTTGTGAGACCGACTGAAAAATATTGCATTAAAATGTTAAAAAAATTAATTGCTAACTTCTTCCAGTGGTAGTTTACTGTGTCAGTTAACAGCTGCTGGATAGAGCTTTTCTGGAGGCCTTATCTCAGTTCACATTTGCATACATTGCAACCACCACAGCACGGTAGTTTCAAGGCCCCGCAGCAGAACAGCAGATGACAGCACAGCTGGTTATTGTAGAGTCATGGGAGGGCCACTATGCAGGGTTTAATGAACTGAGTTTTCCTTAAGATATTTATTTCACTTTTTTTTTTTCTTTCCCCCCCCGATCTACATAAAATGCATGGTTAAATGTATTTTATAAAGAGAAAAATCTTACCCTTAAATTCTTGAGTCTTAGGGGTGTAGTTTACAAAGGGATGTGCTTCTTTAATACTAGCTTTGTTACAACTATCTTTGGTTTTGTATAGGTTACTATTACAGCAGACTACTGTTCCTATGGTAGAAGATGCTTTTATTTGTGCAGTGAAATCACTTTTATTCTCACATGTATGCTAGACAAAGGCTACAGAAAGAGTTAAAAAAATAAGTGCCATTTGTGCTGACAGAACAAGGCTACAAATCTGCTTTCTCTAAAACTAAAAAACGTTTAACCCTGGGACACTGGGTGTGTCAAAACAAACAAGCAAACAAGAGTATTTTTATTGCCTGGAAACTCAAGTGTTTGGCAGATGAAAAGCGGTGTCTGTGTTCTTTCCTGTCCTACATGATAAGAAGCTCTAACGAAAAATCAGTAGTGAAACAGCAGTACATAAAGTAGTAATGTTAAATGAAAGGATATAAAGAGATCTGTTGAATATCAGTTTTGCAAAATATTCAAAACTTGATACTGCAACAATAAAGGTAATTATAAATGTATTTTAGAATTTCATCAGGTATACCCAATTAGATTGTCTTTTGGATATTTGTCCATCTTTGAAATATATGTCATTTCAAGGTGAATTATAGTTTTCTCATATAATGCAAAAGACGTTTGGTATCATCATCTTTGAATTACACAAGGATTAACTTAACTCTTGCAGCCCAGGGATCATTCTGATCATCTTTCATTAAAGGCCAAGTATTTATTTTACTACTGCATTAAATAAGCACCTGAGGAGGTGCTCTTCTGGCTGGGCGGAGGAGAGCTACAAACATGAGGAAGTTCTGTGCTGCTCAAAAATGCTCAGCTTCTAGATAGCTCACCCTGCCTGCATTTTTAAATTGGATTTTACGTAGAAAAAGCAATATTCACTGCTTACCTTTCTGTTCTATGCTGTGAATGACTGTCCTTCCCTGTTCATCCATAGCCAGTAGAAATGTGGTTATACATTCATTTTCCCCCTGCGAAGAGCAGGGAATGGATTTATCCTCTGAATAATCTGCAGAGGGAGGAAGAAAAAGTCATTCATCGAATCAAATGAAATTTAACATGTAATAACCAGAGAGACTGCTGGCATCATATTTGTCACAGCCTCATGTGTGGATGGTAAAGAGTGAAGGATGAAAGCAGAAATACCCTCAGAATTTCTACTAAATTTAACAACCTTTCTTCTAACCCAAGCTTTGTTTTGTTTCCAGTTTTTCACTTCTATTTTCAAAGAACTGATTCAGGTGTTGTCAATCTGCACTGACCATCTAGTGTACTGTGAATTTCAATGAATTGGAAGTGCTTCCAAGATGCTTTACCACCAGCTGTCTAGGAAATGTAATAGTCCCCAGTTACAGGACAAAGTAAACAGTATGTTCTCTTTGGTTTACAGCTATTCCTACCATGTCTAGATTATGTTTCAGAAGTAGATATATGTACAGCAATGGATAATGTTAAAAGGGCTGCATTTATTTCTTCCACGATAGACCTCTCAAAGATTAGTGTGTCCAGAACTGTCACAATGGTAAATGTAGATTAACAACAGAAACTGCGATTCTGGGATCTTTGTAACGTGATTCTAGGGGAAGCAGATAAAAAAGTGATATGAGATGACAGTCTGCCCCCATTTATTTGTCTCTACATTTGCAGATCTGCACAAAAACTTCTTAATCAATTTTTTTCTTCCAGATGATTTCTAACGAGGAAGCCTTTTCTGCTGAGAAGAGTTCATTCACAGGAAACAGAGAGACAGGAGGAAGCTGGCTCAAAGAGACAATATAATGCAAACAATTGAAAGTTGAGACTATAGGTCCAGAGCCAGAAATACCGTAATTTGGAGCGTAACCATTACATAATATTTTTATAGAGCAGGACATCTGACCTCACAATACCTTTGGGGCTGAAAACTTACTATATTTCCATATAACCCAGTATTTTAACAGCACTGGAAATTAAGGTATGCTTTTCAATACATTTTTAGAAAAACTTCTTAGGTTTTATTTCTAGAGGTAAGAAAAAACAGTAAACTTCTCAAACATTTCTTTAAAAAAAATTGTCACTTTCCATTATTTCTTACCCATTTAAAACTCTTACTAAAATTTCATAAGCAACTGTGCTAAAAATCTCAAGTCCTCAAACTTAGTAATGAAATACAAAGTAGGAATCAGACAGGATATGGATTTTAAAGAAACCTATGGTACATAAAGAAAAAAATGCTCACTTTTTTTCCTGGTTTTTGTTGTTGTTTTGTTTGGTTTTTGTTTTGGGTTTTTTTGGCTTATTTTTTATATTGCTCATTGTCATAGGGTTTGGTCTTACAGAAAACACTGCTAAACACCGTAGAAAATATGAAAGTATAAATAGTGGACTGCCCTAATGTCTTTTTCTCTGCTTGTTATAAAAAGATGATCACATCTCGGTAGATTTTAATGGAAACATGCTCATGATTTGTGATACTCTCGTATTTAACCTATTGCCTGTCCTTAGTGGCATAGCAATGTGTTATCTATCAAGGCAACAGACAGACAAGACTTGCTGATTTAACAAGATTTGGTTTTGTTAGAAGAGCCACAGACTGTAGACTGAGTGTGCTGAATTAATGGCACTCATTACCAGGTCACAATTCCAGTAATGCTGTCACAAGTTTTGCAATATTGGTTGTTTCCCAACTCTTTTAAGAAGTAGATCCAGCGAATACTAGCTTGCTTAAAAATAAAAAAAAGGAAAAGGGTAGTTGTTGTCCTGAAGGCAGAGACAAACTTGCAGGCGTATTACAAATACCATCCAGAAGGCAGTAACTGCAAATATATTAGTTATATTTAAATTGTAGCTTTTAATTTGAGACCAAGGGGAGCAAAAATCTGATTGTGTGCAAGGATGAAGAAATGAAAGCAAAGATGCCAGTTCAAGCTATTCAGAATGCTGCTTGCGCTTAGTATTTTCATTTCTCTGATGTTATTTTTAGGATGAGGGATCACTAAGAGAGACTATTGCATACACAATTTTCAGTTCATCAGCACAAAAATTTGCCTAGGTAGGTAAACTACTGTAATTTACACCTGTGTAATTTTCTGCATTCTGCAGTGAATCATCATACTTCTCCCACTTCTGCCTGCAGCCTAATTCCATTAATTTCAATGGTATTTGAAATCACTGGAAGAATAATTAGAGAAGAGTGGTAAACTGGAGCTTCAAGGTGCACAAGACTGTTTCTTAACACATACTAAGATAAAAGATTCAACAACAACAAAAAATTGACTGTGAATTTAAATGTCATTATGGCCTTTCTTGTTTGTCATTTGCTCAACAAAATGCTCTTTTTGAACATCTTCATGTCACTTTGCATCAGAACAACAGAGCAGCGCTGACACAGGGGTTCAGGCTCCAGCATTCAGTTTGTGGCTGCACAGGGAATTTGCGTGGTGTCAATACTCTGGGGCAGGAAAAACTCAGTTTCTCTGAGGAAAGTGTAAGAGTCCCTATTGGGCTTGTGACAGGAGCAGCCTGGTGCCCTGTGGCTGGGACGGTGGCAGGAGCCACTTAGGAATGGCAGATTCTCCCGGGTAGCAAGTAGAGCAACAAGGGCTCCTCTTACACCCATCTGGCAGAGGAGGATTAGCCCTAGTTAATATTCAAATCTTAAAAATGGATGAAAATACTTGAAAGTGATGCCTGCTGTAGAGATAAGCCCAATAAATGTAAAACCATCAGCACCTCTGGAGCTGCTGTGCCACCCTGTGTCCTGCTGGATCCGCAGGCAAGCTCAGAGGCTGAAACAGGCATTCCCAGGAAACAGAAAAATGTAAAGCCTATGCTTTTTTTATTGCTCCACAGTTCCAGTCATTGAGTTGCGACATACACATGCAAAAGAGAAAGTAAATCTTTAAAGGGCTAATATTTTATTTAACCTAGAGCTATTTCTAGTTTCCAAAAAGCCTTGAAGCATTACAGAAACTGAAATATAAACCAGAAAGAAGCAGTATGCTACTGCGTGAAGTTGCTCAATAATCTGTCTGAAATGTTATGTGCTGGTCTAGTTATACCACTTTCAAAATCCTTTTTTGTTTAGGCAACACAGTTTTGATTTCAGGATAATTGTTTTACTATTATTTTGAAAATTATTTTTTTCCTTTCAGGACTTCTCAATGAGGTGACCTTTCTGCCAAACCCTTTGAGCTATTACACAAGCATTTAAGATGAATTAGAGTTCACAACAGCTTCTTTTTTTGTTTTTTTGGGGTTTTTTTGAGGGGTTAGAATGGGAACAGTTACCCAGCCTTCCCTACAGCAGTTGCTGTAACTGCTGCAAGTAAATTTTAAATCTAAAGTAGTAACTGACAGTTCCAATCAGCGAAGCACAGGACACGAAAAAAAGGAAATAAGCAGGAACAGGAGATGATGTTGTCACGCTCATATTCCTGTGACCTCTGTGTATGTGAACAGAGCCACGTAAGTGACTGTTTCTGCTCTTGATTATTATTCATTATATTTGAAAGTAGAAAGTATTATATATTCCTAGCTACAAATATATGCCATGTGGCAACAACAACCTGAAAACTTTACTAAATAGTGCTTATATGCTTTTGAAGCTTGTAAAGACAATTCTATGTTTATAAACAAATACTGATGTCTAGAAAGGCAAAGCATGGTAATAATTTTAATTAAAATACAAAATTAGAATTAGTTTTCCTTAGGGCAACATTTGCAACTTTTGAGCTCTGTATTATGGAGTAATGACATCCAAACCGAAAGATAGATCTTTGTTGTACATCAGCGAAATTTCTGCATGCATGCAGCTTTGGATGGGCTTCCAACAGTTTGTAGGCACAAGCCTTGGATGTACATACAGCAGTCTGCATCGTCATCCTAATTGTTACATTTGTCTTATTTAATGCTTATGGTACATCTGTGATGTGGATAGATTGTACCTATGTCCTGCCTCACCTAACAATTGCATTTTACCACATGACTGGGACTAGAATTGCCATTAGAATAAATACAGACTGCCTATTAAACAGGCAAGTCCCTTCTGCTACAGGAAAGAAAAAGATGCACTATTTCGTTTAAAGTCTGGTGGTTTTTTGGTTGTGTTTTTTTCTTTTACTTTTTTTCTTCCGCTTTCTCTGAGAGCAATATTTTATTCAAGGTTAATTCTTATTGCACAAATTCCCATTGATGGAAGGCAGTTTTGAATTAAAGCAAACAACTGAAAGATGTGCTTAGTCTCTAGAATACTAGAAGCATCTTTGCCACGGGCTAAAGGGCTGTGTCTACTTGCCAGCTGTAATCAAGAGTCTGCATAAGGACTGGAATCAGGTTTTGCATTTGTATGGTAAAAAAAGCCACACTGGAAGTCATGGTACAGGCATGACATAAACTCAGGGGCTTTCATCAGCCACTGATTTGTAGGGACTGGTATTTATTAAATCCTATGTTTTTTACATAAACTGCTTAGAAATTAGGCATGATCCAATGAGTCAACCTGGAAAGATGATACTGGTCTGTATTTCCTGCTTACCACAGAAGAACTGTAGACAAGCAGCAATTGCCTCGTAAGCCTTAATATAATTCCATGGCAGAACAACAAGGCTACTTTCTACTACTGCAAGTGGAAACTATCACTAATCACACACACAGAGAAAAGGAAGACTGAGTGTACAAACCCTTTGTGGTGCTGACAGTTGCATCAACCAGTTTGCATTTTTCACTGCATTCTCCCAGTGACTTGTCATCAGAAGCCAGGTGACATTCCACACAGCTCCTGTATAAAATAATTCAGTAGCTCATCAATCTCTGCCTGTCACAAAGCAACAACTTAAAAGCCTGAACGTATGCATCTGCATTTTAAAAAGAAGCTAAACAAAAGGTCTTGTACTATGGATACTGTAGTTCTCAGAAATACGATAGGTATTGCCACCAAAAAACCCCACAACCCAGCAAAAAAACCCCCCACCTGAATAAAGGTATTGTGGATAAGCTCTTTCTTGTCCTCTTTTCTCTCCCAGCTAATTAGCTACAGACAGAACCCCAGGCAACATGATTCATGTAGGTCTATCAAAGACATGGGGTTACTCACACATAACATTCATTTTCAAAAAGAAATATTCTGAACTAAGCTCACACTAAATACCAGCCAAAGGAATGCTTATTGGATGAACAATATGTGAAATAGACTTCAGAGAGATCAAGCTGGGGCACCTATTATAATTCTTCCTTTGCTGAAAGTCTGTGGAATAATGTATTAAAACACTTTTCAGGTATCTCAACAGATGTCTCTTGAATGCAATTATTTGTCTCAGGAATTATTTACTTAGATCCTAATTATACTAATGCAATTTACTCGGAAATTATTTACTTTATTTAATGGTGAAATGACTGAAATATTCTTTAAAAACACAGAATCTAAACCAATTCCTTTAGAAATCACTGAAAATCTTCCCATAAATTCAGTGAGGATTTTAGTAAATCCAGAGTTTATTCATGGAAAAAGAAAACAGTGAAATTTTCATATATAAAGATTTCTGATGCAAAATGTATCTTGCTGATTCTTTACAAAGAGCTTCGGCTGGATTGAGCGGCTGCGACTCAGAAGCAGCCTGAAGGACTGACTGCCTAAAGAAAAGAAAAGAAAAGAAAGGGAAGAACTGCAACAAAACATCCCCAAAACCCCTGGCCATCTCCTGTTGCATTGATTTACATATATCCATGAGAATATGCTGAGGCTGCTGAGATTATCTTCACAGGATGCAGATGACCTTATCACTCACTCTGGAGATAGTGAATAGTAAAAGTGAGCAGGTAATGGGATAGCCTCTATCTCATGGAGACAAATTCAGCATTGTTGGTGGTTTTTTGTCGTATTTGCCATGTTTCTCGTACTACCACTCTTTTTCTCAGCTGCCTAGCCATTGATTCCCATGCCCTCTGACCTGGTCTTTCAGCTTTCTTGGTTACCCTACCCAGGTATTCCCAATGTTCTCTCTCTTTTGGCTTTGCTTGTCCTGCGTTTCAGCAAGAAAAAACACTGAAACAGAGAGAAAAGATCTAACACTGCATACAATATACATGTTTAAATAGGTTAATGTAATGCCCACCATGTAACTTTGTATTTCTTATTCTCTGCCAAATTGGGCAGAAAAAAGTAGCAGCATTGTCCTTCATGTTTAGAGTAGTTGCATGCAGAATTTCTCTTTAATTAAAGCTTTGACCAAACTGATAGGCTCACTTTTGTAGGGCAAATTCAGCACTAACATAAATGGCAATTTAATCACATGCCATAGAATAGCTTCTCATCTCAGATATAGTGTTGGCTGCAACAGCAGACATGAAAATACAGTGGTGGAGAGCGCTATGAAAGAGAAATGAACCTTAACTCTGAATAAGTAGACATGACATCATCATGAAACATTAATGCAACTTGAACTGACTTGGCACTCGGCAAGCAAAAATAGGGGCATTAATAACATGCATTCTGTGAAGCCTAATTCGACTTCTAGCTTAAATTTCTACCGAAGACTACTCATTTTGGACTAACTTTAGCCCTGCAAGAGCTCACACAATACAAGCATAAGCATGGGTTTACTTTGGTCAGTTTTGTCACACATATTTTTGGTTGCTTTTCCTATCATGCACTGTAGCATACACCATGCATCACAGCAGGAAAGTAACATAAATTTTGTATGCTCAGTGAACAGAAGACACTTCACCATTTACAATCAATTTATCATCAAATTATATACGACATACAGCTATCCACTGATTTCATCCCCAGACTATGACCGAATCTATCATAGTTGGGCCACTTTGATTCACTCAAGTTAACTGAATTTGGACTATGAATTTCACAGGTATAAAGCTTGAGCAGGCAGTATGACCTTATTCATATGCATGAGAACAGTAATACAAATGCCATTTTTTTCTGCGAGTCCTTAGCTGTATCAGCTATGCTGAGATGATTTCAATCTGTACTGTGAACTGGAAGGAGATTCATCTGGTTTTGTCTCATATTATCATGTAAGGTCACCAGTCTGGTTAATTGTACAGCCAGGGACAGCAGTGGAAGTGTGATGTTTTACTTGTGCTGCTCGAAGGGGATTAAATTGTTTTCCATAAAGTTCTTTTGTACAAGAGTAATGCTGATACATGGTTGATGTACAAGTTATGACTATGCCTCTCAAAGGGCAACAAAGCTCTTGGGCTCTGATCTGTAAATCCAGTTTACAGTAGTGACAGTAAGCACACTGCTGAGGCAGCATAGGAAAAAGACACCTGGATGATACAAACATCAGAGACATAAAACCAGCACATTACCGCCTGGAGCTGCAAGGATCACCGCAGAGAGGACATTTTTCACAAGTTTGGCCTGAAGCCCCTGGATGGGTGCAAGCACACGACCCACAGACACATTCGCCTCTCCCATTGCACAATGTCCCATCCTCAGCAATGCAGGCGCTGGTGTCAGTTGTGCAATTACAGTATTCACCAGTCCATCCACTGTGGCACATGCATTCCCCACAGTCACAGTCACCATTACCTGGAAAAAACATTTATTATACTTCAAATCAGTTTCTTAGTAAGAATCTGAATGATGGCCTTTGAAATCGTTCTCCTTAATAGCAGATATTTTCCTCTCTCCAATTTTACTCTCTCTTAAACATCCTTCTTCCTCCCATAGCATTTGCAGTTTTAAGCCAGGGGATCAAATTTTCACTTAGACTGACTGTAAGCCAAGTGCAGCTCCATTCTCTTCACTGGAGTCCTCCACACAGATCATATCTCCCAACAGTACACAAGCTATTGGGTAAATCCTCTTTCATTTATAACAGCAGAATTTCAGCCTATCTATTCAGCAGTCTTGTTGCTGGTTCATGACAGTTTAACTATACCATTGTTTTAGTAGAATCACTTCTAATTTATAATAGTATAGCCCAGGAAGACAATTATAAACACAAATTCTCAAGTTCTGATGTATCCGACTAACCAGGACACAAAGGCAAACAAAGAATAATTGAGGTTACTGGGTTAAAATCCTAAAAATATCAGAATTATCCTAAAAGTGATTAAGATTAATCAATTAATATTGCTATGCTTTGATAATTATGTCAGAGTGAAATTGTACCCTGGATGTATGTCAATATACTTACCTAAACTTTCTTGGAGGTACAATCGTCTATCGCCATTAAAAGTCTGACCCAGTGTGATGGTAGCTAACATGGTCCAGTAAAGCGGTGCCAACTTAGACTAGCTATGGAGTGGTTAAAGATGTCTCATTTTTGAACTTGAAAACAGGGTTAAAAATTGTTTCTTGTTTTAAATTTAAAGATCACTCAGAAATAGTAAATTACACTTTATACAGCATTGAGTACAAGTGAAGATAGCATAAGAATACAGATTCACAAGCTCATAGCTAAGAGCGAGACAATAAAACTCTAAAATGCAGACACTAAAAATATCATCAAGGGACCGTACCTCCACACTGGAGCCCTCTATGTCTCACACACGAGAAGTCATCGCATTCACAGCGTGGCCCGTACACCTTTCCGTACAGGGACGGGTGGCAGACACACTGACCGCAATAGCAGTCACCTCTCCCACTGCAGGAGCTCTGCTCTGCTGAGCCCTTGCAGGAGCTGGTGCTCAGGGAGCTCTCATTGCATTCACAGTGTGGCCCCATGTATCCTGGGCTGCAGACGCACACCCCGCACTCGAACGATCCTTTCCCTTTGTTGCATTTTGGGCTGTTCATCTCAGCCTTTGCCTGACAGTTACAGCCGCACTGGGGAAGAATCTCCATTTCCAGTGTGTCACTGAGCCCCACTGGTTTTATCACAATATGCCTTCTGTTTTTTTCACAAGAGGAGAGACGTACAGTCACATTGAAAGAGACCTGGAAGAGAAGATGGTGTCTGTTCAGAGCTGCAGCACATGTAGCTCTGCAGGGTGCTGTGGAAGCACGTGCAGAGGACAGAACAGGAGGGTCACAGATACCACCTACTTTTTTGTAACTCCTTTGGAGGAAGATTTTTTAATAAAGAGCAAACTCTCTACCTTGGTGTCCTACATTCTCTGGGCTTCATGTCTTTTGAGAATTTGTCCTTTACTTACTGTGTCTCCCACTTTTACATGAGAACATTTCCTCTGATGTGGAAAAAAGGTCCCATTGTTACAGATGGCTGTGAAAGAGAGGTTGAGTCCTTCTGTCTCTCCCAAGATCTCCAGCTCCACCTCGGACCTCAGCTCCTTAGAGGAAAAAGGTGTGAGATGAATGGAGCGATAACACCGCCAAGAGCGCTACTGCTCCACGTCTGTGGAAGATGTTCTGTAACTTATCCTGGCTTACACAGGAGTAAATCACAGTGGGTTTGGCACTTTATTTACAGATTTCTCTATCACAAGAAAAATGGGGAATGAGCAAAACAAAGCAAGTGCCAACAGAACTGGCTTTCAGTGGGAAGCAATGGTGGCATCAGTTTAATATCCACTATCACAGGGCTTATTTGCTGCCCTTGCAGGAGAATAAATTCAGTGCTTTATTAAATCATCTTTCATCATTAAGTGCTCTGCTGACTGATACAGGTTTTCCTTCAGCTCTCATCTTAAGAAAGGATTTGTCTCCCCAGTTGCATTGCTAGAACTGGACTTTTCCTGATTAGCCAGCCTATGTCAGTATTGCTCCCTCTTCCTCTCTCCTGGTAGAATTTCCTGGTAGGCTGTTTCGCAAAGACAGGCAGGGTAGAAGAGGAGGAGCCACACTCTATGTTAAGAAGAACCTTGACTGTATAAAAGTCAACTATGGTGATTGTGGAAGCCCTATTGAATGCCTATGGGTCAAGATCAGAGAGGTTGTCTCCAAGGGGAATCTTTCAGTAGATTCGTTCAGGCATCTGCTACCAACCTCCAAACCAAGACAGTAAGGCCACTGAAGCAGTATTTGGGTCACTTGAGCATGCTTCAGGTCAACAGAAACTGGTTCTTATGGGTGACTTCAGCTACCCAAACATTAGCTGGAAGAACAACACAGCAGCTCACATGTCATCCATCAAGTTCCTGGAATACATAGAGGACTGCTTCCTCATACAAATGTTAGATGTGCCAATAGGAATGAGGCAGTGCTGGACTTGCTACTCACAAACAGAGAAAACCTGCATTGTAATATCTCAGTGATAACATTGGCTGCAGTGATCAAAATATTGTGGAGTTTGGGATCTGGCTGAGCCTGCTGAAGTCTAGTACTAAGAGCAAACTTCAGCTCATTCAGAGCTCAGTTGGGAGGGATTCCATGGGAAGCTTCTGTGGAGTATAAAGGAGCTAGTGAGTGCCGGGAGATTTTCAAGAATGCTCTCATAGTGCAAAACCAGTTCATCCCCTTTAAAGGTAAGTGAAGTAGGTGGAGCAAGAGACCCCCTTGGCTTAACTGCAAGCTTCCGAGCCTCCTCAAAACCAAAAGAGAAGCATACCAGAGATGGAAAAGCAGACAATTAACCATTGAGAACTATAAAGGCACTGTCAGGATGTGCAAAGATGCAGTCAGAAAAGCAAAATCTCAGCTCTAATTGAAACTGGCCAGAGATGACAAAAACTACAAGAAAGGGTTCTTCAGGACCCATACATTGAGAGGGTCCAGAGAAGGGCCACAAAGATGATCAGAGGACTAGGAAGCCTTCTGTGTGAGGCAAGGCTGTGAGAACTGGGTTTGTTCAGCGTGGAGAAAAGGCGGCTCAGGGGAGACCTTATCACCATGTTCAAGTATTTAAGCGGTGGCTACAAAGAAGATGAAGATTCCCTTTTTACAAGGAGTCACATGGAAAGGACAGGGGGTAATGGGTACAGGCTAATCCCAGGGAGATTCTGGTTGGACACAAGAGAAAAATTTTTCACAATGAGAACAATCAGCCATCGGAATAATCTCCCCAGTGAAGTGGTGGATTCCCCAATGTTGGATACTTTTAAGATTCAGATGGATGGGGTGCTGGGCCATCTTGTCTAGACTGTTTCTCTTCCAACCTGGTATTCTATGATTCTATGAAACAAACCTTACAACCTCTTTTATGGCAGGGCAGGCTCTGAGCTCAGTTTTGCCTTAGTGCGGGGCCTCCATGAGTTAGCCCAATGTTTGCAGGGCCAGAGCCAGAGTCGAGCAGCATGGTAAGCTCCCACAACCAGGGGGCTTGCTCCCTTCCTTTCTTCTCACAAAAATTCCTGCCCCGTGAGCTCTTGGTGGTATTTCAAGTTGTATTAAAAAAATGTTTTCATTTCTTAAATCGATCTGTTCAATCAAACTTTCATTTCTTAAGTGAACTCTCTCATATCAAGTTTTTATATTCAACTCTTTAAAATATTTTATAGCAAATTTGCTTACACAGCTTAACCTTAATCCAAGCCTATAGCACACTATGGGGAAATTCCCTATGACTTCACTAGGCTGTGGATCCAGTAAGTGGAATTTTTTCAAAAATACATTAGCAATTGCTGAGAAAAAGTCTCACTGGCTTGGCTTTGTGCTCTTGTGAGCTTAATTGCTTTACAAAATACCCCCATGAAGAGCTCACTGACCTTACTTCAGTGAGTCATTCTAGTCAAGGCATCAGGATGATTCACTGGAATAAAGGTCTGGCATGGTAAAACAAACTAAAAGTAGAATAGGTATAAACCTGCATAGGTGACAACTCCCTGTTCTTTGTAAATGTCCTGGGTTCCCTGGAAATTTGTCTTAGGGTTGTCTTTGGTGGTTTTTTATTAACATCTTTTCATTTGGAAAACCTTATCAGCAAGCCAAGGCAAGACACAGTCCTGCAATACACAGAGCTCTTTCCAGCACACAACCAAAGCAGTAGAACTGTGCCCTGAGCATTGGGTTGGTAATATTGGTATCTCTGGATATGTCCAATTTCCCCTTTGCATTTGTTTTAGAGTTAGGTGCTTATGTTCCTATTGCAACAATGCAGAGTCTTGCATACAATTTGTTCGCAATAGCTGGGCTCTCACAAAAGGACCAAATACAGCACACCTCTAGATAAAACTGTGAATGTTGGTATTTGCTAATGTTTCAGGAAATACCACTAAATAATCCCTCTTCTAACAGCAGCAAAACTACAAGGCTCAAATAGAGAGCAACTGTGAGAGAAAATTAAATGCTCCTGAACACCAAGTCATAATACTTTGAATCCTGGTGTCTGTACTGGGTCATTTGAACATGCCTTACTGTTGTGAGAGGTCAAAATACACACCTTACGCCATGAAAATGACACATAAACTGTGACAAACTCCAGTTTCTCAGATCCTAATACATATGAGGACTTCTAATGGTGTTTTAAATCTACTAAACTGCCTGGCCATAGTTTGGGGACAAACTGTGGACAGTTTAGTGAGCTTTAAGCCATATGCAGAGAAACATTTGTGGTTCAAAAAATTTTCTGAATGAAACAACAGATGAAGCAGTGTTACAAATTTGTGGCCATGTGTTACCTGGCCTTTTTTAACATATTATATTTCTTTGGTTTTATCTTCCTGTAAGTGAAAGGACCGAGCACTGAAAAAAAAAAAAAAAAAAGAGTGGAATTTTTCTGAAATTTTAAAATCCTGGAATGACTTCAATCAAATGGCCTGATATCTGTCGCAATGCATTTTAGCCCATAGCTCTGCATTACAAAGCTATGCAGAATTCAATGTTAAACAAAGCAAGCAGAAATGCGCTTACAGAAGAAAATGAATCATACTTGGAAAGAACACAAGAACTCCTTGTTACAAATATTTTGACAGCTCAGACTTTCTTAACTTGCTTACTTCCTCCTCTGAAGCTTTTAGATAGCAACACATGGTGAATGGCATTAGCAAACCTTGTCTTTGTACAGCAAGCAAAGACTTGAAAGCATTTTCAAAGTGTTAAAAGACTTAGCCTAACTCTACTCTTGGGGGGCAAATAGTTATTTATTCCTTCTTTGTGGGTAAAGAAACAGAGACACCAGACACTAAATTACATTGCTGAGAGTATCATGAAAAGACTGTGACAAAAATGGAATTATGTCTTCTGTTTTGCATGTGATTTTTAACCATAGGTCTACCCTCATTTTCCCCTTTCCCTGTCCCCAAAAACTCAGATGTCTGGTCTTATGTCAAATAAAGTGGTTTTCAGTGTTTCCTGCTTGAAATATTTTCAATCATGAAACAATAAGACTGTTAACCTTTAAGGTTAAGTGTAATAAAATGGTCTCCAGGAAATTTTGTGTGCGACATGTTGCTACTGTCACTTTATGCATATGTGGGATTTTAAGAACCTATGAGCAACTCTGGCACATAGTCCAGACATGCCTGAATGAGGACACAACAACTCGTGGCCCAAAGGCAGGAGCACTATTCCTGCAGCTTCCTTCCTGCTGCTATGGGAGCAGACCAAGCATTATGCTCAGAGTCCCCTCCAAACCCTGCCCAAAGAACAGCTGAAACCAGGACCGGCCAAAACAACTCTAGAGCTGTACCAAGGTCACCACTGATCCATGGTATATCAGCATAGATGTGCATTAAAATATCTGTGTGAAGATGTGTAAAGCTGTCAAAAAACATTCCCCTGACAGAAGAGAACCAGGCAGCCAGGATACATTTTACAAACAAAGCTCTGAAGAGCAGTATTGTGTTTATGTTCCTGTCATCCTTACAGCATTTCTTGGTATTATCTAAACAAACCCATTTTGGCTCCTGCATTCTGCCTTTGAAAAACCTCAGAACAGCCTCACAGGGGCAGCATCAAATTGCTAAAGCAGAGAAAAGCACTGAACAGAAGATAGTGCTTTTTTCCCCCAGATATTCCTGCAGACCAATTGTACATCTGCTCTGCTGACAGCTGCCGATGGAAAGAGGGTTAAGTCTCTGTAGAGATACTGAACTAAATACCTATATTAAAGAAGGCTTAAAAGTAGTTGCGAAATACAGGACTATGAAGAAGGCAAGAGAGATGAGACACTGATGTGCATTTAGCATTCCAGCAGAAGTAAGGAATGACAGAAGGTTATTGGGATTTTGTTCCTGTGTTCACTTAAAATTCAGAGTGAACAAAACTTTTCCTGTTAAGATCAGCACCTAAGCATAAAAAATTATGTTACTGGAATCAGTGCATAGAAAGAATCAGACACTTGTTTTTACCAAACTGCAACCTAATTTTGAAAATACAGACATGCAGGATGAAAACACATTATAACCATCTTACCTGATATGCAGCAATGATCAGCTGGAGAATATTTCCAGAATCTTTCTGTAATCGTCCAACAGTAGCTCCAGGAATAAGCTTTGCATAGTTCTGAAAATGCAAAAAAGAATTTAAAGCACAAAAAAAGGCTAGGTGGCAAGAAGCTACTATCTGAAAAAATAAAACCAAACCAAACAACAAAATATACTGAAGCCAACTAAAATAAACAATAGTGAAGTTTTTTATGTTTTCAAGGACCCTTGCAGACTCAGTAACACACGTCCTCTTGAAAAAGTCCTATGGAGAAGTTCTGATTTCACTGAAAATTAATGGGACATATATTGCTAAATCACCGTGCTGTGCTTAGAGGTTTGGTACTGTAGTAGTTTTCAGCTCTGATTTTTCAAATTTAAAAAGAAGATATATTCTATCAACAGTTATGGTTTTTTTTTTTTCTCTAATAAAAATAACCAAAACCAGATTCAGCTGCTCTACTGTTGCTGTACTATTCGAGAGTCTTGGACCCTCCATTCAACAACAGCAGTCACTTTTTTCTCTTTGCAAGCAACTGAAAATCTTGGATTCTGATTAGTGAGGGCACAGAAGTTAAGTTTAAACTAAGAGCTAAAAGAACTTAGAACAAAGACCCTTTAAAAACTGTTTCGCGTTTATATTTGATGCACACCCCACATGTATCCCAGTGGTCTGTGGCTATGATTAATTGTATGCTGACTTTATGTTAATAATGTAGTGCCAATTTAATGATTTATTTCAGTGATAAGTTATTTTTTCTTTTTGTATTAAATTGCATTGTGACTCTAACATGACAGCTAGATTTTAAATATGTTTAATTAAAATTTATGTTGCCTGATAACTACATGAATATCTCTTGCTTGTACCCATGCCTTTGGAAAATAATAAGTGTTCATCATTAAAGAAACACACTGTAAGGTTTATTTTCTTTTGCAATTTATCATATCAATACTGTTATTTTAAATAAAAAAATTCCAGAGATCTATTAATAAACATGGGTAATTTGTTACCCTATTATCTCTTTTATACTTCACATCTCCAAAAGCCCTGGGATAACTTTATATATTATATAAGGAATACTTGTAACTCATTAGATTTCTAAAGTGTGAATGTAAATCAGTGGGATTTAACTGCATTTTATGTTACAGGTGGTGACTTTATACTCCTGGCTCCTCCTGTGATTAGTGCTCTCTCAAGAATTCTTAGAATATTGAAATGCTTCATTTTGTACACGTGGACCTTTTGGAAGATAATTAAAGAAAAGATGATAAACCTGGAATATAAAGTATAGCACCACGTAATCTGCGGTATGCAAACCAAGCAGCAGGAATATACTGTTCTGAAGACTTCAGCTGATCTTTCTTCTTTGAACAAAAATTTTCTGCATGGTGATACAAGGATGACGTTGCAAGCCCAGTCTAAGTGTGTATCTCCACTGGTTAAACCTTACCTTTTAGCAAATATTTCTGTTTAACCATTAACAAGGAGAGGCAGACTGATGTTTTTGGAGTGATACTGTTGTAAAACATCCAAAGGATGTAATCGAATTTAGTCATTTAACAAATACTCATTACCAGGTGAACTGCCATTTTGTAGATACTCTGATTCATGTTACTGAACTTTGGCAATTACATATTTAAGTGGGGTCATATCTAAGAATTTTCATCATAAATAGAGTGCCATGCCAAATTTATAAAAAATATTTTGTATTCTGTGCAAGTGTGGAGACTGGAGTATTTTTAGTTCAATTTTCAGCAGTGAGAAGCAGACTGAAAACCTAATTTTCAAGATGTACTCTCCTGCGATATAAAAAGAAATAATTTGTCCAAAAAAGAGCAATTTCTCTTTCAAGAGAAGTGCTGCTTAGTCAGAACTAAAGAGGGAGTCTTTTCCTTTATCTAAGTTTGAATAAATTTTTAAAGAATTCTGCTTGAAAACAAATATCAACAATAATTGCAGCTAGATTGCTGTGCAGTAGCTGTTTGGTTGCATAGAAGGATCAAAACCAACACCAGCTATGTTACAAGCATACATATTCTGTGCTTGTGCAATCAGTAATATTTCTGTATTAGATAATAATACACATACATGTAAGTGGATAAACTGAAAATTCATTTGAAGAGGATCAAGAATATTCAATGACTGATTTATTTTGGGCTAAATTGTTAGGGATTATACAAGGCTAGAAATATAAAATGTATATTTGACAATCTGAACATTGCACTTAAGACTAATGGAATCCATCAAGTCTATTTCAAGAAGTGCTTTCTAAGTCTTCACAGTCATTTTAATGTACATTTGTCCCTAAGAACTGAATTATCAATAGCAGTGGTCAGGTTTTGGGGTCTGATATAATTAGATGCTGAGTTCAAGTAGATTTGGAATATTTGAGGAGAGGCTTCCCACCTTAAAGGATAATTAAGTCTGGGCGGGTTTTCTGAGAAGGACTGCAGAATCTCCATCACTGAGGTGTTTGAAAAGATGCAAAACACAAAGACAAGAGTGGTTTAATTGTGGTGCCTAAGTGCCAGTTTAGAGTCCTCTCACACCTCTTCCCAGCTACCTCAGCAGTTGTCATAACACAAGAATAACTCTCATTGTCTTGCTTTGTTCTTTTTACATTCCTAAGCATGAATACCTGGTTATTGTTATTTATATTACAAATTTGAACCATGCAGATGAACACATGACACTATTATTCTGTTTGCAGGTCCCACATACACCCTTGAAAGTATACTGTAGTGTGGAAAATCTGCACTGTGAGACATACATGATTTTTGTACTTGCTATGACTGATTTTCTGCATCACCTCCAGGACAGAAAGCAGACCATAACAACGATAGCTATTCAAATAAGCAACAGAAAGCAGTATTAAAAGATGAAAGCAGCAAATAGAATATATTGAGTGAGATTACTATATACCCTACAAGACAGAAGATAGTTGCACTTTCTTTTCCTAACAGAGAAAGTAACAAGAACAAACCATTCCCCAGTTGGGTTAACAATGGCTTGCATTTTTTGTTAGCTATAAAACTTTGTTTAGTGTTCTCAGTGAACAAAGGGTGCCACTTGATAACTTTGATGCTGGTATAACACTGACACAGGGATACTGAAATAAAATCTCCCTGATAAGAGCAGTGTTGGCCAACTCTGAGGGTGACTGCCACCGATTCCTAAAGGAAAATATAATGTCATCAGTAAGAGGAAAGTTTCTTTGGACTAAATAAGGCTCTGTAAATCAAAGAGAGAGTTCCAAACTACCTCCTAGAACAGCCCTTATTCATGCAGCTCCTATTAAAATCAGGAAAACTGTTTCACTTGTCATTAATTGAGCCCCTATTAAGAAATTGTTAAGCAAGAATGAGGTTAGGAAAGTTTTTTAATGTGCAAATTTTATCTAATCTATGCTATGACTATAGAATCCCACTGCATTTTTAAGTGATTGACTTCGACATAGATGATCTACATTTTCGTGCTTCAGCTCAGCATTCAACACAGTCTTTAAAGAAGCTAGGCAGTCACTGCTGCAAGATGCAGATTGCTTCCTCCCTTGTCAAGTGTGTAATCTGAGAATCAGTTTATCAAAGATGTGGCTCTTGTAACTCTTTTCAAACACCTGGAGCATTAGTCTTACCCAAGGTGACTCCACAGCTCTACAGGAATCAGTTGCAGAAGCACTGGGGTTCTTCCCTGGGTTACAGAGAGGACAGGCAGAGAAAATGATCATACTGGTGAGTACCTCAAGGACTCATCTGCTCTCTCTGCTGTAACACAGGACCTTTTCCCCTTGCTTTTGTGTTTTCCATGGGGTTATCACACCAGAGGAGCACTTTTCTTCTCATTCCTTTACTTCTGGCCTTTAATGAGGAATGTTGAGTAAACTTTCCTTTGGAAAGTTAAGCTTATTGCATCAGCACGATCACCCTTACTGACTCCCTCTCAAACAACCTGAATAAATTTGGAGGCACAGTTTCGCTTGTCCCCTTTCACACAGCAGCATGTGGCCAGGCAGCCAAGCTTAGGCTCCAAACCCCCTTTTTATCCTCACTGAATTCTTATCTAAAATTTCTTTTTGCATGTGAAGATTTCTTCCCAGCAGCAGGACTGGACAGAAAAGGAAGTAAGAATTGCCAATATCCTTCTTATTTTATCTTAGAGAGCTCTTGCTCATATTCACTGCAAAAAGCAGTCAAGTGGCTGTTCGTGGCTTTGCCTCAACTCACAGCTCAAATATCCACCAGGCCAAAAGAAGCATGGGTCTTCAGGAAGGTTTTATATCTGTAGAGGCTGAAAATGGGTGACTGCACAGATGACTGATGGAGCTGCAGGTATGAATGATATTAAATTTATTAAAAGTAAGGCTTTTGCATATCTGTGAGCACTGCTGCTCTGCTCTCCCTTCTCTCCTGGCTCCCTTTTCCTATGACATGACTTCACAGAGCAGAAGATTAATTCAAGAACAGGATTCTGCTAGTCCTAATGTCAAAAATTCCTGTAATGAAGTGTTTCCTCTCAGTAGACATGAGGAACGATACATAAGGGAAGAGGACTTTGTCCATCATGTTTGGTATTTTTAATCTTGCCACTAGTTTCCTATTTGTATCATTGGAAAGAGACACAGAAACAAAGAAAAATGAATAAAACTCTCAGGTCAGCAGAAAAAAAAAAAAAACCACCACAGTCTCAGAGTTGAGCTTGAAGACAACTGTATTTTTCAGAACGCATTTGTGTCTTATAAGAGTAGGAAAAGGCTCAACTGCCCTTCAGCCTTATAAAATACAAAAGGCTAATCACATAATGATTACACTGAATAGTTTAGCATTGCTCACTTTGACAATCCTTGACTTAAAAAATTAGTGTGATTCAACTTGAAATCCAATGTAAGAGTTACTTGAGAATATCAAATTCAATACATGAAGAAGCACTTCCTAAGTAAAAGAGTCGTCTTCTGATATATAACTTCCTAGCTATTTTTATTACATAAATATCTTGCTGAATTCAGTCCTTAGTACTGGAATTATTGTATCAGCTGTGAAAAAGGGTGAACTTTAAAACAAGTACTGGTGAACTGAATGTTTTCATTTGCTCACCTCATATATGTGAACTTGCTCATTTGTTACAGCAAAAATTAATAGAACATTGTTTTGTACAAGTTTCTCAATTAATTGTCCAATTGTGGGATACTCCTGCAAATAAACAGAAGAGAGGTATATTAACCCATTTTTCATGTGCATCCAGTTGCTAATTACCTCCCATGAAACACACATTCAAATAATCATGATTAACACTGCGTTCTCTGTATACTATAAACTATAATTAGGCACTACAAGTACACAAAATAAAAGATAGTGTATATCATTGCCTTGCACTGTTTTTAAGGAAACCCCTCTGTGAAAAGCACACTGTCAGCCTCAATACTGACACTTGGCTCAGTAGCATCTCTGATATATATATAATCCAAAGAATTAACACTACACTAGAGCAACTGGATATTTGTCCTACACTGAACACCATAGTGCATATATTCAGTATTTTTGAATACTGAATCTTAAGCTGGTAAATTCTCCTACACAGTGTCCTACAAGTTCCTGAACTCCTGAAACCACATCCTTATAGGGAACAAGATTACGCAAATTTGCCTTCTCTGCAGAAGGAAATACTAGTCAGTCCTGTTCCATGTGTTTTCCAGGTTAGCAGGAATAAGATTTGTGCTTCCTTTTTTCCTAGTTGTAGTCTATCCTAACTCCACACAAACACACTTTTTACTGAAATCTGTAATTACAAATGAAATAGATTACACGCAATATCTGGATTCCCCAGCTTTAACACATTTCAGTGGTAAAGGTACACTTTCATTAATTTTCTAAGTTTCTCATGTCCATCCTTTCATTTCCAGAATGTGAGAGTTGTATAAAATTCATAGTAAATTACCAGAACAGTTGACATGGAGTATTCATTATTGTGGTCCAAATGACAGTTCCCATCATTAGGAATAACAATCCCTGCCAGTTTGCTGTCCATCCCAAAATGGGAATCAGCATCACTCACAAACACCAGCAAATGTAGAGAATCATTCCTCCATCCAATTTTTTCCTGTCATTTAAAATGCATTAGTTTAGCAGGCTGTATTGCACTCACAGTATAAAAAAGCAGCAAAAGATTTGGAGAACGGCACCTCAAAATAAATGAAGAGAATAACTTTCAAGGGAGTGTCAAAATTATCACAACATTTCTTAAGAGATGATGTTCATTCCATTGTCTTTGGTTAACATTTTGTCTCCCCATTCCTGTGTATAATAACATGGGCTGGCCGTGTTCATGTCAATCTGCTTACCATTCTAAACATAGTTAATCAAAAATATTTAAAGAAAAAACAATCAAGAAAATGGACCCAGTAATTACACAGTTGTTTTGATTTTTTAATCCCTGGCAACTATAAAGAAACACTAAATATTGCAATACGCATGTTTTACTTGATACAGCCAAAAGTATTTTCACACAAATCTAATGAGGCTCTTGGACTGCATTAAAACAAAATCCTGAAAAATAATGACCTGCTACTTTGAAATACAACCATATGATACTAGAAGTGGAAATATACAGCATAATTACTAAAATACCTGAGAAGTTTCAATTACCTTGCAAACAGCTGCCTGCATAATTGCATCAAAACCTCCCTCTGGAGTGTCTATATTAGCAGAGATTCGCTGTCTTTTCACAATTTCATTGAATTTTTCAGCATCATTTGTTAGTGGCAAAACATGTTTGTATCCAAAGGTGGGTAAGCACTCGTACGGTACACTTCTACAAGATAAGTGAGACAGCTTATGGATAATGCAGAGTGAAAAATCACTTCAATGGCTACTTCGCAGGCCTGTCTGGGTTAGGTTTTGGTCATGTATCTTCTGTGTCTCAGACAGATCTAGTGAAAAACATAAGATCAAAGAGCATCCAGTGTGGTGGGCAATACAAAGAGGTCTGCATAAAGCCTGGGAAATGCCTCTGAGATCAGAGTAATTCAGCCCGTTAAACACATGCAGTCTTTGCCATGCTCCTTGCTGTGCCTTGTTTTAATACTCAGAAGCACATTAGGATCTTTAGTCCCTTAATGACATTCAGAGAGCACCACCAAGCTATGCAGTCCTGCTTCAGGCTGCAGAGCACAGCTTCTCTTCCATGTAAATTAAATAAGGGTTAGGGCAGCCTCAGTTTAGGGGATACTGCTAGAACTTAAGGGGAAAAAAAGCAGGAAAACAACATTGATGGGTAAATGAAATTGCTATTCTGTGTTGGGTTTGAGCTTGCACCTGCTTAGTATAGCAATGTCATAAAATTCTTATCTATATGTATATATTCTAGCAAATTAAATAAAAATACATGATTATGCTGCATACCTGTGTGTTAACCCATTAAGGACATTTATAACTAGCAGCAAAAGCTAAAAAGCAGGATCATTCCCAGATACCTCTCTCCAAATAATGTAAGACTCAGAATAATGAGCAGAGTGTGAAACTAATAAAAACCAAATCTTGTTTCCCAAACTGACTCATTTACAGCTGGAAGAGGTTCCAGTGAGGCTGCTGAATTGAATTTTATCCTAAAGATTAATATTATGACTTCATGTTGTCATGCGAACAGATGCAGGTATTTTTGCTGCCTACCTGCAAGGGTTGCTTATTTCTGCAGCTGTAGTTTTGATAAATGGTGAAACTGGTTTTTCAACAAAAGATCCAAACCCCAGTCTGAAGTTGCTTGTCAGTTTTGACATTTCTTTAGAAAGAGTTGAGCCCAATTCTTTGATTGTATTCAGATCATCATCCATGGAGGCTGAAAGATCCATGAGGTAATATAGATCAATTGGATAATCTTCAGTTTGCCGAACCTTGATATGTATTGTTTCTTCATGTCCTATTAAGGTTGTGAGAAAGTGGGATACATGTTAGCGCTTCTATACAGAAGTTATGAGCAATGCCAATTTTTTCATAAATATATGTATGGTGAAAATCATCTAGTATTTTAAATCACCAGCAGAATTAAGAAAATAACTTTAAAAATTCTCTGTCAACAAAAATCTCAAATAAGGATCTAAAAAATGAAAAGCAGTTCTAGTGGGTCTTTTCCTAAACTGTTCTTCAGTAAAGCCGTAAGCATAGATTTACAACTGATTGCTCTGTTTGAAAAAGTAGGAGAACATCACTTCAGCAGTATGCAGCTTTAGAAAATTAGTTATGAAGATATTTAAAGCTAAAGGTAGAACTTATGGGACATCACATGGACTTCAGATATTCAAAGAAAACCAGAGTGTACACACAGATTTTACTCTCAGTTCCAATACCATGATACGACCTAACTGGTTGTCTCCTACATTTCTTTATTCCAAATTTTCTCCAGGAAAAATTCATGTCTCAAGATCTGCAAAGTAGGTCTGGAGTGTTTCCATAAATGTCACTGGTACCTTGTAAATTCTCAAAGCAAGATTCTATGCTGCCTCTGAGCTATGCTGTTTGCCAGACCTGCAGGGTAGAGGCACAGGGCTGGGGACGTATGTGGTGGTTTCCATTCTCTCCCTGCAACCTCAGTAGAAGAACTAAAAAAATATATCCTTAGGTTTATGAGGTACCCAGCAATTCTGAAAGTGTTTTGAACTCAGTCAAACCTGGGTTTCATCTGATGAGTCAACAGATAATTTTGGATTCAACACAGGGTTTTTATCTGTATTCTATCAAGATTTTTTTTTCTTTTTTTTTAAAGATGGTTCAGTCTGATAAGCCTCAGAATATAACAATTTAAATCCCACATCTATGAACTGAATAACTTACCTGGTCGCAGCCTGAGAGTTAATTTTTGAGGAGAAATCTGTGTAACATCAGAATTCCTCTTCTGGGACGCTACAGTTAGGGGCTTGTTTCTGTGAATTTCTACTTCTGAAAAAGGAAACTCAATCAAATCCAGCTGGCATCCTTTTGACAAAAGGTTTTCTGGGGTATCGCACCTCCCATGAGTTCCAACCGAGTCTGTGTAATTCTAAAACAAACAGGAGAAGGAAGGGATGAGTTAAATGTATTTACTGATCAGCCACAAGCACCTGGCTGACGAAAGGTCAATCCAATGCAGGGAACAGAAACAAAGGTGCAAGTTAGTGCAAACTAGTGCAGGAAGAAATCTAGGTGGCACAGAAATCTAAATTTGCCCTTCATGGATCATGTCACACAGCTGTATAATTAATGTAACTTACACCGATTTGGTATCCTGGGAGAAACTGCTCTATTGTTGGGGAATGGGAATTGTGCCACTCACTGCATTTGGCTTCTTACAGTACTACGAATGATAACACAAAGCCCATGCAAGTCCCTGTTTTTAATATGATAGGATCATGCTGCAAATTCATCAGCCTTTCCTGAACAGTTTTGAACTGCTGATGGAACAGCATCATTTAATAGCAGAAGAGGTCTTAGAGGTAAGAGACTCCTACAAATTTTGTTGCAAACCGTGGGGTACCCAGTGTCCGCTGCTTTTATTTTGACCTACTCATTCTCCTCAACACTCATTTAGCATGTTCATGGAAGCAGGTAGCAAGTCCTTCTTACTCTGCCTGGTGCCCAACAAGCCCCAGGGCCTCCTTCCCTCACTCCCCAGCATCAGCAGGGCTGCTGGCATGCCCATATCTATCTGATTACATTTGGCCCAACATCCTACTTGACCTTTTCTCATCTGGAGGAAATTACAAGCCTATCGATATTGGTTAGATAGCTTTCAGTTTATATTTGTTACTCATTTCACTTGATATGCAAAGTGAATATGCAAGTGCACTTGAAAGCACTTGATATGCATTCCTTTCCACAACACTGCTGCAGGGTAGGTACTATCCCCCACAGTGAAGTTAATGGTTACAAAGAGGCTTCTGTGCCTTATTACCATTTCCTAGAGCTATGTCTAGAGTTTAGATCTTCAAAATCAGTCAGCTGGCTCCTGAACTGGACACTGCTCTGGCCTGCAAGACCTTTTGACCAAAATCTGGGCAATGCCCAGCAGAAACAGCACCAAAACATTCAATTGCCGGATGATGGCCATGAGTCAATACATGAGGCTGCTCTCTTCTCCTGGATTTGGGTGAGAATCCAGAGTTCAGCCATTAAGCTGCAAATATTCCTAAATTCAGTCATTGAAAAACTTTCCATCCAAAGCAAAACAAATTTACTTAGAACCTATTAAAACCAGAACTGGCACCCTTCTGTCCACAAAAATGTCACCCTTCATGCCTGAAAATTATCAGGGATCTTATTCACTTTATGGGAAGCAATGGTGAGACACCTGATTTGAAAAGTCGTTCAATCTCACCAACTACTTCTTGAACACAATGCGCATAAAAGTCATGTACCATTATAAAACTTTCACAGGGAGATCCATATCATTTCCTTTAGTTACACTCTTTGTAACTTTTCAGAACATGTGTGAAAAGGCAAACTCATATTTCAAATATAATTACAAGGTGTGTTTTTATCCTACAGAAAACAGTGGTTTCTTTGGAGGCACTTCTGTTTACTAGTGCCTCCACTAAAGCTCCTACGTCTTTGGCACTCTTGATGTGCTGTTCTCTAGCAAATAAGTGAATGAGCCTATGAACAAATTAAAAAAATCATGTTTACTGCTCTGAAGTTTTCAATAGTTCCACTTTTTTTTTTTTTTGAGCATTGTGTTTCATTTTTGTTTTCTGAAAATCCATGGCAGTAGTCAAAGTTCTGTGATCAAATTTCATTTCAGTTTTGGTTGTTAAGTACAAACATAAAAACTACTGCAAACACACTAATGTGGCTGGGGTTTTCTCCATGGGATTTTTTTTTTTTTTTTGCAAATGGCTATATTATTTTTAGAAAACTTATTTTTTTTAAAAAGTGCTCTTTGGTCTTTGTCAGCTACTTCATGAAGCAGTATGTTAGTCTCATTCTAGCTATCATTTTGCTATTCAAAAAAGCAAGAAATATATTTAACAGCAAAGGTGTAAATGAGAAACTATAATGAAAAAGACTTTATTTCTCTGTTATTTCTGGCAAGTTTTTAATTGTGATAGCTGATATCTTGCTAACATTAATGAACTAAGTCCTAGAATATTTACTGTGAAGTAGGGAGATACTATTTAGCATTATTTACAGGTGAAAGTTTTTAAAACAAAGATGTTAAGTGGCTTGTATGGGGTTACACAGAATGCAACAGATATACGGGGGAAAAAAACAGATTTTTAAGCCAAACGTTTTAACCAAAACATTTACAACTGTATCATACTAGTTATAAAACTGACACTATCATCATACTTAAAATCAATCACAGATTAGTCATTTGTATATGCAAACTGCGTGGAGCACCCTCTGTTTACACTGTCTGGCTTGGCATGTAATGTATAAGATGCAGTCTGGTCTCTGACTTGATGTCTGGCTCCTCATCATCAGCACCATGGGTGAGTCAGCCTTGAGACTGATGAACTGAGCCCCTCTTACTAGCACTTTTATTTCTGCCTTAGGTGAGGAAGGCTGTCTTTAAAAAACAAAAAAAAACCAAAACAAAAACAGAACACCAAAGCCGTGAATAATAGACCGTAAAGGCTAGATCACATTCCGCTTTTGATTCCCAGGAAGGCTTCACTAAGCACTGCATGCATTACAAAACCACAGCCTGACCCAATTAAGTCAATACTTCATCATTCAGAGCTAGTACAACCACTTCAACTCTTACTTTGAAATTTTTTTTGTATCATTTACTCTACCTCTTGAGAACACCAAGCACAGTGTGGTCCGGAAAGCAAACAATCTTCACAAGTCACTGCGCTTTCCTGAGAACAGGTCCCTAAATTTAAATCCAAGAAGATAAATAAAAATATTAATAATGTGTTTAATAATTCAGTTTACAAAGAATGTTGGCTTTTAGAGAATGCGAGAGGTGAAAAATGCACACTTTTAGCCATATTTAGGATTACTGATAAAATTTCTTCATAAAGGTATTTCTATTGGTAGAAGATTAATCCTCTAATTAAAATTAAAATCACATAATTGCTGGCAATTGACATATTTACTTTTGCATGCTTTATGCATGGCATTCACTGAGAAAATGTTACTTGTTTTCTCCAGTGCACCTGGTAGTGTTACATGTGTTTCTGCTATGGCGTAGGTAAGACATTTCCAACATAATCAGGGATACTAGAAGAACAGATTTATGCTCACTCTATATGCTTAAAATTGCTTCACTCAGGTCTGTAGATACGTGATACGATTTTAATTTATCATGCAAGTACCAGTGAAACACTCAGTCACATATATAGTATCAAGTTTCTCAGCAAATCAAGCCATGATTAATATAAGCAAAATTGCTCAAATGCCCATCTCTTTCATACATGTTGTGCTACGTGATGACCACATTAATCTTAGGTGAATTTGGAGGGCAGCCCTACAGCAGTCTGTCAAACAAACAAAAAAAAGTCATTAAACAGAAAGGAATGATTAAATATTGAAGACAGAAAGCGATTTTGTGTCAAATTCAAGCAAGAAACAATGCAAAACTGGTTTTGAAATGGATTTCTCTACCCCTGAGCCTTACCTTGCACATAGTTATTTCTGTGCAGAAATAGGAAACAGAGGCAAAGCAATTCAATCCCCATTCGTTTTCAGTGCTGGCTGCGTGACAAGAAAGTATTAGCGTGTTAATTATCATCCGCGGAAAGGTAGAATGTCGTAAAAATCACAGTCCTGGGGGGTATGTTTTCAGGTGTCACCAACACCGGATTGCAAGGAAACTTCAACCCTACCAGCACAGAGTATGAATAAAAGTGAAAACAAGGGCTACCTGGGCAGGTAAAGAGGCAAGCTGTGCGTAAAGTAACATGAACATGGTTATCACTTCCTTGTTTTCCTAGATTCCTTATAAGGTATAAGGGGAAATTCATTCAGGTGCAGATTTCTGTCAATCCCAGTCACTCTGGGTCCTAGAGCAAGCCAGCCAAGACAGCAGGTTTTTGTATGCACAGCAACTCTTAAAAGGTTCCTCCAAAATAACGCCTTTTATTGTTCCCTGAAGGAGCACGCTAGCTAGATGGAGCAGTATGAGTGCCAAGTGCGTATACCTGGAGAGATGTAAAAATCCCATTTTTTCAGATTTCCTGTTGTGGAGCGAAACTTCTAAAGGCACCTGTGAAAAAAAACCCAACAAACAAAACAACTGAAAAGCAATCACTCATTATAATTGAGGACCTGGCTTCAGTGGTTCAAGATAGAGAGAGAGTACCTTTATTTTATTAACATTGCAAGCTGAAAAGGAAATGCTGCAGTTGCAGATTTTTGTTAATATGTAGAAGGAGGAATAATTGCATTCCCAGTTCTGCAACCGACTTGGAAAAAACATCATGTCAGCTTTAACTCTATGTAATAAGTGACCAAATATTCTACAGCTTAGATACAACAATATAACAAGTTATTGATATCTCTCTTTCCCCCACACCCCCTGGAATAAAGACAAAACATGCATTTCTTACAACCTTATTAAAAGGAAATAAAATTTCTTATTTGTAGATTTCATCTCTTCCCATCTTTTATGCTCTGCTATTGCCTGTTTTGAAAATCATTTGTTCAGGACAAGCCCTCTCGTATCATAAGAGACTCTATACAGTGCAGCTTAAAATTCTAATTTCATTGTGGGTGTTGCTAGCCTGAAAATATGTATCCTTTTTTTCTACAGTCAGAAATCCTACCAAAGTTAGCTCACAAGGTCTAGGTTGCTCTGACCAAGAGAACTGGCAGACTCAGACCTCCGTTTTCAGACCGGTGGTAGCTGCAATCTTGGGGCTGGATACGGAGGTAGGGATAGGTCTATACTAGTTAGACTCAACATGCCTGAAAACATTCCTGGGCATTGAGGCCAACTGGCACAGAAAGACCTGAGTTTATGCTTGCAAATTACCTATTGGGACCATTCTAGCAACCAAATTGTGCCCAGAAATTGTTTGCAGAGAGTGTTAATTGAAAGAGGTCAAATTCATGCCAGGGAGCATTTTAACAGTTTAATAGCAGAGGCAATCTCATTCTAGTGCCTGGAAATATTCCCAGGCACATCCAATTTTACTAGTATTTACACAGTCTGTGGGTAGTTTCAAAGCAGTTCAACATGGATTACGTCAAGCCTACCTTTGCTCTGCCCTTGTGTTCCCACCCCTTTGCTCCTACCAGTACTCATGTCCAAACAAACTGCGAGATGACTCAAACTGATCCAACTGAAATCTAGTCACCTTCCGTGGGGAAGGTGGGAGGCTGCTTTTCACCTGGGTGGGTTCCTTGAACTGTGTGGCTGCACAGTCCAGAGTGAGTGCCCAGATCAAGGGAGGGACGAGGAAAGAGGCAGAGTTGGCAGGAGAGGTGGGAATACATTAGGCTGAATTTAGCCCAGCTTAGGCTGTTGTGGGACTGTATCTCAACACTTCTGTTTACAACAGCATTCCTAAGCCTTCTTCAATTGCTTTTTATACCTTGGAGTGTCCTTTGTAAGGCACTTGTTCAGCTACAGCAATTTCCTGTGGCATGAAAAAAGATCGATTAGCTTATGTTCCCTCAGCTGGTAAAGATGCAACTCCGTGAGGACACTGTAACTACGTAAGGTCAAAAAGAAGTGGAGTCAACTGAAAGTGTTTGCTCATACTAAGAAGAAAGTCCTCCTGCTAAGTGTTATCCAAAACATCTTATTTCACTGTTTTTAATTTACATTTATGTACATGTCCTTTAATATTGTTGCTATGTCTACAGCCTTGCAGAGCTCCAAAACCCAGTGCCTTCCCTGTCAACATAGAAGGTCACTATGCAGGTGTTACTAGGCCCTGGTAAGATAGCAAGGCTTCAATCCATGTGCTCAACTGACTTGGTGGCAGTCCTTCAGCCACCAAAAGGTGCCAGGCACCAGCAGTGTCCCAGATTAAGGACCAGCCAGCTGAGCAGCTGGCAATCAGCAAATGCTTATCCTTAGGTTCAAGATGATATCGAACTTTTTAGTGTAGAGAGAATAAATACTACAGCCTACATAAAACTTACAAATTCTGTTTGATACTATCAGTTTCCTCATTTGCTTGCGTGGTAGTATTTTATATAGGTCTTGGCAAGGACAGCATGACTGGAGGCTAAGTGCCTGCCTCTGAACGGGATGGCGGCCAGACTATCTCAATAAGTCTTGCCTGAATAAAATAACTAAGTTTCTCCAAATTATTAAGAACAGACCTCCCCAGATTGTCTGGAGAGAGCAGAAAAGGAAAAGAAAGTAGTAGAACAAAATATGACAGAAACATACAGGGAGAAAAAAAGAGAGAAAAATCAAGGTCAGATCTGATTTTTAAAAACTCACACAATGAGAAGCTCACAAGACTGGGCAGAGTGCCCCTCACTGATAGAGGCACAGGAGGTTAAGAGAGGTCCAGAAAGGGAGACAGCACGTTCCAAGAGTAGATCTTGGGCAAGGCAAGAAAACCTAGGCAGGAAGCTGGCTGGTGATACTTGTTTTGAAACGTCATCAAATAAATATCTTGTGTTATATCTAAAGGTAAGTTGACCCGGAAATTCCTCTACTAATTTAATGCTTTACTGACTTTAACTATCACACATGCTAGAAGAGAGGCATAGCAATTTAGAGTGCTGATGTGGGGAGGATACGTAAAAGCCTTTGTGGTCCTGGCATTGCTTGGTTTGACAGCAAAGTCCCCCTTCTTTATAAGGTTTGGAAGACAGAGTCCAATCAATCTTTAACAAATTCACTGGCAAGTAACAGACATGGAATATTGAGGTACAGAAAGCAAGCAAGCTAAAGTTTGGGACAGGGAAGAAGAAAAATCAACTAAAAAGCATTAGACTCAAGTTGCACTTCATTAATAATAGTGGGGGTTTTTTCTCTAGAACAGTGGTGTATCCTTTCTGGCACACTGAGCTGAATCCACAAGTCAGCCTTGTGATGGGTCTGTAAAGGTTCCAGAATGGGAAGTGTTTGCCTACAGAAGCATGCCTCTCCATTGGTCCACTCAAATCTAAAAATTACTTCATTTTAGGAAAAATATAAGCCTCTCCTGCAAATAGGTTATAAACTGATGTAGCATAATTATACACATATAGGGAGACCCACCCAAGAGAAAACAGCAATTAGTTCCTTTTGTGCTAGACAAAACCTGGAAGAGGACGTTTGTTAGCTCAAGTGAAAGCGTATCAGCCAACATAAGAGATCAGTATGCCCCAAGCTCATCAGAGCAAGGAAAATCTCTTTTAATTTGAAGCTGGAGAGCTATCCATATGGAGGAGAAATTCTTGGGAGTGATCTCTCAGCCTCACACACAACCCAGCTCTTAATTCCCAATGCTCTTCTCACACGCTCTCACCCTGAAAGCCTGGAAAAACACAGAGCAATTTAAAGCCTGAAGGTCCCATGTGCTGAGATGGTTCTCATAATATTTACAAAGGTGGGGGAAAGTGTCTCCTACACTTCAGAAAACGTTTCTTTCTTCTTGCCTTTCATCAGAGAGTTCTGTGGGACTGGAAGCAGTGAGGTGGTGTCTCCTTTCCCTCCATCATATACAGCAACATTCACATCCTCAGTGCATCCACAAGAGGCAAAAGGGCTATACTCCTTATGTCAGAGGCAGGTTACTTTGAATTTGAAACATCTGATGCCTTTATTCTCTCCCTGGTTGGCTTCCAAATCAAATCTGTCCAGGAAGTTCCTGAGGATTTCTAATGGGGAATCAAAGAAGACTTTCTAAGTTTTGGTCAAACTTTTTAACCTAAAAGATGACAACAGAAGAATATGCAAAAGTCTACAGAACGAGTATTTAAAATACTGTTCTCCCAAAGAAGACATATGTTCTGTAGCTGCATGGTCAAGTGCTTCCAGACTCTTGGGCCAGGAGAAATGAAAAGCATTTTCTTCAGAAAAAGTCTACCCACAAATATATCCCTCAGCAGCCTGACAGACCCAGTTCCAAAGAACAGCAATGGCAGATGTTTCAGAGGATGCCTGTCAATTAGCTAAGCAATGAAGCCTGGAAAAAAGTTTCCAGACTTCAAACCTAGATTCCTCTCTAAAGAGCTAGAGGTGATTTGAGTAGCCACATAGCAGTGTGGATGTCCTGCAAACAGGCCAATCCAGCACAGACAGAAACCACACACAAATACTTCCGTGACACTGGAAGGACTGTCCTGACCCTAACTTTGCTCCAGCGTAGGTCCTGGCAATGCTTTAAGGAGAGCTGGCAAAAACACTTAGAGAGGAAGCATTCGGGTCCCCTATAGACAACATGGAGCCTGCAGTAAATGAAGAGCTGAATGTAGAGTGACTGAACAGCTTCACTCCAGCTTCCATGTTTTGAGGTGTACTAATATCATACCCCGATAGGGGCCTAGGACCAAAACACTGCTGTGTGGGGTAAGTCACAGAGCCCACCCGAGATGTGGGTAGGTATGTGAAAGGGCAAAGGCCTCTCTTACACTCCTCTCCAGGTGATGTTTGCAAGCACGGCCACACACAACAGAGAGTGGCTTTAGAAGAAGAGGAGGAGGGGTGTCTTAGCTCCTTCCAGTGGGTCGCAGGAGCTGAAAAGCCACACAGATGAAAGGAATTTTCCTCCTCAGGTCTGAGCAAAGTGGGGTGTTTGGGAGTCATGACTCAGGCCATGATTCATGCTCTGGTCTCCTCATTTCCGGACCAGTGCGCTGCTGTTAGATGAGGGCAGAGAGTGAAGTCAACAACCTACCTCTGAACAGAGAGGAGAAGGGGGAAGAAGGAGGAATTGCTCACCAACTGTGCAATGAACAGGCAGGCAACACCTGGAGTGTTTTCCACTCGTATTTACCTTGCCCACAGCTCTGACCTTGCTGGTTTCAGCTGAGGGTGTGACCAAACCTTTGTTCCTGGTTTCCCTCAATAGGTGAGCACCATGAAAGATTTGTTTGGTTTTCACATTTGAATACATTCTCACACTCAAAGTGAAATAATCAAACTTCCGAACTGCTCAAGTGGAATCAGTGGGAAAATCACTGGCATTCAAGCAGGACTGCCAGCCAGCCACCCACGGCACTCAAAACTTGCTGGGGATTTCCACACAGCCTATCAAATCTAGCCTCAGTGTCTGTTTGCTTTTCACAGCTATATAGTCCACCTTGTTCTCCCTACGCTATAAAAGCCTGGTGCTGGGGCATCAGAGCAAGCACCTCTGTTCAGTATCGGTGCAAAGCTGAGCACGCTGGTGACGAGAACTGCGCTGAGCACTGACTCCACAGCACCTCAAACCTCCTGCACTTTAGCTGAGGATCTTTCCATAACTTACTCTGTTTCAATTAGTGTAAAATGCAAACTGGATCTGCTGCCCCTTTACAGAAGGGCCAAAGTGAGTCCTGAGACAGGCGGGTTGCAGCAGCACCAAAAGAAACATTTAACACAGTCCTGCAGCAAGCTGGGGTAAGCAACAATGCAGAGGGAGAACTTGCTTTTGAAAAAGCTGGTGGGGTTGTGCAAACAATGATGTGTTCAAACCTGGTACATGCATATGTAAATTATGAACTACTAAACTGGGATTAAATCACTTGTAAAAAGTGATTCCACTCTCTGTGCTTAGACACAGAAAATAAGTTTATCTTATAGTTGACCTTGCTGTACTTAGACCTAGAGAAGTCCAGTGCTTTGCTGAAACACACGGATAATCTAGCATAAGCAAAACAGATAAGCATGTTTAGCTCAGCACCCAAACAGCTGCTAAAAACTAAGGAAAATGGGCTTAGGCACTGCCTGAAACCAGCTACGTTTCTGCAACTTTCCAGCATGAACTTGGCCAGCATGGTTTCTATTTACAGACAGGAAATGTTCAGGCCACTCACTCCTGCCTGTGGGTTTTCTGGTAAAAGAGCAGCATTTAGGCTTTCAGGAGCCTTTTGTGCAGAGTGCTGCCCTCTTATGGCTACTCTGCTACGCTGGAGTAGAGAAATGATAAAAACTTACACGGAAAAAAGACGTTCAGCCCTATTACCTTTTAGCAATATTTTGCCTTGCTACATATGTAAAAATCTTTGGAGGTATTCGTATCTCTGCTAAAAATTTGGTCATTTATGTTATATTACAGTTATTTTTTGTTAGCATGCTTTTTTCCAAATTCCTGTCTCATCTCTGACAGTAAACTGAACGTTACTTCTAGTGTCTTTGTTAGGAGCTCAGTTACATGATTCTGAAATGTCAGAAATTGTTTCCAATATCTTTGTCAGTATAAATTATTACTGTATTTTGAAAATTTTGCCTTACTGTTACGTGCGTATCTCTTATGGAAACAGAAAGGAAATTCAAACCAACAGTGTCCACTCACATGTAAACAGAAACATTGGAAAACCAACCTTATATAGAACGATTAGTGCTTCTACAATTCTTAAAGAACTGATAAGAACTATTAATATTATATATCTAACTAAACCCATGCAAGACTAAGAACATGTAAATAGAACCATCTCTAAATAAAAATAAAATCAACTAAATCAATTCCAAGTATTTTGGATGACTAATACCAAAAGGGTAAGGCAGGGCAGATCTTCACTAACAAATCTTTCCAGGAGTTCAAAATGATTGACCATGTAAATACTGTCAATAATATTTGGTCCACTGATACCTTATGCTTCTTATCTCATACATTTGCAACCACAGTGTTGTGCTTCGGTTGGATGCTTAGCATACAGAATTACCATAATTTTAAACTAATTAAAAAAGAATTCTTAATATTTTGTAGCATGTCAGTATGTCACAGGAGGCCATAGTCATGCTTTCTATCAAAAGCAATAAATGAACAGAAATTTCAAATACACAACAGTACAAAGCAGAAGGTACAAGACTGCAAACGATCTCACAGAAACTGAAGATGTGTCCTTTCATCTTACACAATTGTGTTAATAAACTTACAAAAAATCCATCACAAGACTACTCAGATTGTTTAACTCTGGCAGAGAGACAAATAGAAAGTGGCTCTACTCACTTTTATGGCATATGCAACAACTAGGTCAATTCTGTATCATCCAACTTGCAAGCAAAGAAGTTCCATTTTATTGTGATAGCCTCACCTACAGCAGTTTGTTTCTGTCACTCTTACCAAAAGACTGTTTCAGAGACTTCACTCTTCTCATGGCTGGAAACCTCCTCAACTCCAGCCTGGATGGACTGACTTTCAATTTATATCCATTTGTATTAATGACAACATTGTCTGGTAACTTAAATAACTTCTTTCCTTTCCTAGTATTTGCCCTGCCCTTCTTTCCCCTCCACTTGATGTATTTATAGACAGCAATCGTATATCCCTCCTGCTTTGGTTTGTCCACTACTACTTCTATGCATTTCTTTCAGTGCTCTTTCCTAATTATGGGTGACAGACTATCCACAGTACACCAGAAGAGCTTTGACCAGTGCCTCCTCCAATGGTGTCTCCCTCCTTAAGTCTCCTGCATCATATCTAAGAAGAGTAATTTCTGCCTTTCCCATGGCTCCACTCCATTCCTGCTGTCTCAGCACCCTTCTATGACTGACCAAGACATTGTTGTCTTTCTCTTGACCAACTGATAAGCCACAATTTATAACAGAAACCATTTCTACCTCAGTTTGCGTGTGGGCTGGCGCTAGTGCTATTAAATTCTACCCCACACCTCCAGCTCTCAAGTTCCCCCACAATGTGTATATATATAATGGTATGGATATTTTTCTCATCTGACCGTGCCACTTTTAGCAGCAATGAAAGTATTAATACTCTGAGAGACTAGCTTAAATTCTGATGAAAGTCTCTACCAAAACTTTAGGTAGCCCAGTAATTCCCTTTCCAGAGCAGATGGTATCATTTAATCAGCCTTAATACATTGTATTAAACATGTATTGCTTTCATCCTATTTTCTCCATTTTATCTCCACACTCTTATTTATTCTTTCTTGCAAGAATGTGTACAAAATTTCCATATTACTCAGGTCAGATTAATGAAGCTGTAGATGTGAGGTCACTTTTTTCCTCTGCTCTTCTCTCTCATTTGTTTTAGCAGGTCTTTTAAGAAAAAATTGCTCCTGTACCCAAACGTTTTGCTCATTCTTTCAGCATTTTAGGATAGATAATAGATATCATTCCACTATGGGCCTACTATACTCTGGATTTACTTTTCTAGTTTGTAAATACTAGCTTTTATTTCTGCAGATTCTTCCCATCTTGACCTATTTTTATCTATGATTTCTATTATCCTCTTCACGGAAAAGAAGAAAAGTAATTTATTTAGCTTGGGTAGTATCTACACAATCTTTAGTCTCTATCCTATCCTTGCCACATCCTAGACCTCCTTTTATTTGTATGGTAGAAGAAACTTTCAATCTTTCAAACTTTGTTTACAGATGGTAAGTCTGTAAACTTGACAGATTTGACTGCACCCTCTGCTTCTTGGTTCCTAAGATACCATCTTCATTGGTGATCTTGTACAGTGGGGTTTTCTTCCCCTATGACTTTCACTCTCTTCCCTTTCTCCTAATATCCTTTTTTTTTTTTTTCTTTAAGTATTTATTCATCCAGTAAGGTGGATGACTAAATGCAGAGTGGGAATGTGGACCGTCCACTCTCTACTTACAGTGCAAAGTGCAAATTTTAAAAATATTATGTAAATTAAATAAATTCTGATACTCAGATTTGGAACCTTCATCCACTTGACATCTCTAACTAGTTTCTTTAGGTACAACACTTCAAAAGGACAAATTTTGAGAAACCCAACAGGCCTATTCTGTTTATTCTCTCACTTATTTTCAATTTAATTAAGTTAGGATAACTTTAGCTAGGTTATTTTCTACAACCAGCTGCTCTATATCATCACTAGCTAACAAAGCCACCTAGAATAGCATCATGGTAGTCCAGTGACTGCTTTATGATGAAATCTACCAGCTATTACATCCTGGAATAACCGGCTCTACTGTTATCAGTAACATTTGCTTTATACTCTATTTCTGAGCAGTTAAAACCTCCTACAATGAGACAATGCTCAGGAGTTGATCTTTCATGTTTGTAGTCATCTGTGTTAGATTTATGTGTAACAGTTCCTTAGCAGTCCTTCAAAAGACCTTTAGTTTGACAAATTCCATTCTGCCCACCTCTGTAGGCAACTTCATTGTTACCAAATCATGCCTCTATACCTCTGGTTTTATATTTAGTTTTCTTAAAAGCGTACACATTGATTCAAGTGCATTTCAATCATAGATTACCCATCCACTAGACTTTGCTATTCTTTGAAGATTTGGGGTCATCCTGAGTGCTGCAGTTCTAGCCTCAGTCTGCACACAATTTTCATATACAAACATCTCAGCTCATCTTCTAGGATAATATGCAATTTTTTAAATTATGTTGCTGACGACCCTTTTATTCCTGACATTTGGGCCATTCCCAACATATTCCCACCAGTGCCGCTACTGATTTTTCCTATCCGTTTTGCTCCCATTTGATATTTTAGAGCCAGGCATGGAAGTTACCTACAATAGTCCCCCAACCTCCTCTCCTAATTCCTAGCTTACAAACCTTTTACTGATTATACTGATACATAAACATATATTGTTATCATGTATTATTCTGTAGTATGCTACGTGATGTAATCACATTATACGATATTGACATTAATTATAGCAATCTTGGTTCCAGAAAATTAATACCATGTTTGCTCCAATGGAGTTCATCTAGTTCGTGTGAAAAATCCTCTTTCTTCTCAAATGCCTTACAATGCTCCTCATAACATCAATTCTTAAAACATCTGCTACACTTTATTATCTTGCATGCTTTAACACACCCTCTTCAGGAATGAAATGCTGCAGTGGGAGCTTTTCCTTTTGGACAAACCTCCTCAAACTGATTTCCCCTGCTTTGTGTTCTTAGTGCTCCTTCCCTCAGTCTTTTATCCTACAATGTGAGCTGGTACGAAGTTATGTTTCATCCCAGAGACGATTGTATTGCCACAGATACTAAAATGGCTTCTGTTTTGTAAATTGAATAAATAAAAAACCTGCATGGACATACTGTGTGTGCATCTGCCTGGAATACAATCATTTCATCTTGGAATTATGCTGTAATAGTACTGCTGACTTCACATTTATGGGGTAGATTTAAAATAGCTTCAGTTAAAATAAATCCAATTTTGAATGAATGAGGTAAAGTGAAAGCTTGAATATGCTAACTTGAGTAATTACGTGAGATGTCTCATCAGTTCTTCTGGAGGTATTTTAGTCATTGGAAGTTAATCATTACCTGAAATTATGTGAAAACCTATTCAAAGCCAGCCTACGACACAGTGTTATATTAGGGAAGAAATGCAGACACTGAGTCATAGCTGTCAGTTTTTTATTATACTTCAGTCAGTTATGATGTGATTCTTTTGATTTATAGTGAGATACTGATCTGGTGGGTGAGACTCTCTCAATTAAACCAAGACCCTCCCACCCTAATCAGGGGAGACATTTGAGTGTTTTAACTACCATAAAGTCACTACAAAATTTTAAAACTGTATGGAAGAATATACCTAAGGGTGAAGAGGTTAATGAGTTAACATTAACTTGGTAGAGGGATCTGAATGCCCTTTTACACCAGAGAACGGTAGCTGTGCTCAGTAATGTCTGAAAGCAACAGCAGAGATCAAGGAAGAATTCAAACAAGTCAAATACTGGTGCTGTGGTTGCACCGGGGGAGTGTGCCAAGCCATGAACCTGGTGGTTAGCAAACCTCCAGGGAGCAGCAAACACAGGCCTTGGGCTAACACAAAGGAGGTGCCTCACTCTGCGTTTTCTGTAGACAGAGTCAAGAGCAAACTGGTTCTTAACGGGGGCACATCAGGTGCTTACTGCTGCACAGAAGAAACCTGAGCCAGAAAAACGTCGATCCAACATATCATTTGTTCATTTAATTCTTCAATTGTCTTTCTGGACTTTGAAGCTAGGGAAGTTCCTCTCTTGCTCTGTAGCGTTTGAACTTTCCTGCATGTAGAAAAAACACAAATGCCCTCTTCTACCCATGTCATGTTAACCTGAAGATCAAAGGGTATGGGTACATGACCTACAAGTCAAAATCATAGTAACAATTTCAAGCAAGATTATCTAATAAATAATGCCAGCAGTGGATTAAATATGCTAACAATGTCTTGTGGAAAGTACCTATTTACCATGTTCTCATGATGTCATCATTTTCTGTCTCATTCTGCGAAAGTTGATCAGTATTTATGGTTCTAAACATATACAAAAGCAAACAAAAGCATTGCAGTTATTTATTCAGACTGTGCTGACACACACGATACTTGCAGTCACATTACTGAGAAAACCACTCACGTTTACTGTCTCCTACATCATCAGTTTGCTCATGCAGCATAATAAAGCCTACTTTTCCTACATCCTGAACTGTTACGTTCTCATGTGTTCCCATCTGATTCACCCTTACCATTTTTATAGTAATTTTTTTTCTTACCCTGCTGCCTCAAAAAGCCCCTCTTAGATTTATTTGCTATGCTTGTGTGTTGAGTAATGATAGTTTGATTCAGCTCATGCTTCTGAATTTACGTATTAACAAATCTTTCAAGAGTTGGCCTTCTGCTTGTATTCTTCTAAGCTCACAGTCTTCATAGTATATAATTTTCTTTATGATCCTGATACTGTGCTTCTTCTGTTGCAGTGATGCTTGAGGAAGATTGTTCCTTGGAAGAAATTGCTCCTCCCTTGCAACCAGAACTGGTCAAGGCTCAGGGTCAGACAGAGCATCACAAGCTCCCACCTGGGAAGCCTTCCTGGCTGAAGAGATTCCTTAGTGCAGCTCTTGTGAGAGAAATCTTAAAATCTCTTTCTGTTTATAATGTCTATTAATACTCTAAATGCACAGGCATCGCAGAGGCCTTGATTTGATTCTACAAAGACAGCAGGTAAATATTGCCAGAAAAATAACAGTCCCGTGTCAGGAACGGAGGGTTTCCAAATCTGAGCCTGAAATCCTGGGTGGAGGACAGGCAAGTACAGGAGATGTGGAAGCCAGAAAAAAGGTCAGAGAGGGAGCAAAGCTTGCTAAAGCTGATTTTAAACAACCATTTGAGGCATTTGCTGTAGTTTTAATATCTATTACCACTGGATGAGATGAACTGCAGCTAGCATGGCATCGTGGGACTGAAGAGGGCAAGAAGCATCTTCTAGGAATGATAAAGATCATTGTTACGAGTAGGTTTTCTGCCCTGGAGAGAGACAGCAGCACTTGCAGTTCTACCCTCTAGATGGTTCTTCTAAGGGAAGAAAAACCAGTCTCTATATGACCTTAATAAGACACCTCTGCAGATGCAGATAGAGCCAGGAGGCTTTATCACACAAGTGGTGTTCTTAGGTAGTCTGGCAAGGTCTCATTTCAGGGGCAGCTAGCACTAAATGAGACCTCATTTTGATCAGGCTCTACCTCCCAGCTGACAAGCCTGCAGATGGACCAGTATTGCTTTGGCTGTCTGGGTGCCAGCAACAGGAAAAAAACCCTCAAGGAGAAACCTACCCTCAGGTTTGCACTTCTGTGCCCCCAAGAAAAGGATGAGAATTGTTGCAAGAGCAGCTCTGCTCCAGCTCTGCCAGTCTGCTGAATCCACCCCAGCTGCTTCAGTTGTTACTGGAGAAAAGTGCTGGGCAAGAGTATGGGAAAATCTAATGCATTAGTTTTTGTTCTCTTATATATAGGATGCCAATGAGATGCTGACCAGGTCACAGAAGTCTGATTTAAGAAGGGTATTCCTATCTTCCTAAACTTTCAAAATGAAATCTTGCTAATGACAGGACAGGAATCTTGGGACTTTCCCCAAGCCCCTTCACTCTTAACAGATAGCGTGAATGTTTTAATTAAAGCTTTGACAGAAGCAGAGAAGTAGATCAGGTCTACTCTATCATCTTCCTTTCATGGCAAGCTAATGCAGATTGCCATGTTGATGAGATATATCAATATTATAAGACACACCATGTGTCAGGCTGAACACATTAAAGGCTGATGTCAAATTTTAATGTAGGTCATGAATCACTTAAACTTGTTCATCCATCCATAATTAACATGAAAAGTATGAGTAACAAGGGTTTCTTTTGTTTTGTTTTTATACAAGCAGGAGGATGAAGCACCTGAACAAAGATACATATGAGACAACAATTTTAAATCTGTTCATGTTGGAATGGTTCAGACACTTAGATCACAATGCAGAAAAACGAACAAAATGCAAAAAAGACCTTGCGCTAGCTTTCTGAGAACTAAAACTCTGACAACTTGGTTTGGGGTCAGCTATTAAGACCATCAAGTCTTGTAAAAAGAAAAGTAAGTATCTGCATACACAACAAAAACAACCCCACACAGTTTTAAAAGAAGTTATCCCCCACATCTCCCAAAGGGAGAACACATAATGTTCAGATTGAATGCTACTTGACTCAATTCTTCTCTTTTTGACCATTTACTGGCATTGTTAGCTAAATTTTCTTACAAAGGTATTCAACTGTAAAATTATTTTTTGTTAGATCTCAACCACAAACTCAGTCACTAAAGTGACTTACTGCATTGAATAGTCATTGACTTTACTGGCACTAACAAGGACTCTATGCTTTACAAATTGTAATAGGTATTTACATGACCTTACATACTTTGGATGATATGTTACCATGATTCATCATTCTTTATCTGTATTTTTGCTGATTTTGTCTCTCTAGTACTTCTCATCAGATTAACAGTTTCCCCTTCTATTTCAGTAGCATGAAAATACTCTGTTCTCAGAAGAAAAAGCTTTATTTTTTCCTCCTTATTGTAGGATGTGCATTGATGAAGTATCTGATGATGACATTCACTGCGGACTATTATTAAAAGTACTTGGTGCAGTAAGATTACTCATTCACTTTCTGCACATTTTTGGTAAGCCTGTGTGGTACCTCAGAACCTGCGTCTGTCACTGGGGACAGCACAGAAGCACTCACTGAGATCTACAGCTCTGCCAGGAGGCAGAGGACCTGGCATCCTGAATAGCAATTGCTCTCGAGTGAAAGACCATTGTTCAAAAATGGCGCAATCATCAGAGATGGTGGCACAGCAAAAGAAGCACTGAGAGCATTGCTACCATAGACGCAAGTAACAGGTCTATTCATAGCACTGCTTTTCCCCAGGGAATGGCGTCTTGCGAGTGACTTCATTAACTGCTGACAGCAGACAGACTGCGCTGCGCTGTGAGCGAAAGGGAAACACTCATCAGATGGCCCCAGCCACAACTGAGGAAACACACAGAAGAGATAACTGGCAAGTGTGGTGCTTTCCTCACTGTTCAAGAAGTAGTTAGTCATATCCCTAAATGTAATAATCTATTCCTTTTCTTTCTGTAGGGCAATCTTCTGGTGCACAGACTTGCTGTTTGCACAAAGGGTGCTGCTGTTGGTTTAGTGTGCTCTTGGAAACTTCCCAGGCTGTGGAAGGTGGGGTCTGAATTCCAGATTGGTTGCTAATTGTAAGGAAAACCCCTAAATATATTGGTGGTGTTACTTTTCATAGTCAGAAGACACCTACCAAACCTTGTTACCTGTCATTCAGTGCTCTCCTGTGTTTGACCTCTCACATGGCATGCAATAAAACTTCCCTCACTGCACGGCCAGCAGGATGTGTGCTCAAGTGCACTTACTCACAGAAACAGGGTTGCACAGCCCAAATGGCCTATATCCTTAGAACCAGGGATCCCCACTCCCACCATAAGCTTAAAAACATCCATCCCTACTGAACCAACCTTGAGAGTGTTTGCCTGCAGGTGCTCTCCATACACAAAAGATCATACTAACAAATAAACAGCCGACAGCTGAAACACAAGGGGTTTTACACATAATTGCCTTTTAGTTTGCTCCAAAAATACACAGAAAACCTCATTGCCTTACCTGCCATTCCCCAGTACGCATGAGCACTTTTCAGGCGTGGAGCAAACTCTCCAACATTCCAGCTGCCCTTGCGCCGGCAGCTCAGCTTTCCACTGGCTCACAGGGAGCTTCTCTTTCTCCGCATGGCAGCTGCCTTGTCCCTTGCCAGCCCTGAAGCCGAGCCTCCTTTTTTAAAAGCACACCACTATCATGCTTCTGTTTTCTCTGCAAATTACCCAGGCTCACTAGGCACCTGTGTTTCAAGCATTAATACCTTGATTATTGGCTCTCTTCAGCAGGTTTCTACTCTCCAAACCCTATCTCCTCCAGAAAGTTTAAAGAAAACTGGCCTAAAATGCCAGTGAAAAGTCCTATTCTTCCCAGAGGAAACACTAATAGTCCTTCATAACCAAGCAGGCTATTTATAGGAATGGTGACAGTGTGTCTAACCCCACAGTACAATGAGCATGAGGCAGTCCACACGAGACGTGATGATAGAGGCTGTTCATAAAATCAAATGGAAATTCGTGTGCTGTATGTCAATAGTGATTTAAGCAACCACTTTCTTTCCCCACTCCAGAGGGAAGATAGCACAATGCTCCACAGGGACACATAGCACAATGCCACTGGAATAATTAATCCATTATTTTTAAGAATAATGTTGAAGCTATTCTGATTTTTGGAAGTTTTATATTCACTATAATCCTAATCCTCTCTTTCTGCAGTGCAGCGCTTCCACCTCTCATGCAATTGCTTTTTGCCCAGATCACATTCACTTTCTGAAGGTGTTTCTTCCCCATAAACTGCATTGCTGGTTTATCTTAACACACATGGAACTAGGCTCTTTGATCTGAGTAGCAGAATACAATTAGTTTGGGATAAAAAACAGATGAATCCCAGACAAGCCTCAGACAAAACCAGAAGTGGCAGGGAGGCAGAATTACCTTAGGGAGTAAGCAAGGAAGCATCAGTACCAGCTGGGTTGCAAATCTGAGCAGGAAACAGCTGTAACATTCACTTCTAAGGCACCAAGTGGGAAGCTGGCATGAAGAGCAGAAGCATCCTAGTGTATACATTGCCTGAGCAGGAGATGAGGAGCTGGGAGAGCACTGTAAGAAAAGGGGAAACTTAGAGAAAGCAGGCAGGGATGGGATGGGATGGGATGAGATGAGATGAGATGCACTTAGTGGATGATTGGAAAAACCTGAGAAGAGGAAGGGAAAGGAAAAAGGCATTACTTGGGGCAGGGCTGGGAGCTGCGGTGCCTGGGGTACCCTGTGGTGGTATAATGGGGTCAGCAGTGCACTGGCTCCTTCCCCACAGCCAGGGTGCCTTGCCATAGGGGCAGAGGAGCCTCACACAAACCCCAGGGGCTTCAGCCCCACACTGGGGAACCCTCAGCACCAGCACTGCTGCTTTCCCTCTACCTACAGTAGTAAATAAAACCACCGCCCTCTCTCTGTGAGACCCAAGTAGGAAGATAACAACTGGCTCATGCTCCACCCTCCCTCATCCCGTCCACCCCGCCCTGCCCGGCCACAGCACTTTGGACTGATGCACACAGGTCGGGAGGCAGTGGGGCCCTGCGCTGCCTCGCCCTGTGCTGCAAGCACATGGGTGTGCTGCTGCAAAATAAACACCCGGTATTGCCCTCTTCTCTCCCTGCCTCCAAAGGAACGGGGTCCGTCAGCAAACTTCACTTGCCTTGTGCCTGTGGGTGACTCCCACCAGCAGCTAGTGGCACAGCTGCAGTGTTCCGTGGAGGGTGGGTGATGTGGGGTGCTGCAGGGCAGCCCCATAAAGCTCTGCCCCACTCCAGCTCCGCTCAGCCTGTAGCTGTCCTGAGCTGCTTTCAGATGGGGCCAGCTGCGCTGCAGTGTGGCACTTAGTCACGACATGCCTGGAGAGCAGACCCCAGGAAGGTGTGCCATGGGGACTGCTGGAGGTTACTTTTTTAATGTCAGCGTCACCCATAGCTGCATCTGTTTTTTGACAGAAAGTTGCCTTGGGCTGGAGATGGCTCTGTGTTCGGCCCAGCCTGTGCTGGGGCATGAAAAGACAGTGGTAGAAGGTGATTTCCTCCAAGAGCATCCAAGCTGCGGAGGTGTCTCAGAGGGAAGGGGAACAAACAACAAGCAGAAGAGCTTCAGGGAGCTAGGAACGGACCCAAAGTGGAATTGATAGGAGGGACAGTAAGGTTAGAGTAAGAGTATGAGATTATACTGTAAAAGAGTCCCTTAGAATTGGATGGAAAAACTAGCAGAGGACTAATTTTGCTCTGAAGGAACAGTAACACTTGTTACCCCTATAAACTCACATCATGGCTTTTCATTAATATGCCCTTGGAAGCTAATTAGGGCTTAAAGTTGTACACTGGCAGTTGATTAGGAGGCCAGAAGCATCCGGAGAACATAGATGTGGAAGGACGCAGCAAGCAAGCCCACCACACTCCTCTATCCAGGAGCTGCGTGCACTTCCCTGCTCTCCCCCATTTCTGGCTGTCAGTTGCACTTAGTCAGGTACAGTGAGTCATACATCACCTTGGCAAGACGTGTGTCACCAAGCGGAGTGTCTTCCATGTGCCGAAGGCACAAAAAGCTGCTCGCCACAGCCTGGGAGCGCGAGGTGAGGAGGGGCTGAGCTGTCCTGTGGACAGTGGGTGAGACCCAGTGTGTTGGCAGCACTGTAAACCTCCCCTGACCTCTCACAAACCCAGCAGCCCAGCTCCATGTAACAGGTGCTAATGTGCATTTATATGTATTTATGTAATACCAATCATAAAGACTGTTTTCCTGTGCTTTTAACATCAATGTGGTGCTAGGACTGTGGCACACTAGGGAATTCTGTAACATGCCCTTAAAAATGGAATTTACATGTCTACAGAATGACTTTTAATAATAACTAGGAATAAAACTTTTCTATTGAATTTCTGGGCCATGGTCAGTACAGTGGAAAAGTACAATATACCATTATGATCTTTTTAGCATAAAAGTACTGTTAATTTATCAAAAGATACTGGATCAACTTACCTGTAGATACCAGGTAAGTTATTAGATCTGAGAAGGTTTCTTTGTTTGGTTATAGTATTTTTATTTACTTAAATAACTATAGTCTCTTCCTAAGTGTAGCTTGCTAAATTTTCCTTTCAGTAGAGTGTTTCTAGCTAAAGTTTTATCATATTATTCTTTCACTTTCTTTTTAAATCTGATGATTCAAGGACGGGTATGCAAACTCTGACTAGCCAGGATGCCAGGCACATGCTGGGGAGGACAGAATATCCTCTTTTCTCAGTTTTCATATGGGGCCCACACACATGTAACTCAGGTTGACAGTACATTGTTGTGGCACTTACCTTTGGTGCACCAATTTAATACTGAGGTTGCTGCAAATGGTAACTGTGAGCTGTATTCGTCCCACGGGTGGCATCTGCTTTCCCTTTTTGGAGGAAATATTGCATAAACAATGAGGTGAGATGAATTTAGACTTCGATACATAGATTTGCCATCTAATTGGTGGGACTGAGCCAAGATTTTAAAAAAGGGACAATAACAGAATTAGTGTGATTAATGGCTCTGGGGAAATAATTTTTAAAGCTGTCTCAGTAGCAGTACCTGAGAACACATTTAAGGGTTTTGGGGTTTAACTACATTAAAAATCCACATGAAAAGAGAAAGACAGTATTCTTTTCTGTATTGGGTTTGCCCACCACACCTTCCAATAGAGATAGCTGGATTTTGCCTTTGATTTCTGTAGGAATACACTGCTAATAACTACAACCAAGTTTGTCCTTAGATATGTACCCCAGGGAAAAAGATTACCCAAGCTGTTTGCAGTGTTAGTAACTTATCACTGTAATTTTTCTTTTTAATGCGTACAGGCACAGACTTAAAAGATTAATTTCCTTCCGAAATGAAGATCTGAGCCTAGATTCAGCCCATATTTAATTCTGTAACTTCTAATCCTGTTTGATTTTATTTCTTCAGTAAACCATAAGGATCAAGAGTCATGGAAAATTTGAAGGGAAAGAGAATACTTGTTAAACATAGCTATATGTGCCTTAATGCACAAACAGTAAGACCAGAAAATATTTCTCTTGTAATTAAATGCAGGTCCCCCCACCCCATCCCTGAAATTCACCACTTTTCTTCAGAGCAAATATTTATGTGCAATATACACTTTCCTGAACAAGGTAAAGCTTGCAGCTGGAAGAACAGTGGTGGTAAACCAGAGGATCTAATATGCAGTGAACAAATTACATGTAAAATTAGTTTTGACAAGCTCAGTGAGATCACTGCTTATGACAGCCCACCTCACTGACCATGTTGAAATTCCCTAGATGCATCCCTGAGAATAAAAACTGCAGCTGCTTGGCATAAAAAGTCTAGATATAGAAGCCCAAAAATCCCATGTGAGAACATCATCGGAGCATGAAGGATAAACTCATGTTTAACCTTGCCGTGCAAAATTAAGCAACAGAAGTACCTGAATATTTTATGGGACAAATTCTTCTGGTGTATATTTATTCAAGATAGCTGGAAATTCCTGAAAATATTTACTTAATCTATGGCTAAAACTTTGAGTCAAACTAGTGCTAAATTAAGTCTTATGTCATTTTAGATGGTGATGGGCAAATATTAACTGTACTTAATTTGTAAATACAAAAGATGTTGGAGGTGGTGGTAGAAGCAGTTTATGTGTTATTTTTATTACAGTACTACCTCAATCAGAAACAGAACTTTCTGGTAGAAATTGCACAACTATCATTAGATACAACTCATACCCGGAAAATAAACACAAATTAATTAATTCCACAGCAAGAGAGGTACATTTTGGGGTGCATACTATGCCCAGAAGTCACTAGAAAGGGGACATGGCAGTGGGGATGGACTCAAAGAGTGATGGAGTCTGTAAGTAAACAGCAGCAAAAGAAAGTATGGACTAGCACAAGAGAGTATGGCCTGAGGAGATGCTACAGGAGTGAATGGACTTTACTTCTGCTCTTTGGTAAGAGGACTACTAAGCGCTGTGCATGCAGGCACCATTCATGGTCTGCCCCAGACCAAGTACAGTGTCATAAATTACTATTCAGAACAGAATCTAGTATTAAATATATGTAGCTTTATTTTGTCAGCCTGAGTGGAGTGAAATGTAATGCAGTGTTAATAGTCTCAAAGTATTAATAAGGAAAATTTAGATCAGTCAAACTATAATTTTAATAATTATTATACCAGTTAACTCTTGTACCACACAGTGAACAATTACAGGTGTCATGTGAGACTGAATTCTTAGCAGACACCACAGATCATTGCAGTACAATTTCAGAATTGCTTTTTTAAAGCATTTTTAATGCAGTAGAATAACTGAAAAAGCCAGAATGTGTTTTAGGCTGCATAAATGGACCTTCATTCATGTTTAAAAAATAAAAGATATTGAGGTGATGCATAGTTACAGCAACCCTGACAAAACAGCTCAACTTCAAGCATATTATTTTCATAGCCAAATCAATTTCTGAAAAGCCTTACAAATTAAAGGATATGCCAGTAAACCTTTCATGTTATTTACACAAATTATCACAAAAATGAGCATTTGCAAACTTATCTGTATTTCAAATTAATTATGTTCTCTTTTGCAGTCAGCATCAGTATTTCTTGAAGAAACTTGTTGGAACCAGAGAGTAATAACTTATAAATGTTTAATTCATCAGTTGAATGTATTTTTTTGTATTCTTAGCTGCAAATTACAGTGATAATAGGAACAGACCTAGAATATATGCTATGAACACCTTTAACCATGCCTTGCACTACTTACCATTCAGGACAAGCCTTTCAGTTCAGAAAGTGCTGAATGCATTACCAGGCCCATTGTCCAAAACCTCTGCTAGACGTATCATTTGTCTCTATTGTGGTAATAAGGAGATTCCTGGCATTCTGGCATTAAGAAACCAGAAGTAATATATTAGTTTTACTTTTGCTCTGCTAGTTAAAAATGAACACATGATAGAGTACATAGCTTAGAAGACTATGAAGACAGTATCCTATTGAATGACAGCCTGTCTGGTTGATTTACATGGAATACCAAGTGCTTGTATGAGAAAAGGTTAAAATTAGATTGACGAGCAAATGTGCTACCAGACTGCTGGCTGACAAATGGCAAAGTTATGCCAACGTATTACTTATTCTGGAGGCGCCCAAGAAGCAAGCAGGAGGATAGTAATTCATGTGCTAGAATACATTCACATTTAGCATAAACAAAGAGTCCTCAGGGTCTGCAACAGGAACATATTAGCTATATGTAATTTATGTCAACAAATAAGTCAGTGGAACAATTTCATTATTAGGTATGGAATTTGAATGACTTGTGTTTTCTGAAGTCAAGAGAGGGCTGCTCTACTGTCATTTAAATTAGTTCAGAATAATGCCCTGTTGAATGACTACGTTATTCTTCCAATAAATTGACTATTGTGCTACACCCTTCTTCCTCCCACCAGTCACACAATGAAAATACAGATTAGTCATGTAGCTTTTCACAGTGGCTTGTAGATTACAGTCCGATTGTTTCTTGGTCACTGTAAAGAGTAGTCTAGGTCAGTGGTGGTAACTCCTCTGTCTTTCTCCTTGCTTTTCAGCAAGTTCTGCTGAGATCCAGGCAGTCAGCTATAGTAGAGCTCGTTCACCAAGAAGTGTGAAGTAAGGAAAAATTTTAACTTGCCCAACTGAAGGAATTTTTCTTAAAATCCAGAAGTGAATATGCATCACAAACTGACCTTGGTGCTCTGGGCCCTGAGCAGATCTGAAAATACAGCTCTGTGAGAGAGGGGTGCTAAAATCAATTAGTCAGAGATGCACGGCACTTTTGTAAGCATTAGCTTTAATGATTAGCAGTTAGATAATGGTGCTAATGTCAGATGTGTCTCAATTTTGTCTGTAAACTGGAGATACCATTCTAAAAGAGATAGAGGCAAGTTAAATTACTAACAGCTGCTACTTTTTAACTCATCCTATATGGGTTAATTAGATTCTACTTTAAATATAAAAAGCTGTTGCTTTTTGAAACAGACAACACAAAACTGTGTCTTTCTCCCTTTAGAGCTAATGGAAATTCTGCAGCTTACTCCTGTGGAATTACAGGTTGGCTATAGAGTGAATTTTTCAATATGTGAACATGAATCAAACAGGAATTTACAGAACAGACAATATGGGCTTGAACCTGCTCTTCATTGGAACAACTTTTTGACATTTTGTTAATATGAAAATACGCTAAAGCTTTAGCAGACCCAAACCCACTTGCCAGCCTGTTTCCTTAGGGAAAAGTGTTCTTACTCCTTTTGAAATCGCCATGACAGACAGCATGTTAGGGGAGGGAGCTAATTGTCCCCATTAGTCATCACCTTGTCAGGATGACTGGCAGTCAGTAGCCTTCAGGCTTGCTTGAAAAGCTAAAGCTAGTTAAGATCTTCTTAAGTCTGGGCTGGAGAGACACCTCTAGATCTGCTGCCCCTCAGTGACACCTGAAAAGCTGGTCCAATATTTTATGCCAGGTCTTTAATATGTCTGGTAGTTTCTTCTTCTTCCAAAACTACTTTCAAGTAACAGGCGAGGGGAGGAAAAAAGGAATTCAAGGTTTGAATGGCAGCAGGGTCTCTTTCTAGCCTCCTCTCCCTGCAGTATTAGTCTTGCAAGGGATTGATGACCAGGGCTATGCAGGAACAATTTGTTACTAACTAAAATAAACCACTAGGGTGCAAAAAAGCACCTATAGCCTCTATATTTTTATAGCCTCTATAAAAAAAGTAGCCATTTCTGGAAAAATCTCTGCTTTTTAAAGCTGTGATGTATTGAATGGAATTTACCATCGGAGCCTTCACAAGTAGCTGTTGGAAGCACTTATTAAAGTAGGTATTAGGCTAGATTGAGATCTTGTGCAAACAGTTGTAGCTCCTGTGGATACGATCACACTGACAGGCTGGTTTCAGTCCTTTAGGCAAGAGAGAAGCAAAAAAGTGAGAGACGCTAGCAGAGCATCTGCTAGTTAGATCAAAAAAAGTCTGTCTCCTTGGCAGAGCTATTGTCCTTTGGTCACACCAATCCTAATTTGAGTCCTGCTTGCAGCAGCACATAAAACCTGTGACAAACATAGTCATGCTGACATTGAGGTAGGTGCCAAAAAAAGATAATCACAAGTACTCGAGACTGCAAAGAAAAAAAAAAACCCCATAAAAAAACCCCACAGACCCTGCAGGTCTGAAATTAAAAATAAAATTAAAAAATAGGATGTTTCTTTTTCTCCCCAATCCTCATTTGATATAAAAAGCAATCCTCAAAAATTGCAAACACACGCCTGGATCAGATCCTTTTCCAGAAATTCAAGTCTGTGTCTGTGCCCTGGTTAGCCTAAGGCTAGGGTGTATGCAAAACAGAGAAATACTTTATATCTCCAGACTTACAGTATTTTTATTCATGATTGTCTATGAACTCTCCTATTTGTTCTGGTTGCTGTTTGGGTCTTTTATTGTGCCTGATAGAGCAATTTGGCTTGGTCTAGATGTGATTCATCTAATTACTTTGAAGAGCAACAAAATCCCCAGCAGAGATTAACAAACGCTTCTTGTAGTCCACATCGAAGAGCAGGATTGTGTAAGTCAGTCACTGGCCTTGCCTGGGGCATTGATGAAGCAGTATAAGGCTGAGTGTCCAGCAGAACCAGAGGTGAACACAACTGGCTGAAATGCGTAGGCAAGCCTATTCCCCTTCGCCAAAAGGAATGCTACAAAAAACTTCTGAGACTTGAAGCACTGACATACTTTGTGGGTTACAGTTAATTTATTCATTAGATTCAAGCTGGATTACAGATAGAGACAAGGCAGCAAAAATAACGATTTCTGTTGTCCCCTCCTCCCACCTGCCCCATCCGTATTAGTAATCTGGATAAATACGTAAGAAGTCATCTTTAATGACCACTGAAAGCTCTTCTTGAATTAACTTTGCAAAAACACGCAGCCTTCTCCGTACCACCCCAAATACTTTGCATAGTTCTGTTTGGTAGCATAGATTTTTCATTTAGCCCCCAAGATACCAGTTTATTTTCAGAGTTTTATTTACTTCCTGAAAAGGTATTTGTTTCTTTTACACTGTTTTGAATGAATGTATTTTCAACTGTCTTGATGCTTATGGGATATAATAATAAAAAGAATGCTCCCAAGAATATATGCAAATAGACTGGCTTTCAGTTAATGAGAAAAAGGTTTCTTGGTCTGGCCTGGGCTGCATCCTTGCAGTCAGCTTGACTTCTCCAGAATTCCCTTGCTGTTTGGCTCCTCTTGTGTTCGTCTGTCACATACAAGCTACTTGTCAATTCTCCCTGACCCTGCCTGGAGCACTTGTGGTTTTGGTGATGTTGTGGTTTTGATTAGATTAATTTTTTACTCCCCCTCCCCCCCCCGCCTGCTGTGCAGTGAAGGCACCCTCATGCATTGCATGAACCAAAAGAAAATGATGGCTTTTTTTTCTCATTTGAAAAAGACAACTCTATTGCTGTCTTAACGATGAGTAAAACCACATTGCTAGAAATGTGAGCACTTGTGCTGTATTGTGCAAAGGCAGGATGAGGTTTTGCTTTTAATAATAGGTAATTATAAATGCACCGTAATTACATACTAAGAAAGGGAGTTCACCTTTCTTATTTCAGCTTATAACGAAGATGCCCTCTGGTGGCTGCAAGGTAAGATATTACTTAAGCTCTTGGTTAAGGACAGCAGCAGTGGGGCAGCTGTGGGGCTGGGGTCTCCCCATTCTGTTCCCCCGACTGCACCAAAGGCTAAGGTAGCTGCAGCAGAGAGAACCTGAGCCTTGCCAGCAGAGAACCCCTCTGAGCCCAGGGCTCTGCTCCACTCCCTCACCTGTGTAAGGCCGATTAAAAAAGGATGGGTCCCAAAGGTTGGGTTTGCTGATGAGGACAACATTGTTGAGGAAATTAATTGCAGCCTTGAGACAGGGTAGCACCACACATTGCAGGGATGATCAAATGATCACCATCTGGAATAGATGAGCTGTGCATACGCTTACTGTAATACACGCAATGGTATGGTTTGTCCTGAATTGTTTTCCCAGAGATGACTGGATAGTTTCATCTGCAAAATATTTTCAGGAGCGGAATTCCTGGAACTGCTTAATTCTCTTTTCTTTTTTTTTTTTTTTTTTAGTTTTTTTAATAGCTCAAATCTGGATTTTCAACACTTCAGTACAAAATTCACTCTAGAATGCTAGAATGGAATGTAAAGCTTTGCCATTTCTAGGGACACTACAGTCCCTAGATGGAAGATGGAGCTAGACCACTCTGTTAAATAGTTTACTAGGAAACAACTTAAAACCCAAGGGTTCCCACTCTTGTCCATAAGCTTACTTCCTTACTGCTGTCTTTGTTCAGTAACTTCTGCGGTTCAAGAGCTCATGGCACAGTGGCAATGGGCTTTTCACTATGTGAAGCCTGTGCCTTGCTTGATGAGCTGCCTCCTTCCCACTCACATATGAACCCTCTGCCTACAGACAGCTGGAACTTGTTGAACTATGGAAAGCAAGCAGAGCAGAGCTGAAGGAGGTCATGAACTTACGATACAAGCAGCTGGTAACTTCGGGAGCACTGTATTCTACCTAGCTGCACTGGCCTCTCTTAAAGCTGTCTGAAAGCCTAGTTTTCATTCTGTTTTGGCATGGTCAGCACCACTTGGAGGTCTCTGAATACCCACCCCTCCATCTGCACTTCAACGATGCTTTCTTGACATGAGGAAGACCTGGAGTACATCACCCCCTTGCTCAGCCTGTGTCACATACCCCCTCCTCCCCTCTCCCAGGGCTGCAGCTGCCTGTGCACAAAGGTCCAGCTCTGATCCAGCCCAGCTGCAGAACCCTGCCTCAGACTGCTGAAACAAAGCTGTGAGAAAGTCTGTGGAGAGATAACAAAGGTAAAATTACAGGCAGAGGTAGAGCTGTTGAGACAGGAGTGCCAGTAGCTCCAGCATTCAGGAGAGAAAGCAGCACTTCAGAAAGGTATAAAATCTAAAGGAAGAAAAGAGTGAGGCTAGTCAAGAAGCATCAGGGCTGTTTGTTGGGGCAAGCCATCAGTGCCCACAGCACTGATGGAGCTTGGCAGAAGATGGAAGCATGGTTCTGCCCTGGGCAGCTGCAGGGAGAGACCCTTTCCCTCCTGTCTGATGGCTGCCTGGCCAACAAAGCCACTGCAGGACCCTTGCTGGGTAAGTGTACTCATGCTTAGCCTAATGGCTTGTGAAATCCTACCTTTCTTTGCTGTGGGCTAGTCGATAAGTAACTGGTTTATGCACCTAGTTATGTATATTCTGCTTAGAGATTATCTTTGAGACTGGCTAATGACACAAACTGATAAAAAAGCAAGGCTGTGACAAATACCTGTAAATACATTTTCATATTTTTTACATTCCTTGGAAGGCATAAACCCCCAAAGTATTTCCTAGAGTGTAAAGACTGAAGCACACAAACAAAAAGTAATTTTCTATCTGTGCTTGCAAAAAGCTAAAACTATTTACCAAAAAATCCTGTTTACTAGTAAATTTCTCTTGGCCTTCTTTTAAACCATTGCCTCATCCCATTACCCTTAAGTGCTTCAGGGATATTGCTTAAAAACATCAGCCCTGTGCATGAATTTCAGGTGGTGAAAATACCAGGGAAAATTCCTACTGCAGATGACTACTTAGGATCAGCAGCGTGTACATGCAGAAATCATTTTCCAAATGTGTTTTCCCTTGGCAACATTAGCATGCTAGGCTCTAAAACAATAAAGCTGCTTAGAAAGCTGCCTGAGCAGGTTGATCTGAACACGTGTAGTGTGCTTGTGGGATGTTTTTAGGCTGCCACATACCTTCATTCTTCACGTTCTCCAAAGATCTTTCTATCCCAGTGAAGCTGTCGAAAGAGATCAGTTTATTCAGCTGCAGGAAGACCAAGAAAACACAGCAGAATTCAGAACACCACTGATGTTAAGTACTGAGTGAGGGGATACTGTTAAAAAAGGCAAGATAACGTCAACAGTTAAAGCTTGGCTGCTGACAAGCTGTCTTTTCTTCTTGGACATGGAAAAAACTCCAGTAGTATATTTTCCTGTGATACGACTTCTTCTTTACCACAGAAACGGGCCCCACAGGTTTCTCAGATGGCAGATGCAGTTAGAGCTGTCCTGAAAAGGAGAGACTGACTCATTCCACATGCAGGCTTTTCCACACTCCTTCTGGTCACCGCACTGTAAATCTTTGCTGTTCTGAAATCAGCTTGGCTTTTCTCAGCTGGAGAAGTTGCCAAACAGAATAGGTTTTGTATATCCTAACCCCTATTCTGGATAGAATTAATGGACCAAGTCTGAAAGCCAAAAGCCTCAGATTTGTTTGGGTTAATCAATGCCAGAATTTGTTGGCTAAGGAATGACACAGATGATCTTTCACAGTTGAAAGAGTACGTCAATGTTGCAAGTGTTTTGGAAGGTAATAGCATACATGTCTTAAACGCCACCAAATAACACGCTGGCTTTCACAATAAGACGCTGCTGGACAGGATAGGATTGAGTATCTTATTCCAATGCATGTGAAAGTTGGCAAATACCTTTGGAGCAGTTGATCAAAGCAAAAGGAACAAGTGCAGTGAAGTGTGCACAGGAGGAGTAGGAGTACAAACTCATATAAATATTCTGGCACACAAAATGCATTTCTCATATGATGTTTCTGCAGAAAGTGAGGTGGCAGAGTTTTAGTCAATCATCAGGTTTGTCTGGATTGGTGGATGTACCACAGTGTAAATTAAAGCTGGGAGGAGAGAGTAAAACACCACTTTTTTATTCCCCCCCCCCCCCCCCGAGAAAAACTGACAAAAAATACCAGGAAAGAGCTCCACAAATATTCTAGCCCAATATATGCGAACAGTCATTAGAAAGGCTCAGCTATCAACAGTACTTTGCTACTTTGCCACACTGCTGTTAATGCATTACTTGGACTTGTCTTGCACCTGCCCAGTGCAGTTAGCTTAGAAAATAGAGAAGATTTTGTTCAGTGTCTAAAGAAAGGCTACTTTCTAATCACTAACAGCCAACAAGCAATAGAGTCTGCGCACGATCTTGCTAAAAACATTTGTATCGGTACAAAATTATCCTACATGAATATGATGCTTATCAGTATTTTTTCATAGGCAAAAAAATCATTCACAGCATGTTTGCAAGTAGGGCTCAAAACAGGCTGTGTGCAAGAGGTTGGAGCCAATGTTTGAACAAGCTAGTTGGTAGAAAATATAAGCTTTATTATATGTAACAAAAGTATATTACGTAAAGACATTGCATTATTGCAGATTGCCTGATAGAAATGATACAACCTTGTATGAGGCAAAGGGTATGAATCTGAAAGCATTCATTCTTATCAAATATATCTGGAGCTACAGTAAGAGACCTAAGTTTACCATGAGGCTAATTAGAAAAGCAAATAGATAGCAAAAAACCTTTACAACCTGCATTATTCTGAATGTATTACGTACAGCTTTTGTGAGGTGATATTCACACTTAATTCAAAAAGACTGCTTATTGATCTGAAATTCATTCAGTTTTGTGGTGAACAGGAATAGCGTAACAAAACCCTTTAGAAGTCTTCATCTTCTCGACCACTACATTTTGTACAGACAACATAGTGGGCCACTATTTAAATTAACACAAAATGGTAAAATTTTTTTCAGTTACAAGTCTAAATGTGTTTAGTAGCACACAGTGTGAGGGGTTGGGTGGGTTGGTCGGGGTGGGTTTTTTTCTTCATTAATAGTAAGAGAAATCATTATTAAGGATGTCTTTATTGCATGAACTAATGTAACCTCTAAGTGAGACCCTTTCACTAGCTCCACTGGAAAAACATGTATTTTCAGAGGGCTGGAGCACCTTTCCTACAAAGACAGGCTGAGACAGTTGGGTTTATTCAGCCTGGAGAAGACTCCAGACCTTAGAGCAGTCTTCCAGTACCTAAAGGGGGCCTTACAAGAAATCCGGAGAGGGACTTTTTACAAAGGCATGTAGGGATAGGAGAAGGGGGGGATGACTTTAAACTGAAAGAGGGTAGATTTAGATTAGATATTAGGAAGAAGTTCTTTACTGCGAGGGTGAGGAGGCACTGGAACAGGCTGCTCAGAGAAGCTGTGGCAGCCCACCCAGCAGGCTGCCTGACTTCTTGCAGGGTTGGCGGAGCCCTTGGGATATGTCAAAACCACATGTATAGTGTAAAGGACTGTCTCCCAAGGGGGAAAGAGGTTTCTCCAGGGCAGCACAACCTGTGGCAAGCGAGCCTTCTCCTTTTTGCCTATCCAGCACTGGTGGCAAGTCACAGGAACCCACTGGATTACTCAGCCATTGCTCTCTGCCACTGGGTGCACCCTTGAGTGCCCAAGACTAGGTCAACGCCCCTCTCCTGGCACACTCATCGATACAAAGCTATGTTGAGGACCACACAGTTGGTAAAGCATTTGGCTGAAGCAATGCAATAGTCCACATTTTCCTGTCTTTTTTTCCCAAGCCTTACTTTGGGCAGAGCAATCCTCTATCTGACACAGCAGCGGGGATCTTGCCAAAAGGGTAATAAAATCAGAGACCATCTTTAAAGAAATAAAATGCTTAAAGATTGCAGCTGGAAGGCAAACACTTGGGATCATTCTGAATTCCACTAAAGTATCACCTCTGCTCTCCCGTACTGGGCATGCCAGCCAACGCCACTGCACGTGGGAAGATGAAAGCACTTTCAGGCAGCAGTTCAGTGCTATGAACTACCAAGGTGACCCTCCATTTCCACCGTTCTAGAAAAATGACTTGCATTTACAACTACGGTGTGCAGGCCTGGTTACATCCAACTCTCCATGCAGGCTGACACAGAGGGCAACAGAGTTCTTGCATTCAAATCAGGTATCTCGTCATATGTTTTTCCTACATCTTTTTCTGTCTTGTCTGAAAGAATAAGTGACTTTAATGTGGTTTGAAAGAGTTAAAATTTGCTTTTAACAAAAGATAGGAGGGAAAAACCCAGACTGTAAAGCAGAAAGCAACTCTGAGCACTTCAAAATGATCATAAAGGTTTTACCATAACCTGTTGGGTATTCCCCCCAATAAAGGAAGGGCTGAAGGAAAAAGACGATGGCTTTTCATTTTTTTGGATCTTTTTTATTCAAAAGTTTTCAAAGAAATAAAACAGAAAAAAGCTAACAATCTAATCAAATTTACAGTTCAAAAATGTCTTTTGGCGTTTAACAACAAGTCCTAGGAAACAAAACTACAGAGTTATCTTGAACCGGACAAATAAGTTACCACTGGCAAGTTTGTGGCACTAGTAAAACAAAAATAAAAAATTAACTCTCTTGATCATATAGATATCTCTATGAAAATCTTTTTTTTTTTTCAATCTGTACAAAAGGTCTTTCTTCATAAATTAATTTTTTATAATTTAATGGCTGTCTACTATGTGATGTTTAAGTAACTGATTATTTCTTTATGTACAGAGGTTAAATTTCCCAAATCTTACCCAGACAATGAGTATGGCACTTAGTTCAGACATTTCTGGCAGCAGCTCTTCCCTCCCTCTAACACAGCTATCATACTGCAGTTTTAATTAACGCAAAAATATCAAGTAGTGAGAGATCCAGGTTTGGAAAGTTACCAGATACAGGCAAGGTGCTGCAGGAAGTCTGGACTTTTACAAAGCAGTAATATTCCAGGGAGCATAGAACCAATAATACCACAACTTCTTAAAAAAAGAAAAAACAAAAACACATCTCTTATGACTATGTATTTCACTAGAATCTACACTTCTCAGAGCAGCAATTTACTTTTGAAACTATGAAATGTCACCGACATCTATACTCCAATACTCACACAAAATTTAAAAACTAAAAAATACTTGAAAGAAACAACTGCTTAGCCCTAGCTCCCGAGCTAGGATGATTTGGTCTGTGGAAACAGGGAGGGCCAGCAACCTGTCCCAATACAAAAGGAAATAAACTTTGAGGTAGATAACTGATCATATACAGCTGACCAGAGAAGTACACAGTTTTGGAAGACAACTTAATTTATCATTCGATTTAAAACATATGCAATTGTAATAAAGAGCTTTAGTAGCAGTGAATTATCTAATATGTGAAGTACAAATAACTGTGTATTTATGAATCAGGAATTTCATAGTTTCAAAATTGGTTTTCTTTACACTTAACACTTGTAGTGATGATGTAAAGTGTGGCACTGCTTGGATCCAAGTCTTCCTTCATGCTTTTGTGTCCATACGTCAATTAAAATTATAAAACCTAAATGCAAATGTACAAAAAAGGCACATTCTCCTAACCGCAAACTGGTCCGGCAAAAATAAAGAGTACAGAAGACGTAATGCTGAGACAAATCAGAATTATTGGTTACTGGCTCTTTGTTCTTTGGTAAAGTTACCTTTTAAAAGTGCCAAGTCTTTTTATTTTTATTTACCTACTATAGAGAGCTAGTACCCAATCAATTATGCTTCTACTTACATCTCAGCGTATGTTTGAAAACAAGTCCTTTAGCTTTTGCCATTTTGCTGTAATAGCAACTTTTCTGTTTGCTAAGTCTCAGCACAATCCTCATCCTAAAGCACTATCATTAGTATAAAGGAAGGACAAAAACATTCGGTGATATCTCCACCCCAAACTCCCTACTCTACCTATGCTAAAACTAGAACATCAAGTTAGTTTCTGAAAAAAGGCAAAAAAAGATTTTACATTGCATCATACAGCAGAGTTCCTAAATCATTCAAACTACCAGAGGGAACTATTGGCATATGGCCTTACAAACAATTTATCCTATTAAAATTTCCCCAGTCAGAAAATGTGTTTCACACAAAACATTTTTTCCCCTCTTGCATTTCACTACCTTACATATTATGTGAAAAATCATTAAAAACACTTACTACACATTAAAAAAGCCAAATTTTCAGCAATTTTTATTGACTACCTTTAAAAGCCCTATGCTGCTGTTTTACAAGGCATAATAGACCAGCTCATTTGGTCAAAGCATTCTACACCATTAGTTTGGACTACTTACTGAAACAGCTACAGCATTGAAAGATTTAAGGCAAATTGGAATTTATAGAAAAGGATAAGACACTTCACACTACATTAAAAGAAAAACAGAAAGCTAAAAGACCAGACACTATAATTGCAACACTGCACTAAAGCAACACTCACACACTGCAAGCACAGAACATCATCTTAGATGTTTTACTATTTTAAACTTCAAAAAACCCAGTTCATACAATTACAAAAAAAAAAAAAAAAAAAAAAAAAAAAAGAAAAAAAGGGGAAAGAAAAAAAGAAACAAACAAAATAAAAAGAAACCAAAACACAAATTCTGTCATGCACATGAATAAGTCTTCGTGGTCATCTGTGCATACCCAGAAATCTAATTTTTTTTTTTGCGTCATAACACTTGATAAAAATTTTTTTTTTTACTAAAATAAACCTGTTCATGGGAACAGCTACTAGATGAATTTAAGGTTTTTCTTATGCACCTTATAGAACTTATAGCAAAAATAGTTTTAGTTGATTTCATTATAAATAACATTTTCAAGAACCTGTGCAAAACTGTCAATAATTCCTAAAGCACAATTGATCAGTAAAATCCATGATTGTTTCAGCCTTTGCACCCTTCTCCAGGCCAGGTCAACACTGGACATCTGTAACACAGAAAGGTCAGAGCTAGAGCAGAGTTACAATTGCACCCTTTTTTTCTAATGTAGCTATTGACAAAACTAAATAATTTCCTATTTTAGACAGCTGTGAGAAGACTTAAGTGAATCCAAGTATAAATTTGAGAAGTAACACAGGTGGCAATACAGGTGCTTGGCCCTTCCCAGGAGAAGGGATATCTCTGCCAGGATACAGCCTGTATTGTGTTTTCCCCCCTCTTATCTCCAATACCTGTTCAGCATGCGGAGTTCCCACTGGGGAACCCTTAGACTGCATTCAAAGCTATTCCCTTCTTTGTTGTTTTGTTATTGTTGTTTCCTTTTAATTGACCAAAAGTGCTTGAGTGCGTGAGCTTACTCCCGTGGCATCTCCAAGGCTTTTGATGTCTGGAAAAAGAACACAACTTTCTTTTGGTGCAGCCTCAGGGAGGCTATGTACAACAGCTAATGCAGAGACAGCTACTGTGCCTCCACCATGGCTAATACTTAACAGCAACTCAGGGCTTATTAAACTTGAAGGAAAACTTCTCAATTTACTGTATTGGCTTATATTGCCATATGGGTTTAACAAAAATACACAGCTAATGAAAAAAGTTTAGTCAATTTTTGAATTTCTCAAAGCAAAACAAAGTCTGGTATTTTAAAGCTTGTAGATTTATAGGTGTGTATATAATTATAACACGGTTTTCTTCTCAAGTCCCTTTGACTATTTTCACATGACAACCTTCTGAAAAGAAGCTATAGAGTGATTAAACGTAGCTGCCAAAAGAAAGACACTATGTATTTCTGATTGACTGTATCCACTTGTGCAAATATGCTAGTTGTCATTTACCCCTTATTTATGGCAATATGTATACTGACTTTTAATAGGACATTCCCAAAATTGCTGCATGTACATTTAGACAGAAGTTTCAGTCTGACAACAGTAACAAAGCCACAACAATTAAGAGACTGCAGTGTCCCATGTATTTAGGGCAAGAAATAACTGTCAGTTCCCTCCCCTTCACCTGTCCAAAAAACAACAAGTACCAACATGTTCCAGGGACAGAAATACCAAATGCCATACTCTGAGGCTGAAATCAGCTGAGTAATATTAACCTTTCCCACGTGCCCACTGCCATAGCCACTGCTGACATTGATTCCTCTGGCTTTTACTGCATATAAGTACAGGTAAAAGTACTTCTCTTAAGAATAAAATGTGTGGAGGACTGGCTTACAGCAAACGCACAGGGTTGCTCACAGAGCTCGGTATTCTACACAGTCGTAATTATAAAATGTGTCTCAGATGGCAACACATTCTTTCAGGAGGCTCTTGCCTGGTCCCAGTCTATGGGAAAGACACTGACAGGCTGGGAGAGAAAGGCAGGAAGGGGAGATGACATGCAGGATTACACTTCATCATCTACCACAGATCTCTATTGGTAAGGAGGTTTTACATGCCCACAGGGAAGGCTTAAGGCAAAACAAATAATTCCTTGAAAAGCAGCTAACACCAGCCAACAGCCTTGGCATGGGAAATGTGCAGGAGCCATGATTTTAGCACTAGGCGATGGATAATGAGAAGAGTCTGTGGCTTTGCTTTCTCCCTGCCCTGGAAGCAAATCAAGGATATGGGCTTTCTCTAGATACCAGCATTTGGCCAGACTACAGTAATAAACACAGGTCATGTGTTGCACTATGCAGACTGTGCCTTCTGTTGAATGTGCGAAGTTTTCCCATTGGTTTGTTTCTATCTTTACATTCTAGAACATGTAAGAAATTGCTCTGCCAAAAACAGGGATGAGAGCAGTGTTGTCAAACAGCACATCTGACCTGCAAAGTCCAAGGTAATGCCAAAATGTGCGTACTGTTAGATCTATATATTTTAGGGAGAATATCACACAACTGGAAATTCTTCACACATAACTGATTATCATTTTTTGGTATCTAATAAATGCTGTGAAAGCTGTAGAAAACCCCTTCTTAACAGCCTCTAGCACATTATTGCAGCTGAACAGAATTTTTCACTATGAGGTCTTAGAAATCTGATTAAAACAATTGTGTATTCAAGTTGCCTGGTTTACAAAGCACCCGCAAAAAGATGAGTTAAGAAAGAATTAAATTCCAGAATTTTAAAACATGGAGGATGGAGACGGAAATGGTTAGTGCAAACCATACTTGCACGTTGGCAATCTACAGAAAGTAAAAATTTGCATGGAAGGAATTTGTGTGAAGTTAACGATTGGTTAGTAAAGGCCATGCAAGCAAAACCAGAGGAAACCTGGAGCAGGAAAGTAAAAGTCTGGAATTAGAGCCAAACAAGGATGCGGATTAAAAAACAAAATTCTGGCTCAAACTGCTTTTTTCTAGAGTAAAGGATGAGCAGGGAAGTCTGCAGGAGAAAAGGTCAAGCAAGGATTTCTACCAGACCAACTCTCTGCCTGTGGTCTGTAAGTCAGTCGCAAAGCTGCTTCCAACTCTTACATGTACCACAGAACTAGAGGATATTTTACGTATAAATACAGTTCCCTGTAGCATTGTGATTCTCATAGTTTTGCACTAATTCACTGTTATTCTTGTATACAGCACGCTGCCAAGATGAACAAATTAAAATCCAACGTAATCCAGTTATGCTATAGAGAAATTATTAAAACCCTATTACTCATAATTCATTAACTCACTTCTGGAACCTCTGCTTTCCTTCCTGGCTTCTGACTCTGGCCAAGTTCAAATTAACCTCACTTCCTGTCCCCAGATTTATCAATGTTATTTATATGACATTAAAAAAAGAATTAAAAAAATCAATACAGAGCACTGTAAGTTATGAAATAAAGTATCTTTGAATTCACATCTTTCATGTGACAGGATGAGCCCCTACCTCACAGTTACTTATTTTGCTGATACGTATATGGAGAATGGTCACTGGACGTCTCTACTGTAACCTGTTGTTGACCACTGGCTTCCTGCAAATAAAAAGGAAGACAAGTCATGAGACAAAATCAGGCAGCATTAGCTGCAATCTGTATTTTGATGTGACTGATGCAATTAACCGTCTTCAAATCTAAAGTTTTTCTAACTTTTCTCAAGTGGGGTATTCTAAATTGGAGGTGTTAATTTTGCACTGATTTACATTTCAGCAAACAGAGAAATAAAATGATCATGAGAACCTTGTATTTCCTCAGCTGCCTTGATAGTTAAAATAAAGCACAAACCTTTAACATTATAAAAATAAATACACAGAGGAAGCCAATAACTGCTAGTATATTTTCTACCTGAAAATGCCAAAGATCATTCTGCCCCTTTCCTTTTGAGGGTCAGCGAGAAGAATGAGATCTACTTACCACATGTACAAACACTATTGCTTTGAGTACTGTGGTGTGATTGGCACTAGGCAACACATACAATTGTAGTTGGGTCTTTGCACACAGACCCCCAAGAAACCAGGGAATTAATTCAGCTGACAGTGCTCTGGCAGACAGTGCTACCAGCTAATTAGCAAAAGCCCTTCTCCAACCCATATGGGTAGATGAATAAACTGAACCAAACAATTTCTGGAGTTTTTGGACAAACAGACTTTGAAATAAAATGGCTTTCCTTACAGGCTTTTGAAGAAACTGTCTAAGCACTCATTTTGAATAAAAGAGCTGCAGTATACCTTGCCTAGCTCCTCTGTTAAAGAAGTACTGACCTATGAAAGGGTGTAAGGTATAGTAGACAAACTATTGTCTACCATTTAAGTTATGCTTTTCAACTGGACTTGCAGAGGAGTTTCTTAAGCAAATATCCTAATAAACAAGTATCCTGAGGTACCAGGATAAAAATGGGGATTTCCAAAAAGTTACAATCATGGTCTGTTAGCAGAGAAGTTTGCTCACAGGAAAACTAAATGAAAGAACAAAACTACAACATACCCTGACCTTTTCCTACTGGAAGTTAGGCTTCAAAACCCATAAAGTTCATCTGAGTTATGCTCATACAGAACACTGCTTCAAGTACAGGTAATTCTTTGTTATGCTACTATTTATATTAGTAAAGAATAATGACATTTTATAATTTTTATACACATTGTATTCACAGTGCACTCACAGTTACAATCTTAGGCTTTAAACACTAGTTTTCCTAGGAACAAAACAAAACAAACCCCCCCAAACCTAATATCATATTCATGTCTCTTATCTCTGGTCTTTTAAAAAATATACTGACCTCAACAGGAACTGCTGCTGTCTGGACATGTGTATATTGGGGTATGTAGGCTCCTTGCATAGCTGTTGTGGCTGGCATGTACTAAAAAGACAGGGAGTCCATTAAGTTGAGTTCAAGCCCAATGTAAATTTAAGAGTACTCAAAATACCTATCATGATATTGTTTAACAGATATTAACTGTTTCCCTAAAGCAATATACAATGAGAAAAAGACTTTTGTGTCTGACATCAACAGGCTTCTCAGAAAAGTGAGATACCTGTTTTGAGAAAACTCAAATTTAGATTTCAAATACTGTGTAAAGGACTGTCCTTTCTCTGTTAATCCAAATCATCATAATTTCTCCTGAAGAGTAAAACAACTGTTTTTTCTTTTCCAATACAACTTTGGAGTTGCCTCCTAAGTTCTTTTCATTTGCTTTGATCTATTTTTATTTATTCATTTCCAATTTCTGATCAGTTAACAGACTGACAAAAAAGAGCTGGATACGATTTAAAAATGGAAGCAGTTAGTAGTATTTTATTGGATGAAAGACTAAAGGATTACTTTTCCCTATATGCAGGCTCAACATGCATACTGTGATCTACATGCAGTATTTTCTACTTGTGAAAGTTCTGGTTTGCATTCAATTGCTACATACTGTTCCAGTACTGCCTAATGAAAGATGACTCATCTGCTGTGTCAGAGGGCTTATCATCGATGCAGGCTGTAGTGACATGGTGTGGTCCATGGAGGGAGTCAGTACAGCACCCTGTTAAAAAACAGAAAAAGAAAGAAATGGTTGTGGCAACACTCGGATTTTAATTACATTTTGCATTTGAAAGTCTAAGTCCTTCTGAGCTGATATACCCCAAGAACTCTCCTTAGACTGAGAACTGACTCAGGGAGCAGGTCTGAGGCATTCTGAATATTCTACTCCAGCAGATGTGTTTTGTACAGTTTGGGAATGGGTTTAGAACTACATTGACTTCCTATTGAACACACAACTGAAGTACAGTGCACTTGAGATACCTGCTAAAAACACTTTGTAAAATACTAGTTTAACCAGATGCTAACTTTACAGCAAAAATCTACACATATTGCCAGACATAGATTCATTTAGCTTAAGCTTTGCAAATTCAGGCTTTAGGAAGAAACTTTTATCTCATCTTTAGGAATGGAGGCTTTGGAGGAACATTTGTATTAGAATTCTACCCATCGTATGCGAAGTTCACACGCAAGACAGCTGCCCACTTAATGGCTGGATGATCTCTATCACTCCTGTACCATTTTGTTAACTTCATAAAAAGTATATGTCAAATTTTTAAACACTTGAGATTGCTAAATATGGAGGGCACACTTTTAAGGTTTTCAGAGTTACCTAAAATGGAGGATTATCAACCAATTTCATTTTACGAAGCATGCTCTACAAAAAGATATTTCCAAATACTTTGTATGACTTATGCTTGCAGAAGTGTTGATTAAAATTGATGGAGGCTCAAAACTAACAGAAATAATTGCAGTATACTGAAAGCCAACATTCTGATTCAATAACTAATCCTTTAAAACAAACAAACAAAAAAAAAAAAGGCGAAAAGAAAAAAAACCCGTAGAGAGTATAGCTGGAAAAACAACCATGTGATCAGTGTAGATGAAATGAGTCACAGGCACATCAAACACTAAAAGAATTTCCTGTCCGTAGACTGCAGGCTTCTCTGCAAAGCAAATGAGCAAGACAGCACCAGTCTTTGCACAGGCCAAAACTGAACTTAAGTCAGGAATCTAGATCTTTATTTTCAACTGTGAAATCTCACCTTACAGAATCATAGAATCATAGAATCGTAAGGGTTGGAAAGGACCTTAAGATCATCTAGTTCCAACCCCCCTGCCATGAGCAGGGACACCTTGCCCTAAACCATGTGGCTCAAGGCTCTGTCCAACCTGGCCTTGAACACCGCCAGGGATGGAGCATCCACAACCTCCCTGGGCAACCCATTCCAGTGCTTCACCACCCTCACTGTAAAGAACTTCTTCCTTATATCTAATCTAAACTTCCTCTGTGAAACTAATACACCTTATAGCCTTATTATACACCTTATTATAACATATCAACTTTTGTCTTTCACAGCGTGATGTGCAAGATTTTGTTTTTAAGAAAATCTGTGTTGATAGAAAAGTTAAAACCTGTTGTATGCATGCGTGTTTAGCATCAAAAACCACGAACAATTAAGCTTGTGAGACGGTGTTCTGGTTGAGTATCACCTTCTCTGCATGCACAAGAATAAAATGTTCTGCCAAGAAGATTTACATTCTATAATCTGCATGGAGAGGTTAATTAAAGTCAAGACAATATCCTTTCTATATTCAGAAACAGACTTGTTTGCTAACTACAGGAGGGCATATATTAAAGCTCCTGTTATTATTTGTAATGCTCATCTCAAGGAACCCAGTAAGTCTCAGATATTATGGTACTTAGTTGGCAAATGACACAGATAAGAAGCAAAATATCATGGGAGAGTATAGATTAGAATGCCCGACAGTCTGGTACAGATGCCACAGCCAAAAGTGTAGGGAGACTAGCATCACTCATGAGTGGTGAAGCCAGAACCAGCTATGCAGGTTTTCTCAAGTGGGTGCCCATAATGTCATTTATATCACTACATCCATCTGTCTTTCACAAATTATCCAGTCTGAACTACTCTAGACCCATTTTAAAACCTTGGGTCTTCGATTCCAGCTCCTGATAGGTAAACAGTACGTAAAACATTTGTATTTGTGAAGTGCTTTTCATTTAATAATAAAAAAAAGTTTCCTCAGGATGCTGACTTGGTAACTCTAATCATCCTCATCACTTTGATACCCTGAAGGAAGCTTTCTTTTTTCCTAATGAAGCCCCAATTCAGGTTACTATCTTTGTTTCTCTTTTTATTTGAATCCATTATTTAGTCATGATGTAATTGTCATCATGTAATTGTCTGGAAGTAATTGAGTGGGAATTGATCTATTTCCTGTTGCTTAAAGTATGCGAAGTATTTATACAAACAGTAAACAGCAATGAAGAAGCATAAAGACTTACTGGGTGCTGCATTATATATGGTTGAGGCTGCATCCAAGAAGGACTCTGAACCTAGAACAAAAGCAGTATTTTTCATTTTAGTCATTCTTTTCCTGAATACTCCCAACTGAGATATAGTAGTAATTTAACAAATAACGTTAACAAGCCCCATCCCTTATTTATTCACTTCTTAATGCAATCAGTCACTCTGTGGAGCAACACTGATTTCTATGAAAACTGTATTTATTGTACCTGTACATCAGAAACAAGATTTGGAGACAATATACCACATGCACCTTTCAGAACAGCACACTACGTTTTTAGTGCAGGTCTCAAACACTTTACCAAATACACTGAAAGGGTTCAGACAGATCCATGAGAAAATTCTGCTATGTTGAAAAAGGACCGTCTTTGAAATTCCTTTGGGGAAAGTAACTGGGACCTCAGAAGGTATAGAATCATTTGCATTCTAATAAACTACTGGATTTTCACAGGTGAAAAAGAAGACAGGAATTCTGCTGAACTCTTGTTCCAGGAACAAGGAGATTTAGGAGATTTATTCTCCAAAACATTGCAGTATGAACAGGAAGAGAAGGTTCTGATGAGCTTTCCTGCTCTTGAAGCTAGCATGTTTTCTCTCCAAAACCACTGACTACCCAAATCTTTAAATTGAGGTAGCATGCCTAACTTTGGATGAAAAGGTAAATTAAAAAGATTAAAAGGTAAACTAATAGGTTTCGTGGTTATCTTAGTTAAAAAAAAAAAAAAAACCCAGCTGGTTGCAACAGCTCTTTGAAAAAGTGTGCTCCAAGAAATATTTGAAGGTAAGAATTAGAATGTTTCCTCCCCATCTCCTGCAGGTGTGTAGGATAAGGCAGGATTCTGACCTGCACTACACATGCAGAACTAACCCACCACTGCTGCCAGGCATTTAAAGGCCCTTAAATGCCTCATCATTCTCAGAGTTCTGGGACAGGACAGGTAGACAGTCTTGAAAAAAATCCAGGTGAGGTATTTTCTGCAAGAAGAAAATATTTCTTCCCTCCTTTTGCTACTGACTTTCAAATCTGAGTAATATTTTTTCTTCTTCAATCAGAAAAAGAGCAAACAGGAGTTCAAAACTGGAAAACACCTGAACCCTCCCTTTCCTCAGGCAAGAGCTTAATGGCAAAAATACTGGTACAGCCTGACTAAAGCTTTGGCTGATCTGCTCATACTATGATAGTACCTGGCTTATTACTGCCATTTGGGTATACAGGAGTTGCAGAAACAAACGACAGCCAAAGCTTTATGAAATTTGTTTACCTTTAATAAGAATAAAACTAGGAACAGGTTATACCATGCCTCAAAGAAAAAAAAAAAAAAAATCATGCTCTTACAATACGTCCTGTTCTGCAGATGACAGAATGTTGCAGGTTTCAGTGAGAAGGGTTCAGTAACGAAGATGTGACTAATACTCAAATTGTGAAACTCTTCTGGCCAAGAACCTCCTCCCTCCCCAGTACAGCATACTTCAGTTAATTCTCAATTCCTATTATTGCAGCACTTTAAGCATAATGATGTTAATAACTCCATCTACAATAATTCAAGCTCCATGCCATGTCTACTGAAATAATGCTAACAACATTCCTGCAAACATACAGTATTGTGGTCTGCCTATCTCATAAGTGCAGAAAAGTGAGACTATATTCCTAAGTATGCTTCCATGCCAACTTCCAACCTTTACTTGGATTCTGAATATCTGAGTCTTGTATTGATAAATAATTTACATTTTAATAAAGAATAGCAGATAATTCTATTGGAATGTTTTTCTGGGTAAGAGCTTGCTGTAATTTTTGAGGTATTGCTGTACAAAGCAGAATGATTCAATATACTGAAAAATACAGTACTGGCACTGTCTGCCAAGAGCAAATATTGTGTTGCATAAGTCACCTCAGAAATTAATATAAAATTAATCCAGCTGCCCTTTACCCCAGAGTACACTGTTTTAATTCCTACCTAACACTCTGTTCACATAAGAAGACGCTAGACCTCCAGACTAATTAATATTAGACAATTCTTCCTCTTCTCACCTGGAATGGAATGGAAATATCTGCAAGGAAATACTGACCAAATGGCCCACAGTGCCTCTGTTAGCTTTCTACATTAATTTTCACCCAGACCTAGAAAACTTAGCACATCTCTCTCGCTAAAAAGCAAACAGCCTCTTGTCCTTTCCCTGACATAGAGAAGTAAGAATTTTCTAAATTTAGTCAGTTTTGGTTATTTATGACCTGAATCACTGATGTTTACTTCATCTGTTAAACCGTAAAATGCCAAAATAGCTGATTATTTAGATTATACTGGGATAACTGGCATGTCTCAAGTAGTAATTACAGAGCATATGTCTGAGATTGCCATACTAGTTGCATTAAATGCAACTTATTTGTAAACTGAAATGTATTATGTCCTAAAATGAGCATTCTTAAAAGACTTGTATCAAACCGTTCCATATAATTTCCCAACATGTTGAACTATTTGTCAATATCCCCTAGTAGGGACTCAAGATGCCATCTATCAAAATTCCTTTCCAGGAAGCTTTGGACCGATCCCCAAGAACAAAAAATGTGCATGGTTCATGTTTTAAATTATTGTTCAAAATAAAGTAACTTTTGGGTTAGAAATACTGTTCTAGGCTATTAAATGCTTTACTCCTAGTATAAAAACACTGAATTTGAATGCTAATGTAATTTGTACTCTGAACTCTTTTTCAGATTTCCTTCTCTACTGTCTAGCAAGTTTCCACACCCTTCTTAGTACAACCACGTAATACATTATTGTTGGGCCTTTCTCTGCACTGAAAAAAAACTGGAGAAAAGTTCAAAAAGCATGGAAAAATATCTTTGAAACAGAATTTAACTAAATCAAGAAGGTTTTAAGTAAAGAATAATTACTTTAAAGATGTATTACTGACATTAAAAGAACGTGACCGAGAAAAAATGAAAAATCGTACACGAAAAGCAGAAGTGGCTACAAATATCTTGACCATGAGCACAAGTCAGTGACTTTGTTTTGCAAGACACCATGTATCTCATTAAATTGCTGTGCTTCCTGAAACAAACGCACTCATAGTTTTTAAGGCCATTTTTTTCATGCTGTACAGCATAAAGAACCCCCTTCATCAAAATGAAGCATTATTGGAGAATTCATGAAACCAGATGTAGCAATTGATAAATAAACAGAAGCTCCAATGAACCATTTCAGCTACTAAGTTCTAAATACAAACCTGGTATGTGGAAACCGGAGAAGCAATATATGGCGTAATAGATGTCTGAGTGATCATTCTGTTTGCTGTAATACTGTAGGGTGATGGATAAAATCTAGAAAATGAAGAAATATTAATTAAATGCCAGTTCTGTGCATCTTTCATAATGCAGACTTTTTTTTTTTCCTTAAGTGTACCATTATTTAACATACCCATTTTGTAAAGCAGCTGTGGTTGGATCATATGTGAGTGTCATTCCAGCCTTTAATAAAAAAAGAAAAAAAGTGGAAAAAAAAGAGTTGATAAAATTAACTTTTATTGTAAATTATTTCTCTTACTCTTTAGTTTTATTTTTTAATTGAAAGTTTGTATTGAAATCGTTTATTACTGTAAGTTAGGGAAAGGTTAATAGACAAAAGTAATTATACAGTGAAGATAGTCAGCAATATTGGCTATGAATACAAGTTTCCAAGTTCCCAGCATGAGGAACAAAATGCAATCTATGAAATACCTGGCTAAGAGAACATGTGTGTGTTTGAGAGGCAGGGCATGAAGATGATTATGTTAGGGTGTTGTCTACAATATATTAACTAGAAGAATGAATGGGGAGTGCTGTTTTTCAGAAGACACATTTGAATTTTTTTGTCTCATATAAATGAGGTGTCTAGGCTTGCTAACCACAGTAAGCCTAGGAAACTATTATCTTGAACATTAAAGATGAAAAGAGCTGTGACTAAAAAAAAAAAATTAATGCTGGACTGCACTGGTATACTATTTTAATCTTATGAAAGTGATGTACATTGCAATGCTGCATAAATCAAAGGATTGTTTACTACATGTAAATAAAGCTATGTCTCAGGTAGTTTTATTTGAGAAATATCTCAGGCATATTCCTGTCCAAGCTGAAGGAGGTTTTATTGTTCACTTTAATGAGGTAGGATTTAGTGTTTCACATTTTGCCTTTTTTCCTCTTAAGAAAAGATATGATATTTTATAAAGTTGCAAGCTGTCAGGTAAGAATTGCTTGCACGTTTTTAATACATCAAAGAGCCAAGCCAAGAAGTCTCAATGCCTATCATTTTCATAAGTATTCATTATTGTACACCCACACTAAAGCTTGAAGGGAGGACTTACAAGTCTCACCTCGCCTTCTCTGTGCCATGCTCTTCCATTCTGTATATATTTATTCTGATTCTGTCTCTTTTTCTGTCCTCCATCGGCAAACTTGCACAATAAAGGTTCTGCAGGAACTGAGAAGAAGGAATATTAGTTGAAGCAGTGTTCACACATAGACATTCAGTGCTTCAAATAAGGTATGGTTTTTAAGTTATATTCCCAATATGACAGCTAAATAAGACGGACTCATACCACAGCATCACCTGTTCTGCATAGCACAAAGATAGCTGCCACACACAAAGAGAGCATCTGGAATGCCTTATATCTTTGATTTAAAACTACTGCTTTAAAACCTGTTGGAAAGAAACATGATCTATATATCCTGAGCATGTGGCTGTTGGTCTGGGGATGAATGAGAACTACCATCTGAACTCAGAGCTTTGCCTCTTAAGAGGTACATCTAAGAATAAATCTGGCCAAAGGTCTTTAATGTATTCCCCACCCCACCCCTTGGAGGTTTCAGTAATGTCCCAAAACTTAAATTGCTCTGCTCGTCTAGAATAGCCAAATGAGCTGGCACAGTACCTCCACTTAGTCTAACCAGCAGGGTGGAGCGGGCACCTTTATCTTCTGCCACCTTGCACTGAAAAAATGCCACAACTGTCCATTCCCTTTTTACCTCTGCTCTATAAAGAGCACGCAATGCAACCAGAAATTCTTCAAGGCTTTTCTTTTGCTTTTTCCATACTGTCTTGAATGGTATCACCTTTTTTTTTTTTTTTGCATAAGACAAGCCTGACCATGACTTCAATTTACAATGTCAAAATTAAAGAAAAAGAAAACTTTGCACAGTATTCTCTCCCTGTTACTAGTTTAAACTGCAATAGTTTCTGAGTACCTATGGCTGAAGCACAGCTCTACTACATCACACCACACCCTCCCTAATCACAGGGTGGAAGCACTGTTATGACTTGGATGTGAGCGCTACTCTGCCAGTAATTCCTGACGCATGAGCTGTCTAAGCTTTACCATGACACTCCTCCAGTCATTCTCTGTTTGGAAACACCTTCATGAGACACAGCTGGATCTGAAAACATGCAAGTTTCCAAATGCAGAGTAAACACATGCAGTGGGAGGGCCACACACAAAAGAAAACCCCCCCGAAAAGTTTTAGTATATCTGTATCGTGCAACAAAAAGAGCTGATGTGCTCTTCACTGTCTGCTTTTACAAAAGATGACTGAAAACCTCAGAGACTTATAACCTGGCAAAGAGCTTGACTTTTACAACTTCGGCACAAAACCAGCACTAATGGCCAAGTCATCCCTGGCTTTGGATGGCATACCTAAAACGCTAGCACCAGTTCTACTGCGAGAAAGGTAATATATGAATACACCAATGGATAATTTCACATTACTTTATAAAAGCTAGATCCCCAAAACCTTGGTCATATCACACAGCATTTTAAACCACATACAGTTCTGTTAAAATAAGAGGAGATAATCTCAGACGTTAGTCAATATGGGCAAAACTGTCAGGCTCTGGTCTGAAATTATTTTGACTCTTGATTTTACACAGTGAAAAAAAAACCCATTTGACAGAAAGAGAGAGCTGAGATCCAATACTGAAGTTAACTGCCTTAAATGAAGTCTTCCCCAAGCTGAGTATCTCTGGCTACTTATAAATTATTTCAAACCTACCAGTACTGTGGGAAGCATACGTGACTTCCAAAATACACACTATAAATTTCTGGATGAAGTTAAAAGAAACTGGCATGAGAATGGCTTATAAAGATGTCAGAAAATACCTAAAGGTTTCTAAGCCCTGTGATTCTGTATTATGCACTCACAGGTAGTAAATACTTCATTTAAAGTTGCATTATGCTTTCATGAAAAATCACCACAGTGAATTGTATAAAACTTTTCTTGAAAGCATTATTTGTGCTTACATTTCTCATCACTGTCTCAAGACAAAGTTTTTGTGGGGTTTTTTTTTTTTTAGAAGTCAGAGTAAACTTGTCCAAACAGAATAAAATGTTCATAAAAATTTATTTTCAGAATGGTTTTTTTTTGTGAGTAGATAACTGAAACCAGCTAAATTTTAAATGATGAAACATCTTCCATGGTCCTTTGTAGACACTCTCCTGACAAATTTAAAGAGAAAATAAAAATGGAGTAAGAATTATCCACATGTACTGGATTTTGCATATTCACTATCCAAAACCCGCAGCAATGACAAAAAAATTTAAAAAGGCATTCATTTGTGATTTGCCTGAAGTTAGTGTTCCATCTTACTGAGCACAGATCCGGTCATGGGAACCCCTGTTTTTCTCATCTTCTAGCTTCTCTTGGTCCTCACTGTGTCCATAAATGAAACCAAATGTGAGAGCTTCAACTCACGTTAAAAAAAACAACCAACCAACCTTACCCCAAAAAGACCCACGAAGAAGACCGTCTATTTAATACGGCCAACTGCTGTGAAAAGGCTCTATAGAATTTGCCTTCCCTGATTCCAGTTCAAGATCTGAACGCTGACAGTAGGAACTGCTGCAACTAACTCCAATTTTTGGCTGCTCTTTGATAGCTGTGACCTGAATACTACTGTGTTCATTGCTTCAAGAATACAATGACTGATGGTCATCAGAGGGAGGGTCATGAGAAGGAGACAAACCTCAAACATTCATGGGAGCCAAGTATGATCTGTTGATCTCTCTCCAACCAAAGAATGAATTTAGCCCTTACTCTCTTCAAAATTGCATCTGAAATTTATTTCTTCAGTTTACCTTTCCTCCTATTTTTCAAATACGTGACATACTCCCTCTTGCACATGAAAACATGTATATAATTGATACATAAACAAAAAACTCCAACAAGCCCTACAGACCAGTCAAGCAATCTTTTTTGTGGTCCAGGAAGGAAGGGAGAGTCATTTTTATTGTTTAATTGTTGGGAAGTGTACAGGCGCAATGATGAAAGAGATCATTAATCATTCAGTGACTTGTCTGTATGTGCAAGACAGAGAGGCATTGTATAAATATTCAGAGTTGCATTAAGAGCTAAGAGACTGCTGATATAAAAGGCTACAACTTACAGCGGACTTACTTCTAGCTAACCTAAGCAGCAAAGACACCACATTCAGAATGACAACTCTACTGACAACAGAAAGCAACAGACACTCTCAATGATTTGTAGATGTCTGTTGAGCTGCTATGGAGGCGTTCTGTAACCATGAGTTTTCCTGCATTTTCCTGCAGGTCAGTGCATTAAAACCTGTCTTTGGAAAGTGCTGACCATCTCCTCCTCTCCCGAATCACCTCCTCTACGGTTTTTTTAAAGAAGAAAGATGTGAATAAAATATTAGTCCAGAGAGTAAATACTTCCTTGTCGTACACACATGCACATACGTAGATCAGAATTCAGTCTTTGTTCAGTGTCTACCCAAATATATACCACGCGATCACAGAATCATAGGATGGTTAAGGCTGGAAAGGACCTTAAGATCATCTAGTTCCAACCCCCTGCCACAGGCAGGGACAATAATACATATATACAAGAAAAAAAAAAAAAAAAATTGATGTTTTTATGTTGGACTTTATGTTTACACCCTTAACTTTACATGGCCAGTTTTATCAACTTTTCAATAAACCCTGCTTTCAGATATTAAACAAATACAACAAAATAATTTTAAAATAATATTCTTTTAATCAGTTTTCAATTGAACAGCATTTTTTAGTGACTTTCATTGCTTATTTTGTACTGACAAAGCACATAGGTCTAATGAATTCTGACATTAAAATATTGCTTGAATGACAGAGCAAGCCTGTACGGCTAGTACCTTTTGCCAAAAGCTGTGCAAATTGAAAAAGTTGTGCAACCCTAGATCTCAGTAGCTTTGTATGTTTTAAGAGAAACCAAATACATACTCTTTACCATTCTCATCATCTCTTAAATGCAGTGCTCACGGCCACATTTCTTTTATAATTTACACAAAGTTTAATAATTTGTCACAGGAGTATATTTTTAGTGGGTTTATGCAGTATTTTCTATTCCAACGTTGCTTCTTAAAACTAAGCAGCAATTAGGAACTATGAGAATTAGAGCAGTAAAAGCTTCTAGTCTTTGATCTAATGTGTAAAATTTTGGTTTCTCTGCCTTCAGTGTGATAATCAAGAGTAACACCAGCACTGTAACCTCTTGATACCTTTTAGCAGTGGTTTTCAGATTGTGGTTCATGGATTATTTCTAAAGGATCTGTGAAATATAACTAAGAGATATGAGTTTAAGGTGAAGCGGCTTAAATTCACTATATAGAGATCTGCAGTGTTCTTTTCTTTGTAACGGTAAGCAAATAGAAAATGCTCAAAAATGATTGCCACAAAATAACTACTTCAAGGCTCCATTTTACTCCTCTCCTGCAGGAGGATCAGAATAATTTCAAACAGTAGTATCCACCATACCTGGTGGACCTCTTCCTAGCCTCCACTCAAGAGCACAGGCAGAAGCAGGGCTCTCTCACCTGTCTTCATATACCCTCCTAAAAAAATATCTGAGTGACCAATATCTTTACCATAAGTGGGAAGAGGAGGATGGGTGACAGATAACCTAAGCTTTTTGGGTCATCACCATAACCCACCATTCCTGAAGCAAAAATGATATGAGCTGCTCATCAAAAATGCTCTCTACTTTACACCCATTGAAACAAAATTATTCAGGTTATTTCTCAGTAAAAGAAGTATTAAATAACCCATAAAGCCTGTACAACAGGCATAAAACTTTTAAACTTCTGTATTTTTCATTTTAAATACAACAGGAACAAATACACTCAGACTTACAAATACCTTAGGTATTCTACAGCACAACTGCTTTATGTAATAATTATTCTCATATATTATCATGCTGCTGTGATAGGGAGGAGATGCCTTTCATGATTTTGCCCAGCAGATCATTCGTACCATCATTATGGGCCCAACGCAAGACAAAAAGACAGTGCCATCTTTAATATCATCTTTAAGTATCGTCTTTAGGGGAGGGAGGCTATGAACGTTTCTCTGCCCATACTACTCATCTTCTGCCTCCCGGTCCCTTGTAGTAGGCTAGTCTGTTTCCTTCAATTCATGTCATGAGCTTCACATTTCACAGAACAGTAAAGCTTTAAATATCACATTATTCACTGAAAACAATAACTCTTCAAAGAGGAAAGTAGAACTAAATGCAAGTTATTTCAAGATTATAGCAATCATGTAATAAACATACAGTTGAGAAGAGAATGAAACACAAAAAATCGAAGTCCTAAGAGAAATGGACAGAAGGTCACAGTCCATAAAACAGAACAAACTATTACAATAACTTAGATAATGGAAGTACAAACCCCAACTACAACAAATGGTGAAACTAACAGACCACTCCTAGGAGTTTTAGGATTATACCAACTTGCGGTGCATTTGAAATTGCTCTCTGAGCTAAACTTCCTTCTTCCTCACTGAAGACAAAGAAGGACATATTAAATATTGAATATACTTCATTAAGCTAATATAGAGCAGGGAAATAAAGCCTGAATACCTTGTTCATCTGGGTTCAGCTTGCTCAGTATCATCAGTGCCCAGTCACTCTCAATTCTACAGTCAATACTTTTGTGACCACCCAGTGCTACCTCTGGCCCTCTCAGATTCTCTGAGGTTTTTCTGTTCTGTCTTTTCATGCTCCAGAAGGTTTCACGTATGCTTCCCATAACTTTGTTTAACCCATTCTTCCATTTAAACCCAAACTTGATTAAAATAACAAAGCTACATTATGAAAGCATGTTTTTGTTGAACAGATGTTCTTCCTCCCACACCTATTTCATTACAGGCCAGTCTCTCCTACCCTCCTCAACCTGATAACAGTGTTTTTATAGCCAGCTCTCTTTGCTGATCTTAGCCAAGTTTCTAGGACAGAATGTTTTAATTTAAACATAGTTCCAGTTCTACGATTTTATTTTGCATTTATTTAAACTTGCTCCTCTACAACCCTGAAGGATGCTAATATGTTTCAAAACATTTTCCTAACCTTTGTCCAAGAGCTTTCCCACTACATCCACTTTTCTCTCTGCAGGTAGTCCAAGACCACAGATGCCCCATGACTGCCCCACTTTCTGGCAAACTGCAGCATATTATTACGCATAAGCTGCATCCTCTAAAAAGACTGCATTATTTGACATATGCTTGCGATGTGGCATGGAACTCCAGAAAGAATTTGAACTCCATCAAAGCCTTTCAAAGAAGCAATTCAACTTCACAGCACGAGCGTGGAAAAGCAGAGTTGAGGCTGTACCCTATACAACAGAATTGAGGGTCTTTAATAACCAAGGTTCTCAAAACACCTGTACGCACCTAATTGTTTATCACACTTTTCAGCACCATGGAGGTGTGACTCGTGTCACTTAACTGACTTTCAGACATTTAGAGTTACCTATTTTTGAGCAACTCATCTAGAAACTCTTTGTAACCACAAGGACAGCTGACAGCAAAGACACATCAGTCTCTGGAGGTATGTGCTGCTTTACCTATTCTAGAAAGAGAGCCTAGATGAATACTTTGCCAAGTAAAGCACTAGAACTTAAAGTCCATGAGATGGATTACATCTTGAGATGCCTTTTTAGTTTCCATTTTCTGACGATCACCAGTTCTGTGCAAATTTATTGTCCCTAATTAATCAGACTTTTCTGGTAAAGTTTCCTCCACACTGCAGAAATTGTTCTTAGAATTCCATGCAGCAACTTTTTATTTCTATGTGGTTGAACCTGATCATATAGGGGTGCAACTCCAGCTTCAGCAATGGCCCACCAGAGACAGCATGATTAGCAATGACATGCTTGATGACTTGTTCATTGAGAACAGGATAATACAACTGAAAATAAAAATGTGCAAGCTAAAAACTAATAGGAAGTTCTGATACATTTTTTTTTTACCGGTTCTAATTGAATAGAAACCCCTACATGTTAATTTGAATTCTTAGTTTCTCTATACTTTTTACTCTTATTTATGTCCAAAGCCATAGCAGCACTATAAAACTAATCACAGAGGGTGGATCAGAGCACAGTCAGCATTCAGAGAAAATCATCCTGTGATCTCCTCGCCCCTAAAGGGATTTTCCATCTCATAAAACACAGATTGCTAAATATATGAAATAGAAAAATAAATGTTACAGCCCCTATGTATAAAAAAGTTTTAACTAAAGAATCTCAGCAATCAATACCAATGCAAAGGGCCTGCAAAAGCCAAGACAGGGAAGTCAGAACCCTGCATTAGATTAGTGTTGGTGAAGGGAGTGGTTTCCTGTGCTCTGCAGCAGCTTTCCATCCCCACTGCAGAACAGACTGCCTCAAACTGGAGTAATCTTTCAGGGATGAGGCATGTATGTAGTTTTACTAAACAAGCCACATTCTTGTCTGCCTGCTGAGGACTGCTCTCCTCCTCGGTGTCAGGGTCTGGCTGCAGAGAACATTTCACCAGCAGAATAAAGGCGGCTTCAGCAACCACATCAACAACGTAATTTGTAAAATTCCCACTTGGGATTCTCAATAAAATGGTTACCAAAAGCTGCCTGCAATGTCAGGCATGTATTCTTTCCTCCTTTATCGTCCTCATTTCTTTCTGTTTTACTCTGCTGCTCTGAATTTCCTTTCCTCATTTTTAAGTGTTTATAGAATATACATTTTGTCTCTTAGTGCTAACAAAGCAAACAAACTGATGAGGAACTTAGTGTGACAAAACGAACAACAAAAAAATTGCACTGTGTAGCTTCTCTGCATTTTGCCTTGCACAGTATTTCCAGAAGTAGCATCTTTCATTGACCTGCCCTTCAATCTTCCTGAAGAATCTCAAAGCCTGCGTTGACTTGAGAGTCACAGCTTCCCAATGAATGAAAGTGCCTGGCATGAAGGCACTGCTGCAGAATCTATGTTTTTCTAATCGAATATTTTATTGAAAATTACCTCAAAAAATCAACAGATGGCAAAAGTAGTCCATTTTTTGCCTCTTAAAAAAAATCCAAAACCAAATAAGCCAAACCCAAAAAAACCCCCAAACAGACAGACAAAACAAACAAACAAATAAAAAAAACCCCCAACCAACCAAACAAAACCCCAACAAACCTGTCCATGCACCATCAGCCAAATTCTGTTCCAATACACATACAACACATACTTGTCTCTTGACTTCAACTGGGATTATGTAGGATGTAAAGTTGTGCATGGCTGGCTTAAGGCATCTTAGCTGCTTGTCTATCTGCTATGAGAGAACACTACTGGATTCCTATAAAAGGTTTATAGAAGTGATATACTGTGTTCCAAGTGAGCAAGTATTATAGCCATCCAACAAGACACAGTTTAATTTTAATAAGTCAGCTTCTGAATAAGAAGCCAGATCAACAATCAGTGTAACAGGCTTCCACTCCACAAGCAGTAACCCATTCATACATCTTGTTAGAAATATATGCAACATACCAGAAACTCCTGCTGGTGTCTTTATGAATTTTCCATTAAAATGAGCAATCACCGCTTCACATTTTTCTGTTGACTCCATCCTAAGAAAATAAAGAATAATTTGCATAAATTAAACACTCATCCAGATTTCCATGTTTGTGACTTTTTTTAAAGCACATTTCTTGCTTTTTCTTGCTTCATTTTGTGGCTTGCTTTCCCATGTGTGAGCAATAGAGAAGATGCTTTCTAAGAACACACAGCTTCAGAGAGGTAGAACTAAACTCAGTTAACATTTTATGCACTCTGAGGCCCAAGTCAGTGCCAAACTGCCAATACAATACCGTTATTTACTTAGAAATTAGGCAAAACATAACTTGGACAGCTATAGTACAAAGTAGCTATGCTGTCTTGAAGGAAGCAAAGACTGATTCACAATCATCCATAGCTGAATCCTTAAGAGTCCCTTATATATACAACAAACGTTAATGCCACTTTTGCCAAGGATTCTGAAGTGTGTGTATGGTTTAAAAGTAATAAACTCAAATATAAACATGCCTGACTGCATGACCCAAACTGCCTTTGCAGTTTTTACCTTATAGTTATCATCCCAACTAAATGATGTACCTGTCTTTTATTTGTCTCCAAGTTACCTTCAAAACAGGAACCAATAACAGAATAGCTGTCACTGCTACTGAGAATTCATCCAGCATCCTGAACAGGTTTGTGCACTTATGTCGTGAAGACTAGACTTAAGAGGCTGGGTGGACTACTGGTGAGCTAGTGCTAATCTGGGAGTGGCTCTGTAGGCTGCAGCTACCTCCTTGCACTGCAATGTAGATGTGTCAGTTCTAACTGCCAGCTTGGACTAAAGTGCAATGGATGACTGAAACTGGCAAGTGTAACAAAATTTATTTTAAAAGAAGAATATATTTTGCAGCTGTCTGCAGGATGATGTTTGGATAATGTTGAACAGTTATTTCTTTTTATTTGTTCATTAAGTTTGTAATTCCGATCCACAAATCAGGCCAATGACTTCAGCAGCAAAGCAGCAGTACTAAAAATTACTAAGTCTTGGCACCATTTTAATTCTGACAGCCCTTCTGCACAGGCTGTCTAAAAAAATACAGTCATAGACAGCAACCAAAATCATCAAAATGCCAGACTGATCAAGAAGTTTTCCTCATGGTTTCAAAAATACCTTCTAGAGAATTTTCAGAAGTTTTGGATTGCTGGATCTGCATCAAAGAAATATTTTTTTTTTTTTGTCTTCCATGAAACAAACAATATAATTTAGCTTCAGACTCAAGCTTGGACTTGATAAAATATATTACCCCTTATTAACCTAATAAAATGCTCCCAAAGGCAAGAAATTAAAATCTTTATTTAATGACTACATGTTTCTTGGGACAATTTTATCTTGAACTAATATTTATCCAAAAATGTTCCAATACTTAGCTTGCAGAAGGGGAGAAATTCTGATTAGCCATGACAGCAACCCCTTGTTCTATAACTTACATATATGTATGTGCATAAATATGTGTACAAAAATAACTTCAAGTTTATGCATATATATATAAAACAATGTATAATATAGAACCTATTGAGAAAATACTTACTTTAAACCTAATCACTTTTAAAGTCTTTAATACAAGTGAGGTTTTGGATACACACAAGTCGTTTGGACTTTTACACACAATTCTAAAACGCTTCTGGCTATATTAGAATAAAACCATTCCTAAAATACCACTGATTCAAGACAGAGTTAGTAAGGAAGTTTAGGGAAAAATACTCAATGCCTCTATATTTGATGATAGAAATCTCCAATCTAAAGCCTCCAAATTTTGTTTGCCATGCTAGGTTTATATGAAAGAGAGAAAAATACTTGAAAGGCACAGAAAAGGCTTTGATCAAGAGACCTCAGAACAAATAACTGAATTAACTAGAGAAAAAGTAAGCTCACATGGATGGAATATGTGGGAGGTATCTACTAATTTATAGAAAATATTTGTTCTTGTTGATTTGGGAGAGATATCTGACCAAGCTGGCAAATATTTTAAGGTGAGATTTACTGTAAGTGAATGAAAATATTTTCTTTCCCAGATGACAACATGTTAATGAGCCAGAAAATTCAAAGGGCTGACATTCAAAGGGCAATGGTGAGTTCATTTTCTCAGAGGAACTAGTGAAGGGGGAAAAAAAAAAAAGATGGGGGTGGGAGGAAAGGGGTTCCTCCTTACAGTCTCCTGTCTCAAATTCAAGCCTCAAAAGCCAGAACTGTCACAGGAGAAGTCTCTGTAAAGCACTGCATAACTCTTGCTTATTGCTTCAGGGATAGAGGAGAAAGGAGAAGTACAGAGAAAAGAAGGAAGCGGTAGAGAATGAACTCTTATTAAGAATGAACCATGAAGAGCAATAGATTCAGATTTAGCCATCTAAGCAAAATGAGACACAGCTGTATTTGCCTTACCAAAGGAATAATTAACAAAACCCTTGTTTTGTTAATTATTGTAAGTTATATTTTTGTAAGTTATATTATATGTAATTATTGTAATAATTTTGTCAATTATTTGTAAGTGCAATCTCCATCTAGATCGCACTTTTCTTTAAAAGCTTGATAATTTTCAGTAATTTCTGCCTTGTCCTCCTATTCCTGTCTTTTCAACTAAAAACAAAAAAAAAAAGGAAGAAAGATACCAGCATGGCTAATGCCACTGAAGTACCTTGCAAAACCAACACCACGGCTTGTCCCACTCGAGTCCCGCAGTATCCTTGTAGAGATAACCTGCCCAAATGGTTTCAGCATGTTCTCAAGCTCCTGCTCATCCATGGAAAGCGGCAAATTGGAAATGTATAAATTAGTTGGGTCTTGTTCTTGTTGCTGAAAGAGAATTAAAGCAAACTGTTACTGTTGCTGCTACTGGAAAGACATTTTGAACAAAAAATATAACAACAATTACATAAAAGTACTACTGGCACAGATTGTTACTTCTCAGGCCCCTTTCTAAAGGCCATTCTTCCCTAGAATGAGTGACCTCCATCTTCAATCACTCTATACAGCATTCCTGAGAAAACTACCCTCCTGCTGACAACAAAGTTTATAAGTGGAGATAAAGGTGAATAATTGACTAGTTTATAGTCTGCATTACAACTTCATCTTTCAGATTTTTCTGAAAGGAAAAAAAAGGGCAAAACCAGGAATTAGCAGACAAAGCAATACAAGACTGGTGGAAAGAGCTGAAAAATGCCAGATCTAAACGAAAAAGAGAAAATATTGGAAACAATGCATCTAACGAGTATGTACATTGCCAATATATTACCACAAGAATAGGCTGATACAGAAGTGAGTGGGACACTGTCATTTTCTCCCACACATGAATGTTTTTGAGTTTTTACCTAATTTTTACATTATGCATACAGACAAAAGTCTTCCAAAACCTTTCTATAGAAACAGACAAAATGACAGAGCAGGGCAGCCTGGAGATGAGTGATTAGGGAAGAGATAAATGTAGCCATGACTGCCATTTCCCTGACCTCAGTGTATCTACATTGTGTGATCTATGCATCAACAGTTTTGTTGAAAATTATGATTTCCACTGTTAGTTTACAGATTTTCCAGCTGTGGTGATGGAGCATTTCTCGCGTACTGCTAATTGTTGGCCATGCTCCATGATGAAATAGATTCTTAATCTACACAGATCTATATGACTCGGCCCTGATAGTTGTGCAAAACCTTGATGTTGTCATTGTGGCTCCCTGTATAGATGTAAGTCTCTGCAGGATGCATTATATGCAGAACTTTTTGGCATTAGGAGTGATAAGATCTGAAACAAACACAATTTTGTTGGAACAGTCCTCAGCATATTTCCGTTCTGTACAAGAGGGCTAACTGACTTACAAGGAAGTTCGAATCAAACCAGAAAACAAAAAGCAAAACTACAATGCTTGCCTACTGGAATTAAAGCATTTATTAAAGTGATTATAGCTGCACAGGTGGTGATAAATTCTTATGCAGATTAGGCATCAATTTGTTCTTAAGATGCCCTTATATTAGCAATATCTCAGTACTGTTGGTGGCATACGGCATAATTTAATAACTTGCTATCCTGGATATCTCCTCTCAGTTGGGGTTGGTTTTCCTTAGGGGAAAAAAAAAAGAAAAGGGGAGTTGGGGCTAGGCGGGGAGGGAGAGACTGCACCTTTTAGGCATAGAAATGAACTATCCTGTTCTAAAAACTAATGAAACTTCAACATGGGGAAGCAAATTCTATGCTTATGGACCTTAACTATTTGCACTTTTATCCCAAGATTTAACTATAAAGGGCTAATGTTCTTAAGTTTTCTGTAAAGGTTTTTTAAGTAATTTCAGCATCAAAGGACCTATAAAAGGGAAATAAGCTCCCATTACATCCTCCTGATCTGCATTCTACACCTAGCCACACTGAAATCCCACATACCTTACAAAACATGAATTTTTCCAAGTGCCAAGTGATGTCCTCGTCAGTCCCTTTACAGTCCATCACAATTGGCACTTGACTACCATGTATGTTTTTCCTTTTGGTATCTACTGGAAATATTCCCCCATGCCAAAATAATATTGAACCCATATAGTATGCATAGAGGTTTGTGACTTAAATTATGTTACAGTATCTGACTTCTTTTTCAAATTAAGAAAATCAGCAGAAAGAGAAGACAAGAAAATGGATTCACTGTGAGGCCACAGCTGACATTAATACTTATTGCTGGGGAGTGTTCAACCATGAGGGAAAATCCATGTTATATACACTTCAAATTTCCTCAGGTAGGAATCTGAAACAAAGACAGCTTTCACATTTTTGGAATTAGTTTGTTGCTTAGACTATAGTAGCCACTTTTGTTTTACACCTTGAGATATGCAGGTTTACTTCCTTCTTTAATGAGCACTATTAGCAAAAGCTTTAAAAGGACGTTTCAGCCATGGGCATTATAAAATTGCATTTGTAGCTATAGCATAATGTTCTGAAACTCTAAGTAGCATTTGAAAGGAAAAAAAATTTTTTTACTTTTTATTATAAGCTGTAAAATGCATTGCTCACAAATATCTTAAAACTTCTCTAAATAACCTAAAACAGTATACAAGCTGGGAAATCAGACCCCTGGCATATTTTAATCTAATTTGCTCATGTTTTTATTCTATAATAACAAAAGGTCTGAATTACATTATAAAAATGTTCTCATTAAAAAGCCTAACAACATTGGGAAAGATAAAAAAAAGGCCCCATTTTATTCACACTAATAAAAATGTAATTTACATGCAAGAAATAAATGCTTACATTCAGAAACACCTAATAGAGAAAGAAACTGTCAACTGCAGAATGTCAGAGCAATCTGTTTTATTTAGGTAACTGGGCAGATCACATTGCCCTTCTCTTGGGCTCCTATTCTAGCCTAGGGGGTTACCACACTTTTGCATTATGCAGGCATTGTATTTAGGATGAAAGATCATGAGCTTTCCTTGCCAAAAGGGACAGAAAGACCTACTACAATTCATGGTAAAATGTGAAGATCTTCCTCCATACATGCTGGGAAGCTTAATGCTTGTACCTACACACCTAGCAAAGAAAACTTCATGACATAAAAATCAAGTGACAGCATTGTGTGAGAAGGGAATACTCAACTTTGAAAGATCATTTTCAACTTTACCAGTAACCTACATTGCATATCCCTTAGGAACAGGGGAAAAAAAAAAAAAGTGCCTCTTCAGAAATTTTTCTAAGGAAATTGCTTTCTCTGAACATAAAGTATTTTGTGATGGAAAAATTTGACTTGTGGCCCATTAAACAATCCATATTTTGCATTAGTAACTACTGGGTTTTGGTCAGGTGCATGGGTGAGTGGAAGACTGGAAAGGACTTTCTTTGCTTTCCTGACCCTTTCTCTACGTCATAGTCTATTACAGCCTGAATTCTAACAGGGATTCAGTTATTACTGCTTCTGATCCTTCGACAGGACATAATGACCACAGTGGAAAAAGAGAAGCTTGAAAATACTTTTACATATGTCCATAGCTAGAACTGGTAAGATGGCAGACATGGGAGAAGAGGAGCAAAAAAGCAGCCAATGGATGAGGATGTCACACTGAAATACTGGAATATGAGTTGAAATTTCATTTATCTGTAATTCTCTCAGAACAAAGTAGTTGAAATGCCAGCGAACGCATTCCAGTGCAACAGGGTTGTATCTGCAGTGCAGGAGCAAACCCACAGCCATCCTGGGGAGCAGCAGCAGTTCAGCTACAAGGAGAAATCATAAGAGTCATATTATATCTCAAGTTGGAAGGGACCCATAAGGAACATTGACTCCAACTAGGTCAAGATAGATTAAATTAACCCACAGTCCACTTCTTCACTTTGCAGGGAAAAAACCAAACAAATGAAACAAAACAAAAAAACCCTGCCACTGGTTCTCTAAAGAGCTCATTTACAACACTAAAATAGTACTGTTAGGTAGATCTAAAGCAAGACTGAACTCTTACTAGAGTGCATTTGAAATTTTACATAGTTTGGCAGTGGAAAAATTATACCTATTAATGTGCAAAACACCTCCTCTCCTCTTGTTAATTACTTATGTCACCGTGCAGCTTCTGTCATCACCACAAGACTACTAAACCTTAAAACAGCTACCTGGGTACGTTTTGGGAGATCATAAGCAGCAAATAACTTCCTTCCCCTTAGAATATGCTAGATTTCCAGTTGAATTCCAAATGGCAACCACAACTAAGACTCCCCATGCATCTTTATCCCGTCTTACACAAAAGGCCCCATACAAACAGATGTTTGCTTTTATACAAGGTTTTGGCATGGAAACTGGTTAAACAGTTAAAAATTCAGGAAGTTAGGAGAGAGACAAACTCTCTAACTTGTCCCTCCATCTCTCTGGCAAACAGCAGTTTAATACCTTAAGTACTGTGACTTCCTTCCTTACTGAAACTTGCCTCACCACAGTTTAATTCACATGGTTATTACAGTACTGTTTCAGAAGAGAATTCCTTTGATATCTAAGTTTCTAATTTTTATTCTGGAATTCAACAAAAAATGAAACTGGCAAAAATATCTGCAAACATAACTCAACTCAAACCTTACCTATACACTGTAATTGTTTTAAGTGCTTTCAAAGGTAGGTTTTTTTTCCTGGGCTTAAAATTTATGAAATTATAGAAACTGCTTTCCTCTTACAAATCTTTTCTCTCTTGAAAATATTTGTACCATTTTAAGGGAATGATCAAAAAGAATTACTGAAGTCAGTGGAAAGCTTTCTACATCAGGGTAGCAAGCTAACATTAAAATAAAGACCACTGAACCATTGAGGGTTTGGTGGTTCTTTATTTATTTTTAATTCTACATTATTTAGGAAAATTGCTTATTTTGAGTCTTCATATGTCACGCAGGGTCTCTCCAGTTAACAGAACCTTCAGCAGGTCCTGAAAGATGCTGAAAGTGCTCAATATTTACAGAATATGGGCAATGTCAGGGAATTTGTGGGCTACTGTAAGCATCCATATTAGTGAGGAAACTAGGAAGTCTTGGTTTTAGCAATTAACATTAAGTTTCCATCACCTTTAGCTGTGTCTCCAGGTTTTCTCTAGCAGAACATAATAATATGAAGATGCAGAACAGTGCTCTTGCAGGTTAATGCACTTCTTATTCCTAAAAAGCACTTACAACACTAATAAGATGACTACAAGACACAGTATTTCTCATAAAAAGGACAGGAATAATCAAGTGCTAATATTCATTTCTGAAGAAAGAGGTGATCAGGAGTCTTACATAATGCAAAATGGTCTACCATCATCTGAAAGAAATTAACAAAAACCTCCCTGTGCGTGTGGAACAGTTCCTAAACTGCAAGCAAGAAACTTGGCAAAACGATAGGACATCTGTTTTCTCTTGCTCTGTGTAAGGTCAGAGTGAACAGATATCCATTCAGAAACATGTGACGAGGCACCGCTCACAGCATGGAAGATCCTCTGGCTGACAGGCATTAAATGCTTGTCTGCCTTCGTACAGAAACTACTTCAAAATTTACAATTGGCCTATGTCTCACTGAAATATGTCTGGTTTAGCCACAGTTTTAATACTGCCTGACCACAGACTGTTAACAAGACAATTCAGGGGAAAAATCACTACCATAATCTTCACTTGTTCTCCAGAACTGCATACACACTCCATATGATGAATAAACTAAACATTTGCATTCATTTTCATAGGCACATCTGTATTACAAAAAGGAATAAGAACTGTATGAAAAGGAATTTTTAACTACAATAAGCACTGTGTTCAAATTTGCGATCAGGCTATAACTGCAGTCATACATTCTCTTTTTACTCTTGGCATTCTTGTTTTCCCTTTGCTAGAAGGGCACTGAGGTGCTCCCTGGGAGTTCTGCATGTTGATCATTGTTACCTGTGTTTTCCATAAAAAGCTGAGTGACACCACCACACTTCATAACAGGGCACTCTACCCTCACCTGAACAAGCCACAGCACTGCTTAGCAACTGAGATAAGACTTTGTGAGTTGGAGCTGTGTACTCAAAGGAAGTGGTTGTTACCTGTCTTATTTAACGCACATGCAACTCCTGAAATGGTCATTTATCCTCCAGGTATGCAAAATTTGGCTTACCTTTAATTTATTTTATAATGACTTTTAAGAACTTTTACAAATAAAAGGAGGAAAATTGATCGTTTAGTTAAAATTCTATTACAGTAGGATTTAATTCTACTACCTACAGAAAGCATTATAAACTAGGTGGAAAGAAAACTTTTCTTACAAGACAATTGCTAAAAAGTGCTTTGGAAATCTGCTTGAGTTAGCTCCTGTTTGCCTATCATCTGTTCTTTGGCATTCAGAAGCCCAGATGCAGAATAAAATAATTGCAATATGCCTACCTTCACTAGTTAGCTTAAGTACACTAGCTACTATGGTAACCTAAATTTATTTTCTTATTTTACTCTGTAGGAATGAAAACTGATATCCAGAAGGTTGCCACAGTGAAGACAAGTACAAAACACAATACATTACTAAAAGTCATAAAAGTTAGCTGTTTCTCATTTTTGCTAACTCAAAACCATGTTCTTCATCAGTGACATAAAGGAAGACTGCCTTTAAAGCATTATGTTTAATAGCTGTGGAAAAGCCTTGATTTCTGTTACAGACATGAGGACAAGTGGCTAAGCAGCCTTTCCCTCCCAAATAGCCCCCATACCTGCTGTGCAGTTCACACTTTATATTGTGGCAGTTCATCTTTTCCAAATATGCTTGGCAAAAGCATATGCTTATCTAAAGTAATTTTAGAATATAAAAAGAATGCTGCTGCATTGAACTTAATTGGAAAGAAAGATAAAGCTACCAGCCTATGGAGAGTGCTTCACAGTTCTGCATTTGTAACCATTCGTAAAAAATACAAAGATTACAAATTCATGCCATCTCTGGGTTCTGGAGGATCAACAGGAACTCAGGCAGTGGGCTAATATTTATCACAAACTGAAAACCACCTCCACGTAATGAGTTTCAGAGTTTGGTCTGTTGCTTTCAGGGCCAACAGACCACTCTCGACAACAGAAATTGTACCTTAAGAATAGTAGAAGAGTCAGTAATCATGGTACAACATACTTTGCACTGTTATCGCAGGCATTCTTCTAACATAATCTGAATATGAAACAGTTCTGAAGATGGCCCTAATTTTTTGCACAAACCTTAAATACTTGAAAACAGTTAGTGATTTGTTACCATGGGAACTAATACAATATAAGCAAGAGCATACTTAATTGTGTCAGTGGAAATGAAGACTTTAAGGAGGAGGAAACTGTAACATTATAAATCTGAAGCCCTAAGTCCTAAAAACGTGAGGATGTGGGGAAATCTTTGAATGCACAAACAATGAGTCTTCCCCCCAAAACACACATTAATACATAGAATGGCATTCCATGGCTCAAATTAAAGAGTTTCATTGACCACAGAAATCTTCCACATCCACAAACTACTATCATGGGTTCTATTATAAGGAGCATATATTTACTAAAGGTAAGTTTGTGCTTTCTGTTAGAAAAACACAAAAAGAATGAATATCGCTTAAGTTATAAATGATTCTGACAATCTTAAAGCAAAGTTTTACATATGGATGAACTAAAAATCTCATTGAGAGAAAGAGAGAGAATAGAGGAGACATGAAGGAGAGCAATGTCTTCAACAACGAAGTCTGGAGGGTCAGGCTCATTGAGTCTTTACCAGTAGTGCTGACTTGGGTGGTTAACTCATTTTAAAGGGAGGACACTACACTAATTTTAAAGACAGGGCTGAAATACAATTGTGAGAACACAAGAATGTACGTTAATCTTTCTTGTAATGCCCAAAGTACATTACAAGTTCTTTGCAAAAAATGGTAACTCCATATGTAGAACAGTTTTAGTAGATACAAGCCTTTCACTGTTTATCTCAGAAATCTGTTAACCTATCATGAACTAGACAATATGGCTATACAAATGTCACTGCCACGCCAGGAAGGAAGTTTAGCACTTGAGCTCTGAGCTGCCACAGCCAGGCTGGTATTCTAGCTGGTATTGTGTATCTCTACATTGCTGTCAGTACGATACAGATATTCTCCATTTGACTTTATCCGGTCTGCAAATACAATCATTCTCCTCTTGGCTTCAGTTTGCTGAACTGAACTGTGGTTTTTATTAATTATTCTTACTCAGTAGTTCTTTTTACCTTTTATGTTTACACATTAGTTTACATCCAGAAGAACAAGAATGATATTCAACCTTCCATTTTAAAGGGCCACTTTTCCAATCATCTGAAACACAGTTACTTAAGCAACTACAGTTGGGCTCAGCTGAATACCATTTGATGAGACAGAACTATGTCTGAGCACTAAATGCCTCATGTTAAGTTCAAGGTCAAAAATCCATAAGAATTTAAGTGACTCACATGTCTACACCCTTTAGACCTCACTATCTCCAGAACATCCCTTACAGATCCTCGGGTTTTTTTAAATCTTCATTCAAAATGCCAATATACAGTAGATTTTCTCTGTGCATCTATCTTCCAACTGTAACAACTTTTCTACTGAGGAAAATGGGCAGAGCTTTTCAATACTAATAATTAATTTTATGTAAGAATGCACAGCTCTGCAAAATAAGAGCTTTTTAACCCATTATTATTGGTATATAATCAAAGCACTTCATTACATTAAAGAAATTTCAAGAAACTAAAATAAATGAAAATAAAAATTAGACACTCACCAGTTACTAAATAGCTTAGAAGTAACAATACTCTTGCAAGACATGTATCTGCTCTTTCCGTACCTCATCTCTATAATGAGAGATAGGCTATTGGTTTTGTACTAGGTACTGAAGCAAGCTGGCTACCAATACAGCTCACATCACCTCCTGATCCCTCTCCACAGCTGCTTATACACTCTGACAAGACTGAACACTGGTAATAGTCAACTGGAAGGGAGAAGAACGGCAACAGCCCATTATTTCTATTTTAAATGTCCGTCCAAAAGCTACTCCCATGCCCTGGCAATGCAGTATCATCTTATGTAAGCTCTCAGCAGCATTATCTGACCAACAGGAATTGTTGGAGGCATTTCCATTTCAGTGAGTAGAGGAAGATACTTTTAAACAGCACAGATCAAAACACTTCAAGTTGCTTTGTCTTAGTCAAGCACTCCCAATTCAGGTCCCAGAAAAAGCAGAATAACTGAAGACATAATGTTTCCTGAGCAGTGGCAGTGGTCTGACACTGTGTTCTTTCACTGACACCATCATCGTGACATCTCCTGAGAGGTGTCCTTTCTCCACCAACAGTGACCCCCCTGGAATAGATTTAGCAGGATTTGGCCTGACAGCACATCTCAGGCCCCAGCCCCTCCTGGTCTGCTCAGCAATAGCAGAAACGTAGTGGGTGAGAATAGATTTTTCTGGAGTCAGATCAACTTGGAAGCAGAATGCCAAGCACAGCATGATCTAACCTCATGGATAGGAAAAGCTCACAAAGTAAAATATTTGAAGTTATCTCTACAAATGAAGTAACGAAGATTTTAATATGTATAATCTGAAACACTTCTACTAAACTAGGATTTATAGATGAACTTGCTGATATAATTTTTAACTCACCAACATATAGCTACAGCAGGACACTGCAAAAAGGGCTTTACAGCAGCCAGAGTCAGAACAAGGCTTCAGCAATAACATTTTCCTTTCCCTTCAACTGTTGCAGTTCAGGGACTATCACCACGTCTGGGAGGAGGGCAAGAATATTGAGGAGCTGTACTGCTGGCTGACACCCTGGGCACAGCATGACAACAACGCCCTCCCACAGACAAATCCTGCCAACAAGCATTTGTTTCTCTTTGAAACTGAAGCAGTCATAGTGGTCAGTAAGGAAATCCATCAGCCAGACAGCCGAGAAACTGTCCTCCCAATCCTTCTCTGTGATATTCGGGCTTAAGCCAGAAGAGTTTCACTGCAAGACCACCACTCATGGCACAGGTGACAACACGTAAAAGGATAGATTATTAAATATAGAATAACTTGTGTTTGTGTAGTGCCTTGCATATGAAAAGTCTGATTTGCTAATCTTGCCAAAACAACTGTGACTGACAGTTCCCAGTTTGGAGCGTCCAAGTGAAGATGGGATTTTTCAGACAAAAGCAGAGCAGCACTGCCCAGAAAAAAAATCCAATGGCTCAAAATAGACATTAAAAAAAAAAAAAAAAAAAGAAAAGAAAAAAGCTCTTAAGTCACTTGTGTTGTGACTGTCTGTTGTGGTTCTATTCATTGGGTTGGTTTGGGGTTGTTCTTTTTATTAACTCAAACACAGTTTCAGTGTTTAGAAGCAGAACAAGAAGTTTCACTGGAATGCAAACTTTATAGTTACAGATTTCCCAAAGCTCACCAGGCCTGACACGCTGTCAAAAAATCAACCAAAACTGTCAGGTATTACGGTGCATATTCTTTCATTAATGCTAACACAAAGAAATATTAACAATATTGCAACAACACACATGTACAGTGTTCAACACTGTCCCCCATGACAATCCTTGTCTCTAAACTGGAGACATAAATTTGATGGATGGACCATCCAGTGGATAAAGAATTGGCTGGATGGCTGCACGTAGAGATTTGTGGTCAATGACTCAACGTCCACCTGGAAACAGGAAACAACTGGTGTCCCTCAGGTGTTGGTGTTGGGACCGAGCCTGTTCAGCATCTTTGTTGGCGACAGGGACAGTGGGATTGAGTGTGCCCTCAGCAAGTTTGCCGATCACACTACGCTGTGTGGTTCAGTTGACACGCTGGAGGGAAGGGATGCCATCCAGAGGGACCTGGACACGCTTGAGAGGTGGGCAATGCCAACCTCATGAAGTTCAACATAGCCAAGTGCAAGGTCCTACACCTGGGTCAGTGCAATCCCAGGCACAGCTACAGGTTGGGCAGAGAAAAGATTCAGAGCAGCCCTGCGGAGAAGGACTTGGGGGTGTTTGTTGATAAGAAACTGAACATGAGCCGGCAGTGTGCACTTGCAGCCCAGAAACCAACTGTATCCTGGGCTGCATCAAAAGCAGCATGACCAGCAGGTCAAAGGAGGTGATCCTGCCCCTCTACTCTGCTCTCATGAGACCCCACTTGGAGTATTGTGTACAGTTCTGGTGTCCTCAACATAAGAAGGACACGGAGCTGTTGCAGTAAGTCCAGAGGAGGGCCACGAGGATGATAAGGGAGCTGGAGCACCTCCCGTATGAAGACAGGCTGAGAAAGTTGGGGCTGTTAAGCCTGGAGAAGAGAATGCTGCGTGGAGATCTCATAGCAGCCTTCCAGTATCTGAAGGGGGCCTACAAAGATGCTGGAGAGAGACTCTTCATCAGGGACTGTAGTGACAGGACAAGGGGTAATGGGTTTAAACTTAAACAGGGGAAGTTCAGGTTAGATATAAGGAAGAAGCTCTTCACTGTGAGGGTGGTGAGGCACTGGAACAGGTTGCCCAGAGAAGTGGTAAATGCTCCATCCCTGGCAGTGTTCAAGGCCAGGCTGGACAAAGCCTTGGGCGACATGGGCTGGTGTGAGGCATTCCTGCCCCATGGCAGGGGGTTGGAATTAGATGATCTTAAGGTCCTTTCCAACCCAAACCATTCTGTGGTTCTGTGAATATTGCAACTGTCAGAGGAAATGAGTCAGAAAAATATACTATGGGAAAAAATAAGAAACTATTAATCAGATTACTACAGTGAATTATTAGAACTTCTCCATCTACTGAAGACAATTAAACTAGACCTCAAAGTTCATTAGCAAAATGAATTTACATGACTTCATGTTTTCTTTTCTACCCTCCCACGTAGATATCTTATCCATAAGATGGCAGACAGAGGCTTTGAAAAATCCAGTGTGTATTTTAAAGTGATCACCTAAAAACTAAAGATTAAAAGGTCTTTATTAACCATACATAAAACCTTATAAAAAGAAGGAAGAAAGAAAAAAAGAAAAAAACACCACACCAAGTGTTTTCCAGTAAGCATATATGTTTGTGTCATGGCTGTAATGAAACATGCATTAAGTATGAAACATATGGTTTCCATTTTGTTGCCCTGGAATTCATCCAAAGACATTTTATGTTGTTAGCTTAACTGTTCTCCTCAGCTGAGAAGCTGTGGAAAATCTCTCATCTGAAAAAAATCTGTACCTAATAGTTGACAATGAAAGATTTGCTAGATCTGCAGCAGACTACTAAAAAAAAAGCCTCCAAGATTACTAGTTAATTACTGATTATTTTTTCTAATTAGAATATGACTTTCAAACTAAAAGAAGAATTGCTTTAAGAGGTACCATGAATTATATGAACAGATTATGTTGGTAATATTTTCTTTATTTAATAAATTTGTAGTGGTGTTTATGGCACTCTACTGGAACCAGGCCATGTGACCTAACAAGAATACATAACAAAATTATTACTAATGTATCATCTCCCTGATTTTATAGATTGAGAAACTTAGGCAGAAAAAGCACTGCTCTGAAGATCGCTTTTTGGCTAATAAGCTGATTCAGAGGCAAGGGTCAGTAAAAATGAGAGAAAAAAAAAGAAGAAAGATCGTATTTCTTAATTTTTAATAATGCTTGGGTTTGCCCTGATGCAGAAATAGATTGTCAAAGAGTTGGATAAGAATTTCAAGACACCTATCAGGAACAGCCAGATTTAAATTTTACTCACATGAGGGGAAAATATACAAGAAAGGCTGAATACAAAGTCACAAGGTTAAATTTTGCCATGCTGTGCTTAAAAATTCATCCCCAAATTGCGAGGCTGATAACCTCAGTAACAACAAGCAGGCAATGTATAAAACCTTTTATGCCCTTATGCTGTAAACTATTTGAGCTATTGACTTGCTTCAGGAATTAACATGTATTTAAACCGTTAAGCCTGCAGTAAGAGCTGTAGTTCTTAAAATTTATTGCTAATCTTTCTTTTGATGAAGCCAATGGAAAAATAGTATTTTAACCCACCTTTGCCATCTGTGCTTGGACTCCACTAGCCTTTAAAGCAGAAACTGCCTTCTGAGCAGCTGCTGGGCTGTCAAAGTCAACAAAACCATAACCTGAAATATAAAGCATATTTCATTAATGAGACAGCAACCAACTTATAATGAGTTCATATGCTACTAGCATGGTTATTTAATACAACTTTCTTGTTGGTGAAGAGTGTCAATTTGAACTCCAAAGCTCTTTATGTAGTCTCAAAAAAACGCCAATCTACTGAAGTCCTTCAACCTTGAACTGGTGGGGAGCTACCCCAGTGGAACAAATCAATTTCCATGCCCAATCATTATCAGGATTTTGTCCAAATTGCTAACAAGTAGCATGGTGCTTTACTTTGTATTAGCTGGTATGTATCATCCGAGAGCAAATGTGACAACATCAGTTTATTTCATAGAGATCAGAGTAAAGCAGAAGCTGTTAATTTTCCTAAACTACATTCTTAGTCCATGTTGAACATAAGTGACAATCCTCCAACTTACGTGTCATTTACTCAAAACTGGGAGAAGAATTTAGTTTAAAAGATGCATATCTACTATATCATAACCCAATTTTTTGTGAATTCATCGCTTCGTTGTGTATTTATAAAAGACAGTTAAATTTAAAAAGTGAAAACCCAGCTTCAGTGAAAGCAGATGAGTTTTTCCATTGTTGTTACTGAAACCAGAATGTAAAAAGTTGTCCTAAAATCAATTTATATGGCATTTTCTATGCCATATAATGCAGTCTTTAAATGTTAAAGTAAACCCAAAGTTAATTGTAAATTTCCATATAGTTGCAGTAACTTCTTTTCTCATTCTGAACAGCGACATACAGCTAATGGAATCCAGCACACCTGAACAGCCATATACCTTGGCCTTTACAGACACTGACCTTACAGGTTGCAATTTTTAATGCTACCTGTAATCGGATGCTCAAGTCTGACCAAAAGGCAGGAAGAGTTTGGAAGCTACTTCCCCTAAATGTTACTGCAAACATCATTCTGCATTTTTCAAGCCCCTTCCTTCTCACCAGTGAACTGCCTCAAATATTAAAGAAATCCCTCTCCAATGCCTAAGTTGGGTTATTAAAAGAAAACAAACAAAACCCCCAACAATAAAAAAAAACCCCACAAAACTCTGGGGGAGTAGAAAATTGAATTCTTTCTTCAGAGGGTAATAGCATTCTCTTGCAACAATATGTCTATTCTGAGGACAAAAACGTTGTGTAAAGATATAACCAAACCAGCTTTGAAGCCCTTAATTTGTGAAAAAATTCGAGCAGCCTTGTACATCAGTGCTAGCTTATTTAACCTGCCAAGAAGCTGAAGAAAGCAGCATATTGTTCTGTGTAACACGTGGTGTTGTGGACTGTTAAATCTTGACATGAAACAGAGTAAATTAGCTCATATCAAGTTTTGTGCTGCCAAGGCAAACTAACTTTCCACACCCAAAACTAGCTTTCCATACTCCATGACAGCCCAGGTTATCAACATCACCACACTGCAGGGTGCAATACAGATGAAGTTACATACTGATACCAAGCATGCCATCAAAGCTAGCCTTGCCATCTTCTAGATGATATATAAACTCAATTGATCATGTTCCACTTAGTTCAAATTCCATGGTATGTTTTTTTGGCAAGACACAGAGATGCTGTCAATCTTTTGGGTAAATTCCAGTTAGATATTTGCATTCTGCCTATTTATGTAATTTTAATGACATGCAGTGAGCTTCTCTCCAGCCTTACCTTGCCGAATATTGTTTCAGCAGACCGTTAGCTACTGCTTTTCACCAGTGAGATTTAAAATCTGTATTAGAAAAGCCAGCTTTAAGCTCTTAATGTGAGAATTTCTATATCACTGACAGAACTACTGAAGCCTTCAGGAAATGTGGGAGTGGACAGATTAAATCAGTTAAGTGCTGTCATAAGTATTAATGAATTAAAATAATTGAAAAGGGCATCTCCTCTTTCCTAGTCACAATATATGCAGATGACATCTGCACACAAACTAGGAAAGAAAATTTATAGAAATTTCAGTTTCTGATCTGTCAGCATCCCTTTAATGGCATAAGATGAGGAGCGGAGCTGAGAAGCTATGCCCCTGCACTGCTTCCAAGTTCTGCACAAAAACTCTGTATTAGTGATGAACTCTCCTCTCCTGCTCTGCCTATCAGCTTTATGCTCATTCACGAGCTTCACGCTTATTAACATTGCTAAATCAGCTGACTTAATTCTTCACTTTGCTCAGAAATTATCCTCTTAATTGTAAAAAAAGGAAGTCTGAAATCTGAATTTCAGTGTCTGCTACCACACCTTCTCCCACCATGCACACTGCTGGGATATGATCTCCCTACAATTGCAATGAGTGATGAAAATCATTGAACTGATGCATCCAGCTTATCTAAAGGTGTGCTAATTTTTTTCCAACTGCAATTACCACAGTGAAAATGAACCCTCTCTTTGCTCCCAATACATTCAAAAGCATATAACAAAACACAATTAAGAGTATTAGAACATGTAATTAAGTGCTGCTTTAAATTAGTCAATGGAGCTGATTTCTAAAATGTGTAATTTTTTCAGATGCTTAGTACAGTTGAATGGTCTTCTGTATGATTCTCTGGTTTCTCCAGGCAAAAGGGGAAAAGCTGCTTTTAACTCCATTTTTGTTTTTAAAATAGAGGCGAACTGCCAGCCAGCATTGTGCATGTCAGCTCCACTCTGGCTTGGCTGCACCACTGACACAGGCTGTCTGCCAGCTCCACTGGCAACAAATGTATTGAATAAGACTAGTTCAGGAATAAGAATGGGAAGAAGAAGAAGAAAAAAGGGAAAAAAAGACAAAAAGACCCACACAGCAGCAGCACCACCTCTCTCCCCCCCCCCCCCCCCAAAAAAGGTTAAAAGCACTTAAAATACATTAGCATATTTTATAGAATCAATTAGGACTTTCAGGTGAATGTAATATAAAGGCAAATATACATACCTTTGCATTTGTTTGTTGTCTTATCCAAAATAGCCTTCGTGGATACAATTTTCCCATACCTAAAATGTATTACACATATGTAAGGAAAATGAAAAAGAACATTCTACTACAACAGATACCCAATTCCATTATTTTATATCCTACCATGCTTTACTTTTAACAAAATGGAATAATATATAGACCATATAACTCTGTGATGAAAAATCATACATAGATGGAAGTGACAAAAGATAAACAATTTCAAACATGAGCTTGTTCTGTTCTATCTTCTCAGTGGCACAGCAGAATCACAGAACAAGTCAGAGAAAGTGCTTTATACAAAAAAATTCAATACAGTTAAAATCCTGGTACATAAAAGAAACCACATTTTAGACATAAGCTTGGACTTTGTCAGTATATATACAAATAAACCAACAGTAAAAAATTTAGCTATCTCTTCCCCCCCCGGCAAGCACAAAAAGATTAAATACTCCTATTTGGAAGATGACACGTGCAGTCAGGTTTATGAAAGCTGATCAGCAAAGGTGGTAAACGATCTGTATTTTTAAATGGAAAACTGAGATGTAAAACATTTCAACTAAAATCAAAACATCCCTCAAGAAAGTTGCAGTTTTCTTTTTCTCACTGCCTGTTCATCAGCTTCTCAATAACTGGCAAGCCCAGATGCCAGTCTGCTACACAGTCCAAAAGTGAGCACCAGAGAGTAATAAAGTTTGGGAAACAGGTAGACAGCAATCCAGCTATAGGAGCAATTGCTGTTTCTGAAGCGCTCTGCAAAGTTTATCAGCATTAGTGTTTTTCATCAAATTTAGAGTAGAATTTGTCACTGCTTGGAAAACTTGCAATTTTCCTTGAAAGTCAAATCCCAGTTTCATTTTTAAAAAAGCAACTCCCTTGGCCTGAATCAGCAGCAGAATTGGAAATGGAGCAATAGTTTCCCAAGTTCCTTACTACAGTCTCCTCTGTTTCCTTGTGAACTACATTTGATACAGTGCTGGGAGTATACAAGGGAGAAACAATGCAACATGAACTTGATTTCACAGAATCACAGAATGGTTTGGGTTGGAAGGGACCTTAAAGTTCCTTCAGTTCCAACCTCCCTGGGCAGGGACACCTCCCACTAGACGGGATTGTTCAAAGCCCCAACCAGCCTGGCCTTGAACACTGCCAGGGATGGGGCATCCACAGCTTCTCTGGACAACCTGTGCCAGTGTCTCATCACCTTCATAGTGAAGAACTTCTTCCTTATATCTAATCTAAATCCACCTTCTTTCAGTACAAAGCCATTCCCCCCTTAACCTATCCCTGCATGCCCTTTTAAACAGTCCCTCTCCAGCTTCCTTGTAAGCCCCATTTAGGTACTGGAAGCTGCTTCAAGGTCTCCCCTGAGCCTTCTCTTCTCCAGGCTGAACAAGCCCAACTCTCTCAGCCTGTCTTCACAGGAGATGTGCTCCAGCCCTCGAAGCATCTTTGTGGCCTCCTTTGGACTTGCTCCAACAGGTCCACATCCGTCTTATGATGGGGGCTCCAGAGCTGGACACAGTACTTCAGGTGGTGCAGCATCAGTGCTGAGTGGAGGGGGAAAAATCACCCCCTCAACCTGCTGGTCATGCTCCTTTTGATGCGGCCCAGGATACATTTGGCTTTCTGGGCTGCAAATGCACACTGCCGGGTCATGTGGAGTTTCTCATCAACAAACACCCCCAAGTCTTTTTCCTTAGGGCTGCTCTCAATAAGAATATAATGTAGCTTAATATTACATTAACAGGTATACCTAGGTACTGTGTACTAAGAGGTTCTTTATCATCGTGCAAGAACCCAGAATGAACTGAAAATTTTAAAAAATATTATCAGCATAAGAAAGTGGAATTTGGGGAAGAATTAATTTTTGCCAGTTCACCTGCTAAATGTAACTTCAACAGAGTGAGTATTGTTTCAAGAATATATTATTTCAAAAGACAACTAACTTGATTTCTGCAGTAGTTGTATTAGTCTTAAAAAGTTCTTCAAAATATTTAAGAAGCTTAATAAATAAAGTTAAGCTTAGATTACTCAAATGTTCACTTGCAAAGTGATAGTTAGTCAAGGATGAAGCCTATCTACAAAGCACTTTCCCCCTAAAGAACATTTAAATACATGTTTCAGTGTAATTATCACTCTCTGTGACCAGTTTCAAGCACCTTCTGTTTATTCAATGAGTTATTGTATGGCTTCAAATAGTTGCAAAGGGGTAAACCTGGGACAGTAGGTGTTTGCTTCCTTATCACATCTGAAATTATGAGCATCTACACTGATATAAAATAGCACTGATATAAAAGAGCTATCCATCTGTAGTCTAAAAAAAAAAAAAGGCACAAACATCAATGAAAATTAGTGCACACCTAAAGCTACTATGCTGGAAGCTGTAATAAAGCAATAGAGATTGTGCCTCGTCATTGGAACAGCTACTTCCTCATCAGCGCCACTTATTTTTGAAACATATCATTCCATTTAGAAAGCTCTATCATCTGTAAGTCAAAACTTCCCAAACCTTCTCCAGAATTTTTCTGAGTGCAGAGCAAATGTACATATTCTACATGAGAGAGGCAAGCTGTTCAGGAAGAGTGTTCTTCAAGATCCACTAAACTCTTGCGTCCCAAGTCGCTTGCACTCACCGTCAGATTTGACAGCCCGCATTCTCTATGTCCTATCAGCTTCCATAAGTTGTTAAACTGAAGAGCTACATAACCTTTCACGGCAAAAAATCCCTGACGGATGATCTTGTCTCTGCTTGTTTCAGTTCTTGAAAGTGTAGAAAGTGGTGTTAGTGGTGAAAAGCTACAGCACTGAGTATCCGTGTAAACAAAGTAACTGCAACCCTCCCACGATTTGGTCACACAGAGGAGTGAGCGGCTGGCTATGGACTGCACTGGCCCATGACGGTGATGTACACCAGCCCATAAATAGGTGTCTGCATGTCTGTTCTTTGCAGCCATTTTATGGACCATCTTCCTATGTGCAAAACTGCTAATGATTTAATTCACTGTCCTAGATTGCATGTCTCCTGCAAAGAGCTAGCTGCCACGGAAGACTGCCAAGAAGTTTCAGCAGTGTGAGTCTAGGAACAATTCAGAGAACCAGTATAACAATAGCAGCTATCACCAGGATTTCTCTTACGATTTTCCCTGTGAATACTCCTCCCATAGCGTGAATACTCACGCCATGAAGCACAGAAATGCAGTTCACCACCTGAGCCTGGGCAGAGGGATACATTCCCTCCTTGCTCCCACCCTGTGGTCTGATACCAAGGGAAATTACTCCTTGCAGTTCCTCCTAAGTGCTTCCTTGAAATGATGACCGTCATGAAAATATACTTACTTCCTCCTGAATTTTGCAGTCCTAATATTGCTGTTAACACAGGCTTTTGTCTTCGACTGCTCTTTTGTTAGGTGCAACTGCAGCTAAGACCCATCAGAAATCAGTGACCTATAAAACACACCAGTCATGGTGCAAACTAATATGTATTGCCTGCTTACAAAAAGGAATATAACAAGCAAGAGAAAACTTATATTCCAAAGATGTCTATGATGTCAGGTCTTGCCTGAAGATCATCATTCCTCTCAAAGCTCACGCACATCTAGTTGTCTTAGGCATCCTGCTAATGCTAATCTGCTCCAAAGCCTTACCATGTGCTTAGTGAGACCTGCAACCCAAGACAGAGCACATCTCTTATGGTTGGCAGGATCATTTCAACAATGATTGGCAATTGCTCATTCCCTGTGCTCTCAGCAATTTTTTAAAAAAATATGCTTTCTTTTAGATTAAATGCTAATCTTGAGAAATAACTGCTAATCTGGCTGGTGACAAGCAACTAGGTATTCCTTACTAAGTAGGTTATTTTTCTCCCCAAAATACCATCAAATAAACAGCAGCAATAGAGAGTTCCTTCTTTGGGGCAGGGGTGTATTTTTTTGGTTGGTTGGGGGTTTTTCTTGTTTCTGTTTTGTTTTCTTTGAGTGCTATTAACATATTCTCTCTTTAGTCTGAATTGTCTTTGGAGATGGAAAGATGTTTTCAGCTTTGCATCTCTTTCCCATAGACACTTGTACCAATGTCAACTAAGGTATTAAGGAATAGAGGATAATAGGCAGGTGAACAATTGCCAGAGTGCATTTGTTATGTGATTAAAAGGGCTATGTTCAGTAAGTCTGTGTACCAGTGTACAAGCTATCATTATAGTACAAAACACCAATACAAATGTATATTTGTATAGCAGATGAAGAAACTTATTCAAAAGCCAAGTTAGGAAGATACACAGTACTGCCACTTAATAGGATAATGTTTACCACTGCCCATTACATACACTCTGGGCAAAAATGAAAGGCTAAGCCCTGCTTACTTGGCTGCTCTAAAAAGGCAATGTGAATGTCAAAATACAGCACTATACATTTGTCTTAGATACTTTTGAAGTGAAAGACTTGAAGCAAAGCATCACCTTATACTTTTTAAATATCACATTGTTCAGCAACACAGACAAACCCAGTGCAAATAATCACACTGACAGATTTATTACAAATAGCTGTTTTATTTTTAAATAAAATAAAACATTTAAAATGTCTCTGAAGCCTAATTTTGGCAACCTCTATGATGTTGAAAGAAAAGGGTCCTTAGAAAACTAAGTACATGGATCAAAATGAACCACTGTTTATTTTACTCCCTTTGTACATCTGCTAGTATAACGAACACACTTGCAAATGTGAGGGCGATAAGATGCCATCATGAGCATGACAAAGAATGGAGAACGAAGTAGCTTGAAGTCTCTGCCACAAGCGCTATTTTGAGTGTTGAAAGAACTTATCTGTGTGTGCCTTAGGGGAGGTACAGTAAGAACAGGCAGTGAGAGGCTTGTCTGGAATGAATTGTTGAAATCTTTGTCCACAACAGCTTATCATAATATACCTCATACCATCAAGCTCACTCACAGTGCTTGCCTTTGCAGTACTTTCAAACTGTCTTCCACCTTCTGCTGCAAAGGGTTTCTCTCCCTGATGTTGACTTGGATACTAACACACCAAAAGGATGTGTCAGGATCTCCGCTACGCTGAGAAGTCCTTGCCTTTTAGAGCTGCTTAGGTCCTCCATCCTGAACTATCCAGAACTTGGTGTTGAAAAAGAACAGCGCTCGTTCTTTGCCCAAGTCCAGTCCAGCTGTAAAAAGAGCATTCCTAGAGATCCTGCTGTTATAAGCCTTGCATTACTGTGGTGCTGTCAGAACTCCTCTGCTATGCAGAAACAACGCTGCGTATCTTCTGTATGTACTCTAGATTAATTTTTACATCTTAGCATCTTATCACTACCCTTCATGGAATGCTCTTTATTCCTAAGAGCCAGAATCATGTGGTAAAACCAGGCATGGATTTCGTAACATGTAAGTGGCTCTGAGTACATGAACTCACTATAATTGTGAAAGGAAAAGAGAACACAAAACTTTCAGTAGAAAGCAAATGTTCTCACCAGGTGACCCAAAGACAAGAGAGAACACAACAAACAGGCAGATCTAGCAAGAAGTGTCACATGGGAGAGCAGATCAGTTAATACTAAAATACACTGCAGTTGCTGAATGGATCCACATCAAAATAAACCTCACTTTAGCCTAGGGTAAAGAACTAGAACAAAACGGATAAAGCAAATACTTCGTCTATAGATCAGCTTAAAAAAAAAACCAAAAAAAACCAAACCAAAACAAAACAAAAAAAACACCACAAAAAAACCCCAAAGACCCCAACCAAAAACCCTAAAGAAAAAAAAACAACAAAAGCCTTTCTTAGTCAAACATGGCCTTATTCAGTGTACAACACTGTCAGTGGCACCTTGCATGTGTTCTGAATGCAGCAAATCCCTGCTTTAAAGGGAATATTATGCTTCAGTATAACCCTAAATAAATGCCCTGTGCAACTTTTAAGATGGCATCCTTACCTCCCCAAACACAGAGTATTCTATTTTGAACAGTACGACTCAAAACATTTATGTGAAATTAATGGTCTTAATAGCCAAGCCCACAGTCTGTCTCACTTGTAGAGTATGTAGAAGCCCAACCCATTCATCTCAACCGAGACCTGAAGAGGAGAAACCTGAGCAGTCCATGGGAAGGCCTCATCCATGCTGCAGTTCTCAGCTCCTCTATACCACCTGATGCAAAAGGAGCAAAGAAAATCCCCTGTAACTGAAGAAAAGAATCAAGGGAGTTGTCAGCAAGAGCTGACTTGGTACAGCTGGCTCTCACACCTCACTGTTCTTCCAGTGTTCAGGCCATTTCTAAGCCAACAGGACAGCCAAGGGAACATAATCAGCCCCAGCAATCTTTCCTGCTGGATCCAAAAACCAAGTTCAGAGCATTCTCTAAGCAGTACAAAAGGTTTTATCTGGCTCTCATACCTCCCTTTCTCTGCTGCATCTTGGGAAAGTGGTGTACTGAACCTTAAGCTCCTCTTCCCTTTTAAGCTTAGATAAACACAGGGAGTTTTTGTTCCTCCATGCATCAAACTTTTCATTTCCCAATAAGGAGAATTTCAGAAAATATTTGTCAATAAAATACTGCTAGTCCTTGTGATAGCCTACTCTAATCCTGCTATTTAATTATGTAAATGTTCTTCTACAGAAACTTGATAAAGAAATGTATTCAACCCAGCAGACTACCGAGTTTGGAGAACAGAATCAAACCATATGGTTTCCATTTTTAAATTCTTCTTCACCACATCTATGCCCTAGTGTAGAAGGAGACATTGCTGAGAACATTTTGTCCATATTTTGTTTTCTGTTGTTGGAAGACACACACTGTTCTTTGAGAAACTTTTTGGAATCACTTAGTTGCTTTATGGCCGTCATGGACCTAAAGATTTGCTACCAGAACACTATGAGTACCTACCACCAAAAGCTGGACCAACCATTTTTGGTGCATAATTATACATAACATAAAAAGTTGCAGTTGTATTTTTCTTATTTGCACAGTTAATGGCTATGCATAATCTATCTTAGTACGAGTTGCGTTTTCAAATTTTTGGCTAATTTGTTCAGTTCAGCAAAATCTCCTTTTCTAGCTTCAGAAATTGAAGAACTGGGTTAACCAACTCAGCCAGATATGCCCCATTTCAGGCATTGGATCACTATGTACAAAACAGAGCTTCCTTTTGAAGCTAAGTTAGAGTGCTGCTTTGATTACATGCTGTTAAATGGTCATGTGGTTTTGACATAAAGCTAGTTCCTTTCTTATTAATTGTCCCTTTGACTCTCTGGTACTTCAAACAGAAAGATCGTATTTTCAAAATATCCAAGTCATTCTCATTGTCTTTTTTTATTTCAATTGGAAGATAAGTAATACCGCCAAATAAATTACAATTTAGTATTATGGAAGCCAATACTGCTTTGATTGTCTTAACAAAATGAATAGTTACATTTTTTCCACTAATATAAAACTATTTTTGAGGAGTCAGGATCTGTGTACTTTAAAAACAAAAAACTCTCACAAAACAAACAAAAAAACTCAAACAACCTCCCCCCAAAAAACCAAAAAACACCAAAACAACCAAAACCCAAAACAAAACACCCCCCATGACCAAAAATACCAATCCTTACTTTGCCGATAATTCAATAGTCTCAATAGTCTTACATGTGGCTGTAAATTCTTCACAAGATCAACAAAGCTTTCTTCACAACCTCTCTATATCTTCATGTAAGTTTTGCATATTTGTGTTTTCAATAAGAATCAGTGGATAAAAGCATGTATCATCATCATTACTGATACAGTTACCAACATCAGCACAGTTCATAGAATCATAGAGTGGTTTGGGTTGGAAGGGACTTTGAAGACCATCTAGTAGTTCCAATCCCCCTGCTATGGGCAGGGACACCTCCCACTAGACCAGGTTGCTCAAAGCCCTGTCCAACCTGGCCTTAAACACTTCAGGGATGGGGCAGCCACAGCTTCTCTGGGCAACCTGTGTCAGTGCCTCAGTACCCTCACAGTAAAGAACTTCCTTATATCTAGTCTAAATCTACTCTCTTTGAGTTTAAAACCATTCCCCCTTGCCCTATCCCTACATGCCCTTGTAAAAAGTCCCTCTCCAGATTTCTCGTAGGCCCCCTTTATATATTGGAAGGCTGCTATAAGGTCTCCTGGGAGCCTTCTCTTCTCCATGCTGAACCACCCCAGCGCTCTCAGCCTGTCTTCATAGGAGAGGTTCAAACTGGTATTACTTTGCTACAAATTATCTTTTCATCAGGCTCAGTGGGTTACAATTTCAGATTTCACTGAGAAGTAATCAGAAGTACCAAAACCAGACAAAAATCTGATCTATTATCAGCTTTTACAGCTATCTGTCCTTAGAAGAGCAGATGCTTAGCATAATGAACACATACAATTTGGTGAAGTGTGAACAAATGCCTTCTTAGCTTCTTGGACAGTATTAATTTAACAGATAAGAAGCATTATTTTAGGAATATGTATTTGGTTTATAGTGTACAGGGTCTACACACATGTAACTACTCCTTCTAGCTAAAAAGCAGCAGAAATTCAAAGCCATATGAAATAGCAAACTGATACACAGGAAGATGATCTTGGAGATTATTTTTCAGCTACCTATTTTGGTTTTCTTAAGAGTAGTTATTTCCTGGTTTAACCAAGGATGAGCTGTGGGGATAAGGAAGAAATGCTTTTAGAATCAGGAAATGTTTGCTTCCTCTTGCTTTGCAGAGGTGTGAATAATATCTATCCATTCCTTAGAAGCTGACTGAAAGTCAAGGGGACAAAGTCCTGTTAGCATCCTACAGCTATTTTTATGACATTTTGCAAAGGTTTTTCAATTAGTATGCTCCTTTCTGCACAACAAATTGAGTCTCTTAAAGGCATGATCACGTGTACATGTACAATGCCCTTTCATTTAGCACAACTGAGGAAAACTGCCTTTTTTAGTATCTCTGAGTATTTTAAACAGTTAAGACATGTTACAGCTGACACTAAACCAGCATTCCTAATGTGGCTTTCTAGTGTGTAGCAAATGAGCAGATTTCTAACAACTGCCTGCAGAGGTGTTTTCTCTGTCAATCTTAAATCAACAAAAAAAAGTAATGGCATGTTTATTTAGTCCTACTTTATAAGGTTAAGAATGTTGCAACATGTGAAAAAAGCAGTTATTCTTCAGTACTATGATGACACAGTTATGGAGGGGAAAAAAAATAAGAAATAAAGCATGAAGCTTTCCACCCAGAGAGCTTTTGGAGATGGAGGGGAAGGCTCTTGTATTCTTCCCTGGTGGGCATTGAGAAGAATTCAGCTGATGTTACTTTGAGAATAACACAACAGCAGCAGAACTGAAATAACGGGAGATTAAAACACTTAACACTGAAAAAAAGAGAGGAAGAGCAGCAAAAGTGGCAGAGCCAACCTCTTGCACTGCACAGGAGATCATCTTTCATATTTCATAGACACCTAAAGATTCTCATCATCCTAATGATTCTTATGAAAGCCAGGATACTAACATGCTGGTCCTAAATTTGTTGATTATGTATCTGTTTTAACTGTAAAGACATAAGATGTCACATGCTGCGAAGAAAAATAGAATTTCAAGCAACAAACTGAGAAAAATGATCCAATTCAGTGTTTCTTACAGCCACTGCCCTTGCAGTAACCCAACCTAACTTCTGTCAAGCTGAGGTGATTTAGCATAATCTCTGAACCATCTGCTAGGCTATCTACCAGTTCAGTAGCCTTGTTACTTTACAGTTTATAGGTTAAGCAGGATAAATAACCTATCAGAAACACAAACGGATTTGCCTCTGACATACTCTGAAGTGCAAGTATTGCCTAAGTAACCATAGCTTGCTTTCTCCTCAGCTGAAGAAAATAAAAATCGCAGCACTGCATTAACCAAAGTGTCTGTTCTTTCAGAAAAGGAAATTGTTTATCATCATCTTTACAGTTTTGAAATCAACAGAAATCAATTTATGAAATCAACAGTTCACCAGTGCTATGTACACACTTCATAACTTATTTTGGCCTACACTTTTAGGAGATTTTTCTATTTACCCATTTGAAAACTCACATGTGAAGCATTTTAAAAGGCATGAACTAACAGAATTACGTTTCATTTTCAAACATCTGTATGCAGGAACACAAATGCTGGTTGACATTAAAAGTGCTGTTTCCTGCCAACTTTCTATTGAGTTTGATGACCAACATTAGTGAAAGACCATTCCATGTTTTTTTAATAAATTATGTAGCATTGTTCTTTGAGAAAAGTATTTTATATTTGCATAGAATAGGAAGTGATGTGCATAAATTAGATTGAATGGTTTAGAAACCGATTTGCTACTATCCTACTTCTAATATAGTATATTGTAATTTCTATGAAGTACTCTTACATTGAAAGCCTTATAGAAAGTTTTACCATAAGACACTGAACTGAGGATCATTCATATGAAAATAGTTTACGCAGTTATTCAGTCAAAACAATAAATCTCATAATTATCATAAATCAACTACCATAGTATATATTAAGATCTTCACACAAGAAGTTACCAGTAAATGCTACAACATTAGGGGGAAAAAAAAAAAAAAAAAAAAAAATCAAGACAGCTGCCTCTCAATTCCTGCCTCACAAAGCAGGCTGTGCTTTCTAATCTGTATCATTCAGCATCCCGCTTAGCAGAGCAAATTCTGGAGAATCCTTATTTTACAAAAAGAGATAATTAAAAAGATATTTGGAATTCTTGGCTAACCCACTTCTTAGTACTACAATCATACTTACCCAAGAAAACCTAGGAGGACCTAGATTTTCTGCAGGAATTTGCCTGCGCATCTACTGACAAGGCTATTCAGGTATATGGGAAGGGGCTACAGTTCCCTTAAAGCTGCAAGATGGAAGAACAAAGCTGTGTTATTTTAAGAAAGCAAATGGTAAATGGTCTCACCCTGTTGTTCTCTTACCCTAATGCTACAGAATGGACACAAATTATGCTTGGGTTAAGAGTAAAGCACTGGAGGGGAAGGGGGCGGGAATCTGCATTTTACTCACAATGGAAGCAAAAACTGAAGCAATAGTCTTTGAAAATAAATTATCACGGTTCCTGTGACTCCCAGAAAGAAAATAAAAAATGTGACCACAGTTTTACATAGCCATGAAAGATATAGGTTTTTTTAAAAAAAGTATAATTCATTTGCAAGCAAGATAATAAAAGTTCCAACCAGGTTCAAATTACAAGTCTGGAATATTATTTCTACAGTCTAGCAATTACTTTTATCCTTTTTCTCATACTGAGAAATGACCACTAATCAAGACAATAATTTGGGAAGATGAGAAATTAAACCAGATGGATGCTAATATGTATTTATAAGCCAAGCTCATGGCAGGTCTGCAGACATGCATGTATTGATTTACCAAGTGCTAGCTGTTTTAATCTGAAAGTAAGGCAATATTTCTGCACCCAACCATAAATCTTTGCAAATCTCTCAGCCTCACCAATTTTGCAGAGCCTATACTAACAGCTTAAAAGAATAAAACTATGAAGACTTATGAGAGCAGTTCTTGTTATTCGTAACTCCTTTCTCTTCCCTGTGCTAAGCAGTACAGGATCAGCTTGGGAGCATAAATTAGTCTTTCTACCTGAAGACCTTTTATTTTTCTATTCCTCCTCCTCCAGCCAAGGAAGCCAAGTTCAGTCATTGTCAGCATATGATGCATTGTCCTTTATTTTGGCTTTTCCAATCATATTTCTTTTTCTTGTAGGAGGAAATTAAGGACAAGGCAAGGGGAAAATAAAGTTATTTATCAACACCTCCCAATACTTTTTTCCCTTGTTTTATTCAGAACAGTATAAATCAAAAGGTGTTACTCTGACTACAATTCTAACTAGTATGAGATTACCTCCTATTTGGATAGACAGTCACCTATTAATGCAACTAGACTGTATACTTGAAGAAGATTACTCTTTAATTTATTCTTGCCTATTAATTTCACTCCTAGTGAAGGTTGCTAACCAAGTCTTTTACCCTCAGTTTAAACAAATAACACCCTGAGGAATATGCTGGCAGTGTCTTGCAAACCATGAACTGGAGATTGCCAAAGTACATGGGCACTTTCAGCCACATCCCATTTCCTAAGCCCTGATCCCTCTGCCAACTCTGAACTACAAAAAAATCTCACATATTGTGCAAGCTATATATACACATATATTAAAAAATACATACCTATATATTATGTACACAAACACACAATGCTTTTTTCTTGCATTTATCTTGTATGGAAGATGCTTGGTCACTGGAATAATGCCAGTTATTGTTAACTCTTTAAAAATGTGCATTGAATATTTGCCTTCTGTTTTTGTAATACTAAGACAACATAAAGTCAACAGGATGAATCCAAGACCTGGCCTGCTGGATTAAAATATCTCCTACACCAAGATACCTATTTGTTCTTACCTGCATCTTGCACTAATTTAACTCCTCATTTTGGAAAGTTCTGACTGCCTCCCTTCTGTCTAAATACGAAAAAATTCAATACATTCAAATAACTTCCAGTCTCTCTGAACTACATTTTAACAGCGGTTCTTTTAGGAAATACTCAGAGTAGCATCCTGCTTTCAATATCTATTCTATACTGCAATTAACACCTCATAATGAAGAAACTGTACAATTAGTATTTGAGTCTGATGTCCTTTAATTTCTGGTAACTTAATGTCAGTCATACTAGAACAGCATTAAATGAACAAATTATTCTAAATAATTGCTAAGCTTTCCAGAGGCCTTGCCCCTTTAATAACATGGCAGGTAGACTTTATCCCTATTTGAATCTGCTTCTCTAGTCTCAAGTCCCAGCTGTGCTGAATAGCAAATATCTCCATTTCAATAGGGAAAATGGTTGTGCTAAAGTAGTTCTCTCCAGGGTCAAAATACTTCACAAGGGCATTTAAGTGGATATATGTTACTGAGCAGAAACATCAGCTCACATATTATTGATTAGAACCACGTGGCTCTGTTGAAAAGATGTCTGCAGCAGTATTAAGTGCTGAGATAGGGACAGAGGAGTGTCATGCATTTTAAAAAAAATACTATCCATCTGTTGCCAAATTTTAGATACATGAGCAATCACAAGCTAACACAAAATCTGAAGTGCGACCTTTGTGGCTGATGCGTAAGGGTCATATTCAGTGACACTTCTTCAGTTTCACACTGCTTAAGACAGTCTTTTGAATGTTGAATGAAGTAAGCAGGAGGCAGTGTCTGATTTCTGCAGTCTTACAAAGAGAATGTTATAGATACGTATATGAAAATTTGTTTTCGGTAGCTTAAATGTACCATTTTCTTTAAAGACACCATTAATCTGTTCTTATCCCATCACTACAGGTGGCTAGCCAAGTACAACTGAAGTCTTCTAGAACCACTGCCTACTCTGAGCCCTGAGCTGCAGACAGACCTGCAGTGCATTACCAGATTGTCATATAGAACTTACCAAAGCTGGCTGAAATTAACATGATTCCCCAGACCCTCCTTCCCAGTGACTTTTGTTTAATTACTATGTCAAGTGCCACCATGGAAGGATAAACCCAGTGTCACAGACTGGGCTTTGGCTGGTATGCCTGAGGAAGCACTTGGATCGATGGGCTTCACAGTAAAGAACACAGACAACGGACCTTAATCCCGGCCTAGCAGGGAAAACCCAACCCCTGAGCAGCTGTGCAAAGGGGTGACTCAAGACTGGGTCAACTGGGCTCCAAGAAAATTAGGATCCTCCAGCTGGCTGTATCAACTGCATGCGTAGATGGCATCTACATTAAACAGAGTAAGACATAGATTCAAAGTTTCTTAAAAGGAACAGCTGTGGTGTTTTCACAAACTGAGAGCATCAGCAGCTGTAGGAGAGACTACTCAAAAAACACAATCTCATACAGAGCCAAGAAAAATTAACCAACCACTGCATGAGAGCAAATCTGATAGGCAAGCCCAAAGTCAGTAAAGTTAGTTCTGTATCACAATCTTTCTTGAACAGATTCAACAACACATGCCAACAAGGGAGCTTGTATGACATGGTCACGGTGTTTCTGGGCTTTACAGACCTTTTTTATTATCAAGAGCCTGAAATGACTATTTCTTTGCCTGCAAGAGGGCAACAGAACTAATTTTTCTCTTAGAAGTGATAAAGTACTATATGAAAGAAGCTGTAACTCTTACTTAGGTATGAATCTCAATGTCTATACTTCAGATTTTAAAATAGTTCATTTACTAATTTTTTTGATCAATTTATCTAAACAAGATGTTTAAACCAATCCAAATAGAAATCTTAAAACATTTTTATGAAAATCACTCAGAAGCAGGAAAATGTGATGGATACAGCTATGACACAGAAAAAGACTGAGAATCAAAAGAGGGAATGGCCATATTCAATGTCAGAGAGCCACTCACTAGTAAAGAGTTAAACAGTATCTAGGTCACTCTACAGTCTCCCGCACACCCTCAGCTCACTGCGTATCGGAAATGCTGTGTGGGAAGGCCAGGGAACTAAACTCACAGACCAAGTATGACTCAGACTGCAGTAATTTAATGATACTTTTTTTCTCTTAAATTATCCTTGGGATTAAAAGAATCCACACCCTCAACATGAAACCAAACCATGGTGAAATGAAGAAACCTTCACAGATCTTTGAGTCCACAAAAGGTATCTAGAAGCAAATTAATTATTAATGGTAAAGGACTGAGACCTTTCCTATAGCATACTAGATCAGAACAGCAGAAGGTGAAGAATATGAGCCCCAGTCAGATGTTCTTCTGAAAGCCCTAGTGGGGATGATCTCAGCAACAAGAATGTCAGAGAGCTGCCTGCCAAAAAAATAAAGGAGAGCTGTCACAGCCAAATGCTGACCTCTACCACTAGAGGAAAGGAACTTGAGAGAAACAGTCTCATTTCCCCCACCACTGCAGAAGCTGAACTTGAGATTTGTCAAGTATCTTTGGCACAAGCATGAATAGAAGACAACTGTAAGATCCTGGAGAAGGCAGAACACCAGTGACCTAGTTCCAAACACAAACCCAGTTAAATCCCTGAGGAACAATTAAAATTTCTGCAAATTCTGTCCCACTGAACAAAGAAGAAGTTGGGAAAGGACACTAATGAGCAGAAGACAACACTGCCCTCAGAAATACTCCTTCCTGACTACAACATATAATTATGAAAATTTACTCTTTCCTCTGCATTTCCAAGCTGCCTCCCTCCTCTCCCTTTAAGGTAAGGACACTCTAACCACCACAAAAAGAAGGGCAAAGCTAAAACGTCTTCTATGACAGGAACTCATAAATTTTCATCTACAGAAACAGAAACTAATTTCACCTTTTTCATGACAAAAATTTAACTAGTTCTGCTGTGATGATATTAACAGCAGTGAATTCCTTTTTCGGAAAGGTTTTTCTTAGTATATTACAAAGAACATAGCAAGCTAATTATAAAGAATTGAGCATCTGGCTTTACAGCTATATATTTAGACTTATTCTGCTCTGTTTCTAATTAAATTATCTAATTTTTTTATCCCATAAGACAAAGAAACTAACTGTGTTCCCCAAACCTATATTCACCATATAAATATCACTAGGATGCTTGATCCGTAATCAGTTACCTTTGAAAGTCTTGGTGCGTCTCAGTCTTCAGATACAACCATGAAGGAGTTCAAATCCGTAATACCCTCCAATTAAGTGAGGAGTTCAAACCCAACTGAGTTCAGGTGAGGGCTTTATCTTGAGAACACAGTGCCACTTGATCATTGAATTTTGAGTAACAATTAAAAAAGGGCAATATCTTTAACAGAAAAGAACAGAAAAGACTGCAAGAGTCACCATAAACAAAGCAGAAGACTCATGTTCTATACTGATTTAAACCAACACAGGGTCTGCTTCAGGTCATTGCTTCAAGTGCAATTTACTGGTTAAATGGAAACTGATAAGGAAAAAAATTGAGTTCTTCCTGGTTTTCAAAAAGGAGTCAGACTCAAAAACTTTTATTACCCTATCTACCAAAGAACATCTTAACAACTTCGGCCTTTCTGTGATCTACTGAAACCCATCTACTTTTGGCACCTTATCAATTCTACCAAATTCAGATGTCCAAAACAATGAGCCTGTGCTCCGTACACTACCACTTCAATCTCAGTTCAAGTGTTAGATGAGAAACAGTTGATTAGTGACAGTCAGGTCTGCTCCCTCTTCCTGGGAAGGCCACTCTTTTTAAAATATTTAATGACATTTGCAAAGCATAATTCAGAGCTAGAGTCCTAGACTTCAAACAGAATTAACAAATATTTAACTGAATAAGCAATTCATAAAATGGGTGGGAAAATTTCAGAATTTCTCATGGAACAAAGTAATGTGCAATTCGCTAGGGAAGAACAGAAGACTAGGACAGATTACTGTATGTTTTTATAATGTGATAGCTCTGAATATTTGGAAGATGTTCAAAAAGAATTGATCCTAATTTACATAATAAAAAGTAAATTCATGCTGAGGCCTTGGTATGAGGATGGACTTTTTTCAGCAGCCATCGTGCCTAAGGGTCTTTCATGCCTAGTACTGTACCTCTATACTGCCACATGGAAGCCCTGTAAACTGCCACTGAGAAAAAGCAATGTGGAACGACACTTTCCCTCCAGTACTTGAGATCTTCAAAATATAGCAAATAGACTTTTGGCAACAAATAAGAAAGCTTTGACAATAAAGTTAAGACAAAGCCTACCACACAATAAAAACAAGTAGCTTCAAGTGTGGGAAAAGCAGGGGGTTTAATACAGGCTCTCTGGAGGAAAAAAAAGCAGATACTTACACTCCATTTCAGATCACAGTACTACAAACAGCTGTGCAGGGAAGAAAATGCATACTGCTACCAGCTCCACTGGATATCCCCACCATGCTGATAACCTCAAACCTTACATGGAAAGTCTCTCCTCTCTGCTGAATGGCTTCTCCAGGACTCAGCCAGGGCATTCAGACTTAACTAGGGGAGATTTCTGCCTTGGGGTACTACTGCACAGCTACAGACTGAAAAGAATTAAAAACAAACAAACAAAAACCATCTAAAAACCCAATACCAAAGGAAAGAACCATGGAGTTTTATCTGGCACTGTGTAATTACATAGCTGAAAAGCTCAGCCTTCACTGTCAAACAAATCCTAAATCCACGCTGTGGAGTGCTAAGTGGTTTTAAACGCTAATACTAGCCACAGAAGTGGTGGGGTCCTGCAGGTGCTCCGTGCTTCCTAGGATCAGGCCTTTGCAAGCACACTGTAAACAAACTGCAGTTGAGCTTGCCACTGTCTTAGGGGCATAGGTACACATTTCTGTTTTAAACCAGTTGGTTTTTTTAACAGACCATTTCCTTGGTGATTTTACATACATGCTAAATAAAATACAGTCCTGAACTGCAAAACTCTGCTAGTCTGTGGTCTCCGAAAGCTCTTCAGTTACCCTTTCAGCAGAGTCCTTGAAGCCAGAAACAAGTAGTTTGTCTCCATTTTGAGGTGTTTAGATAATTCTATTTCTGACATTTAGGGTTTGCATATAAAAGATTTGAGATTTCTCCAGTAATCTGTATTACTCTGCATGAAGCAGGTTTCTTTCTTTCCTTCTGGTTTTAGATCTTCTATTAACTTATTTCACTACTGCATTCACTCAGACATTAAAGTCCTTATTAATGTCAGAATACTTGCTAATATTTTGATAGACTTGTGAAAGCTTATTAGTGACTATATCTAGGCCAAAAAGCATCATTAGGATTTGAAATATTGATAATGTGAAAGGCCTAAGTCCACAATGTTCTCCTAAGCAAAAATAATGATCCATATTCTTGTCTTTTAAAGGTAGTATGTAAAATTACACAACTGCACAGGTAAAACTAACAAACATTTAAAAAGAAAACACATTTTGGGCTAATATATGTCAATTAAGATAGCCAAAATGATCAATTCATTAAATGTAATTATTAATACCCAAAAGTGAAGTTACACACAATGTTTATCTTGGTGGATTTCTCTTGAGGCAGAAAACCAACAGATTACAAGTTTCTCCTCTTTTGGGAAAATAAGAAATTAAAGTAAGTACGAGAAGAATTGAAATGGAAGGGGAATTAGGAGTACAAATCAGAACACATTTCTTCCACCCAAATTGATTTTGTTAATGATTAACTCAAGTCACACAGGTTATTTCAAGTGGAATATTTGTACTAGTAAGTGTTAAAACAGACCCCAAATCAAAGTCTTTTGTGTGTGTGTGTGGTTTTATTGGTGTTTTTTGCTCTGTGTCCATGTATCAACATTATCGACATCCAAATTATTTTACTTTTTGCCCCAGGTACTGCATATTTACCTGCAAAAATTAAGACACTTAAATTACAGAAATGTTAACTCTTCTCTCAGCAGCCTTTTAGTAATTTAATTTTCTACAGGGCTGGTCTGAGTCCTGAGTAAGGCACTGCTCCAACTAAACTGAGGCAGCAGATATTTTTTGAATCTCAAAGGAGGGTAGAATTTTAGCCAGTTGCGGGAAAACAATTAAGAACCAAGGTTTAACATTTTGTGGAGTTTTTTTAAGGATAAATACTATTTTTTTCTCCCTATTGCCTCAATTACAAGTTTCATTGGAGGCAGCAGGATCTGAATCGTTTACCTATATTTGCTACTGCTTTCGCTCTGCAGGTAAAATACTCATATTTATTATCTGGGTTGCATACAATTTGGGGGTGTTAGTTTCTCAATCCTAAATGCAGCTTGGCAACAACATGGGGAAAAAAGGTTGAAAGGTCTTATGTGTCAACACCAGATGGCTCATTTTTTTGTTTCAAGGAGTTAAAATTACAGAAATCAGAGCTAAGTAGAACTAACCTTAAGCAAATAAAGTTAAGACTTCACAAGATTTCTATGAGTTATGTGAAACCACATGAGATACTAGACATTAGATATAAGACTGCTTGCAATAACTGATCCTGCTTCCTACACTGAATGGTAACCTGAGGAAAAGGGCAAGCTTAATGTAAGCATGCTGGGACAGAAATCAGCTTGGGCTCTAAACTGATTCAATCTGAATTAGTTTCTGAGATGCCTGCCCTATGCAGTTTCTAACAGAAGGGACAGGTTTTGACACCACGGAACCCACTAAAAAGCCTGATCACTACTTGTTAACATTTTCAGTAGTCCACTAAAATCCAACAACCCCCTTCAAAATGCTCTTGAATTACTGGTTATTCAATGGATAACTGCACTGCTATCACCTTCCATCTGAGTCGGGCCCCTGCCATCGGGGAAGCTGGGGACGAGGAGCCTGATCAAAGGCATTCCACCAGCTGCCACAGGACATTTCTTTCCTGCGGCTCTGTGATATGGAACAAGGATTGCATCTCCATACAACAAATACTTGCAGACTTGCAAACACTCACAGATTTTACAGGCCCCACACTACCAAATAACTTTTTGTTTTCCCAACAAAAGAGCTTCAATGGCAGTAATTTTTACCAATCTGTTTTCCTAGTGCTTCTTTTACAAGCAGCTGCAGCTGAAACATTCCTTCCACTCTCTTCTCCTCCCTCGCCCCCACTTCCTAAAGGAAATTCCATGGGATCACCTCTCCTCCGGCCCCACACTGCAACAAAACTCTCATCTCCTAGGGGAGATGGAGGTTGTGCAATAGCCGGGTCCCTGCAGCATCTGCGACTGCAGTGCAGACACAGAGTTCCTCAGTGCATTTATATTCAGATTGCTAGTTTTTAACAGGGTATGCTGAGAGGGAACTGCAGATTACTGTCAGGCTAAATGAAATACTAAGTTTGAAAAACTTCAATCTTTGCTTAATCACAAAACGAAAAGAGAAAATTCAAATTGTATTTGTTTTAAATTCAAGACATCTCAAGGGACTGTCTATATCCAGAAAATAGGACTTTAGAAGACAACTTTTTTTTTTTTTTTTTTTTTTAACTTTCTTCTCAATTAAAATTTTCCCCAAAATACATATGGGTCCCTAATGACATTCTACAAGAAGGCATTATTGCTAAGAAAAAGCAAACCCAAAAAAAACCCCCCAAAAACCCACAACACCCTGGAACTCATCAGAGAGGATTTCAGTGTGGATTTCATTTGATCTTGAATGTAAAGCTGTCTGAATTTTATTTCTGTCTAATTAAAGTGCAAATATTGAGGGGAAGATAGAGAGCCTTCCTTCACACCATGCCAGGCTTGACACTTCATAACATGACTGCTGAAAGCAGTTACTAAAAAAAATAAAGGAAATAACTATTTAAACCAAACATCATGTCTCAAGGCCAATCGCAATTCCCATGGCATACCACACAAATGCCTCAAAACTGACTGTGGAAATCAAGCCCTAAAAAAAGGACCATTCCAGTCTCCATGTCAGGCCTACATCGCTCCAATGCATCTGTCAAAAGGGACATACAAAACCAAATACTATTTCTTCTCTGCAGAGAAGAAATGAGATAGTTAATTTTGACAGTAACCTCTTCAAAGATTATCAGCTAAGACAGAAGTTAGCAGAGCCAATTTACATACCACACTGGATTATAAGAAAACCCAAACCATGCCACAGTCCTTAAAGAATGAATAAAGAAAAAGATGATGTTGGTCCCATACAGGATAGAGCTGAACATTACAAATGACATATTGCTCAATTGCTAAAGAATCTACCTCCTCCTACAATTAAAGGATGTTCTGTAAAGCTGGTGTTATTTATTCAGAGACGCATGCAATAATGCTATTTTTTTAAATGCATACCTAAACCTCTAAAAGAATTAATTCATAGAGGACCAAAGAAGTAAGGACAATAGATAGGCTCTTGCTCAATATATAATAACTATTAATACTGATCTCAAAGGGAACAGTTTCAGAGACACTGACGTATCACACTTTTATATGACATGAAATCATATTCCACATAATTATGAATGCAATATTTCACTGCAGCTGACAAACCATGAAAGAAAAATGCAAGGAAAATGGAGAATAATGGAGAAAGAAATTAATAGAAAATACTTTTCAAAAATTGGAGAAGTTAGGTTTGAAATCTTCCATTCCACTTTCCCTTACCTACACCATCTATCTAAAGGTGGTGTATTCATGTACTACAGACGTTTCCTTAGACTGAACTAAGCAGCAGTGACCTGCCCAAACCATTCTCCCAAAGAGTTAAATGCAAAAGACAATCAGACTACTTCCTAAAGTCCAGACATGTCTTTTTTTCTAATGAGATGCTGAGTAAAATTAGCAGATTTCTTGCTCTTAACTGACTGCAGAAGATGATAGCTTCCCACTACAGTAAATATTTGAGCTCCAGTTCACCACTTCTCAGTCCTGAGTGTGTTTGAAGGAGATGGGAAATGGCAGTACAGGGAGAGGTCACAATTACACAGCAAGCAAAGAACATGGAAACATTAATATGCTGATGGATTTCACATGACTTAATGAAAATGTGTTTTATTAAGAGCAGGGAATTGAAACAACTTCTGGGTGCTCTTGCCATGAAACAGGAAAACATTAGAGTATGCAACTATAAAAAAGTTCCCATGCTGTGGAAACAAAGCTGTATAGCACATCTGGCTCAAATGTTTCAAAATGACCATTAGCCCACCATTCATTTTGTAATGCTGAATATTTAGGAAGGAATCCTTAAAATACCCTCTCAACAAGATACACGATTTCCCAACGCATATAAGCAAAGGCAGTCACTACAAGGTTCTGTTGTGTTCTGACCATCCTGGTACAGAACAATGGTCTGTCATTCTAATTATATAATTTGATACCTTAAGGCAGCTGCTTTCCTAATTGTGATCCCATAGAAAACCAGCATTATAACCATAAAACGATAACCTAAGGGGGAAGGCCAAAGTGAAACTGTCCAGAGCAAGAACAGATTTCAAAAATATCAGAGACTACAAACAGCTTGATATAAGCAGCAAAGTATGAGCAAACAGCCTGGAAAAGAGCATACCAAAGGGCGGGCTGGCATGATGATTTATGCTGAACTGAATGGGGGAGACCTGGGTTCAGCCTCAAAGCTTGAAATCTCACCCTGGGACCAGAGGTTGTCAAGAGAATGAACGGTCTGCTGCATCATCCTCATTTAACGATGTAAATGCCACAAAAGGAGGTCTCTGAATAAATTCAGCATTAAGAGATGCCATGCTGTAGGCTAGCAAGTTAATCATAGTGAGACGGTGGAAAGCACAGTGCTTTGGAACTGTGTGGCTTGGGCATAAAGGTCATCTGCAGCAAAGCACAGCGCTAAGTGAGAGTCTGGAAAGAACCTAGAAAACATGTCAAAGCGAGTTACAAACTCCTGGCTGAATCTCCTAAGACCCAATCATGTAAGTCTCTAATCACATAAGCAGTCTCAACAATTTCAGTGAATAGCTGGCATGGATTTAATCTTGCCTCTTCAGATCCAGATATTAAATAAGCTACAAAAAATGACTGTCTAACAGCCATGGAATAAGAAAGTACCATTAAAGCCTAAATAACGTATTCATAAATCCAACACAACAGCTGAAGGGGGCACATCAAGAAAGTACTGATAGCCACGCCAGGGGAAGGGAGTACAATTAGGCATGGCTGCAGCTACCACTGTTCCAGCAACCCTGTAAAACCAGCTCTTCATGGCAGAGGTTTGCTCAGTACAGATCTCATGCAATAGCACTACGTGGTTTGGGAAACGAAACTGCACAGCAGAGTCAGGCAGCTTCCTGCAGGCTTCCCCAAACCATGCTCATCGGCTCCTAACTCTAATTTCTTCTTTCCTCTGCTCTTGTCCTTCTATTTAGCTGATCACTCCTGCCCAGCCTCCCACAGAAGAGATAGTATCAGCAGGACATTGCATCAACTGCTTTGCCTACCCTTACATACCTGATGAAAAGCTCTTATAGCCACGAATGACTCACAGTAGTGTCCCCCCAACAAGCATTCTGGGTTGGCTGTTACGACATCCTTATTATGTGACAAACATAATACCTACCTTATTCTTCCCCACACTTCTGCCTCTGGCACAACCGATACGAAGAAATTTGCTTTCGCAACAGAGAACTGGAGTAGCAGGCTTGTGTTTGAATGAACTATTCAAAAAGGTGGCAGCTTCATTTCCCACACAAAAGCCAATAGTACTGTCAGAAAATAGCTGTACTCCCAGGTAAGCCTTCACAACAAAATTATAATACACTCTTTTCATCTTGGAAAAGAGGAGAAAGCTTCACCTAATAGAAAAACTAGAAAGAACCAAGCAGATGAAGGTGGAGAGCAGATCTGTAGAGACGCACATTGGCAAATTGTGCTCTTGCCGGGAAAGTACTTTTCCACTAAACTGGTGAACATTTGCTAACTGTGTTCATACATACTGCACAGCTGTGCTATAACAGGAAAGCAAGCCCAACACATCTATAATTTGATAAGGTTTTTCTAGTGACTCACCAAAAATAATTAATCAAAATAAAAACAAAGCCAAAATCAGCATGACTGTTGTGAGCATGAGCTAAAGGAAACACACTGACTAAAGCAAATCAAAGTCACTGTATAACCAGACCTCCACGCAAGAACTCTGTAGATACTTCTACCTTGTATTCTGAGGATTATATTGAAAGCAGTATTTCTCTACAATAACCATCACTGAAAATAACTTTTCAGTATAGTGTATATGACACAAGACCACAACAATCAGAGGGAAAATCTGAAGAGATGGGATGTTTCTGGCATTTGTAGTGACAATGATGTTTTTAAATTATTTCCTGAATCCACAGGTGGTTTTCTGCCTTTTCTGACAACAGCCAAAAGAGATAAAACAAAAGACAGTAACCTTTTTCTGTACATCCACTGAAAACTGGTTATTGCCAGCTAGCAAGATAATTTCTACAATAGGTAGAGCAGTCTTTCTATCCATTCTTAGCATCAAGCACTCCAGTGGATACCTTCTTAGGATAGAAAGGTCCACTCCATATGGGTAAAAGGAGCTAAAATTACTCTAAGGCCTCCCTGTAAAGTCTTGGGCATTTGAACAGAGCTAATGAAAATATTCCAGATTTGGAGTAAACAGCAGTTTCTACACTGAGTTCTATGTGTCCAAGATTTTATTCTCCACTTATTTTGTGTTGTCTCAGCTTCAACAATGAACGTGGCAGGTTCACTTGCAAGAATATCTTACCCTCTATGTCCTAGAAGTTTAGGCAGATTTGTAGGAAGGAAACATTTTGCATCTGAAACTTTCCATAGTTTATAAAAGTGGATTACTGACCTTCTGTGAACAAGGAGAGAGTGTTGTCATTTCTACCTTACTGCAGCATCAAGTTAGTTGCTAAAGGCCTATGCTGGGCTGGCAAAGAAGCCTAAAGGCTCTTAATAGATTGCCCAGATTTTTGAAAGATGTTCCAAGGCTAAAATTTCTGGACATCTCACTTGGTTCCTCAGTAGAAATGGAGAATTTTGAGACAGGGCCTCCTTTCCTCCCAGGTAAGACATTTAGGAGAGAAGTATCTCACAGGAAGGAACGCCACAGCCTTCCAAGTCTGTAAATTCACATCAGAACTGATTTAATAACTCCATGGCTCCAGTTCTTGCGCTTAGTTGCAAAATTCATGCTGTCCAACTACAATTATATATTGAACATCAACAAAAAAAATCAGGATCTGTGGCTATCCAAGAGGAAAAGGACCAGTTACAGCAAAGTATCGAACGTATTTTTTCTAGAACATTCATGCACCAATAACATCTAAGACTGTGCAAACTAAAATGTCTTCAGAAAGAGATTAAGGAGCTATAGTAACCACTGCACAAATAGTAGTTACTGGGCGGCTCCACTGCAAAATAACCTCACTACTCTGTCCTAGCATAACATGAGTACACAGGCCAAAGTTTCTTCATCAGTTCGAAAAACAAAAATGGGATGGAAAAATCCACTTCTGTAAAACACGCATTTGCCACTAAAATGCAAGCGAAGAGGTCACTGTCACACGGGAAGCTGTAAAAGTGTTTAATTTATTAATGAATCTTTTCAGATTGATAATCTGTCCTCTTCTCTGTAAAACACATGGATTTCATTTGCTCTTGGGAAAATAACCAAATGGAAAATTTTTTTCTTTAAAGACCTGAGAGCAAGTTGGTTTTATTACAATACTAAGATGACTGATACGTGCCTACTATTCCGAAAATCCAAGTGTTGTTTAAAAAATAGGAAAAAAAAAAAATCTTCTCTATAACTTATGTACCAGGTTGTTTTGCAACATTCAAGAACAAAGGCGCCTCATATAAGCCGAGATTCAAGACTTACAGGTTTTTCTTAGCTATTTTACTAACTTGCATTGTGGTCTTCAGCATGTATTTTTGTATGGTCCTAGTTATTGATCTGCTAAATTGAACATAAAATTACTTTGAGAAATCTCAGACAGCAGTGTTACCTACAAATCTTAATGATTCTCCATTCATTCAAGACACATAGGGTGTTTACTTATAGGTAGTACTGAAAATTTAGCTAAGTATTTTTGATTCCAAAATAACCCAGAAAGTGCACTATGAATTCCGGAAGTACTGAAGATTTTAAGAATTCAGTAACACATTTAAGAAAGGTGATTTTAAACAGTGTATAAACAACATAACTGCAAGTTTCTTGATTTCTGACCCACATTTTAAAGTAACTAAAAGGCACGTGCTGCTGTAAAAATTAACAAAACCAAAAACCTCACAAACAAACAAAAAAAATCTCATGTTAACAACATTGCCTGAAAACCCTCTGCTAAACCAACTCTACCCACAACTCCAGCCATGAGAGAGGATTATAATCCAGATCAACCATTTCTAATCATAAACATAATTATGCAGTAATGTACAGCCAACAAATTGGTCCGAAACTAAGATAAGCATTCAGATGCACACTGTAATATACAGTGATGCAGAACAATTACTTGAGGAGTCTGTATCAGCAGATTATCTTAGCAGTGAACAGAGGAGACCCTCTGCTGCAGGTTCTTGATAGCATGTTTCACATTCAGGTGTTAATTTTCATTTATCTGTGATTTCAACACTATCAGGCAGCAGTATGGGTGATTATAGTTCTTATTAAACCAATGGGTTGCTTGTGTTCACCACTACATTTAACTTTCTTTGCTTCTCCAAAGTGACAAACACATTCTTTTCCTGTTGATTGACAGGGAAGTTGAAACATGCCATTGTACTATAGCGTGAGGATTTTTATTTACAAATCTGTTTTTCTTCCCTCATAATCCAAGCACTCATTCCAATTTCACTTTGTAAGCTTTTAAGGTATGACACTGTAATTTATATTTAAGGATAGTACTTACGGTTGGCATAATTTTACCAGGTCCTGATCAGTGGTGTTTGGAGGCAGTGCTCTGATGTAAAGGTTTGTTTTACTTAATTGATCCCATCCTGAGTTGCTGTTGCTACTACTGTTGTTATTACTGCTGGTGGTGCTGGGACTAGGAGGAGCCATTGGGTGGGCTGGTACAATGGACTGCTGCAAAGAAAAAAGCATGTTAGAGTAAACTACAGATAGCAATCACAGTATGCACATTAGCTCAGTGTACAATAGCCTGTTTACCATTTGCAGCTCTGTGTTAAATCGGTACATAATTACTCATGTATTTTAAATACACCTGCTTTCACACCACATTTCAGACAGGATTTACAAGCACATTCTAGTATATCCAACCACCATGTGAAGCACGCTCGATGCATGACACAGGCTCAAATTATATATAGCCTTTGCTGAATACTACTCATAGAATTTTAGCATTCTTGATTGTGGAATCTCATGTGAACATGAAATAAGAGATACTGTTCCTCCAGGTTCCAGCAAGTGTAAACCATGCTTAACATCACTATGAGCATTTCACATGTCCATAAGTGAATTACTGTGGCAGACATGAATAATATGCTATTTCCTTAAACTATGCATAAATACAAAAATAATTAGAAGCCTTTTTTTTTTTTTTTTTTTTTTTTTTTTGCATCTCTTCATGCTTTTAGTACTTCATACATACTGGTAATGGGTTTTTTTTAAAGATAGAGAGAGAACACAGGCAGCTTAAGGACCAGACTTTGGATTAATTGTGTGCCTTGGCAGAACTATCATCCTGCCAGTGATCTCAGTACATGTGGATTATTTCAGAGTGTCAAAAAAAAGATTCTGTATACTAGAGGCGGGAGGGGGAGGGAACAAGTAAAGAAAAATCAAGTTTCAAAAGTAGATAAGCACATAAGCACGTCTATCTAGTCCTCAAGGTATTAACACTATTGTTCTCGAAATCAGACCCTAATGGAACATAAAAACATTCTAGAGAAAATCTGCAATAGAGCAGTCTTAATTATTTGTATTAGTAACAGTACAGCAGGACACCATACAGAAAGCGTTGGGAACAGGTCTATGGTATTGTGAGAGGAATACTTTAACAAATTACTAGAGAACTAAAGCTGCCAGTAAAAGTTTTGTGACTACAAGGTTTTCACTGACAAAAAGAATTGGCTGCATGCAGCCCTTCCTGCAAAAGCCTGAATGAGCTTCTACGGCTCAAGAAGCTCATAGCAAAGAACCACCCTGTGAACTGCAGAGGGAAGGCAGAGGGAGGGCGTACGTGTGTGTGGAAATAAAGTGGAATATAAAGTGAGATGTCACTGTAGACTCACTTGTTCCCGCCCCGGTGCCACCCTCTTCTTTGGACTAGTACAAACAGTTGTGTAGCCACAGCCTGAACCAAAAAAATTATCTTCCCTGATCTGGTTCACCACATGTGGTTTTGTGCTACGCAAAAGCTTTGGCTGTCACAAGGCAGGGAACGGGAATATGTAGGCAGAGAGGAGGGAATTACAGTTTACCTTGGTTTAAAGCACCCATGAAACTACAGCCTTGATACACAAGAAAAGTGAAACTATTTTAGAGATAATCTCGGGAAATTGAAATGAAATTTTGAGTGGGAGAGAAGTACAAAGGCATGCCTTATATCAGAAACTTCACGATAACTATGCCTTTCTTTTTTGTGTTTCCCTAAAAAGGTTTCAAAATCTTCCCATTTGGCATATTGCAAAGTTTATTATGCAGCAGTAATAGCCTGGAAAACTCACTGTAAAAATCGACACTGATACGTAGAAACATTGTTGTTGCCTAATTTAATAGAACTGAAAATTACCAAAAAGAACGAAATATATTCCTGATCATTTAACATTTCAAAAATGAATACTGGTATTTCATTGCTATAGAGGGGTTTGGTGTTTATTTTTTGGGGGGGTTTCTTTGGTTGGTTTTTAATAAAGATTTTTAGAAACATCAAAATCTCTTCCAAAAGATTTATACTTGGAGTTGAAGCGCTGATCTAGAATTTCTTGCAGGAGTGATTTAAAACGGGAAGAAGATTAAACCCTCCCTCCAAATTTGTAATGGAAACATTGACGGACTTTAACTATAGCAGTGCAAGTCAGGCTGTCAGGCTGTTCTGCTTCCAGTAACGCCAGGCAATTATTTTTAGGGTTACAAGCAATGCAGAATGACAGAGCAACTACTTTCAAAACATTTTCATAACAAACTGAACAAACTTAGTCTGGCATGGTGCTGCTATTCTCTTCAAGAAGCCTTCAATGGAGTTCTCAAAATGTGTGCAGTGATCAAATACACAACCGCTCTGCTCAAGCTTTTGAGACACGCACTTCCCTTGTGCACATACAGCTGCTGTAAAAGTCAATGTACATGTACCAGTCTTCATCTTAAACAGTAATTACTACTGGAGACTAAGAGCCTCTAGTCTGTATTTCAGTGTCTTTGGTTTTGCTTTTACTTCTTACAGTGTTTTTCCCTTAAAAACTTCTTTTTTCCACATTATGAAGAACTGAGGTTTTGTAAAATCTTGTCCCCAGCTGGCCAAAGGCAGGAGAGGAAATAAAAAAAAAAAGTGCGTGTGTGTGTCGAGAAAGCAGGAGTCTTAACTCTGCCTTCCTGTAAAACATAAACACTCCATTCTGAGAAATTTAAACTTTTATTTAAACATGAAGATGCTCTAATGCTAGTGGTCACATTCAAATATGATGGGAATGTAGATGTGATTACAATTGTCTTCCTAAGTTTACAGATGGGAGGTTTTCACTGCTTCCACAGAAACTCATACCTTTACCAGACTTAATGGCTTTACAAAACACAGATGCTGGGTACTGCAACTCTCAAACCCTGCAACCCAACGACACACAGACAACCATTACAGGGCCAGTGACATCTTAAAGCCATAAAACTTAAACACATTTTTCACATTAAAACGTAATTTTAGAATCTGAATCACTCTTTCCACTCTGTTCCTCATTGACGACTACTTGTAAGAACTAAATTAGAGGGGTCCCTCTTTTGTTTAAAGGGGCTTTTCTTTCCCCGTTGCTGCAAAAGGCTCATCGGCCGTGCAGAGCCTTGCCGCTGGAGCTGTGCTGGCACAGCCTCCTACACTGACAGCCCATGCCAAGAGAAGAGTTTTTCTGCTGGCGTAGTTGCATCACATCCCCAAACGACATAAACTAAGCTGATAAAAAGTTCTCTTCTGCCGGCACAGCTGCATCCACACCTAGGGTTTTGCCAATGTATCGATGTCAGCAAGGATGTATGACTTTTTTCCACACCCCTGGCTGATACAGTGCTCGCTGGCAAGACATTCTGCAGCGGAGACCTGGCCAAAGTTTGGGGTTGTTTGTTTAGAAGCAGCTTTCACAAACATGAACTGAAAGCTTTTTATAAAATCTGAAATCAATTTTGAAGAGTTCTGTTTTGCAAAGTGTCGTCTCTGCTGCAAATCCATATCAAAATCTGTTCTTAAAGTCTAATCATATGGACTTCACAACAGTTAGCAATAATGTAATGTACATAAAACCACATTCAATAATTTTCCTTTTTAACAACTGCATCTTAAATTAAAACACTGAACACAAGTAGAGGAGGAATAAATCTAAGTAACAGACCATTATTTCTTGTAACAATATTGCTGTACACAAGAAATACCATTGTCACACTGGTTTGCCATTTCCTCCTTAGTCTTCATTCCCAAGAGTAATTAGCTATCATTCTTTCTCCTCAGCAGTTTCCTTCCTGTCATCTTCAACAGCTAAGCAAAAAAGGCCAGTGACAGAATAATCATCCCATATACCGTATGACCACCTCACCCCATTCTGGAGCCAGCTGTGAGGAGCTCCCAACACCCTCTGCCTGGTCTCCAAGGGACCTTCCCTCCAGCCCTCCACTCCTCCACAGCCCAACTGCAGCAGTGGGAAAATCACAGGCACTCATTAGAAAAAGGAAAAGCTCAGTGACAGAAGAGTGCCTTAAAACAAGGAATGCTGTCTGCCTCTGTTTTCTTCTCAATATAAAATCCAAATAGATCACAAGTACTGAAAAACAACTGGAGAAGATATCCGTCTTTGCATGAACCATTCCTGTCTTTCCTATAAACCACTCTATAGTTAAGGACTGGAAAGGAGTCAGAGCAGGATTCTGCCTGCCAAGGAGAAGAATCTCTCTGCTGTCAACAGGAAAAAGCCACATGGAAAAACACCCAACCAAAACGGAACAACCCTGACAAATTCCTTTGACCTGGGAGCTGAGAGATACTAATCCTTGCTGCCTTCAGACTACAAAAGTCCAAGGAAACTCCAACAAGCAGAAGATAACTTGGATAACGACTGTCCCAAAAACAAAGCATGATTATTACAGTAGCATTCCATTTAAGTCTCTAACTTTGTATTATTAAAAGCATGTCTATGAAGTTATACAACACACTAGCATTTAATTACAAGTTCCTTCACTCAGCCAAAATTCCTGATGGGAAAAGTACCGTGACTTAACAACAGAGTTAGTTCTCACACATCTACTCTAAATTCAAACCATAAATTACAGCATACATTAACTATCTGATTTATCCTGAACTGCTACTTGGATCATCTCACAGTTTCAAAATCCTGACATTGGTGTTTGCCTAGCTTTGGTTCGGGTGATTAAGCTTCAAATACCTACTTACCCTGCCTTTGCCTAACCTCCCTGATTTCACTAAACAGCATTTTGAAACAGCACCTTCAGTAACTGGGAGATATAAAAATAACCATACATTCTTGTAGATGCGTGCAACAGTGTTAAAAACTATTAAATTACATTAATCTGAAAATAAAAAAAAACCTTTATTAAATTAGCGGGTGATTTTTTATTTACTTATTAATCTACTTAACACAGACCTTTACATGTACAATGAAAGCAAGGGCTCTGGAAAATAGAAGATGCCACATATAGTGAAGCAAGACACTGCCACACTTAGTGCACAACTCAGGAAACAGGAGGTGGTTTGGAATAAAATCATGTCCTGAACAGAAAGAACTCCAAATGTCTAACAGAAATGAGTGTTCACTGATGAAAACAGTTGCTTTATCACTTTCCTATAAATAAGGAAACATTGAACAGTCTAAGTCTGCAAACCAACGACTCTAGCGGAGATGCCATTTTGAGTGTCCTGCACTATTCTATTTCACGGTTTCCATCATCATGTCTGAAATGTTATGGCAAGCAAAGCAATTTCTGGAGGCCTCTCCAAGTCCAATTCTCAGTGGACATGAGTCAACCAGTAGAAATAGAAAGATGTGCCACTGCTGTATTCACATCTCCTTCCTTAGGGTAGCCTCTCCGACTGCTGTTCTTCAGTCAGTCAGCACTTGCCACAGCAAGATAAAGCAAGTCAGCTGCTTTCTAAACACTTTCAGGATACCAGTATGAAATGTAGAGAGCATCTCAGAAGTTACGTCCTCCAGACTCCTGAAAATCTCCTCAGGAGAGAAAACCCCTGAGACTTGCCCCCTTTTCATCCTTTAAACCACCAACCTTAACTTCTCTTCGCATGGGTAAAAAACATGATCTTACCACAGTGACGCTGCAAGAGTCAACAAGAGTATTCCAGCAATGGCTAGTTTACTGCACAGAGCTGAGACCACAGATATCGTGTCTTGCGATCATACAGAGCTATTTGCACCCCCAGGATCCAAGCCTATTCCATCTTTCTGGCTCCAGCCACATGGAGCAGAAACAACTAGGTGTTGGGAAGAGGCAGGACCCAGTGGGTGGAAGCTGGCATCAAGCAGAGACTCTCCCTGTTATGAAATATGGCAGACAGGCCAGGAGCATCTGGAGATCCAGCACTGGGTTTCTCCCCAAAAGCTCTCTAAACCTTCTACTTCTTGGCATGAAAGAACTATGCCCAAAATACTACAGCTGGCATTATGATAATGATGCACTGCAATAACCAGGTTGAAAATCAAGACCTGGGGGGGGGGGGGGGCGAGGGAGGAGGGAGGAAATCACACTGAACTGGGGGGAGGGGGGAAACAGCCCCTCAGCTTTAATTTTGTTTGTTAACACATAAGTTCTATCATGCAAAACTCTTCTTAAAAATAGAGGGCTGTGCTCTTTTTCTTGCCTGGATGTTATAGCCAAGTCTATGAAAACTATTTTGCTAAATACAGATGATAGTCTTCTCCATACTAAAAGTAAATGAAACAAAACCATAGATGGATATC